>NC_135339.1:43258423-43897443 GCF_023851605.1 Tamandua tetradactyla
AATCCTCTTCTTCCTTTGCCTTTAGAACTGTTTCTGCCATTCTCATACAAGTCCCGGAATTATTTCCATGAAATGCCTTCCCTTCTGGCAACCACATCTGTCTACTCCGAAATATCAAATCTCCAGTTTTAGCTTTAATGGCTGTCTCTCAAATCCCCTTTTATCTTCTCAGTTATTTCTGTTGTTGCTATTTTTGTGCACATTATCACTTTAAACATAGAGCATAATAAAAACAGAAATAGAATATGCACAATTTATTGTTTTCCTAAGGCTGCCATAACACATTACCACAAAGTTAGAGATTTAAAACAGCAGGTATTTAGTTTCTCACAGTTCTGGAGACTAGAGGCTGAATTCAAGGTGTTGGCAGGGCCAGGCTCTCTCCCACGGTACTGTGGACAAATCCTTCCTTGGCTCTTTCCATTGCTGATGGTGACCAGCAAGCCTTGGTGTCCCATGATTTGTAGTTGTGTGAACTCTTGGTGTCCCCTGGTTTCCCCTCTATCTTCACTTGGCTTTCTCCCATAGGTGTCTAAGTCTCGGTATCTCTTCTCCTCTCCTTATAAGGACTCCAGGGATATTGGGTCAAGGGCTTGCCCCACTTCAGTATGATTTCATCTTACCTAGTTAACATCTGCAATGACCCTATTTCCAAACAAGTTCACATTCTGAGGTATAGAGGGTTGGGCCCTCGACAAATCTTTTCTTGAGGACACAGTTCAACCCACAGCACACAATATATCCCCTTAAGTATGTTGGTATGTATAAACTATTTGGTTTACATTTCCGCAAGATATTAAACTTGCACTTTCAAATGGACCATTTATTAATATGGAATCCCTGACATTGAATTCAAGTTTCCAAGTAAATATGCGCATTCACATTTTTTCTCAGAAGGCAGGTCAGAGTTTTTAACCAATTACCAAAGAAGTCTATGACCTAAAGTAGATTAGGAATACTACTTCTAAGAAGTAAACCCCAGACTTTATAAAAACATTTAAAAAGGCAGTATATGAGAAGAAATTTTCACAGGTTAATTAATTACAATTGTGTTTATTGTCTTTAGTCAACAGAAAACTTTTAGCTATATTCCCCTTGTGTAAACTGAGGCCATCTTTATTTTGTCGAACCATCACTTTCTGTGATGGAAAATTATGTGAGTATATGTGAAGTGCATGTTACAAGATTTCCTGCTAAGATCCACTTTTCTTCTTTTTTCCCCTTAAATAATGAATATTTATCAGATATCAAGGGGCCTTATTTAACTTGATAAGTCATTATTAAGTGAATTCTGCTTTATGAAATTAACAATAGCTATTCTTTCTGCAAACACTTCACCCAATAATAGATTTTCAGTATTAGATTCAACTAAGCCCAAACTGATTCTAATCATTGTAATATTAGTCTTTCAGGTATTCTTATAAAGTTTTATTTCAGGGACTCTAAATAGATTCCCTGTCTTCTTAAAAAAAACGTATCTCTTGGACTACTTCAGCCTTGATATTCTACAGTTGGAGATGCATTTGTTTGATTTTGAAAAAGTAGTACTTTAGGTCTTTTCAGTCCTTTATAAATTATTGTGAGCAAGAATCTTGCTTGAAGCCAAGAGTAAGTAGGACAGACGGGAGGACAAGGCAGTACCTGGGAAATAAGAAGGAGAACAGTATGAATAGAAAAAAAAGTGAAAGCAAAAGGAACGATGGGGAATAATAAAAGCAAACGTCACCTGTTTTGTTTTTGCCACATCTCACTCTGTACTTATATGTGTTTGTGTCAAAAAGAGGAGGTGAGAGAGAGAGAGAGAAAAAAGGGATTAGATTTTCTGTCGGGATTTTTCTCTTTTCTCCTTTATTTAATTAAAATAAAGGTGATCTTCAAGATTCAAAGACTTTTTCCTCATTACTCTCAGAAGGACAAATGAATTCTTGAAGCCATTATTGCTTCGGTAGCATAACAGAGCACAGTAGACCCAATTCAATAAAACAAGGCTCTATGTTTTATAAGCTTTCTTTGCACATTTATTGTCTTCCAAAGCAAAGCTCTTGTGTTTGGGGGGAAAATGACATTGTGGAAAACTTGGGCCCCAAAAGGATTTATGTTGTGATTTTTCAATTCCAGCTCACCGCAGTCGATGCCGACGAAGGGTCAAATGGTGAGATCACCTATGAAATCCTGGTTGGGTCTCAGGGAGATTTCATCATCAATAAAACTACGGGGCTTATCACCATCGCTTCAGGGGTGGAACTGACAGTCGGGCGGACCTACGCGCTCACCGTCCAAGCCGCAGACAATGCTCCCCCTGCAGAGAGAAGGTAATTTATATTAGAACCAGTGCAGTCTTTTCATCGCTCCCGTTTAACCCCGTAATTAAATTTAAGAAGCACAGCAAGCATTCTTTCATCCGCTAAACATCTAACTTAGATCAGAAAATCAGAGGGACCATATTCTCAGAAACTACATCTTATTAGGTTCCATTGTGGGAAAAGGACAAGAAAGAGAGTAAACCATGAAATAATGAACCATGATTTAACAGATGCAGCGAAGCATGCAGGTCTCTGCTCTAAGTGAGAAGTGAGAAGTGAGAAATGGCAGAGGAATTTATATTTGTAAGTATCAAACTCAAGTTATTACTGAAAAGCAACTGTCCTGACAGTGAGAGAAGATATCTTTCCTTCAAAAAAGGTCACAGATGTGCCAGGAACGAATAATATCTCAGCGTTTTGAAGCCACTTCTCAGTGTCTAAGTGATGAATCAAATATACATATGGGGTGTGAGTAAAAAGTAATACGACTTCCTATTACTTTAACCACACCTCCTTATTCTCCCATTTGAGAAAGGCCTCTTATAAACTTCTTGTTTATTTCTATATTTTCTTTATGCATTTCAGGAACATGTTCATTAATGCAAACATACCCCCTGCACCTTGCTTTTGTTCCCTTAATAAAATATCTACAGACCCTTTCCATATGAATACTGGACAACTCCCTTCACAACTATATAATATTCCTGCACGCAGATGTAAGACTGTTTTAAGAGGTCCACTTCAGATGGACCTTTAAATGTCTTCCAGTATCTTCCTTTTAGGGGCAATGAAGACATAACTAACATTCCACATGTATCGTTTTGAAGGTTTGCAAATATATCAATACAAAAATTCCCAGGAGTGAGAGTTAAGGGTCTATGCCATGTGTAAGTTTTGTAGATAACTGCCGCATTACCTTCTATGGGGGTTACAACAGCTTACATTGGCAAAGGTAAAGTCTGAGAAAGACTAATTCTACAGTCTCTCCAAACCTGTGTCATATCAAACATTTGGATTTTTGCAATTTAGGTAAAAGGTAATATCCTTTTTATCCATTTGATTATGAGTGAGTTTGGGCATATTTCTTATTTTAAAAGCCAATTCTGTTGCTTTTGCTGTGTACTATCTGCTTGTATTTTTTGGCTATTTTTTATGTTGATTTGTCAAGCCCAGGTAACAATAATTCTGTTTTCTATTAGTGCTTTCATGGATTCATATTGCACTTGGGAGTTATCCTAGTGTACAGTAGGAGGTATCAATCCTACTACAGTTTTTGAGACATCTATCCAGTTGTCCTATACATTATAATAAATAGTCCCTTTTTTTCCTCACTAATTTGAGATGTTGTATTTATTATGTCATACATCTTCTTATAGATTTGGATCTTATAGATTTGGTTCTGGACTTCCTATTTTATTCCGTTAGTTCATCTATCTTTGCATAAACTCATATCATATGATTTTAATTGTTGAAGTTTTATACTTTTTAATTATTTGCTAATGTTAATTTACTTCAATCCTATTTTTCTTAAAAACTTTCCCTGTATATGATTTCTTCTTTCTGTTAATTTTTCTGTTTGACTTTTAAAGAAGTTAAGTCAGTGTTTTGTTGTTGTTTAAACACTTTGTTTTTATTAGGAATACATTGAGTTTGTGAATTATTTAAGGTTAAGTTAAATGTGTTTAAATGTCTCTTCATTTGCTGGTGCTTTCTTTAGTATCCTTAAGAAGTTTTTTTTAAGTACTTTATGTAAGTCATGTACTTTTCTTTGAGGGATTGTTTCTATATCTTATGCTGTCATTGTAAATTGGAGTCAGTTTCTTCCTTATATCTTCTAACTGGTTGGTGTTTGTATGTATGAAACCAAGTAATTTATTTCCATTAATTTTGAACTCATTTTGGCATTTAATCATCTTATATTTACATATTTTCCAGTTGATTCTCCTAGACAATCCAGGAATATATTTTGTCACAGAAATAATTCCTTCTCCTTTTCCCCGTTTTCTTCCTTTCAGCTCCTATTTTCTGGTTCTTCTAAAAAAATGTTACATAAAGATAATGGTCATGCTTTTCTTTCTTCTGACTAGATTAGGAGTGCCTCACAGTGGTTTCCCCACTGGATTGCAGTTTGGTTTTTAAAAAAGACGTTTTATCAGGTTAAAAATGTATTCATCTATTGCTATTTTATTATCTTTTTAAAATAAGAGTGAGTGGTGGTTTACTGGGGTCAAGTAAATCTACATCTCTATGAAGACAGAAATGATCCTTTTTCTTAAACTAATAGCATGATAATTGATTTTAATATATTTCCTAAAATAAATATGTTTTTTGCATTCCTGGTATAAATGCTACCAAGCCATGCTGTTTTACTCTGGAAATAAACTTCAGGATTATATTTATTGGTATTTTAATTAGTAAAATGACCTGGGCTTTTGTAGATTGAGAATTTCTTATCAAGATTTTGTATCATTGTTATGAAAACTTATTAAAAAACAAACAAAAGACACAAAGAAAGGTGAGAAATAACAAATGAGACAGCCTCAATGAATGAACTTCAGATGTCTCAAAAAACATCTATAAATAAAAACCAACAGCAAAAAGTATTGTTCAGTTAAGTGGATTAATTTCTAGCTAATCTAGCTACTAAAACCCAACAACAAAAAGGAAAATACAATTAAGTGAATTAGTCTTTAGCTAACCTAGTCAAGGAAAAAAGAAGAGATTGAAAATTGACCTCACAAGAAATTCTAAGAGGAAAATAACACAGAAACAGAATAAATTAATTGCGATACAATATAGCTTTAAATATACAAAAATTTGAAAACCTGAATGAAATGGATGATAAATGAATAATGGATAATTTTCCAAGGACATATTATTTATCACAATTAATTGTCCACTAGGAAATCTTAAGAGACCAAACTACAGGAGGAACAGAGAAAGTTCTCAAAGAGTTACTACCCAAAATTGTACCGGGCCAGACACTTGAACAGAACTGTAAAAGAAATAATAACAATAAATAAATAAATAAATAAAAATACTAGTCCTGTCAAAATTCTTGTTCAAAATCCAATATGTGATTTAAGGCAACACTAATCTTGCAGTCACTCTGGCCACGCAGTCTCTTTTTTTAATGCAATTTTATTGAGATATATTCCCATACCATATAATCATCCAAAGTGTCCAATCAGTGCTTCTCAGTATCATCATATAGTTGTGCATTCATTACCACAATTTTTGAACATTTTCATTGTTCCATAAAAATAAAAACTAGAATAAAAATTAAAAAGAACACCCAAAACTTCCCATACCCCTTATTCCCAGTATTGTTTGTTACTTTTTGTCTTTATTTTCTTACTCACCTTTCCGTACCCTGGATAAAGGGAGTGTCAGTACCAGGTTTTCACAATCACCTGGTCACACCATGCAAGCTATATAATTATACAACCATCTTCAAGAATCAAGGCTACTGAATTACACTTCAACAGGTCAAACATGCAAGGTTATATTCAATGCCTTTCTTTCTCTCACATTTCAAAATATAGCTTTGAGCAGTTCCTGTAAGAGCTACCCTCAAAATATATGCAGAAAGCAGTAATTCCTGCCACTTCCATTATTAACACCCCAGACCAGGAATAACAGTGCCTTTTGGTTTTTGCATTTAAGCTTTTGTTAAAGTCTTTTAAAATTCAATTTATCTTATAATATATTTTAAATCAAAATAGCACTTGTACTAAATAGATATGATCTACCCTGTATATGCTTGCATATTATGATTGATAGAGTTTTTTTTTTCCTGGGCAGGCACTGGAAATCAAACCCGGTTCTCCAGCATGGCAGGTGATAACCCTGTCTGCTGAGCCACCATGACCCACCCAAATGATACGATTTTAAAAGTTCATTGATTATTTAATGAATGAAAAGTTATTATACACTTCTTGCTTAGTTCCTATTTCCAAATCATATCAATGATTTTCCTAGAATAATTGCTGCCAGTAAAAGTTAGAAAAAAAATAGGGTTTTACTTGAGCAAAATTGCATTCCAAAATTGCACTCCAGAAACAAAGTGCCATCTTCAAATTTTAATTTGATAGAAATTTTTTTTTTAATGACACCAAACACTTAGTTGACCTAGCCTCACTGTTTTCTGTATAGATATAGTTTGAGTAATAAGTAACTTGCAATGTTTGGTCAAACCTCAAGTGGTATCTACAGAGAATAAAAATCAAATATCTCCATTCTACCTACCTGGATAATGTCATTGTCACTGAGTATAAAAACATTTGCAATCTTCTGGTAGCAAATTCTTCCTTAAAATTGAATTTATCTACAGTTCTAAGGCTTTACTTTCAGAAGTTCATTTGTAAGAAAGATGTCACTTGAACATATGGACATAAGAGTGTAGATTGTGATAACTATATGCTTTACTCATCGAACCAGACAGCAGCATTGGTATGTAAACTTAATTAGATAATAATGAAAACAACACCTGCAACATTCAGAATTTGGACATTTTCCCATATTATTCTTTTCAGATTGGCAATCTCACTTTATACATTTATATAATCCTGACTTTCAAAAGAAGGCCTTTATGAATTGACTATTTATGTATTTATTATTCTCAATTAAGCAAGCCAGCTAAAGATTCAGAGACTGAGAGAAGGGATATTTATTTACTCATTTATTTTTAGTCTTTGATAAACATGAGATAAAAACTAAACGATTAGGAAATTTGGGGATATAATTTACTCAAGTGGTGTAAGATGTCCTTATACAGTTTCAGTTCAATTAAATTGAGTAAATATTGAATCATAACATGAAAAAAAGTACTACTATTAGGTATTTATGAAAACATAGAGAATAAAAGACAGTCTCTGTCCCCTAATAACTTATAAAATTATGATAAAACATTTTTCTATCCTGAATAGATATTCTTCTAAAGAGTTTTACATGAAATATTTGATATTAATTAAGAAATGATGGGGATATTTTAATTAATTCATTTTAGTAAAAATGTATTGAGTACCCATTAATCATAGCTTCGCAGGAGGCACTGGAGGTATAAGACAAGTAGGATGAAATCTCTGTCCTCATGTCATTCATATGTGGGTACAGGCAAACCTAGACATGCAATAAGAGAGAAATACATGATCTGAGGGCTTGCATGCGATGGTGGTGGGAATCTGACTTCCCTGAGAGGACCAGATGATACTCAAGAATTTGACAGTTTGATGGCTTGTGTACGCAGTGAGGCATATTATTGCCTGGCCTCATTTTTATAAATGATGTGAGCATGTTCCTCTCAGCATGTCTCTAGAGTCACCTCTTAATCATACATCAGCTGTAGAGTGCTAATATTAAGCAGGTTTTTTTGAGGCAATTTGTTAAGGTCCTGGTGATAGTTGTTATTATTATTATTTTTTTTACTTAGGAATTTTTCTTTTTTAGGTATTGTCACTGCTGGCCAAACCAGTCACGGCAAAGCAATTGTCCATGCCGCTGTGTAGATCTTTAATTAATTAGATTATGTTAGGAATAAGAACTTTGATTGGCAGGAATTGCACACTAGGGTTAATATAATTGATTATATTAGATACAATCAATTATATTAGATATATATATTGATATATATCAATCAATATAATTGATTATATTATAATAGATATATTATAAGGGTTAATTTTGCCCTTTTTTGGTGGAGGCATTAAAAACTGGCCAAGTAGGGCTATGGTAGATCTAATGATAGTACCTCCTTCCCGGGAATAGCAAGGTTTATCACTTTGACTGGCAGAGGCAGTTCTACCAGGTTCCTATTTAGGACCCACAAAGGGAGCTAAAGATCTTATCTTATCACAGGCAAAGATGAAAACATCAATTCCTATCCTGGGGACAGTAAGAACAAAAAGGCCGCTACATAGGGTAGCTGTTCAATTAGAACTGCTACAATCCTCACAACTCCCAGGAAGGTGTGCGCAGACTTGTCCTTTGATGGGGGGAGGAGGAGTTGGTGGGCCCCTGTAGCGTGACCCCTGGGCCTGATAAACCAGGCTCTGCAACTGGAATGTGAGAATCTCCCTGTTTTGTCAATAGCTCCACCCAGTCCACAGCCTCAGATAGTTTGAGCCCTGCCCAGAAGGCTGAGCAAGGCTGTCATTTGCAGGTAGAGGGCTCTCTTTAAGAAACCTTTCCACTACTGGGTGTCAAAGGGTGGGTGGGGGAGGGGAGGTGTCCCCAGGATTGGGATAAACTCCATATTCTCTTTTGCTCTGAATACTCAAAGAAATGTCATGCCCATTGTATCATCAGTCTTTTAAATACAGTGACGCCTCATTAATTGTTTGCTAGTGGGCATCTACCTTGGCAGTAACACCTACTATGCTACTGCACGGGTGGGTGTGTCTCTTCCTTTTTTTTTTTTTTTTTAATCAATAGGAGGGACTCAATCTTTCATGAAAACAACCCTTTGCTTCATTGTTTTCCCCTATGGGGATGAGAGTGGGGACTTGGACCCTATGTTAAAGACTCTCAGGAACTAATCTACACCTCTTTCCCTTGTCCCTTGAACAAAATCTTTATCAGGGCATCCATCAAAATGATATGCCCACTATGCCTTTCCTATTTTATGTAGGAGGTCCCTTATTCCTCTACATTATCAGCCGTTTTTACCCCAGGTATGGGCACCTCTCTCCCTTTTTATATCTAGTAGGACCCTGCTGGCTATGAATAAATTGGGCACAGAGGCTGGGAGGGGCCAGGAGTTAATCAGGTTATTTGAGTTCTTTGGCAATGCCTGCTAATTGTCTCATCTCCTGGGGAACAGAGTTACTGATACTTTGGAACCTGTGTTAAATACCCTTAGCTAACAGCCAGCTGCCTTTTCTCTCTCCTGCTGAAGAAAATCATTAACGATGGTGTGAACGTTAGTCTGGAGGAATTTCTAGGCTGGAGCCTCTATAATCCATAGGCTTGGGGGACGAAAAGTGACAACGGCAACGTAAGGATGTCAGGCACCTGTGCCCCTTCGGCCAGTGGGATGCCGTGTTATCCCTGTCAGGAGGATTTCCCCTCCCCATGTGCTCTGACAGGAGAAATGTTCCCTAAACCTAGGTGTTAGAATTCCCAGGACCCTCAAACCACCCCTCTCCCACTCTCATGATGCAGCTAGCTCTTAACATAGGTCTCCACACTGCGTTGCAGACTGCTTTCCTGCCATATCTCTTTAACTCAGCATCTGCCCTCAGGCCCTGCATACATGTGATAAAGCCCCGTCTCTGTACCTGCCAACACTCTGCAGAATCCAACCTGGGTCTCCAGCATGGTAGGTGAGAACTCTGCCACTGAGCCGCCATTGCAGGGCCCACAGCCTTTAAATTTTAAACCCCACCAGTGAAGGACTTACAACTTCCCACTTGACCCCCCACTTCTACCCCAACTATCAAACCCCCCCCCAATTTCCCATGCCTGCCAAAACCCTCAGGCCCTCCACTGTAAAGGATCTTCCCTTATCCTCTCCAGATAGGCTGAAGTCTGACTTCAGACCCCCACCATGCTGGGGCCTGAGTAAATTCCTTCACCTGTGGTCAGTTTGCCTCCAAGCCTTCTGTGAACCTAACCGTAGGGACAATATACTACCTTTGGACAAGGTCTGGCAGACAGAGCCCAGACAAGAGGATCATCTGAGGCCCACATCACCACACAATGCCATCATCCTCCAGTGGCCAGGTGATTTGGCAGGCATAGCCAATGGCAGGCACCCCAAGTCCTTACCCCCTGGATGGTCTAACACCCACAGACTGGTGAACGACTCTTCGCGTCTTTTATGTGGGCCTCTATATCATACGATACGTCAGTGAAACTGTACAGGTCTCACACAGTCCTGTGCTCCTTTTGGGGGGAGTGTCAGGGACCCATTGTCCCCCCTCTTGTCCTACTGAGGCAGGTGGCTGAATTCAACAGCCTCCAGGGAGCCATCTTGCCTCTCTACAGATCCCTGAGCCTATGATGAATCCACAGTATGGGGTGGGTAACCTAGGCAACACCCGATGTGCTCTGACAGGAGAAATAGACCCTAAACCTAGGTGTTAGACTTCCCAGGACCCTCAAACCACCCCTCTCCCACTCTCATGATGTAGCTAGCCCTTCACATGGGTCTCCACGCTGCAGGTGCAGATTGCACTCCTGCCGTAACTGCGATAACCCTACAGACACAAGGGGTGGCAGCACAAAGCAATTCCAAGGGACACTAGCAGACAATGGGGCCTTCCCTAACAGTGCTAGCCACTTTGGACAGCAGGTTCTAAGCAAAACCAGCATCAAGGCATTTTGACCTGGCCATCACCCAGTCACCTTGTCCATCATACCAATAGTTTTGCATCTTATGTAAAATTTCTTTGCGTGTAGACACAGATAGCTAGCTGGCCAAGAATGCTTGAATGGACAGCCTGGTTAGATCAAAGGCCCTGGAAAGGGGGAGAATGAGGGTATTGGGGGGTCCCCTTGGGCTTACCTCGTGTAACTCCTGCAAGGGTTGGCGTAGGAGAGGTAGGGGAGAAGCACATTGGGTCAGAGGCACTTGCCGTTATAGTGACCCAGAGAAGATGGGGAGGGCTTTCCCATGGATGCTTGGGATTGGAGATTCAGATTATACATCAGGAATGGCAGAAGTTACAAAGAGCAGTTGGAGAAACTGAGGGCAGCTTCTTATCATTCAAACCATATGGACATATATGGATACATACGCCTTGCTAGTAAATTATGTGGCATGAATGGGGAAGGGGCTCATCTGAGAAGAGAAAGAAGAGAAAAAAATAGCAGGAGGGCATTCAGAACAGCTAAGGGTGACTCTTATCTAAGCTGTGGGGAGGTCTAGGACCTGCTTGTTGCTATTACACCCAGGGCAAGACTAATGGGGGGTGGTTGCTCAAAGGGAAGCTTATAACGAAGCAGACAGGATGATTAGGCACCAAACAGAACCTTTTTTATGCCATTACAGGGCTGCTCAAGAAAATGAATCATCTGTTTTCCCTGGGGTATGTGCAGATGAGAAAAACCTGCAGAGAAAAGTTCAAGATTGAAATCAGCCTAAAAAGTCTGCAGGTTCACCATTTGGATAGGAACAGGTGTCGGATTTCCAAGTAGGAGGATTAACAAGAGCAAACACATGAAGACATAAAAGAGGACAGTGTGTTGAAGAAACTACAGATAACTTCGCACATCTGATCCTATCCCTACATGTTTAAAATCTATCAATCAACCCCCATTGTTGTCGAGATAAAGTTTAAATTAATAGGCTTAGCCTGTGGTTCCCTGTAAGAGCTGGCTTTCCCCACCATTCTAGCCTTAATCCCTCCCACTACCTCACACTGCCTCCTTCCACGCCATAGGAAACGTATACGTCCATATTCACCGCTCTGTGAATTTGCACAAGCTATTTCCTATACCTTCAGTATTACTGACTACTATTGTCATATCAGAAAAAATTGGCTTTTCTTCTTGAATTAAACTGTTTCCCAGATGAAAACATTTTAAGTGTGTTTTCCCAACCTATTCTGTGCTCATATTTCATTTTGTTCCTACAATAAATGCTAAGGCTGAAACTTCATTCTTGGTGTAAATAATTAATAAATTAATTGCCCTTTTATAATTCTGGGTCCAAGACATGAGGTAATTTTTATTTCTTCTAAGATAATATCCTTCATTACAAGCTGAGAATGTTTTATACCCCCACACAGAAAAATATACATTCAGTAAGTGAATTGTTTTTAATTTACTTCTCACATCTGTTCTTCTTGGATGTGTACAGAAAGGGCAGGCAGATTTTTTAATCTAGAAGGCTTAGTTTTTAGGTTGTCTCCTACTGCTAACTGATTTTGTAACCTAGAGTCGGTCACTTAATATATCTGATTTTTTAATTCCCTTTTGTAAAATGAGAAGGTTAAATTAGATGGCTTCTAGGGTTTTTAAAATCTTAAAATCATCTGAGAAAATACAGTACCTCTCTTATTCTACTTTGACCTTCATTGCCGAATGAGAGAGAAAAGCTTTATGATTTTCATTTTTGGAATTGGAGATTTATCTACATTATGCTGACTATATTATAAAAATAGAATTTGTATTATATAGATGCTCAGTTTTATGCATTTTGGACTAGCTATAAAAATCTAAATACAAAATGCTCACATAAAAAAGTTATTTATCTAGTGACTGCTATGTTTTATTATGTGCTTAACTGATGCTGTTGCATTACTACTATTTATTAGAGCACTAATGCTATTATTTTATTGTTCGTACTATTGGTATTCAATTTTAGAAAAGCTAACTCTGACACTATGCTGACCCCTGGATAAAATGTAGATAGCATTTTAAAAGGCAGTTGCCCTTAAGAAGGTTGCTGGTTATTTAAAAACATTCTAGTAAGTGCCAGGATGTTGAGAATGAAAAATGTCCAGATCTTGAAACATGATCTTCCTCATGTAAGTCTGGGATCTCAGTCCAAGGGGAAAAGGCCGCATAGTTTGAAATTTTAGCATCCAAATTACTGCGGGACAGAGAAGAGGAAGGAAAGGAGAAAAAGCAGGTGAAGAGGGCCATGCTGCACTACAGCTTTTGTCTGTCCTCTGTATTGGATCTAGATTTCTGTCTGTTTTAGCATTCTAAAATTTCATTCTCTGTGGCAAATAAATTTCTCGCATGAGTTAGGGGTTCTTGTAGGATTGGGCTGTATAGGTAGAAACCATTTTTGTTTTAACCCTCTAAAATGGGAAAACAATCAAAGGAGAAGACTCGGGAAATGCAGAAATTATAATATTGTTTAATATCAACTAGAGCTTACTGAGCCACAAGACACTGATATTCTTATAAGAATTTTATAAACTATTGCAGAACCAATAAGCTGAAGTTGTAAAAAATATCAGAACCAGGAAGGGCCTAATTGGTTGGACAAAACCTTTGAATTTGGAGAACATTTCAAAAAAACGTTCTTAAGTAAGGGAGACTTTGGCCTCCAAAGATTATTGAGAAGAACTTTTGGGCAGTATGCATAGGATTCTTCTCGGCTGTGAATTTAAAAAGCAGGTGATTTGACAGTTTATACTCTCCACTGGACATTTTGGAGCAGTGCTTTTCAAATGCTAGTATGTTATGTATAAGAAAAACCTTGCAAATATATGAAAAACATAGAGTCCTGGTCCCATCCCAAGAGATTCAGATTCTGTATGTCCAAATGCTAAATCTGCCACACTCCACTCTGGAATGGGAAGGAGTCTCAAACCTGTAGATTTTAGAGCCTAGAAAAGTGAAAAGATGCAAATGAAATATCTAAAATATTAAAGGATATAAATAAGTAAGTGCAAGTTTATTTACTCCACTCCATAGACTAAAAAAGAAGCCATATTTTGATCAAGTATCAATATTAATTTGTATGTATGTGTATATATATGTGTGTATGTTGTATATACTCTTATGATAATGCTTTCAAGATAGATATTATTATTCTTATTCAGCAGATGATAATAATGAAATGGACAGAAGTACTTTGCCGGAGATCACACAATGGCAGCATCAAGATTTTAAACCAGGAATGTCTAATTCCAAATCCTGTGCTCAACATCACTCAGCAAACAATATCACTAATATGGTGAAGGATAAAGTTATAGGCGTTATTATGCATGGAGAATGCATGGGCAGGAAAAGGGACAGATTTATAAAATGCTTGAATGGCTTGATGAATAACAGATGCTAAAAGAAGCCAGGATCTCCCAGAGTAATATCAGAGAGGATGAATAACTTGGATCTGCTCTTGAGGCCAGCTCATCAGTTAGGAGGATGATAGGTCTATGTCAAAATGGCAATTCTTTTGTTCCTACAACATGGAAAGTGGGACTTTTTGCAACGCACATAAAATTTCGTAACTTCCTGTTATTTTTCTTACCACCATGATTTTCTTTTACATCCAGGCATGATAAGATTATTTAATACCTTTAAGTTGATAAGCAACATTTCACAATCCATTTAATGCATTTTAAACATTCTTAAAATCTCAATTGTACCATGTATATATACTTTAAAAAGAAAAGAAATGCAATCACAATGTGATTAATTGTGTTGGAAAATTTTAATAACAAAGTGATAAAGTCAGAGACAATAATGAATGCAAAGATTTTAAGTGATTATAAGAATCTAAGAAATTTTGATTTAAAATAAGACTATTTTATTTTGGCGTACATTGTGGTAAGATTAGGAAAGCAATTATTTAAAGCCACTACAGCTTTGTGCAGATGCTCAATATTCTATGAGTATATTGTACTCTACTGAGGATGTGTTCAGATACAATTTAGAGTCAGACATATTATAAGATGATAAGCTGCAAAACCAATTTGCAGTGCTGGCAATCTGTATTTCTTACAAAGGCTTTTCCAAAAGTAGAATGTTTTAGAACAGCAATCTCAGAAAAAATGTTGTTTTTGATTACCATCATTTTAATTAAAGATACTTAATACAAAAGTGTTTTGCTAATTTAAGAAAATCCTAGCCCCCAAATAGAAATCATAAAAAAGAAAATTGGTTTGAATAAAAGCATCGTGATTTTATTAAAAACAATGTGAAAGTATACAACTCAGGCAATAGTGTTCTGTTCATATAAAAGTGTTAGGCATATAAAAATACTCAAGATAGAAGACTAACTTTGTGAATTTTCAGGTTTCATGACTTTATTTTAACTAGTGTTTCTTCTTTAAAAACTTTGAATAGTTTGCTTCTTCAGCTTTCCTTGTGTAAAGTACCCTCAGAGCTCAGCGATATACAAAAGATTGATTATGTCAACGTTAAAGCTCTATCTTTACAAAAATAGTCTTTTTTTCATTCAAAATCATTCTCTATCAATGTACAACTTTAAATTCTACCTTCTAGTTTTCATATTATTCTTTTTAAAGAAGCTTTGAAAAATATAGTTAGTTTTGTTTGCAACTACTTTACACAAAACAGTCAAAAAAAAAGCACAAGGTTTATTTTATGTTCCTGACTTCTGACTTGCATTGACATTAAGCTGTTGCTGTCAGCAACACAATTAATAAAAAACAGCCCATACTTTGTTTTGTGTGTTATTTTAATCAATACTCTGTCTATTGGTTTAATAAACAGAGGTACCCAAGCACAGCTCATACTACCAGATGTTTAAAGAATGTTTTTTTTTTTTGCTTTAGAAAAGCATAAAAAAATAAAGTCAGGAGTTAAGGCAAGTTGGTTTATTAGCATTATTTGTGCAGCTATTCCTTTTTAATTCACGCTATTAATCTATGTAGGAAAAATAAGTACTGGAGGCAATTCCTTTCCTTTCACTAAGACAGTTTCATAAAGAACATTATTTTTGGTGGTACTTTTATTTTCCCATCCTTTCACTCTGAATTATTTTATTTCCTGTAAAAAATTTGAAATTTCCTCTCTTGTAAACTCGGCAACTGAATAATGAATGCAGTCTGTTGTTAAATGTGATGTAGATTTTCACACTCTCGTTCATTTCTCTTCCTCTGCAGGCACTCCATCTGCACCGTATACATTGAAGTGCTTCCTCCAAACAATCAAAGCCCTCCCCGTTTCCCACAGCTGATGTATAGCCTTGAAATCAGTGAAGCCATGAGGATTGGTGCTGTTTTATTAAATCTACAGGTGTGTTCCTTGGTGTATATGTGTGTTTATGTACATGTATGTGTGTGTGTGTGTGTGTGTGTGTGTGTCTAGACAGAGAGAACAATTTTGATGACTATGGGATTTATATTTGTGCATGAGGGAAAATACTTGCATGCCTGCATATACTCTAGTGAATGAAAATTCCATCTGGAGAGGTAAGCAAAGGCAAAGTGGATAGAGGATTTCCACAGCTAATCTATTTTATTGATTGCCACAATTGAAGGACTAATGTTAGGCTAGCAGGGATTAGCTGCAATCATTACAGGAAAGGATGAAGGGTTTGGAAACATGCACTTGAATATTTTGTACTTAGAATCCAAAAAGTCTACAGCTGACTATTATTTTCTTTCTTGGGTTCTTTTGCCCCAACAGGATATATTTTTGCAGCATTGTAAATGGAGGAAATAAGCTTAAACTCAAAGGCTCAAAAGCATTCTTTCTGTGACCATGGACAAATCTTCTCATTGTTGTGCCTAGGTTTGTTCTTTTAGATGGGGGAAGGGGTATAGTTTTAGCTGATATTTCCCTTTGCAGCTCAAGATTCATGGGCATAAGAGTTGATTATAAGATGATGGCTAGGTTTTAACTGTTCCTGAACAAAGCATTTTGACCAGGTAAGGCTGTTTCTGACTGAATTATACAGCTTCTTCAAATTGTGCTATATATGGTGTCAATAACTGTCACTTGTGCAAATTATAAGAACAACTACATGACATAGTATTTTACCTATGTATGCATAGGGAGACAGTGTGTTTATTTTCTGGCTTCTTAGGGTATGGTAGGAATGGCTGATTTGAGAATTGAAGATTAGGAAAGATTTGAATGTGACTAAGCCAGACAAATCCTGGTATGATTCCTGCATCATATAGGGTGACACACAGCACATTTGCATCTCACCTAAATCCTATTTGAATACTGAAACCCTCTCACTCAGATCCTAATGATATAAAAATGAAGCTTTCACAGAATATTTGTACTGGGACAGGTGTGAAAACAATCAAGCATATTACCCTCATCTTCCAGCTGTGGAAAGTGATCCACATAGACAGTAATGGATACCCAAGATCAGTTGATTCTCTTCCAGAACAAAGCTCCTTACATTATATTCCACTGAATTACCATAACTGCCAAAAATCTGTTTGGCATTTTCAGTGCTTCTGCCCTAGTATCTATGTTGGTGCTTTTCTCTAGGTAGAGACCAAATGAGATCTTGGTTTTGTTGTTTATTTAATATTAAAAGATGTGAGAAATAAAATTTTAGAGGTAAAGTTATTGGTATCAAGGAAATGTTGGAGACTTTAATGGACAAATAAAAAGGAAAGAAAAAAAACACTCCAATATCTTCAGGAGGGAGAAGAAAGTCAGTGAAGTTGTTATAATGACAAAGGATGGAAAACCAAATTTTAAGACATACATTTATTTGATAATCTTTACTTGCATGAGGATTTGTTTATTAAAACAGAAAGAAAAGAAGAGAAAGAAAAAGAAATCTTACATAGGTTAGATTTAGATTGATAATTATAAATGTTTTACATTTAAATATATCTTAGGGATGTGCCTTTATATAATTTATCCTCTAGGAGATAAAGCTGGGAGGTGACTTAGGTTTCATTTCAGTAAATCCTGGAAAGATCTAGGAACCACATAATAAAAGAATATTTGTACCTATGAGTTAAAGATGAAAAGGAGTTGGCCTTTTTCATATCTCAAATTTCTCTGGCTCAAAGACTGAGGAAATACTTGAAATGACGTTTCTACTCAACCTTTGTGCTTCTGGTATAAGGGTGAAATAAGGGTGCCAATTGCAATGTCAGTCTCTATTAGGAAGTCTGGAATGACAACATGAAGGCATTTGTCACAGGCCACCAACCATCTACTTTTGTTCATGATCAACTGAGATTGAATTTGAACTAGTGACCTAAGAGTTGAAAAGCTCCCGTCAAATTACTCTCCCCCAAATACTTCTAATAAGAGGATGTATTAGAGGTACTTCAAGCTGCCTGCTGCCACTCCATCCTCATCCTTTTCACACATATAGCACTATCCAATAGTCACTCACTGCTCAATTTAGAAAGACAGGATTTGCGGGGGAAATACATGTACAAATACAACAGCAGACTGGATTCAGTATAATCCGTTTTGACTGAGGTCAAATTGGTTTCTTTATAGACCACAATTCTTGTTTCTCCCTTTCCTCTTCTTTTAAATATGTCCCTTTCATTCTATCTAAAATTGTTTGGGAGGCTGTGATTTTCCTCTGTGTGTTGATGCTATTTTGCTTGGCTGCTGTATTGATGGTGTTAAGTGGAGGAAAATGTTAACCAAAGCACTGCTTTTTTAAAGCTTCTTGTGCTGATCATTATAAGTTCTGGGTAGAATTTTTCCACCAGAGTTGGTGAGACCTTGCAACATATATAATCATATATTTCTGGTCTGCCAGTGATATGTTGAAGCCAGATCTTACCACAATCACAAGAGGCAATTGTACATATCTCTTCCCAACTCTGTGTTCATTGACATCACACTGGTAGCTTGAAATCAGTGGGTATGTTTATGCCAAGGAATTAGCGGACACTACAAATAAGTACCCTTCCTCCCATTCCAGAGCTGGTTGTTAAACATTTTACCAGCATGCCCAATGGGTAAAGACTTAATTTACGCAAATATTAAATTGCTAAAGTGTGTCAACCTCAATAGCTTCCTCCTTCTTGTCCTTCCGAGATTTTGATCAATTTTCCTCACACTAAAAATGAGCCAATGTTACCAAGTGGGGCTATGTGTCATATTCAAATACAGCAAGTATTAATTTTCTTGCATCTTTACAAGAGCATTATTCCTTCCACATTACTCTTATACAAGGTTCTCATTCCCTCTGACTGTTTGACCATCTCTCCATCATTAGCATAATTCTCCTTTCTCATGAATAAAGGGATGATAATTAATACTAATGTGGCACTTAATATTGAGGGAGGTACTGTTTAAGTTTTTTACTTATTGTATCAGTAAGGATATCCAGACTAGACATATGCACTCAAAATTTCTGTGGTTTACTACTACAAAGATTTAGATACTGAATGTCTATTGCAGATCAGTTCCAAATCTGTTCATCATTTTCACTCCATTTAAGGATGATGGAGCAACTTCTATATGGGGCAATGCTGTTCTGTCTGAGTGAAAAGAGGGGCATCAGAAACCATAAACTGGCTGTAAATGCTCCTCCCAGAAGGAAAACATGACCCTTGTGCTCAAATTTCATCTGCTAAATTGTCACAAGGCTGCTCCTGGGCTAATCAAGCTGGGAATGTATAGTCATCCCACAGGAAGCACACACTGGTCATATGGTTAAATTTGATACCAAGAGCTGTGTATCCTTTTGATACATAGTTTGCCTTCCAAGTTATTGAGGTTATTAGTTTTACCACTGCCTAACATGCCTTCCCCTTGTAGAGCATCCAGTAAATTCTCTTACCACTTATCATGCTCTTGAAGCCAGTGTGAGTTGTTTTTTTATTTTTTTTGGGGGGGGGGGGTCATTTGTTATGACACACTCCGCTTCTAAATACTAAGTTGTGAAGCAATTAGAAAAGCTAGGTTTTTGCTGCTATAACATAAAACTCCAATTTCACATTCCATGCTCAGTATAATTTGACAGTGGCTCTCCTGAATTCAGTTTTTACTACACAATCCAGGCTGATGAAAGAGCCTCCATTTAGGACTTTGCTGATCTTCCTAGTGAGGGCAATGCTTGCTGTGCAAACCAAAATCTGGATTTTAGCTTTTGCCCAGAAGTGATGCTTGTGATATCCCCATATTCCATTGGTCAAAGCAGTTCATATGGCTCTACCTTACCTGAGTTAACAGGGAAAAACGTGCAATCCTCTTATAGGCATATGGTACCTAACAAGTTACATGGCCAAGCTTGACTTACCTGGAGCTCCCAGAAAGGCACTGTCAATATTTAGAGCAGTAATGCACTTTACACATAATTTAAAAAATGCAATTCATAAAAATGCACTATGAAATTGGCACTATTATATTCATCCCAATTTTACAAATAGGGAGCCTGAGCCACATAAAAATAGGCTCCTTTCCAAGCTCAGTGTGCTAATAAGTGGCAGAAACAGGACCCTAACCTAGACGATCTTGTTAAGCATCTGTGTGCTTTCCCATCGTGCTACACCGCTTCTCCTAGGTACTGAAAGTTTTTCTGCAAGTCCTCCATCTTCTCCTTTTTATCCTGCTCAAACTGGGAAAGAAACCCTACTTTTCAACTGTGATCACTTTATTATTTGGCTGGTAGCCATTATTCAACATTAAAAAAGTCCTCACCTGTTTATCATCCCCCCAACTCCTGACTACAGAACACTGCTTATTTCACTTCCTAATCAAGTAAGAAATATATTTTTCCCTTACAATCAGTTTATTGATAAATAATCCTTTTAGTACTAACTGATAAGTGCATAGTTCATATAGTTCCTTTCAAAACATAGAAGATTAAAACTATCAAATATATTGTCCCAAGAAACTGACAAATAAACAAACAAAATGAACAACTTTGGTTGCTCCAGAAAAGCTTGATAAATAATGGTATTCAGTAAGTTCTCTAGTTTGAATTCTTAGTTGTCTCTACTGTAATATTTCTTGATGATCTATTTTAACTTAACTTGCTGAAAAGCAATTGTGTCTTTCCAACTTAGGCATAATGCATCGTTTCATTTGGTTATCATCCCAACCCTAACAAATAGGCAAATATTAATAGCTTTATTATATGGCAGATGAGGAAACTAAGATTCAGAAACAGGAAGGTTTGTGAGCCAGAGTACTTTTCTCCCTTTGAACTCTAGCTCATGACTCTCTTCATTACATTACATTCTTATATTTTAGGCAATTTAAATTATTAAACTTTATTTTTTGCTTGATTTTGGGAGATGTGTATGTTTTGTATTGCTAGTGTTTTCTAAGGATTGATTTTATGATGTCATATGAGAAAAGATACTAAACACAAAGAAATGGCTTATTTCAGTAGCCTTGGATAGAGACAAAGGGAATGCTATTTTCCTACTTCATTTATTGATTAGAATATATATTAACCTGGTTAAAGAACGGTTGAGCAAAAAGTAACTAAATTCCCATATCCAACTCAAAGAATTGCTGGTTCATAGTACAGGACTTCCCAAGAACCCAGGGAAAGGAGATTCCAGTTTTTGAGAAATTCATCATATAAATAGATGCTTTTTTGGTAGTTGAGTGTTTTTAGAGAGAGGCTGTCCACTTCTATCACCTCTCCTTGTTTCCCTCTCCAAGAAGAAAAACTAAGAGAATTTCCCACAGAGAAAGGGAAATTGACATCCAATTATTGAATTGAATGAGTACTTAGGTAGTTTTCTTACTCGAGTTGGTGAAATTCTAACAGGGGAAAGAATATTGGAAAGAGATGGCATAGTTGAGTGGTCAATGAACAAAAGGACAAGAACCCTTGAAGACTTTGTTTCAAAAATCACAGGTAAGATGGATCATGTCTGTGTGCATAGATTTTAGAATGGAGGCTTCAAATTGTAATTGGAAATTAAGATGATTCAGCACGTGGAGAAGAGAAGAGTCCTCCAAATGGGCATTAGCTAGCAGATACATCAGAATTTCAAGGTACCAGCAATTTCCAGGATGGCCACTTGAGATTGATCCCTGATAGTGGAGTCTGTTGGGAAAAAACCCCTTCCACACTGATCTTAGAGCAACCTCATTATAAGCAATTAATTTGAGACATATGTTTTTCTCTCAGCCTGCTCTCTGTTCCTGCCTCAGAAGGGTAAATAAAAGGAAAAAAGAAGGAATGTGAGAGTAAAGGTCGTATCTCCTTCGCTCTTAATCTCTAGAAACAAAATTATTTTTAAAATGAAGGGAATTGGTCTTATTGATGAAAACATGAGAGTTTTAGTAAACAGCAGTTGTAATTTTAAAGTGAGATATCATTAGTGAAGTCTACTATGGACCAGGAATTGAGATGATCGACCAGCAGCCTGGTATAAGTCTGGGGAAAACAAAACCATTTAGTTTTGTTCCCCAGTGGATAAGATTCCTTATTCACATCGGGTATAGGATAATGAAGACCTGGACTTTAGTACTTGACAATGAAAGCAGAGATGAGGGCAAAGATTTGGGACATTTCAAAGACATGTAGATCTGCTCGTGTTTCAAAATTGTAATAATCAACTCTGGCTCTGCCTCACCCCATTTCTAGAGCCCTGCAAGGCATGTTAAGAAAAGGGCTCAAGTCTATTATTCTTGAGTCCTTGACACTGTATCTAACATAGCTTATTCAGAACCCAAGGTGGAATTTTTAGCTTACTTCATACACCTAATGGTCAAATATTCAGGCTCAGCAGTCAACTTAGACCTGGCTGAAAAGAACAGTTATGAATAAGTTCTGAATCAGATGACCCATTCACCTATTTCTAATGAGATCATAGCTAAGGAAAATTCAACCCCACTTCGCAAAATTGCTAACAAACACATAAATGGGAATGAAGTGAAGGTAAGACCCTAATTGCACAAAATATGTTTCTTTGGGAGTAAAGGATTGAGATTAGGGCAAAATAAGATGTGGTAATTGTTACCTGATGAAAATATCTTTCTAATTGCTCTGTTTTCTGCCACTATTTCTCCATTTATATTAATAAATGGACTTATTTCTGAAAATGAATGGTAATGGAAACAATAATTTACTTGAAGTGATGTTAGTGTTGATTTAAAAAAAAAAAAAAAAAGAATAACAAGTACAATAGAGAAGATTTTGGCAAACTTAGCCCAGGGGCCAAGCAGTCTGTTTTTGAATGGCTCATGAGAAGAATGATTTTATTTTGGGCGGGGGGCGGGGGTAGGTGGTGGTGGTGCATGGTCCGGGAAAGAAGAACGATTTTTCCATTTTTAAGGATATGTTAAAAAAAAAAAAGTTACCAAATTAAAACAAAAACAAAAAGCAAAAGAACAAACAACAAAGATGAATATGCACAGAAATGATATATAGCCCATAAAGCCTAATATATTCACTATCTGGCTTTTTATAGAAAAGTTTGCTGACTCCCGCAATACACTATTGAGTATCTTATGAAAACAAACAAATAAAAAAGGCCTATTGTGTTTAAATACAGTAAAAAGTTTCCTATGAAAGAGAGAAAATGTAAAAAGACATCATTATCCCCACGACCTACTTTTGGTCTATTACACTAAGTTGAATTAAAATCTCATTTATTTTAACTGTGTCAAAATACTTTGTAGTTCAGCTCAGTCTCCCATTAGCTAGTGAAAACAGAGGCAATATTAGTTAACACAGTATCCTATATATATATTAAGGTCAATATATATTTGTTAAATAAAATAATGGTGACAACCTATCCTTTGGTATATAATAGAAAGCACTATTTTAAGGACTCAGGAAACAGGAAGGAGGTGGTTTATGGGTTTGAGAAGAGGAGATTAAGGTAGCATGTAAATTGCATAGTTCAGTACCTGAAATGTTAAAGAAAGTGCTTAATAAGTAGTAGCTATTTTTATTCCTGTTCTCCAAGAGGAGTATTACCATTCTAGTTTTTCTATCAATTCACACTAATATTTGGGATTTTAAAAGAGAGCAAGAAGGTAATGAATACTTGGTATAGTGAATAGAAGAAAATGGAATGTCAAAGAATGTGGGAGAATAGATAGATTCCAAAAAAGACGTTTACCCACTTTAAGATTTTATGGATCTTCCATTGAAAAAGAAGGATCACTTGCAATTTGGAGAACAAAGCAACATTTTGGAAGCCCAATATTAATTATAAGAGCATCAATGTCTAATTTTAATTGAATGCTACTGTACACCAAGAAAGCCACTGAGCCTTTGCAAGCTTCATTGTCTTTAATGCTCCCCCCAAAGCAGTAAAGTCGTTTTCTCTAAGAGAAGTTCATGGCAGAGAAAGAATAGAAAGTCCAGCTCAAGCTGGCTGATTCCAGAGTCTTTGTGCTAACCACTATTCCATGCTGCCTTTCCTAGGACTGAAATTTGCCTATAGTCAGGCTCTTGAGCTTTGTAATAACCTTTGCTCAAACTTGCAATCCCATCAATAGCAGAGTATACCTACTCTCAAGGCTAATCACCGTTTTCCTCTCCATCTACTTCATCAGCCTTGAATCTGCTTGTGGTTGCTTCTTGATTCTTTATAAGAGTGAATAGAAATATTGTGCAGATAACGCCCACTGACACTGGGAAACCTTAATTTAGCCACTGCTTTAAACTTCTGATTCCATGTGACTAACAGTGAGCTGACTGGCACTGACATTTTGATCCTCTTTCCTTTTCCTGGCTTCACCTTGCTGAAAACTGCAATAGCAGGCAAGACAGCTCAGACAGAAATAGCAGGAGAAAGTAGCAAAAAGGTGAAAAGCAAACCAAGAAGTTGTGTGTTGCTACCTCTGGTTACCTCGGAAACAACCATGCATTTTATTAATGAACTACTAAGGTATAAGCGTAAGAGTCACTTAAAAGTGTCAGCTTGCATAATACATTTTCTTTCAGTCTTTATCCATTCTTCTTATTTTTTATAGTTTCAAAAAGTTGTGGAATTTAACCCCTATGCCTGAAGGAATTATATTTTCAGTCCTGAAGAAAAATTCCTGCTACCTGACTCTTATTACAGAATTGATCTGTTTCCAGAACAGTTTGAATTAAATACAAACTGGCTTATAACTTACCCCTCTGCATTAGCAGGTCCTATCAGAGGTGCTAATTTGTTCTTCTGATGTCTTTGAAAGTTTTAGGGTTTCTTTCTTCTCTTTCTCTTTCGATGACTATTTCTTGTAGAATAAGATGTATTTTTCCCCTGCAGAAGATACAAAGGTTTGTGATTCATGAATGCTATGCAGCTGGTGCAGGTACAGCATTCATGAATTATAGGCCCTGCATCATGGAATTTACAGTGTCATTTATAATATAGGCTTTGTATATTTTATTTGGAGATTGGCTCTTCTGCCATGGAAGAAGTTTTTCTTTTAGCATTCTGGTTCTTTCATGTGCTATTGCATAGATAAACGTTACAGATCAGAATAAAAGATTACTGTTTCCCTTCAGTTTCATAATATATGATTTATTCAATTTAGCAGGTTGCTTTGACTTTGATAAGCATGAGGAATAGAAGTCTCATTAACTTTCCTCTTTATTTTCAGTTCATGTGGTAGGAAATGCGTTTTCTCATCTTTCTCTATACTAGATTTCGGATGGCTCTTTCATCATTAGCATGACTTCAAAAAACTAAGTTGAAATACCTCGGACATTAATATAGGTTACATGCTTCCGAAGTAAAATTTATGTTTTGTATAAAGGATAGATAAATAGAGAGGAGATTATAGGTAGGTAGGTAGGTAAGTAAATTGATAAGATACAGAGAAATAGGTATGCATAAGTCTTACAATGTCAATCTTCTGCTTCTTGCAAAAAATAAGAATAAATGAATAGAATTTAATGTATAAGAAAATTCAGCATTTGATGTTTTTGCCTTTAAAGCAGATGTTCCAATATGCTCAATTTTCTAAAAACCTTTGATCCCCTTGACTTTATCGGATGAATGTTATCTAGGGATGGTTTTGCATATCTAGACATATAAAGCTTTCAAAGAGGAGGGAAAGTTATTTTTCAATTAATATATGTATCTTCCTCTTCCTAAAGAATAACTGAACCTTATATAGACAACAATATATTCAGAGGCATACAGCCAGAGAAGTGTCAGGAAGGGTAGAAAAAGGAGAAAACTAGGTCTCAAACATTTAGAACAGCTAATTCAAAATTGTTTTTTTCCTGGATCCTGTGTAAGAAAGACAGAAATATGATTTTTTACAGAAAATTTTTCCCCAGAAGAGGTTCAGACTACAACTTAAATGCCCATTTTAAGTGGGATTAGGCTTTACTTCTATTTCTGACTTACACTTTAATAATAAGAGTGGGGGAGAGAACAAAGAAAATGGGTTAAAATTATCTTATTTTCCACTTCAAGAGGACTGGTAGCTTCAAAAATATATAATATTGTAGAAGGAAAAAAAAATCATGTTCTTCAGCTCTTTTGAAAATAGTTAAAATATAAAAATAAATGAATGAGTATTTTCTGATGTCACTGAGCATAAAACAGAGGTGTTATGGCTGCGTGGACAAATGGGCACAGATGACGATTTGCCATTTGGCCTAGAAGCCGAACTCCACTGGTAAGGATAACAGCTTTATTTTGATACCTTTCCTGCTCCTTATTTCCATCAAACACCTGGATGAAGACTTTTTGCAGCCACATCTACCAATTTCTTTGCACCTGTTCTCATATGCTTCCTTTTACTTTTGTAATTAAAAACTATAACTTATTGTTCCTTTCTAAACCATCCCCTTCACTTGCATACTAAACTGGTGCTTCTTAACACCTCTGTTATTAAGGATGCATTTAAATGAATTAATAGAAAGATGAAATACATAATGCATACAACATGAAAGCAGTTTTTTTCTAATAAAGTCAACAGATCTAAAACAGCTCTAATTTTTTTTAAACACTTAGTCCTAATCTCTTATCTTGTTATGGTCCACAACTATCGCTTTGCTGAATGACACTTGTCCACGACCACACTTTGAAGAGCACTCAGTAGTGGCTGTCTAATTTGCAGGGTGCAGTGCATAATGAAAATGCAGCTCCCCTTGTTGGAAAATTATTACTAATTTCAAGATGGTGAGAGCAGAATATTAAACCAAACACAGGGCCCTTCTAAGAGCAGGCTATGTGCTCTGCCCCAGATAGCACTCTATTAGATCCCACCTCCTCTGCCATTTTTAAGAACATCGCTCTAGTATTTTCCTTCTTTCCTTCCTACATTATAAGCATTTCTTGATTATTTCTATCAGTGTACAAAACTGCTACATCTTTGTTTCAATCCAGCTCTTGGAGGCGAGGGGTTGGGATAGCTGCTAGATCAAAGAATATAGCAGGCATGGCCTTAGACATGCATTTTCTTAGGACTTACAAACAGAAGAGGGTCTCCAGAGGCTACTGTCCAGAGAATGGAAGGTAGTGCTCTGCAAAAGCAGGGGTGCAATGGGCAGCCTAAGAGCATTTAGGATAAGGACATTCCATAGGGTATGGGAATAGTTTCAGCTCTCATGAGACATGGGTTTGGAGATTTGTTATCAATGTATAGTCAGGGGAGAGGAGTTTTAATGCTTTACAAAATAAGTAGTGTATGATACCATCTGCACATTGCTTTCTCCCTGGGGATGTCTATTGACCTCTAACTTCTGTCCTGGCCATGTAGGCAGCTACGTGAAGCAACTCATTCTCCATATAGAGGGGGATCCCAAGCTCAGTTAAAGACAAAGCAATAACAACAAATTTCCCTTCAACCCATAACCCCCTGTAGCTACTTACCCATTTCTGTGCCTCAACTCCTAGTGTCATCACAATTCTAATCACACTACTCCATTGAAATAGCTACTATTGTGGTCCCAGTGTCCACTCCACTGACAAATGATCATCTTTCGTTCCTCTCTTACTCTACCCAGCAGTCAAGTTTAACAAGATTTATAATTCCCTCCTTGTTTAAATACTTACTTATTTGTCTTCTATACTACCTCTGAGATTTTTCTGCATCCTTCCTTGTTGCTCTGTTTTATTTGATGGTTCCTTCTCATTTCCATTACCATTAAAAGTTGAAGTATTCCAGGGCTCAAGGTTCAAACTGCTTCTCTTGCTATTTACACTTCACTGCAAAGATGTTCTCATCTGGACGATGGCTTTAAATAGTTACGTATTCATAATTCCTAATTCTTATTTCCAGTTCCAATCTCTGTGTTAAAACTCTAAATCTATATCCAACTAAAAGATCAATATTTCTCTTTGGATTTCAAAAAAATATTTATTTCCATTGAATTTTATGGAATCAGGGAAGCAGATTTGGAGATAAAGATGGATTGCAGAATGTTTATTAAGGAGTGTTTGAAATCAACACCTATGGAAGAGAGGGAACAGGAGTAGGATTAGATTGAGAGAGAAGTTGAGCTTCAATGTAGTTCCAGTAAAGGCTTCAGCTGGCCCCATGGAGAGGTCTAGAGCTGACAAAGTCCATCAGAGTTGGCAGGCTGGGGAAAGGGGACAGGCCTTTATACCCCTGCATTGGATTCAGATTGCCTTGAACGCGGCATGACCTTGGACGTAGTGGTCTTCAGCTGAGACATTCTCTGAGTAGGACAGACAGCAGTGCTCAGCAGGCAGCCTTCCCAGCACATAGAGGGAAAATATTCCATGAAGAAGGATTTGGGAGACACATCATACTGTTATCATAGCATCTCAATTATTGTATCCCATTCTCAATTCCTAATACCTACTCCCTCCTCTGTCCCCAAGGAAAATAACCGATCCCCCTTATTTTATCCCTTCTCAGGAAATGGCAATAAAATCCTTCAGAACTCTTAGGCCAAAACCCTTGAAGTCATCTCTGATTTTCTCCTCCCCATCACACTTCCAATCAGTTAACCAATCTTGTGGGCCACAAAATATTTACAGAATCTCACCATTTCCACTGCTTTCATCCTGCTCCATGGCACCATCAATGCTGGCCTAGATTACTGCAATAACTTCCTATCGGAACTCACCCTTTCCGTGCTAAGGCCTATTGCTAACATAAAAGATAGAGTAATTATTTAATGTTTTACTTATATAAATTTACTCCTTTGTGCAAATCTTCCAATGGCTTCCCCTGACACCTATCTAACCATATCTCCTACCTCTCATCCTCTCTTTGGTTTCATTGCAGCCTCATTGACCTTGCACTTTGAGCATACTCTGCCTCAGTGCCAGTTTGCTGGCCTGCTCCTCCATACCCACATGCTTCCTTCTTGGTTTGCCCCTCTGCAAAGTAATTCAATCTGACCACCTAATAAAAAGTAGCAATACCCTACGCACTGTGCCTCCTACCCCTTTACCCTGCTATAACTTTTCATCCTAAGTGCACCTTTGCACACTTATTTATTATAACTTTATGCCAAGTATTACAATAAGCCCATGATGACAAGGATTTTGTTTTATACACTATTGTATTCCAAGTAACTAAAACAACATCTGGAATATAGTAGATACTTTACAAAGATCTGTTGAACGTCAGGTGGATCTGACTTCAAGGAAGGTCGGAATCAAGGTTTCAAAGAGTGTCATCATTATCTGACTGTGTTTTTGTCTTGTTTTGTTTTTGCTTTCTCTCACTCTGTGTAAACTATACTCTCAGGCAGCCTCTGTAATAAGGAAATAGACAAGGTAACAACTGTTTTGTTACTTTCCTATGAATGAGGGTTTGGGGTCATATGGACTCAAGATAGAATGATATTCAGGAGGTAAAAGTTAATAAATGTCCCCTGGAAATTCCAAAAAGTAAAAATGTAATAGTAAAAAAAAAAAAAAACCTGCTTAGATATATCAAGAATTAGAAGGAAAGTTTTCAGAAAGATTCGTTTTAACATTTTCTTCAGAGATATTTTGCTGTTCCAATAATTTCATAACTTTATAAACTTTTTATTGCTATGAATTTCTAGACTAAGATGTAGGAGGTAAAATAAAGCAGAACAGGGTCTAACAGAGCAAGATATATTTAGGAGAATATTCATGGTGGTTGCTAGAACTCTCCCTTTGAGGACATGAGCATATGAGGGGCAAATGAACAAATAAACCCTCTCGCCACCTTTCTCCATGCAAGTAGATTCCAAAAAGCACATTTACAGTGTTATAAGATACAGATATTGTCTTTATCTCAATGGGGCCAATGGGCATGCATATATTATCTGCCTCAGAAAAGGATATAGTGAAAAACTGAGAATTTCCGAATTGAAGGCTGTGGTAGTTTGAAGGTATATGTACCCCAGAAAAACAAGTCCTTAAATTTTATCCATTCCTGTGGAAGTGAACCTATTTTAAATAGGAAGTTTTAATGGAATTACTTCAGTTAAGAAGACATGGCACCCCTCAATCTGAATTCCTTTATAGAAGAATGAAATTCTTAGAGGGGGGCGTGGGGAGAGGGAGAGAGAGAGCCATTGAGGGCAAGAAGCTGAACCCAGAAGAGAAGTGAGAGGCCAGGAATTGTCACCATATTCCTTGCCCTGTGACAAGCTAGTGCCTAAAATCACCAGCAGCCAGCACCAGAATACCAGTATTCGGGGAGAAAGCATCACTTTGTCAACTTGGTTTGGAATTTCTTTTAGCATCCAAACCATAAGTCATAAAGTACTATTGTTTAGCCTGACCCATTTCACGGTATTTGATTGAGCAGCCTAGGAGACAGAAACCGATTTTGGTACCAGGAGGGTGGGGTGATGCTATTGCAAATCCCAAAAATGGGGAAATAGCTTTGGAATTGTGTAATGGGTACAGACTAGGAGAATTGTGAAGTACTTGATAGAAAAAGCCTAGGTTGCGGTGATAGTTAAATTCAGTTGTCAACTTGGCCAGGTGAGCGTACCTAGTTTTGTTGCTACGGACATGAGCCAATGGTACATGAACCTCATCTGTTGCTGATTTACATCTGCAGTCAGCTAGGAGGAGTGCCTGCTACAATGAAGGATGTTTGACTTAATTGGCTGATGCTTAGATGAGAGACCGCAACGTAGCACAGCCTAAGCAGCTTGGCATTCCTCATCTCAGCACTCACAGCTCAGTCCAGTCCTTTGGAAATGAAGAAAGGAATCACCCCCAGGAAAACTGATTGGAACCCAAAGGCCTGGAGAGAAGGCCAGCAGAGACCATCCTGTGCCTTCCCACGTAAGATAGAACCTCAGTGTAAAGTTAGCTGCCTTTCCTCTGAAGAACTAACTAAATAAATTCCCTTTTATCAAAAGCCAATCTGTCTCTGGTGTGTTGCATTCCGGCTTCTAGCAAACTAGAACAGTTGCTTTAAAGAGACTTGTGGTAGTTAGATTCAGTTGTCAACTTGGCCAGGTGAAGGTACCTAGATCTATTGCTGCGGACATGAGCCATTGGCGTGCGAACCTCATCTGTTGCTGATTACATCTGCAGTCGGCTAGGAGATGTGCCTGCTGCAATGAATGATGTTAGATTTAATTGGCTGGTACTTAAGTGAGAGAGCTCAATGTAGCACAGCCTAAGCAGCTCAGTATACCTCATCTCAGCACTTGCAGCTCATCCCAGGCCTTTGGAGATGCAGAAAGAAATCACCCCAGGGAAAGTTGTTGGAACCCAGAGGTCTGGAGAGAAGGCCAGCAGAGACCATCCTGTGCCTTCCCACATAAGAAAGAACTCAGTTGAAAGTTAGTTGCCTTTCCTCTGAAGAACTAATGAAATAAATCCCCTTTTGTAAAAAGCCAATCCATCTCTGGTGTGTCGCATTCCAGCAGCTAGCAAACCAGAACAAGACTTTTGGCAGAAATATGGATGCTAAAGAACTAATGAGGCATCATGAGGAGGAAATGATGAATTTGTTAGTGGAAACTAGAGAAAAGGTGGTCCTTGTTTGAAAATGGCAGAGAACTTGACAAAATTGAGTTTTGATAGAACAAATGAACTTGGATATTTAATGAGGAGATTTTGAAGCTAAATGTGAATGGTACAACCTGATTTCTCCTTGCAGTTTATAGTAAAATGTGAGAGGAAAAGGGACAATCTAATAAATGAACTAGGTACAAAGGAACCAGAAATTGATGGCTTGGAAAATTCTGAGGTTCTAGAAAGTAAGTCCCCAGAGAATAGTGCTCCATGTGAGGGTTTGGCTGGACTGTAAATTTTCTCAAGATTCTCAAGAACTTTCTCAAGATTCTCCTCCTAGTTCATAGTAGCTATAAATGTACTCCCCTAATTTAAAATTGTGTGTTTATTCCATGATATTCTCTGCTATACAGTCAGCAATTTCCATGGAAATCAGAATTGGAAATGCTATTATGAGGAGTGATATGTGGAAAGTTCTTTCGTCTGATGGCTGGAACCCTATGAACCATGTGCGAAACTGAAAAGTTCTTGCATAATTTATATGAAAAGAACCACTGCCAGCCTGGACTAAAAGGCACAAAGAAGGGACAAATTGAAGGAAAAATCACTTTAAGGGCAAAACCATGAAGGCAGATGTCTGCACCAAAGAAATCTTCTAAAGCTCATAGAGTAGTTCAAATCATGCACGTGGAGAGGGCAAGTCTTCCCCAGAGCTTAGAGCATGCAAGCCTTCTGCCCTGTTGTTCAGGAAGAGTATTGCCACCCCAGTGCTCTGAGATGGTGTGGCCTGTGCCCCAAGGATTGTGGAGAGTCTGCCCACCACTCCAGTGCTCTGAGAGGGTAAAGTCTGTACCTTGACATTTGAGGGAGTCTGCCTGCCATCCCAGTGCCTGGAGAGGGTGGAGCCTTTACCCCAGTGTTCATGTAGAGCATGGACACCAGACAAGTGCTTGAAAGTGGTGAGGCACTGCTCCATCAGGCTGGGAGGACAAAACATCATTCCATAGATGACTCTCAAACCTTGAAATCTAATAAAATATACCCTTCTGGGTTTTGAAATTGTTTGGAACCTGTGACCTCTGTTTTCCTTCCAATTTCTTCCTATAGTAATGGAAACATTTATCCTATGCCTGTCCCTCTATTGTATATTGGTAGCAGATAACTTGTTCTCTAGGTTTCACAGATTCACGGTCCGAGGGCAAACGTGTCCTAGGACACACCACAACCATAACCAATTTTTAAGGCTTTTTACTAAGTATTGTTTCTGAAATGACTGAAGACTTTTGGAATATTGTGATAGAATCAATGTATTTTGCATATCAAAAGAATGTTTCTTTGGGGGGTCCAGAGGGTGAAATGTGATGTTTTAATGCTCTATATACCTCTGAAAAACATGTCCTTAAATTTAACCCATTCCTGTGAGTGTGAACCTATTGTAAACAGGACATTTTGATGACATTACTTCAGTTAAGAAGGGGTAACCCACCACAATCAGGATGGGTCTTAATCCTACTACTGGAATCCGCAATCTCAAAAGAGAAAGGAGAGGCCAGGAGATGCCCCTAGCCATGTGACAAGCTAAAGACTAAAGAGACTAAACATCACCAGAAGACCAGAGCACCATTGTTTAGAGGAAAGCATTGCCTTGATACCATGATGTAGACTTTCTTATAGCATCAAACTGTAAGCTAATAAATTCCCATTTTTTAACCAAACCCATTTCATGGTATTTGTCTGAGCAAACTAGGAAACTAAAAAAAAAAACCTGTAACCTGACAAATTTATTATTGTTTGAGCTTCAGCAAGTAAAGTATCCTAAGCAATTTACTTTTTTCTCTGTACAAAATACAGTAAGAAAAATCTCCTTGCTTTAGTTTGCTAAAGCTGCCAGAAATACCAGAAATAGAATGGCTTTTATAAAGGTGATTTATTAAGTTACAAGTTTACAGTTCTAAGGCCATAAAAATGACCAAACTAAGGTATCCAGAGAAAGAAACCTTGACTCAAAAAAGGCCAATTCCCTCCTGTTGTTTCTCTGTCACATGGGAAGGAACAGGGCTGGCATCTGCTGGTCCTTGGTACTGGTTCCATTGCTTCAAGCTTCTGATTCTAGTGGCTTTCTCTCTAAGCATCATGGACCTTCACTTAGCTACTCCAAGACAACAAACACCCTGGGTTTCATCTCTTACCTTAGCATTTCCTGGGGCCAGAGATTTCTTCTCTCCTGGTTTCTGGTTTCAAACGGTTCTCTTAGGTTCTTCTGCTTCTCTAGTCATCTGCATCTACATCAGTTCTGAAGTAACTGTGCTTTCTCCAAAATCTCTCCCATTTTAAAGGATTAAAGAATTCAAGAACCACCTTGAATGGGCAGATTCCTATCCCCTCTAATCAAAAGTTCACACACAAAGTTAAGTGGTCAATCTCTTTGGAAATAATCTAAGTAAAGGTTCCACCCTAAACAATAGTCTGGTCCCACAAGATTGGATCAGGATTGAAAGAAAATGGCTTTTCTGGGTCAGATAACAGTTTCGACTAGCACACTCCCAACTGGAAGTTTTGCATTATATGTGTATTCTTATACAATGCCCATTATCATTGTTTTTAATGTTTTAATAGTTGTATTTATTTTGGAGAAATCCCAACACATGTCCATTTCCTAGCTATGGAATGTAAGGTGTGATACTAAGGGCCAAAATTCTCTGAAATGATTTTTATCCCCGGCAGCCTGACAGCCGTAAAACTGCTTTAAGAATCAAGAAATATGCCAAAATCTGAAATAAACCCTGTGACCTGAGGAGTGAAAGTGTCAGGAGGATTTTTCTGTTTCATTTTGTTTCCTGCTGTAAACTTAAATCATTGTCAAATTGTGGAATGAAAAACTCTTTTCAAGGGACTGAAGAAAATTTCAGCCACTGAAGCTCTCTTCCATAGTTTCAAACTTATATGAGGCTTCTTTGCCAGCTGAACTGGCAATTTTCTCAAGATTCTCAAGAACTTTCTCTAGATTCTCCTCCTAGTTCACATTAGCTGTAAATGTACTCCACTAATTTAAAATTGTGTATTTATTCCATGATATTCTCTGCTATGCAGTAATTCATGAACTGAAACGGGAGGGTTTTGAGCGGGCCTGGGAAATGTTGCCCTAGACATTAAGTAGAATTTGTCTACCTATAAAACCAAATTGTCAGAGCAGGATAGGATTATAGAAATCATGGAGTGTGGTTTGAGGTAAGTAACTAGTGAGTGGTCGTAGGAACTCCGACTGCAGGGAATGTATGTCCCAGATTTGGGGAGATGGTCTCAATTTAAAGAACTGTTTTACCTTATTGTACTAGATATTAGCGCAATTTTAAAATTGACTGAAAGCAGAGGATCTCAGCCAGGTGTGATTTTTGCCCCCCAAGGGACATCTGGCAATGTCTAGGAGACATTATTGATTGTCACCACTGGGGAGGGAGTGCTCCCGGCATCTAGTGAATAGAGGCCAGGGATGCGGCTAAACAATCTAAATTCATAGGACGGCTCTCTCCACAACACAGAATTTTTCAGGTCAAAATGTCAGTAGGGGTGAAACTGAGAAATTCTGGCTTAGAGGAATATAGTCAACAGAGAAATAAGATATCATACGAAATCTTTATCTTTAATGAAAATTATAGAAAACCACTGTTGTCCATATTATTGTATGTAGTAATTAAACCACATTTTGGCATCCTGGGCTACAGACCATTTAAAAAGACCTTTGTTCCTTGTCTACTGCTGTGTTTCTAATCTTTATCCCATTCTTATTTCAATCATGTCCCTTCTAAAGCCATGAAGGACACTTTCTATATTCAAGATATTCGTCAAGGTACTACTTGGTCTTTTTTAAATCAAGCTTTGTGAAAAAGTGGTGAACTCCTTTTGAACATTGCTTCTTATCAATTATTTTTCAATGATAGCTTAGGAACTACAGTACAAAGTGAGAACTGGCATTTATTTGATGCCAGAAGTACATTCAAAAGAAAAGCTTGAAATTTATAAACCTGCTCCACACGGGGAGCTGTTCTTGTTTATGTTCTCCCCTCTCCTCTTGTATAATTGAACAAAATTAAATCACTACGCTTCCCTTAAAAGTTAAATGAACAAAAAGCCTAATTTGGTTTCTGGGTTTCAATGTGGAATATTTACTCCAGAGCTACTTGATGGCTACTGCTATACTTTAATAGTATACTATTTAATTACTGCTTTAATAGCAGTAATCAGTATTAACTTTAGTAACTTGGAAATAAATGATTTTCACTGTGTTGCATTGTAAATAAAACACAGAATATATTGCATACCTTGAAGCTATTAATTGCTTCCTATACTGGCAGCTATTGTTGATTAAAGCTTACCTATGCAAATGCTGTTATGTCCCTGAGATTTTGACAAATAGAAAGAAGTAAAAACATTGTTACTGATATTTACTCAATAAACAATGAAAATTGTCTAAAGAAAACTGTAGGAGATCCAGCTGATCTTCAGAGCACCTATGGAATCTTCAGAATTAACTTCTAGGAAATGGCTGATTTGGAGCAAAGAAAAGACCTTGTTTTAGATAAAAATCGAACAAAAAATATTGACAATAGAGTAGTTACATTAAAAAAAAAACCTGAAAAATTAAACTATTTGTCTCTTGTTCTGGGTTTTCTATACTTTTTATTTTTCGTGGATTTACAAAATCCCATGTTAACAAGTTTTAAAAAAAAAATAACGAAAAAATATGTCCTCTTCATCTCTGTGTACTTCCCTGCTCACATATGCTTCACTCACAAAAATAAAAACAAAAACAAAAACTACCTACCCCACAGGATTTTTATTTTTAAGCTCTTGATTATGGAGTCATAAGTTTCAGATATGAAAACAAATGATCTAGCAATGAAAGTTAAAATATTTGTTTTGCTTTAATTCAGGTATTCAACTAAGAGTCATTCCCCAATCCTTTTCCTGAAAGTAGAAGATCATGTTGACTTTGATAAACAAATGGTTAGAAAGAACAGTAAAACTTGATTGCCACTTGAATTCTATTAATCTAATCACTGCATACTGGGTGATTTTGAGTCAGAAGCTGTTTTTATGAGTTGATGAAATATTCAAAGATTACTAATCCACAATTAGTAATCTTTACCAATAATATACATATACTCATAAATGTAATCATATATTTTGTGTGTGCAGCTTTTTTTTCCATTTTCCATATTTTGCTTGACTTCCTATTTTCTTACCTCTCTCCATTTGACTCCTAGTCCTTACTCACCAAACAACATAAATTAACCAATGTATACATGTTTACATATTTACACATGAACTACACACACCATATATTTTATATGTTTTTATCATAGTCATGTATATAAAATTATTTTGAGTTTTCATTTAGTTATTTCTTTTCTTTTGAAATAATTTGTAATTTACAAAAAAAGATGCAAGAATAGTACAAAAACATCAGAGAATAATTAAATGGCATGAGGTTCCTCCACCCCCAAATGTTTAGTGTGTAATACCTATAAAAAAGATAATCTCCTATTTTTCACACAATCATGAAATTAACATTGTTACATTACTACAATGTTACCATCTGACTCCATTCAATTTTTGCTTATCGTCCTTTAAAAGTGAAAGAATCCAATCCAGCCTCACACGTTGCATTTAGATGCCAAAGCTCTTTAGTATCCTTCAATCTGAAATATTCCTTCCTTCACTCCCCTGCCTCCAACATTTGTAGAGATTAGAATTTTTGGCAGGAATGTCACGGCAGTCATGCTGTATTCTTCTCATTACATCTTGTCAGATGGTACATAGTTTTAATCTGTCCCATTACTGGGAATGTTGTCAATACACTGAATAAAATTGCACCTGCCTTAAAGGACTTGAAGACCTACATGAGACTATATAAACATTCTCTTCACTTTTCTTTTCACTCATTTTATAAAAACATCTATTGTGCTCCTTGGCTGAAATAATTACCATGATTTTTGCCAAGTGATCATTTTCTAATGCCATCATCCCTCTACATTTATTAGTTGGTACTGTAAAAAAAAAAATTATTTTCTCCCCTATGTATTTATTCAGTTATGCATTAAATAAACTTGTAAACGTCTTTTATTTTCAATTTTTTACAGTCTATTATTGCTATTATTTATTTTGGTAATCAAATTATCCCAGAATTGGTCTCTGTGAGCCTCTTGCAGTAGGCTCTGTATTCCTTTGACATATTTCTATTATTCTTTTAGCACTTTGTTACTTTCTGGCACAGCAAGATGTTTTATACTCAGTTGGTGCTTTGCTCATCACAGTCCTGGACATACCGTTTTTCTAAAGAGCTCAGAATAGAGAATGGTATTTAGAAACCAAGATCTGGTTGCACCAAGTATTAATTGCTATTGTACATCACTGCCCACATTCCCTTTCAGTGGACAGGGCTAGGGCAATATATGTATGTCTTTGTGTGTACATATATGTGTATGTTTTAAGCATATCTGTATTCATTTTCTATCTAATGTATCTAATCTATCTATAGTGAAAACCATGAACTCACATGCATAACTCCAATTCCATTCTGACTAGTTTTCTACATTTCCATGTTTTCAACACCCCTCTCTGACATTGGGAACTGTATCTTATTAAGTTCAACATATTTACTTAGTGAATAAATTTTACTTGTATATAACTGTGGTAGTTAGGTTCAGGTGTCAACTTGGCTAGGTGAAGGTTCCTAGTTCTAGCGCTGTGGACATGAGCTAATGGCATGTGAACCTCATCTGTTGTTGATTACATCTGCAGTTGTCTAGGAGGCATGCCTACTGAAATGAATGATGTTTGATTTAATTGGCTGGTACTTAAATGAGCGAGCTCAATGTAGCACAGCAAAAGCAGCTTAGCATACCTTACCTCAGCAGTTGCAGCTCAGCCCAGGCCTTTGGAGATGCAGAAAGGAATCACCCTGGGGAAAGTTGTTGAAACCCAGAGGCCTGGAGAGAAGGCCAGCAAAGATCACCCTGTGCCTTTCCATGTAAGGAAGAACCTCAGTTGGAAGTTACTTGCCTTTCCTCTGAAGAACTAACAAAATAAATCCCCTTTCATTGAAATCCAATCTATCTCTGGTGTCTTGCCTCCCAGCAGCTAGCAAGCTAGAACAGATTTGGTACCTGAGAAGTGGGGTGCTGCTGCAGTTTGCAAACACCAGACATGTTGGACCAGTTTTTTTGGATGGATAAGGGAAAGATTTTGGAGGAATTGTGAAGACAATGATGGGGAAGTCCTGGAGTGCTTGAAGAAATTGTTGGTGTAAATGGAACCACTGCCAATCCGAACAAAGGAGAACATAAAAGGGGCAAATTGGAGTTTGCAGAGTGAAAACCATGGAGGCTCAGGTCTGAGGCCAAGACACCTCTGCCAGGAGAGTGGACCCACCCACATACATGGTGAGAATGAGTCTCCCACCTCGTTGCAGTGAAAAAGTTGTGCCACCTCAGGCCTTAGAAAAGGTACAGCACACTCCTTGGAGACTGGGGAGATTCTGGCTGACACCAATGGAGGGGTTGAGCATGTGCCCTGGAAATGGCAGAGAGCCCAGGTGTGGCCCTGATGCCTGGAGAGGTTGGAGCCTAGAAAAAGATATCTCCTCAATGTCCCCTGAAGTTGATTCAGAAAGAAGCGGGCCACTGCATAGGCTCTTGGAAAGGGTGGGACTGGTACTTTCTAAAGCTGAAGGATAAATGACTTTCAGACTTTGAAATCCAATGGAGTTTGCCCTGCAGGTTTTCAGAACTGTTTGGATCTTGTGACTGTTGTGTTTCTTCCAATTTTTCCCTATGGAAATGAAAAGCTGTATCCTGTGACTGTCCTCCTTTGCATATTGGCACCAGATAACTTGTTCTGAGATTCATAGGTCCACAGCTAGAAGAGAATCTTTTGCCCTTTAATATTGTTTAAGGTGATGCTTGTAGTTGCCAAGTTGACAAGGAGTGGATATGTGGTAGTAAGGTTCAGGTGTCAACTTGACTAGGCAAAGGTGTTTAGTTCTATTGCTGTGGACATGAGCTAATGAGCTGTGAGCCTCATCTGTTGCTGATTACATCTGCAGTCGGCTAGGAGGCATGCCTGCTGCAATGAATGACTTTGACTTAATTGGCTGGTGCTTAAATGAGAGAGCGCAACATAGCACAGCAAAAGCAGCTCAGCATACCTCATCTCAGCACTCACAGCTCAGCCCAGGCCTTTGGAGATGCCAAAAGGAATCACCCCAGGGAAACTTGTTGGAACCCAGAGGCCTGGAGAGAAGGCCAGCAGAGATCACCCTGTGCCTTCCCATGTAAGAAAGAACCTCCGTTGAAAATTAGCTGCCTTTCCTCTGAAGAACGAAACAAATCCCCTTTTATTGAAATCCAATCCATCTCTGGTGTGTTGCATTCCAGCAGCTAGCAAACTAGAACAATAAACAACCTCCTGCTTCCACCACTGAGCCAAGGCCCTCCTTACCCCTCTCATGGTCTCATACTTTGCTGCCACCCTCCCCTCATCAGTTAATAATACTTGGGTTGATTCAATCTGGGCAGTTATGAATAATGTCACTGTGAACATCAATGTGGAAAACTGTTCTCTTTTGGTTACTGCTTGTCAGGAATGTCTTTTTCTATACTTTCATCTTCAACTTATTTTTGTCTTTTAATCAAAAGAGATTTTCTTGCACATATCTAGATATTGGCTTGTACAGAGTCTATAGCTGGATCATGATTTTATGTATCCATTTTGCTGATCTCTGCCTTTTGACTAGAGAGTTTAAGCCATTTCTATATAAAGTAATTATGGATAAAATGTGACTTACTTCTGGAATTTTGCCATTTATCTGCATATCTTATACCTTTCCTGTACTTCATATCTTATTTTACTATTTTATTTTGTGTTTGATTTTTGCAATGTACAATTTTGATTCTCTTTTCCTTTTGTGTATTTATTTTTATTTGTCAGATCTATTTTTTCTTCTCTTTCTTGTTAGCCTTTAAGTACCCCTTACTAATACTCTTCAATTCTGTATCCTTCTCCAGATCTCTCTTCTCCTGGGCTTTTTCTGTTCTTTTTTTTTTTTTAGGGACAGAACTCCCTATAATATTTCCTGTAGGACAGGTCTCTTGTTAACGAATTCTCTCAGCATTTGTTTATCTGTAAAAATTTTAAACTCTCTCTCACTTTTGAAGGACAGCTTGCTGTAAAAAGAATTCTTGGCTGGCAGTTTTTCTCTCTCAGAATCTCAAATATGTCTCGCCACTGCCTTCTTGCCTCCATGGTGCCTGGTGAGTAGTCAGTACTTTTTGTCTTATGTGGCTTCTCTTGTATGTGGTGAGTTGCTTTTCTCTTGCTGTTTTCAGGAGTCTTTCCTTCTCTTCAGTGTTTGATAGTCTAATTAGTATGTGTCTTGGAGTGCATCTATTTGGATTTATTATATTTCAGAGTTTGTTGGGCTTATTTGATTTGCATAATTTTGTTTTTTTATGGAGATTAGGAAGTTTTTCCCAATTATCTCCTCAAATAATCTTCCTAGTCCTTTGCTCTTGTCCTTCTGGGACCCCAATGATTCTTATATTAGGGAGTTTCATTTCCCTGAGATCCAATTCAAATTTTTCCATCTTCTCCACCATCTGTTCTTTCCTGTGTTTGAATTCAGTTTGTGTATTTTTTTACTACATTTTCTTCATGGGATCACAATTTAACATGCTACATTCATAACAATCTCTATGAATGTGTACCAACTTAATTCCAACCGCATACAAAAACTCTGCTACTAGTCTCCATTTAATTGTTTTATTACAAATTACATTTTTATACATTGTGTATCCATGAATATAGAATTATAATTAATTTTTTCTGCATTCATCTTTTACGTCCTTACACACTACAAATATAACAATACTGACTTTTGTATCTACCCATGTAGTTATTTCTATCAGAGTTCTTTATTTTCTTATATGGCTTCAAGTTATCGTCAATTGTCCTTTCATTTCAGTCTGAAGGACTCTCTTCAGAATTTCTGGTTGGAAAGATCTACTAGTGGTAAATTCCCTCAACTTTTATTTATTTGAGAATGTCTTAATTTCATTTCTGAAGGATAGTTATGCAAGATACACAATTTTTGGTTAATTGCTTTTCTTTTTTTCCTTAAAATATAATATCCGAATCCTTACTGGCACCCATGATTTCTTATGAAAAATCTACAGCTAATAGTACTCAGGACCCCTTCTGCATGACAAGTCACTTTTTTCTTGATGCTTTAAAGTTTCCTTCTCAGGCCTCAGCTTTTCAAAAATTGATTATAATATGCATAAGTGTGGATCTCTCCATTTATCCTTTTGGGGGTTGTTGGGCTCCTTGAAGGTGTTGATTCATGTTCTTTTATCAAATTTCTGAAAATTTGCCCATTGTATGCTCAAATACTCTGTGTCCCTTTCTTTCTCTCTCTTCCTTACAGGAGCCCCATTATACATTTGGTACTATGGTTGATGATATCTGTTGTCTCTTAGGGTCTGATCATTTTCTTTTATTCTTTTTTCATTCTAACACTCAAACTGGGTAATTTCAATTGACCTATTGTTCTCATTTGCTAACTGCCAGAATGCAATATACCAGGAATGGAATGGCTTTTAAAAGGAGGAATTTATTAAGTTGCAAGTTTACAGTTCTATGGACATGAAAATGTCCCAAATAAAGCAAGTCTATAAAAATGTTCAAATTAAGGCACCAACAAGAGGTGACCTTCACTCAAGAAAGGCCGATGAAGTTCAGGGTTTCTCTCTCAGCTGGAAAGGCACATAGTGAACATGAAAATGTCTGCTAGCTTTCTCTCCAGGTTTCTTGTTTCATGAAGCTCCCCAAAGAGTATTTTCCTTCTTCATCTTCATAGGTCTCTGGCTGCGAGGGTTCCCGTAGTTCTTGTGGCTTTAAAAGAGACTCTCCAAAATGTTTCCTCCTTTAAAGGATTCCAGTAAATGAGTCAAGACCCACCTGGACTGGGTGGAGTCACATCTCCCTCTAACCAAAGGTTAATACCTATAATAGGGTGAGTTGCATCTCTATGGAGATAATCTAATCAAGTTTCCAACCTAAGGTGCTAAATAGCGATTAAAGGAAATGTCTGCTTCCACAAGATGGGATTAGGATTAAAATATGGCTCTTCTAGGGTACATAATCCTTTCAAACCGGCACATCTATTTTCAAGTTTAAAAATTCTTCGGCTGTTCAAATCTGCTATTGAAACCCTCTAGTGAATTTTTTTTTTTTAATTCCTGCTAATGTATCTTTCAGCTCTAAAACTTTTGTTTGGTTCATTTTTATAATTTCTATTTCTTTATTGTTATTTTTTAACTTCTTACATTGTTCTATTGGTCTTCTTTAGCTTTTTGTCCATTGTTTCCTTTAGCTCTTTGAGTATTTTATGAGAGTTGGTTTGTATCTTTGTCTAGTAAATCCAGTATCTGTTCTTCCTCAGGAACTGTTTTTGTTAATATCTTCCATCTTCTGATAATGGACCATGAATTTTGTCTTCATTTTTAGGCTACTGTGACCTTTATTATGCAATGTGTTGATTTAAACAATGGGAATTTACTGGCTAACAGCTTGGGATGCTAGAAGGTTTGCCTCCCCCCACATTGGTGGTATTATAGTTGACCTGCAATTCTTGGGTTCCTCAGCATTTTTCTGTCACAATGCAATGCCCTCTCCATTCTTTTCCAAGTTCAGTTGACTTCCAACTTCTGGCTTCTCCCTGTGTCTTTTTCTTTATAAGCCCTCCAGTAAAATCATTAAGAACCATCCTGATTCAGTTGGCCACATTAACGAAGAATAACATCTTCATTAGGACCTACTTACAATGAGATCATGCCTGCGGTAATAGGATTAAGATTAAGAACATGGGCATCTCCCAAGACACAAAATTCAATTTACCACACTTTTATGTTATTTGATTGCTTCATAATTTCTTACTGAAAACTGGAATTTGAGATATTATTAAGTGGTAATTCTGTAAATCTGATTCTTTCTTCATGCTCAGGGTTGTTTTTGCTACTTGTCGGCAGTAGCTGTTTATTTAATGACTTTTCCAAACCATTTTGTAGAGGCTCTTTTCTTTATCAGTTGTAGTACCCTAAAGCACTCTTCTTTAGTTTATGTTCAGCTAGTGCTTTAACAAAGATCTCCTTGAATGCCAAGTGTCAAAAAAAATGAGACTGAGGGAGAGAGAGAAAGGAGAAAGAGAGAAAATATCAACAATAGTAAGGAGTCAGAAGAGAAGAAAGAGAGGAAGAAAAATCCCACTTCTTCTAGTCTTTTAGATTAACTTTATGCTGGAGGAATCCTTCCATACATATCCAGGCCATTTACAACTCTTCCTTAGTCTTCACTTCCTCCTTATACTAAGTCTAGCAGTCAACCAGAGGTGAAAACTTAGAATCTTCTCAGCTACTTTGTAAGTATGTCTTGCCCTGGTTGCATGCAGAGCTTTCTAAATTCTCTTGTATACAGAGGTACTTTTAAATGCCTAAATTTTCCAGAGACTCTCAATACCACTTTTCCTCACAGGCTTTTTGTATTATATTTTTTGCCTCAACTGTAATAGTTTATCCAGGTGGGCTATGAGTTGTTTATTCACCATATACAATATTTTCAAAGAATGCCCACCAATTTTTCACCCTGAATAGATTCTGATTAGGTGAAACGAGGACAAACATTTTTTGTTAGTCCTTTAGATAGCCCCAGACAGATCGGACAGACAACCCCCTGTGAATAGGGAGTGCTCTATTCCCTCCAGAACCGGGGATTTGCTTCCTACACTGGGAAGCCTGACATCTTCAAGATTTCTGCCAAGCTAGAGAGTGAGTGGATCAAGGACAAATAAAAATATTTCAAAGCTTCCCTATCATTTTTAAATTGTCTTTTTCTTTATTTACACTTAACTTCATCATTGTAATCTTTGACTGATTCTAGTTTTAACAAGGTTTATTTTGACAGTTTCTGATTGAATTTTTGATGTTTCTGTGGAGGGATGGGAGCTGAGAGTTGCCTACTCTTCCATTATTTGCCAACATTATTTTCTTAAGTTTTTATCTTTGATAAAGTAGGGGACATAATACCATTGAGGGTTATTTTGAGAATTAGATGAAATGGGATATAAAGTTCCTGATGCAGGTGGGGCAACAGTGGCTCAGTGGCAGAATTCTTACCTGCCATGCCAGAGACCCAGGTTCAATTCCTGGAGCCTGCCCATGCCAAAAAAAAAAAAAAAAAAGCTCCTAATGTATAATAGAGGACAATGAGTGCTAACTATTATTATTTGAATGAGTTATTTTGAATATTTGTATTAGTTACAAGTTTATTTTGTTGATGATTCCCTAATTCCTAGAATACTTGGTATTATAGGTCCATTTTAGGACGCATCACCCCTTTGTGTCTCAAGGTTAGCCATTTTGAACCACAAAGAAAATATTTGAGATTGGGCTGCCGTAGAGTCTCCCTGATCTGACTAGAGTCTAGTGCCTTTTTCCTTTCTGGAATTCATTTACTTACAGAGAATTTTTGCTAGCTGAGGCAAGTAAACATATACTCTCCTTTAAACTCTATTAATTTCCAACATGATCAGCAAAGAATCTGCCTTGCTTTCCATGCCTAAAGCATTTTATTTGCCTGTGTGAGCAAAAGATCATGAATCAATTTCCAACATGATCAGCGGAGAATCTGCTTTGCCTTACTAGCCTAAAGCATTCCATTTCACTGTGGGAGCAAAAGATTATGAATCACCTACAATATAGGAAGAGAAAAAGGTGTTTTGAGCTCTAGATCCTTTCCATGTGTCATGTTTTCAAATCTTTTCATTTAGGAGTTTATTTATGGTTTTGTGGTATATTTAGCTGCATTTCCAAATTTCAGTTATGCCATATTTGTGTATTATTTATAATATTATTTGCTATTTATATTTTTTGAAAATTAAGGGAACTGACACTTTTATTAGAATGAATTTATTTCAAAAATAAGTTGTAATCAGAATGATAAACGAAAAAACAATACTGCTTGATCTAAATAGAATGTATGCATTAAAACTTATTTAACATATATCCATAAATACTAATATTTTAAAAAGAGCCACCAATTTACCACCAGGACTGCAAATACACATGTTTGGAAGCAGTGCTGTATTAATTTGATAACTTAAGCCCTTACTCTCAAGTAGCTTAATAACGTAAATCAGAACTTGTTTGCCTAAGTGAGAAAAGAAAAGATCATCTAAATCCATTGATTTCTAGCTATCTAGAATCCCAAAGGGCAGGTACTTTGTCTTAATGTCCTGTGAAATGTGTAGAATCATTCTGTGTGCATAAAGCACACTCTACCAGATGGTATTTGATGGCTGTGTTCATCATTAACATGAACAGTATATTAGTTTAGAGAAAATTTGTTTTTTTCTTCCAAAATTTCTATTTTCCAGTGTCTGAGCATGTTGCTTATTTAGAACAAGTACTTCTGTGTCCTTACTGGGGCTTCTTCAAAATGGGCTACTCAAATTTAGATACAGTAAGCAAGCCAATTGGTTAGACTAGGAGCAGATATTTTGATTTTTAGAGAGACTCTTTGCCCTGCATACAAAAATCAGAAGGACCACTTTTATGCTTCGTATCATGATGACAGCTTGTTTAACCAGCAAATCAATGACTAAACTCCATCACTTGCTACCTGTGCAGAGTGAACATCATTCACTCATTTCACCTGCAGTATTTAAATGGCCAACTGAAACTGAAGAGCTAGTTTTCCACTTAGCTCTCCTCTATCCATCACAGACTTCACTTTTTCCTCCAGCTCAGCGGGCATGTCTCCACCCCTCGCCTTTTCATTTGCTGTGCTTCCTGCCTGAAAATCTCTTTCCCAGATAACAAAATGACTTACTCATCTTTTTTAAGTGTTTGACAAAATTTTACCTTTTTTGTATGTTTACCCATTTATTAGTGCAAGCCCCATCTTTCTCATCCTATATAACTTCCTGACTTATTTTATTTCAATAACCCTTATATGCATTTGAAAGCCATATATTTTAACTATCTGTTTATTGTCTGTAACCCCTGATTGCACTTTAAGCTTTGCAAAGGCAGAGATTATTGTTTGGACTGCTGACTGCTGAAGTACAGTGCTTAACATAGTAATAAATATTTGATGAATTAATGAGTGAAGACTACAGATGTTGTTATTATACTTGTTTTATAGTTAGGTATTTTTTCCAGAGGTGTGATAGAGCCAGGACTGGAAACCAGGTAGCTGACTCCAGAGTCTATTTAGAAAACTGCATGATAAATCTAGGGAGGATGATCATGACTGTACAAGACCTTGAAGAAGAGGTCTTGAATTTGACTTCCTTTACAAAAATAAAGACTTAGGAAATGTTTTGCACTAAGTAAGAGTAATTCCTATTTATAATATTATGGAACATATTAAATGATACTAGTCTCTTATTTTTCAAAATGAATCAGTTGCTACTGTTTCTCGATTTAAAAAGATGTATGTTTCAATTAAGTGAACAATAGAAAATTCTATCTGGAGGGGTAACAGAAATTGCAATGTAATTGAAGTATTTTGCCTATACCATCTACTTTGAAGGTTTTTGGGAGGCTTAAGTTTAGTAACGCATGCAAAAACATAATATACTGCCTGACATTTAGTAAGGAGGCTTTAAGTTTTAACTTAAACAAGGATTTGTCTATCAGATATTATTGTAAAATTCTACCCATCACTTAGAAGCACTTGGGTAGAGTCATACAAAAAAAAACTACTTCAAAAATATTTTTAGAAATATATTTTGAAGCACATACACACACGGGATCAAATCTCAATACTCCAATAATCATTGCATCTATTCCTGTTTGCAATTATTTCTTACATACATTATTTCTCCCCTTTGGACATTTGCATATAGAGATATATAATGTTTATATATGAGCTAGCACATGTAAAGGAACAATTTCAGAACTTTGCTGCAGAGATCACAATTCTCTTTTTCTCTTTTGACTGAGAATGTATGAATCTTCCCTAATTACTATACAATTTGCTGCCAAGCCTGAAACAACAAAGGATTGCCTAGGAGGATAAAATAAGTAAAACAATCAGATAAGGATTTGCCTCTAAATCCTGGGACTTCGAGTTTTCCCATATGGGCACAACCTTACATAACAACAAAGTAGGCAAATTATTGACACACAATCCTTAAATGCCTAGAATATTTAAATGGTCAACCAAAACTGAAGAAATATTTCAAAATACTTCATAGGAAGTTATTAATTTGGCTAAAAATGTTTAGAATCCTTTCTGAATGCGTCCCCATAATTTAATTGGGGAAATGACAACTGAGTTATGAAACAAAATGATATAACATTCATAGGGCTCTCATCAAAAATATTTCTGGGCGGGCCGCGGTGGCTCAGCGGGCAAAGTGCTTGCCTGCTATGCCGGAGGACCTCGGTTCGATTCCCGGCCCCAGCCCATGTAACAAATACGGAGAAACAGAATACAATAAAACAAGAAAATGTTTAAAGATGTTTCCCTTTCTTCCTTCCTTCCTTCCTTCTCTCTGTCTTTCCTTTAAAAAAAAAAAAAAAATATTTCTGGGCTCTAAGAATGTTAAATACTAGAGTAGACCTGATACATTGAAAGAAAGGTATAATATTAACCTGGATTTATAGTTGTTTACAAAAAGCTATCTTGCTCCAAAATGTACTTCTAATTTTTATGAAAACACAAGACCATAAATTGTGTCTCAAGAAAAAAAGCAATTAAAACAAAAAACAATGACAATATATTAATAAATAAACAAAAATAACTTGAAAATATCTGTAAGAGTATGACAGGGGAAGATGACTCTCTAAAAGAGAAAACAATAGTTTAATGTGTGCTTTTAAGTGTTAAAATATGGTGTTCAGATATAACATAATTCTGTGTTTCTTCAATGTTGATGCTAACTCAGTATCATTACTTGTGGTTCCATTTTATCTTTCATGCTAGTACTTGAGCAAAGAACAGAACAGAAGGGAAAAATACACAATCTATTACCAATTCCAATGAGTGTATTTCTTGAATTCTTTTGGTTCTTAATTTCTGTTCATTGGCTTCATTATAGTTAACATAATGAAAGTTGCCTTTTAATGTTAGATTTAAATGGAATGTTTCAAAATGCTTAAATTATTTTACCTAAGTTAATTATTTCACAGTTTTTGTAAATTAAATTAAATTAAATTTTGTTTTATTATTATTATTATCATTGAGTATATAAGAATACAACAGTTTTCCTGGACAAAGACTGTGGATTCTTTTGCTCGACGTAGTCAATAACCAATTCCTGAGACACTGGGGTTTCAAAGAGAGAAAGAATTTATTACTAGGTACATAGTAGGAGAGCAGACGGCCTAGTAGCCCCAAAATCTGTCCCCCACACTGCAGTAGTTCTGATAGTTTTATTAGAGAAAAAGATGGGCAGGGTTTAGTATAATGAGCAGTTGCCCCAGGTGATATAATTAGAGGTGATCTAATTATTGAGCATACACAGATTGATTACATGATTAGAGGATATTTATATATATAAGACAATCATGGAATGAGGTTATAGGTGGCCTGTAGGTTTAAGTCTAAGCTACTGCGCATGTCAGGCAGGCCCCTTTTGGTTAGATACAGTCTCAATCATCAAGATAACTTTGGACTTGGGGTGGGTTAGTTCTGGGCTGACCCATGACCCTTCATTAATAAACATTAGGGGCTGTCTTTAGTGATTATAAGACTAAAATTGAAAAACTGGATAACTGGGTACAAAGAAAGGTTAGTCACAAGATTTACAATCACAGGGGCAAAACATAAGAGCTATACAATCATTATCAGAGATCAAGGCAGTTGGATTACAATGTAGAGATTTGAAGTATTTCCCTCTGTCTACTCCAATATACTAGAAAGCAAAAAGGAATAGCTGTACACTGATTCAGTAATCAAAACCATCCCTTAAATTCTGATTTCTCAGTTACGACAGCCTTTGCTCCCCCCCCCCAAATTAAATCTTGTTCTGGAAAAAATGCTTACTCTGTCCACTTAACTAAAAATGGGTTGCATTGTGGATGCAAGGAAGGAAGCAGGGCCTCAAGTAAGATGACTATTACTATAATACCTGAGGAAAGTGTCAGGAGAGTTCAGACACAGTCAATATTGCAAACATTCTCCAAAGATATATCCAATGAGATTTTCTCACGTGTTACATTGGGGAGTAAGAGTGAGTGGTCAAGGCTCAAATCTGGCCTGAGCAAGCAACAAAACAGAGTTACTGCTATATACTGAGATGGTGAACATAGTGTAAATATCAGATTATTGGTTTTGTGGGGATGGGATGGGAAGGGAGGGTAGGAGGGAGATCAGGATTTGGGGTTTTGACATTTTAAACTGGGGATACTTGCTGTCATGTAATTGGAAATTCAAAGAGGCAATTGGATATGAGCCTGAAATTCAGGGGAAAGAGCTAGTCTGGAGATCTAAGTATACAGAAAGTATTCTAAGTTATGCAGTTGGCTGAGGTAATTAAGAAAAGGTGAGATCCAAGAACAAACCGTTGGAACGATGCAATGTAAATATACTGTATAGATGAAGTAAAATCAGCAAAGTAAATGAGAAGTAGCCGATAAGGTAGAATCAAAAGCAGGAGACTAGGAAATCATCAAAGGCACATGAAGCAAGTGGTCAATGGAAGGAGTTTTGTGAGACAGAGTTGAAATAATCCCACAAAACTTCTCCCAAAGGACCTGGCATATAATAAATATTATCTGTTATCCTAGACACTGGGGTTCACGCAGTCCAGGAGCGACCTTAGGTCATCAGTCTATTGTGGTGGCTGATAGAGATGTTCTGTGACCAGGGTTATATAATCCAGGTCAAAGTCATTGGCTCTACCGTGGGAACAGTCCCTCTGCAAGCCTGTGCATGGAATTTCACACTTGGGTTCTTACGGTCAGGACAGTTATGCCCAGTCACTGCAAGGACCCCACACAGCTATCCCTTTCTGAAGTCCCTTCAATTTCAGGGCAGTATCTGTCAGCCATAGAGGCTGGTGTCTCTCAGACCAGTAACCTAGTAACCTATAAATAAAACTCTTCTAGCCTTCTTTCAGACATTTCCCTCTTTCCTAAGGTCATGTTAAGACAGATCTCTCTCATACCCCTGATATATCATCCGGATTTCTTTCCTCACCCATGTCTCTGAAATGGGACTTAATGGTTCATTGGAAAAAGAATCAGACCCCAGACTCTAGTACCACAAAGAAGGGTGTACGTTTTTACTTGGGGCAAGAGTGATCTACAACTAAAAGTCAGAGTTCATAGGATTTTTCTTCTCTGATGTAGATGGGGGAGGGAAGACAAAAAAAATGATTAACATTTTTTAAAAGCTTTCATTATCCCGGATGTTAACCTGTGTATCTTAATGTACATAATTGCACTTAAACCTCTCAACATCCACTAGCTTTTGTATTGTTACAGTCCTCATTTTACAAATTAAGAAATTGAGAAATAGAGTTGCAAGGTAAGCAGACCTGGTCTTGTATTCAGACCTCCTGGCTCCAGATTCAGGATTCTTGACCAGAAAGCTTAACTGACTTGAATGATCATCTTGATAAATTATAAGCTGAAAAACATTTTAAAAGAATATATTAAATAATTCCTCAATACTAGTTTGTAATAGTAAATATTTGTGCAAATTTTCACACATTTGTTTAAATTGAGAAGATAGACTCATACAATTAAATGAATTAACCCTGGGAGGATCGTCATTGTGTTTTGACATGAGGTTAAGTCATGTGCAGCACTCACAAGATTCCGGTCTTATTCATTACTGCTGCCTTCAGACGACAGAGTATAGAAAAGCTGAGATCAGACCTGAATTTCACTTTACACCTTGCCGTTAGGCCATGCTTTGTGACACTTTTTCAGCAAGTAAATAATGATTATTTATTATATTCTGTGCTATTCATTTCAAGCTTCTATAAGACTCTTTACTGAATAGGAGTCATATCAATTACTTGATAATTGAATTATGTTTTCTCTCTAAAGGCAACTGATCGAGAGGGAGACCCTGTAACATATGCCATTGAGAATGGAGATCCTCAGCGAGTTTTTAATCTTTCAGAAACGTAAGTTAAGGATTATTTTGAAAGTGACTTTTTTTTTTTTTGCTTTTTTAATGTTAAACAATGTACTGGTAGCAAGAGAACAGACTCCTAATCAGAGGTCTTCAGTTGTTTGTATTTTGTTGCTGTTAGTATTCTTTTAATTTACTATGAATGTTAATGAGAGCTAAGAGGATAATTCTAACCCAGAAATCCTACCCAGGAGACTATTTATTTAAACATTTTTACTAGGTGAAATCCACTGGGTTGAAAACATTTCATTTGCAGGCATAGACAAGAATTAATTAGATCTTTTAATGTTGTTAGCTATACATAATGACGAGGACATCTACAAAGAGTACCTTGACACCATATAGTTCATTCAAAAGAAATTTTCTAAGACGAGGTGTATTATAAACATATTTAAGGTGACACCAAAACCCAAACTTCAATTTCTGGTTAGTTGCATACTAAAATATCTGAAAGGATTGCATGTCCAGGCTAAGTCTCTTTGAGTCTAGTTAAGTACCATTCTAGTTATTTTTCTTAATGTGTTGGAGACAATGCTAATCACCACTATTGAGAAAACCAGGACCAGGCATTGGGGATTCTGAGAGATCATTTGCTTCTCCTCTGCAACAGTGAAGTAGCCATTCTGCCACCACATTTGGCTGGTTGCTATGGAACTGTGCATGTTGCCTCTACTGTTTTCTGTGTGATTTCTACTGTTTTCTGTGTGATTTTGTTGAAAAAATGGAAACCTAAATTTGGCCCATGATTATAAAATGGAAAAGTGGACAAATGAGCTAATTCACTGCTTCAGCCTCACAGAATACCAGATCAAGAGAACCACCTGTGGTCACTTGGTCCTGTGATGAATACAGCAATTTCACACTGAATAGGGTTTTACAACCATGAACTAGTAATGTTTGGAAAACCACAGGCAAGCGCAGCATTTCCAAGACTTTTAAATTTCACAGATGATTAAAATTCCATTTAATGTAAAAGTTAACTATTTGAATTTTCCCTCATAGGGGGAAAATCATAAATCAGATACTATATAAAACCACCATTAAGAAAAGCTTAGAAAACTTGATTCTGATATAAGAATAGACATAGAGATGAATGAAATAGAATTAAGAGTCCAAAAAACAAACTTTCACAGTTACGGCCAATTGATTTCCAACAAAGGGGTCAAAACAATTTGGTAAGGAAGAAATGTTTTCAACAGATGGTTCTGGGGCCCTTGGATATCCACACTCCAAAGAGTGAGGTTGTAGCCCTTCTCCACACTATAGAAGAAAACATGATGGTATATTTTCGTGATTTGTATTAAGCAATGGGTTTCTTAGATATGACACCAAAAATAAAAGTGATTAAAAGAGAAAATTGATAAGGCAAACATCATCAAAATTTTTTAAAATATGCTTCAAAGGGCATCATCAACACAGTGAAAGAACAGCTCACAGACTGAAGGAAAATATTTTTAAATAGCATATATGATAAGGGACTTGTATCTGGAATATATAAAGAATTATTGTGACTCAATAATTAAAAGACAAATAACCCCATTAAAATGAGAAAGAATTTGAGTAGATACTACTGCAAAGATATATAAATAGCCTATAAGCACACAGAAATATACACAAGATCATCAGTCTTTTGGTAAATGCAAATTAAAACCACAATATGATACCACTTCACATCCATTTAGAATAGTTCTAATCAAAAACTATTTACACATTTTGGTGGATCTGTAAAATGCTTTAGCCACTTGGGAAAACAGTTAGGCAGTTCCTCCAAATGTTTAACACAGAGGTATCATATAACCCAGCAATTTCACTCCTAGGTTTCTACCCAAAAGAAGTAGAAACACATGTCTTCAAAAATACACACAAATGTTCCAGCTTTCAGTATTTGTTGTATGAAATCAAGAATTCTGTGAGGGGGAAAATAATTTTAAAATGATTGCAAAATTAGAAAAAAATAGTGAATGAAAGGTACACAGGTGGTTCAGTGGTAAAATGCTTGCCTTCTATGTGGGAGACCTGGGTTCGATTCCTGGACCATGTACTCCCCCCCCAAAAAAAATTAAAATGAATAAATAAATAAATAAATAAATGAAGTTCTGAAACATGCCACATCATGGATGAATCTTGAAAATATTATGTTAAGTAAGCTTAGTCACAAAGAACACATTATATGATTCCATTTCTATGAAATGTTCAGAATAGGCAAATCTATATAGACTTGAGGTTATCTGGGGCAGAGAGGTTGGGGAAAATGGGGAGTAACCATTTATGGGTACAGTGAGAGAAATTTTCCAAAGTTTATTGTGGTGATGGTTGCAAATAGTAAATGCCGTTGAATTGTGATCTTTAAATGGGTGAATTTTATGGTTTATCAATTATAGAACAATGCAGCTGTTTAAAATAGGAAGAGAACACTGAAATTTTCACCTGCCATAGAAGCAGGAAGTGTATTTTGCACTATCGCTTAAGGCTATCTTCCTGCTGTTAATTATTTTTCCCTGACGTTGAAGGATTTGGGTAATAATCATCTTAGAATATCATTACTCTTCCCCCTTCCATTGGGGTAAAAAATAGGCAAAAAAGTTTCTGTCGACTATTTAAAAACATTTGCTAACAATCTAGGAATTTTATTTGAATATTCTATAATCCTTAGTCATCAATTACCCAATTTCTCACTACTTTCTATTTCCTGATAACCTATGCACTCAAATTCAATTCTCAGAATTTGTCTATTACCATTAGTTTATATTAGTGAGACCGTACATTATTTGTCCTTTTTTTTTTTGGCTTATTTTACTCAGCATAATGCCCTCAAGTTTCATTCTCTTGTCTGCATGGCACATGACTTCATTCATTCCTGCAGTCACTCATTCTTCTACCATATGTATACACCACATTTTGCCCTTCCATTGATCAATGTGCCATTAGGTGACCTCCATCCACTGCAAATCGTGAATAATGCTGCCATAAACACAAGTGTGAAAATTCCATTCGTGTCCCTGCTTTCAGATCTTCCAAGTCCATGTCTATTACAGGGGTTTCAGGAACACCTGGCAACCCTATACTTAGCCTTCTGTGGAACCACCACACTTCCCTGCACAGGGAATGCACTATTTGGCTTCCCTACAGTATAATCATATGGTTATCCCTAGGGTGTAATCACATTCACCACCACATTCACCACCACATTCACCACCACAATTTATATGAGGGCATTTCCATTTCTTCCACAAAGAGAGAAGAGAAAAGAAAAAGAAATAGAAATGGCAACAAAAGCAAGAATCCCATAGCCCACCATTACATCCTCCTCCTTATTGACAGCTTTAGGATTGCCTTTTGTTACAAATAAAGAGCACTGTAATGTTATCATGCACCGTAATGACCCTAGTTTGCATTAATTGTATTTTTTCCATATACTGTCTTATTTTCAACATCTTATAATGGTGACCTTCAATTGTTCTTCCTCATGTAGAAACTTTCATACATTTGTACATTTAATAGCCATCATTTCCACTCTAGGTTTCACTATTTTATACAGTCCTTCCTCTATCTTTTTTATCCTCTATCTTTCCTTTGTGTCATATGTGCCCCTAACCCTCCTCTTTCAACCATGCTCACACTCAGCTTTGTTCATTATATTTACAGTATTGTGCAGCCATCACATAGCATTGTGCTATCCATTTCTGGGCCTTTACAATCAGTCTATGGAATGTTCTGTTCTCCTTCAGCATCAAGTGCCCAAGCTCTAAGCTTTTTCTGTTTCCTGATAACCTGTGTTCTCAACTTTAACTCTCAGATTTTGTTCACTATAGTTGGTTCGTATTAGTAAGACCATCCAATATTTGTCCTTTTGTTTCTGGCTTATTTTGCTCGACATAATGTCCTCAAGGGTCACCCATGTTGTTGCATGCTTCGTGTCTTCATTCTGTTTTACAGCTGCATAATATTCCATCATATATATATAAACAATGCTTCACAGTTTGTTTATCCACTTGTCCATTGATGGACATTTGAGCTGCTTCCATCTCTTGACAATTTGAACAATGCCACAATAAACATGTGAAAGTGTCCGTTCATGTACCGGCTTTTTGTTCCTCAGAATATATCCCTAGTAATTGGCTTGCTGGATCATACAGCAATTCTGTATTTAGTTTCCTAAAGAACTGCCAGACTCTCTCCAGAGTGGTTGCACCATTCCACATTCCCACCAACAGTTTATAAAGCATCTGTTTCTCCACATCTTCTCCTGTACTTGTTGTTTTCTGTTTTGTTGATAATGGGCATTTTAGTAGTGAGATGATATTTTATTGTGGTTTAGATTTGCATTTCCTTAATCACTCATGAAGTTGAGTATCTTTTCATGTGTTTTTGAGCCATTTGTATTTCTTCATTGGAAAAGTGTCTATCCATGTCTTCTGCAAAATTTTAAATTGTTTAATTTTTTTATTGTTGAGTTGAATGACCTCTTTATATATTATGGGCATTAAACCCTTCTCTGATATGTAGTTACCAAATATTGTCTCCCATTATATAGGCTTCCTTTTTACTTTCCTAAGTCTTCTGATATAAAAAAGTGTTCAGCTTTGAGATCTCATCTATCTATTTCTTCTTTCATTGCTCTTCTTTTGGGTATAAAGTCTAGGAAACCACCTCCTATCACAAGATCTTTAAGATATTTCCCTACATTTCATCTAAATATTTTATGGTCTTAGATCTAATATTTAGGTCTTTGATGCATTTTGAGTTAATTTCTGTATAAGTGTGGGATAGGGTCTTCTTTTGTTCTTTTAGATATGGATATCTGGTTCTACAAGCATCATTTGTTGAAAAGGCTGCTCTGTCTCAGTTGAGTTTTACTTAATTGTGCTATCAAAGATCAGTTGGCCATAGATGAGAAGGTCCACCTCTGAATATGCAGTTCAGTTCCACTGGTCAGCATCTCTATCTTCCTGCCAGTTCCCTGCTGGGTTTTTTTGTTTTTTAATATTTTTATTTAAAAAAACAAACAATACCCTTAAAACCACTGGAAATAAATATCTTAGTTAGATTAACCATAGGCATATTTAAATAAAGTATCCAGATAATCATTGTAAAAAAATGTGTTTGTACAATAAGGTTCATAGACCAATTTAAAATTAAGGCAACAAGGAAAAAATCTACAAATTCAGATGGTGGAATTTCTTAAATTCTAATATTAAACACTAGCATAAATATAATTTGATCAGCTGTCAAAACTGTAAATGTTCTCAAAATATCAGTCAAAAGTTTTTACAATTATCTGCATTGCTATAGTAATGACCTCTGTTACTAAACATTTTCCTGATTTCAGGAAAAAATGAAGATACAAATGTTTTACAATTAACATATGAAAATCTTAACTACCTAAAATGGATATCTTAGTTAGCTTATCCATAGCATATTTAAATAAAATATCTAAATAATCACTGTTAAGCCTGATTATACAATATGTTTCATAAACCAATTTAAAATTAAAGCAAGGAAGGAGAAAATTTGCAGATATAGATATCAGAGTTTCTTAGATTCTAAATATTAAACACTATCTTAAATACCATTACTTAAGTTTTTTAATATAGTTATACATTCTTCTTCAAGAATCAAGTCTACTGGAACACAGTTCAATCGTTTCAGGTACTTCACTCAAGCCACAACGATACACCATAAACCAAAAAGGGATATCTATATAAAATGTAAGAATAATCTCCAGGATGACCTCCCAACTCTGTTTGAAATCTCTCAGCACTGAGACTTTATTTTCTCTTGTTACTCTATTCCTTCTTTGGTCAAGAAGGCTTTCTCATTCCCATGATGCCGGGTCCTGGCTCATCCCCAGGAGTCAGGTCCCATATTTCAAGGGAGATTTACACCCCGGGAGTCATGTCCCACATAGTGGGCAGGGCAGTGAGTTCACCTATCAAGTTGGCTTAGAGAGAGAGAGGCCGCATCTGAGCGACAAAAGAAGTTCTCTAGGGGTGACTCAGGCATAATTATCAGTAAGCTCAGCTTTTGCTTTGCAGGAATAAGCTTCATGGGGGCAATCCCCCAAATCAAGGGCCCAGCCTATTGAATTGGTTGTTCCCACTGCTTGTGAGATATCAGGAATTCCCCAAATGAGGACATTGTGTATTTCTTCCTTCCTCCACAGTACCCCAAGGGGATTTTGCACAAACTTTTTTATTTTTTACCCAAATTACTCTTGGGATATTTTGCGACATCACACTAACCTACACAAAGCAACAAGATTTCACATCCTATTCAAGTTAAAATAGATAATATGCTACCCAAAATATACATTTTGCACCAAATAAACATCTTTCCCTTTGAACTTAAAGAGGTTGAAGTTTGAAAATATGGGCCATATCATTCTTTACCCCGTATTCTGATTTACCTTAGTCGTAGCCAGATCAGCTTCATTCATATCTCTAGATGAAGTCTGATCACTTTTTCAGCTTTTTGATAACAGTTGCTAAATGGGATAATGCTGATTTTCATAGATTAGTGCTCTAAGTTTAATTCTCAGGTGTCACATAAATACCTGAAGTTTCAGGGAACTACCAGGTTACAAAAAGCTCAATATCTCAGAATTTAGAAATATCAATTACAACTACTAAATATATGTGACTGTTGTAAAAGCTTGCAATCTAGACACCTTAACAATAAGCCATAACCTGATAGCCCATGCTGTTGACTTCGATTCTCTGAGTTTGTGTATTATAGTTAATCCATATGAGTGAGGCATGATAATATTTGCTTTATGTCTCTGACAAATTATTCAACATACTGTCCTTAAGTTTCATTCACCTAGGTGCATGCCTCACAACTTCATTCCTTCTTGCAGCCACTCAGTAGTCCATTGATGTAAACACCAAAGCTCCCGGTTCCATTCCTGAGTTGTTGTACCTTTAGGCTACTTCCATCTATTGTGACTCTCAAATACTGCCACCTTAAACATCAGTGTGCGTAAGTCCATTCCTGTCTCCACTCTCAGTTCCTCCAGGTATATACCTAGCAATGTGGTTGCAAGAATCATATGGCAACCCCATCCCTACCCTCCTTTGGATCCACCACACTGCCCTCCTGAGTGGCTGCACCTCTCAGCTTCCCTACCAACACTGAATAGGTACATCTCTTTCTCCACATTTTCCCTAACACTTGTATCTTTCTGTTCATTTTTAAACAGTTTTATACACACATCATACAATCCAACCTAAGGAAACAGACATGCCTTCTCAACCATAATCTATATGAAGACATTTCCTTTTCTTCCTCATAGAATCCATACCCATCCCCCATGCCCCCTGATTATCCATATTTAGTTTTGGCATAATACCTTTGTTACATTCACTGGAAATATTACAATGTTACTGTTGAGTATAGACTCTAGCTTGCATTGATTGTACCTTTTCCCTTATACCATCCATTTTCAACACTTTGCAATGTTGACATTCATTTCTTCTCTCTCATGCAAAAATGTTTTATATTTGTACATTTAATCACCATCCTTGTCCACTCTAGGCATTCCTAAACTATACAGTCTCAGTCTTTATCCTCTGTCTTTCCTTCTGGTTTCATACATGGCCCCAGGCTATCTCCTCAACCGTACTTACATTCAGCTTCATTCAGTGTATTTATATTATTGTGCTATAACAGGTAGTATTGTGTTATCCACTTATGAATTTTTACCATCACTTCCATTGCATGATCTTTATTCCTTTAGCACCAAATGCCTAATCTCGACCCTTTTTCTATCTCTTAATAACCTGTGTTCATAATTTTAACTTCTGAAGTTCACTTATTAATGTTAGCTCGTATCAGTGAGACCATACAGTATTTGTCCTTTTGTTTCTGGCTAATTTCACTCAACATTATGTCCTCAAGTTTTATCCACTTGGTTACATGCTTCGTGACATTATTGTATCTTACAGCTGCATAGTGTTCCATCATATGTATATACTACAGCTGGTTTAGCCACTTGTCCATTGATGGGCATTAGGGCTTTCTCCATCTCTTGGCAGTCGTAAGTAATGGTGCTGCAAACATCAGTGTGAAAATGTCCATTTGCATCCTTATCTTCAGTTGCTCTGAATGTATACCTAGTAAGGGGATTGCTGGATCATATGACCATTCTATACTTAGCTTCCTGAGAAACCGCCCAACTGCCTTCTAGAACAGTTGTACCATTTTACATTCCCACCAACAATGGACAAGTGTACATATTTCTTCACATCCTCCCCAGCATTTGTCGTTTTCTGTTTTCTGATAATGGCCATTCTAGTAGGTGTGAGATGATATCTCATTGTAGTGTTGATTTGCGTTTCCCTAACAGCCAGTGAAATTGAACATCTTTTCATATGCCTTTTAGCCATTTGTATTTCCTTTTCTAAAAAGTGCCCATTTTTAATTGGGTTGTTTGTCTTTTGTTTGTTAAAGTTGGAAAATATCTTTGTATATTCTGGATAATAAACCCTTTTCTGATATGTGGTTTTCAAATATTGTCTCCTATTGTGTAGGCTGCCTTTTTACTTTCCTGACAAAATTCCTTGATATGCAAAAAGTGTTTAATTTTGAAGAGATACCATTTATCTATTTCTTTTTCAATGCTCATAGATTGGGTGTAAGGTCTAGGAAACCATTTCTTATTACAAGATTTATAAGATATTTCACTACATTTTCTTGTAAAGGTTTTTTTGGTCTTAGCTTTAATGTCTAGGTCTCTGATCCATTTTGAGTTACTTTTTGTATAAGGTGTGAGGTATGGATCCTCTTTCATTCTTTGGCATATGGATATCCAGTTCTCCAGCCCCATTTATTGAAGAGGCTGCTCTAAACCAGGTCTGTTGGCTTGATTACCTTATGAAAAATCAATTGTCAATAAAAATCAATTGCAATAGTTGAGAGGGTTTATTTCTGAACACTCAATTAAATTCCACTGGTCATTATATCTCTTTTTATGTCATTACCAGGCTGTTTGACCACTATAGCTTTGCAATATCCTTTAAAGTCAGGTGGTATGAGACCTCCCATATCATTTTTCTTTCTCACAGTATTTTTAGCTATTCAAGGCACCCTCCTCTTTCAAATAAATTTGGTTATTTGATTTTCTTTTTTTGTGAAGTAAGTTTTGGGGGGGTTAATTGGTATTTCATTGAATCTGTGAATCAATTTGGATAGAATTGACCTCTTACCTATATTTAGTCTTCCAATCCATGAACACCATATGCCCTTCCATGAATTCTTTTGGCAATTTCTTGTAGTTTTCTGTGGATAGGTCTTTGTATACTTATTTAAATTTATTCCTAATTATTTTATTCTTTTTGTTGCTATTATAAATGGATTTTTTTTCTTGCTTTCCTCCTCAGATTGCTCATTACTAATATATAGAAGCAATACTGATTTTTTTTGGTGTTGATCTTTTTCCCTGCCACTTTGCTGTACTCATTTATTAGCTCTAGTGGCTTTGCTGCATATTTTTCAGTATTTTTGACATATTGTATCATGTTATCTGCAAACAGTAAGAATTTTACTTCTTCCTTTCTAATTTGGATGTTTTTTATTTCTTTTTCTTGCCTTATAGCTCTGGCTAGAACTTCCACCATAATGTTGAATAACAATGGTTTCAGTGAGCATGCTTGAACTTATAGGGAATGCTTCCAGTCTTTCCCATTGAGGATGATGTTTGCTGTAGGTTTTTCATATATTCTGTTTATCGAAATTGAGGAAGTTCCCTTCTAATTATATCATTTGAAATATTTTCATCAAGAAAGGATGTTGAATTTTGTTAAATGCCTCTTCTGCATCAATCAAGATGATTGTGTGGTTTTTCTGCTTTGACTTATTAATATAGTGTATTGCATCAATTGCTTTTCTTGTATTAAACAAGCCTTGCATACATGGAATAAATCCTACTTGGTCATGGTGTGTAATTCTTTTAATGTGCTGCTGGATTCTATTTGCAAGTATTTTGTTGAGGATTTTTGCATCTATATTCATTAAAGAGATTGGTCTGTAGTTTTCTTTTCTGGTAGTATCTTTGTCTGGCTTTGGTACTAGGATGATGTTGATGTCATAGAATGAATTAGGAAGCTTCCCTCCTCTTCAATTTTTTCTGGAGGTGTTTGAGCAGGATTAGTACTAATTCTTTCTTGAATGCTTGGTAGAATTCACATGTAAAGCCATCTGGTCCTGGATTTTCTTTTTTTGGGAACTTCTTGATGACTGATTTGATCTCTTTACTTGTGATTAGTCATCTATATCTTCTCGAGTCAATGTTAGTTGTTCATGCCTTTCTAGGAAGTTGTCCATTTCATCTACATTATCCAGTTTGTTAGCATATAGTTGTTCATTGTATCCTCTCATTACCTCCTTTATTTCTATAGGGTCAGTGGCTATGTCTCCACTTCCATTTCTGATTTTATTTATTTATTTGCATCTCCTCTTTTTCTTTTTCTTTTTTTTTTTTTTTTGTTCCCTGTCAGTCTAGATAAAGGTCCACCAATTTTATTGATTTTCTCAAAGAACCAACTTCTGGTTTTGTTGATTCTCTTGATTATTTTCATATTCTCCCAGTTTCATTTATTTCTACTCTGATCTTCATAATTTTTTTTCTTTTGTTTGCTTCGAGGTTATTTTGCTGTTCTTTCACTAGTTATTCCAGGTGAACAGTTAGTTAATTCCTTGATTTTTGGTCTTTCTTCCTTTTTAATATAGGCATTTAAGGCAATAAATTTCCCTCTGAGTACTGCCTTTGCTACATCCCATAAATTTTGATAGGTTGTGTTTTCATTTTCATCTGTCTCGAGATATTTACTGATTTCTCTTGTAATTTCTTCCTTGGCCTAGTGGTTGTTTAAGAGTGTGTTATTTAGCCTCCACATATTTGTGAATTTTCTGGCCCTCTTCCTGTTATTGATTTCCAACTTCTGTCCATTATAAACCAAGAAAGTGTTTTGTATGAGTTCAAGTTTTTTCAATTTATTGAGACTTGTTTTGTAACCCAGTATATGCTCTATTCTTGAGAATGATCCATGAAAAGGAGAAAAATGTATAACCTGCTGTTGTTGGATGCAAGTGTTTAGTATATGTCTGTTAAGTCTGGTTCATTTATATTATGCAAAATCTTCATTTCCTTATTGATCCTCTGTCTAGATTTCTATCTGTTGATGAGAGCAGGAAATTAAGTCTCCACCTATTATAGTAGAAGTGTCTACTTCTTCCTTCAATGTTGCCAATGTTTGCCTCACATATTTTGAAGCACTCTGGCTTGGTGCATAAGTATTTATATGTGCTATGCCTTCTTGTTGAACTGTTCCTTTTATTTATACATAGTGTCCTTCTTTGTCTTTTTCATATGATTTTCATTTGAAGTTTAATTTGTTGGTAATTAGTATAGCTACCCCTGCTCTTTTCTGATATTGTTTGAATGAAATATCTTTTCACAACCTTTCATTTTCACCCTATTTTTGCCCTTGGGTCTAAAGTGAGTCCTCTGTAAACAACATATAGATGGGTCCTATTTTTTAATTCACTCTGCTATTCTATGTCTTTTGATTAGGGACATTAATCCATTAACATTTAATGTTATTACTGTAAAGGCAGTACTTTCTTTTAACATTTTTTTTAAATTTTATATGTCATATCTAGTTTTTTCCCCTTTTTTATCTTCATTTCTACAGTCTTCTCCAGACCTTTCTCTCCTGCCTTTTCCTACTGCCTGCAGTGCTCCCTTCAGTATTTCTTGAAGAGCTGGTCTCTTAATCACAAATTCCCTCAGTGATTGTTTGTCTGAAAATATTTTAATCTCCCCTTCATTTTTGGGGGGTTGGGGAGTGCACTGGGAATCAAACCCGGGTCTCCAGCATGGCAAGTGAGAACTCTGCTACTGTGCCACCATTGCCTGCCCTCTTCCCCTCATTTTTGAAGGAGAGTTTTGCTTAATATAGAATTCTTGGTTGGTAGTTTTGCTTTTTCAGAATCTTAAATGTATCACACCACTGCCTTCTCTCCTTCATAGTTTCTGCTGAGAAATCCACACATAGTGTTATTGAATTTCCGTTTTATGTGATGGATTGCTTTTCTCTTGCTGCTTTCAAAATTCCCTTTGTCTTTGACATTTGCCAAACTGGTTAGTAAGTGTCTTAGATTATGCCTACTTGGATCTCTTCTGTTTGGGGTACACTGCACTTCTTGGATCTGCCATTTTATGTCTTTCAAAAGAGATGGGAAATTTTCAGTGATTATTTCCTCTTCCTTTTCCCTTCTCTTTCCTTTCTGGTACACTCACAACAGGTATATTTGTGTGCTGCCTCGTGTTATCATTTAATTCCTTAAGACCCTGCTCACATGTTTCCATTCTTTTCTCTATATTTTCTTTCGTGTGTTGGATTTCAGATATCCCATCCTCTAGTTCACTAATCTTTCTTCTGCCTCTTCACATCTATTGTTATAGATTTCCATTGTTTCTATTTTTAATCTCTTCTATTGCGCCTTTCATTCCTATAATTCCTATCATTTGTTTTTTCAAGCTTTCAAGTTCTTCTGTGTGGACACACAGTGTCTTCTTTATATCTTTCATCTTTTTTTGCCATATTTTCCTTCACCTTTTTTAATTTGATTTTTAAAATTTGATTTAGAATATTTGTTTGGATATTTTTAACTACTTGTTTTAACTCTTGTATCTCAATTGCAGTGTTAATTTGTTCCTTTGGTAAGACCATATCATCATATTTCCTGGTACGAGTTGTGATTTTTCTGCTGGTCTTAGGCATCTAATTTCCTTTTTTTTTTTTTTAACTTGGAGGTTATTTTCTCTCTTTTGCTTAGGATTTTCTTGTTGGGTGGCTTTATTCTATATCCATTCATCTCTCTTGGCTCTACCCCCAGCCCACCCCCAGTCCTACTAAAATGCTGGCAGGCACAGTAGCCTGCCTCAGGGAAGAGGTAAGGCACTGGGCACCACAGCACAGTCTCTTTGGATAAAACAAGTCTGCCGAGTCCCACTTGTGCTCTGCTTTTCACCACCCTGAACCTGGGTTTGTTTGAGGTCACTGATTTAAAAGTTGGGTCCTCTATATATCTCAGTCCAAACAGTGGCATGTTCCTATGCAGGGTATCTAGTTCAGCTATGACGGGTCTGATGTGTTTCTCTAGAGAATCTCTGACAAATCCCTTTCATTCCCCCGCACTTTCTGGACTGCCCAGCAGATGACGCTGTTCAATAACATACTTATCCTCAGAAGCTGTTTGCCTCACTTTGCTGGCCAAAATCTGGCTCATTGTGGGTCTGTGCCCCCACTTTATTTGTGGCAGAGTACTCCCCATGCTGACCCAGTTTTGAGCCTACCCCCAGCCAGGGATCCATCTACTCACAGCTGTTTCCCTCAGTGATGGAGGGAGGGCTCTCAGATTAGGGCTGGAAATACAGACTTACGACCACATTTTCCCAAGCTCTTTGCCCCTCACTGACCCAGGTCTTGAAATGCCCTCGCCTGTCCCCCATGTCTCCAGATGGTGAGGGTTTGTCTCACTGCAGTGAGAGAATTTATATATTCTCCTCTGTGTTGCCAATAGGAAGAATCCCAGCTGCTGTTTCTGTGCCCTTCCTGTGCTGTGTGTGAGACTGAGTGAAGAGGAGGGGAAAGGACCAGCTAGTCTGGTATAGAGATTTCCTACTTGATGTTTTTCTCTCTCTTCAATTTGGCATTTGTAGGGTCCTTATGCAGTCTAAATATCTTCCTCCATAGTTCTGAAAAATTCAGAATTGTCCTTTTTTTTTTACTTTGAATCTCTCAGGAGAAATTTTCAGTAGTTGTTTATGTTGCCATGCAGATGATGTTACTTTTTCTGCTTTAAAAATCACATCCGTTGGTTATGAACATCTTTAAATGGTCAGATCTGTATGGTTTTGAAATATGACACAATATTTCTATGATTTCCCATAGTATCTGTGTAGATAGTTGCATATGATTCAGAAAATATTTATTCAGCAAATATCTACATATAAGTAAACATTTAAATATATTGAAAATAAACTCTCCTATAAGTATGATGGCCAAATATTTTCATCAATCAATGAACAAGGTTGAGGAAGTGCCATCTCTCAAATTTTAATGGATTTTCATCATTCTAGCATAGTATAAGCAGTGCAAAACTTGAAGGCAAAGAGAAGGTCAAAGAGTTATTTCTTTACCTTGTTAAGATTTTATTTGGAAAATTTTAATTTTTGCTGATATTTTTATTTCTATTGTGGATAATTCATTTATTTAACTTTAAAGTTAAAGCTTAATTTTTCACATTAGTTTGTACTTTATGACTACTTAGAAGATTAAGTTACAATTAAGAAAGATATATATTTTACACTCCTGTCTGTTTTTCTTTCAAAATATATCCCTAAATCAAACTACTTTTCACAACCTCTATTCTAGCAAATTAGTTCATGTGTCATCTTTTCCCTGAAGCTGCCACCCATACCTAATTCTCGCTATTGGCCTGTTTGTTAGTCATCTCTAATTATTTAACACTAAGCATCAGATCAAATTTAATGCATCCAAACATTTTGTAGTAAATGCCATTCTCTCTAAATAGCATTATAAAGTCTAAAACCTGGTTCCCAAAAGCAGCATGTTGGATTTGTCAAGGCTCAGCCTCATAAGTTTTTTTCCAAGAGACTAACAAAAGAATAGTCAAGTGTAAATAATGTTAAATCATAACTTGTGAAACCTATATGAAAGCATCTGAAGGAAGCATAATCTCCCTAGCATGAAACCTGTGAGATATTCTCAGTCTGTCATGCTGTCAAAGAAACATTACCTGATAAATGATGTGATTTGGGAAAATGGTTTACTTAATAGAGGCAAATTTAGATACCAGCAGGCTGTTTTGTTTAGAAGTAGATGCCGTTAACAATTTTTATTTACATTGTTTAAATAAAATTTTAACCAATGTTTGAATGCCATTTACACAGACTAGCTCTTACTGTCTATGAAAGCTTTATCAGGCACAAAATATTTCAAAAACATAGCCCTCAGATAAGTTGAGGAAATTCTGTGCAGTATTTGTTTTGTCTGGGTTCAGTGCCCTTTACTGAGGTAGATGATAGCAGAGCCTCTACGCGCCTTTCCTTAAGGGGCTCTGGGATAGAACTGGATCGAGGAAGAAAGATTCTCAGTGTCAGGGCATCATACGCAATATATTTTTAGCACTTAAAATTTTAATTGGAATTATTTCTATTTTTTTTTTGCGGGGTGGGGGGCGGGGGGGAGAAGTGGTGCATGGTCCAGGACTCCAACCTGGGTCTCCCGCATGAAAGGCGAGCATTCTACCACAGAACCACCCGGGCACCCTATGTCTGTTGTTTTATTTTTAGTATATGAATTTACAAAGTTTGTTGCATTCCTAAATTCAGCCCAAATGTATGCTGACCTAACAGCTCCATCAGGTGGGAGTTCTCAGGTCCTTTTTGCCAATTATTTCTGGGAGTTTACCAAAGGATGCCTGTTATGTACCCATAAGCCAGTCTTCTCAACTGAGAATACCAAAAAGCAGTGCCTATTATTTCTCTCCTCCATCTCCAAAATACTCCATTCCATTGTGTAAAACATTGGGTCACAACACACACATACATCATCTCAAATAAAGGACTATCTCCATCATGATCACCAGAAAGAACATGAAATAAATGAGCAGCTTATTTTAAAAATTTAGCTACTTTTCTATTCTATGGCCCTAAGTGAGAACACAATATAGAATTTCTAGCAATTTTTTAACATAAGGTACAGAGAGAATATAGTCTTGAATCTTAAACTGAGAGCGAACAAAGAGGAAAACAAAAAGGACACCTTTTCTTTTCAGTTTACTATGCCTTGGTTTTCAGATTTCCTATTTCTTAAGTTGTAATTCTCGGAAGCAATAAATGTCTTACTTTTCTCTTTGAATGTCATTTTAGAATGAGATTATCTGAACCATCTGTGGTGTGGAAAGTTAATCCAAACCTGATTGTTGTGAAAACACACTGGGAATTGTTTTTCAGCTATTTTGACAGAACATTTTTAAAATGTACAAGAAGCAAAGCCAATTTTTCATAGTTATACCATGTGTTTAAAACTATTTTGTTAAGTCATATCAACAACTTCAAAATAAAACGAAAAGAATAACAATGACTCTGGCTTTGATTTATTGGCTGTGACTAAATGTGCTCAACTACTACATGTGGCATGAACTGCTTAAATTCCACCATAGCATGAAGTCACTTGCATTAAAATTAAAGTTTTATCAATCAGATACAAATTATATTTTTATGCTTGATAAATATTTAATGTTTTATTATATTGAGATAGCCTCTTTAATTAAAATGTCATGTATGGGGGGGTGCGATGGTGGCTCAGTGGCAGAGTTCTCGCCTGCCATGCTGGAGACCCGAGTTCGATTCCTGGTGCCTGCCCCCACGCAAAAAAGCAAAACTGTTGTGTACAATATCAGACTGTGAAACCAGGATACAAATATAGCACTTATTTGAAAGGGAAATATAAATGATCAAAGTAATATAAAACAGATTCCAATGGAGAATAAAATCTTAACTATTTGGTAGCATTTATTCTGAACAATGAAAAGCCAAGGAGTAGTATTAAATTTATTTGTAAATATGAGAACTTGCCTAAATTCTGTTCAGGCAAGTTATACATAACAATGTTATACATAACAAAGAAAATGAAGAACCATCTGAATTAAAAAAAAAATAGCAAAATGTTAAAATTGTTAGTGTATCTACAAAATGATGTGTTTGTATAAATTATAAAATGGTGGTTTAATGCTCATAGAATTATGATATTTAAAGATTATAAAATACAGCCTGATCCCTCTTTTGTAAACATTTATATTTAAGTATGATTATAAAAGAAATATAAATATAAATAAAAAGAAATATAAAACAATATTGATTATGAGATATACATATATAAATTTTAAAAAGATTCCACTTTATATTTTCTAACTCTCTATAATGGGCCTTATATTTTGAAATTTAAAAAGAAAATAAAAACAATATTTAATTGATGGTTTTTCAAAGATGAATTTCAGATGTTTGCACTTCCACAATGGACATATAAGTGAAAATGGATGGGAACAGTGTTTTAAGTTATAAGAAATCATTCCTGGACTTAAAGACTTGTTAGACTTCTAAAGAGTAACAGGTCTTTTATCTTTAAAATAATCACAAGCAGGGTATCTTTCTTGCTTGAATTAAGCATAGCTCCTCCATCCTCCCCTCCACCCCCACCCCAGGTAGAAAATCTACCTTATTCATTCTGTTTTTAAGTTTTCATTTTTATTAAGAATTCAAGAGCCTTCAAAGTCTTTGTGAATTTTCAACATGAATCCTGAAATCATAAATTTTAAATACTCAAACTGTATTTGCTGGGGGAGAAAAACCTATCCAAAGTAGTCTTTTAGAGTAGGATGACTCTCCTGGTGACATAATATCTTTTTGTATCTTATCTACTTGTTTGTTTTCTCTGTCACTAGTACTGGAATTCTAACCTTAGGAAAAGCACTGGACAGGGAGAGCACAGATCGCTACATTTTGATTGTCACGGCTTCAGATGGCAGGCCAGATGGGGTGAGTATGCTCCCTGCATAAGGGTTTTAAAAATAGTGTTAAGGAAACTTGAGAGTCTTGTAGTCTTGCACTCTAAAATAATTTATTATAGTCATGAACTGATAAATTAATCTCTTTTCACCTGGAGCAACTTCTTATATTTACTTGAAGAACAGCTATTTTTTCTCCACTTGGTTCATTTAATAAATGGACTTTTACTTCCAATCTGTTATGGTGCTGCAACTTTTGACCTGGCAGAATAGGTACTTATGTTTCTCATTTTTACACAATTTATGGAGAAAATGAATTTTGTCTTATTGAAACAAGTGTTCCACTGTGTCTATCATTAGCACATCACTCTGAAATGTGTTTTGGTAGTTTTACTCTGTTGGAATCTGTTTCCTTTAACCTGTCACTTTTTGGTGTGTGTGTGTGTGTGTGTGTGTGTGGATATATGTATTGAAGCACTTAGGATATCTATTTGATTGATTTAGTAGATATGTGTACACAGCATTGAGAATCCTGATTAATCCTTGATGATCTAAGTGGCTTAAATAGGCTCATAATTCTAAAGAAGATAAATTGTCTTTCCGCCTGAGAATTTAAAGGTAAAAAAAATTCAGTTTTAAAGATAAGTCAATTATTTTGTCATTGCAATGTATTTTAAAATCATTTGTTCATGTTCCTCAAACTGCCTACAACCACCTCCACTCTGATATTTAAGCAATGTAGCTTTTCAATTATTAGGAATTTCACTCCACCACATTTTCACCATTTCTCTGCAACAAGTCAGTTTTATTCTTTGATCATGTACTTATGGGCCAACTTAGTAATATTCAGTTTCAATAGGTGAATACCTAAAGTTCATCCAGTTCAAATAGCAACGTATCTCCCGTTTACTTTAAATGACTTATTTGATCTAAATGGAACATTGGCTGGAAGCCAAATGATAACTCTCCTCACACTTAATTTCACCCTGATAAAGATATATGAAATTGATACCTCGACAGTTTTACCATCTTAATTCAAAATGTGAAAAATAGTTAGGGATAATTACTTAAATTTTGTAATAACCACCTGCCCATAATAAGCTATTTGACAATAATTTCAGACATTAAATAGCTACCTGTAGAATTTTTTTTAATACAGAATGCTTTTTTTTTTTTTTTAATGCAGAAGCAGTGGTGCCAGTAGAAGGCATTTAGATAATAAAAGAGTGAAGAAAAATAAAACCTAAGATTATTTATTTATTTTTTTATTTTCATGGTCAGGCACCAGGAATCGAGCCCAGTTCTCAGGCATGGCAGGTAAAAATTCTGCCCCTGAGCCACTGTCACACCACCTTAAGATTCTTTTTTATATATGTAATACCCTTGCTTAATACAGTGTTACTGTGTTAGATATATGCAGAGATGTCACTGGGAGTCTCAAGAAGGAAATAATTGAAGAAATTGACTTGTGATGAAGATATAATGGTTCAACTTAGCTAGACCATAACTGAAGGGAAAAATTCCAAGGAGAAGGAGAAATTACTTAGCATAAAATAAGGGGTATACTTACAGGGAAGTGAAAGTGGAAATAAGGAACATTCAGGTCAACCATTAAGAAGGGTGAAGGGGAAAGCGTAGTAGAGAGCTTTAAGATGTATCACTTATAAAATAGAAAAATAATGGCAGCAACATTAGCTATGGCATTTTAAATCTAGCCTTAAAAATAAAATTCTTTACAGAAGGGAACAGATGAAAAGAAATAGTATATTTACATGTCTGCATAATCCACATCTACTAATTGTGATTTTTACCCACATTAAAAACTGAAAATAAATTATAGAACAAAATTAGTAGTTTAGTTCTTCCTAGAGTGTTTTTCAGGGATTCCTGTGTGCATTTCAGTTCCCCTCAGCCAAGTCCCTTATTTCTTATGTTTGAAAAGGTCTCGTTTAGCTTTAAAATTCTTATCCTTTTAAGCAAATTTTGCTTTATTTTCAAAAGTTAGTATTGAGTAATAACATGGATGGACCTAGAGAACATTATGCTGGGTGAGTCTAGCCAAAAACTAAAGGGCAAATACTGTATGGTCCCACTGATGTGAACGGACATTCGAGAATAAACTTGGAATATGTCATTGGTAACAGAGTCCAGCAGGAGTTAGAAACAGGGCAAGATAATGGGTAATTGGAGCTGAAGGGATACAGACTGTGCAACAGGACTAGATACAAAAACTCAAAAATGGACAACACAATAATATCTAATTGTAAAGTAATCATGTTAAAACACTGTATGAAGCTGCATCTGAGCTATAGGGTTTTTTTTGTTTGTTTTTTGGGTTTTTTTTACTATTATTATTAATTTATTTCTTTTCTCTATATTAACATTCTATATCTTTTTCTGTTGTGTTGCTAGTTCTTCTAAACCGATGCAAATGTACTAAGAAACAATGATCATGCATCTATGTGATGATGTTAAGAATTACTGATTGCATATGTAGAATGGTATGATTTCTAAATGTTGGGTTAATTTCTTTTTTTCCGTTAATTAATAAAAATAAATAAATAAATAAATAATACGAGGCGCGCCATGGTGGCTCAATGGCAGAGTTCTCACCTGCCAAGCCAGAGACCTCGGTTTGATTCCCGGTGCCTGCCCATGCAAAAATAAAAATAAAAAAAAATAATAATAATAATAAATATGGGTTTTGCCATTTAAAAAAATAAAAAATAAAAATAAAAATACATCAGGACGTGAATTTGAAATAAATTGCAGAAAATAGTGAAAAAAAAAAGTTAGTATTGAGAATATCTGTAGAGAAAGAAACATTTAGATTTCATCATTTATATACTTTTAGGGATAGTCTTATGTATAGACACGTATAGTGGATTCCTGTAAAAGAAATGGATTGCATAAAAATAATATCCTCATATTTTGATAGCTATTTTCTTATCCAAATATTAAAACTGTTCCATATAGAATTTCAGTAAAATTAATCTTTTTAACCTTAATAATTATTGCTTTCAAGAAACATATTTAAATGAACATTGACCCCAGGTAGATGGATTTTTAATCAAAATGATTGAAACAAATTGTTTCAAGCATATATGAACAAATTGCTAAGATGTGATTTGAAGCTTTCATCATGAGAAACCACTTCTCTGTCCACCCCTAAAATGGTGGTAGTGAGGAGAGCTCATGTTTTGTTTGTCATCAGTAATTTATTTGTAGGGAATATTGAAGAAATTTGATTTTATTTCCATTTTTATGTTTCCATCCTTCTAAATTCACTTTGTCAGTAGTAGTTAAACTATCTATATAAGTTAAACATTTTATGTAATTTCTTGTTATAAGTATTTAAATTTATTCAGCCATCACTAGTACAGATAACAGTATATTTTATAGAGTTTAATAATTGTTTCCATTTCTGTAGTTTGAAATCACTTGGAAATTTTTGAGATGGTGAAATGTTTTAGAAAGCTTCCCCCATTTTTTATTTCAGTAGGATAACCTTTTTTCACCTTTAACTGAAATATGCTTTGAACTGTTTACATTTAGCTATTTTATAAATCAGTTTATAAGCATTATTAAGAACTTCTTGAAAGTATTTCAAAATAAAAAGTTTACAAAAAAGCCTAGATCACTTCTACAATGGCTTCAGACACCCATTGCAAATACTGTAGTAACAATCCAATTCATTTTTGACTCTTCCAGTAGTTAAGGCCAGAGTCGAAACTGAAGTGCAGTCCTCTAAAGACTTCAGACATCGAGTGTGAGCTCAGGCGGCCTGGACAACCCTGTATTTCTGACCAACCGACTATAAATGCAGGGGTTCCCACCTCAGGTTTCAAAATTTGCTAGAATGACTCAAAGAACTCACCGAAAATGCTATATATAAGATTATAGTTTGATTATCATAAAAAAAAAAAAAGACACAGATAAGGAGAAGCAAAGGAACAGGCCTCTAGGGCAGGGTCTGGGAGATGTCACATGCAGGCTGTCCTGTCCTCTCCATATGGAGTCAGCACTCATCACCCCCGCCCCCCAGCAGAGCCATGCCATATCAGTCATGGAAGCCGATGGGATTTCCAGTGTCCTCAGTCACCCTCCCCTCCCAGAGGTTGGGGTTCAAAGCCCCACCCCCCAATCACGGGATGAATCTTTCTGGCGTGGAAAGTCCCCACCCTAATGCTACCAGTGTTGCTAGACCCCCATCTATTCTCCACCTCTCCCCATACTCTTGTTAGCATATGAACTATCACTTGGTTCTACCATGAATAACAGACATTCTTATCATAAGAAATCAAAGAAATTGTGGTTTACTTCCCTAACTGAGGACAAAGACGAGCCAAGTTTTTATATTACACGACACAGTTACGTTTTATCTAATTTACTATGCAGTAACAGCATTTAGGAAAGCTTACATATTTATTTATTTATTTATTTATTTATTTATTTATTTATTTATTTTGGAGGAATTTTCTATCCACCATGTCTTTTTAAAAACTACCATATAATGTTCTCTACGTCAGCCCCACCAATCTGAGCTAAAAAGGCATTTTGTTGAAAAGCTGGACAAATATTATTACATGCTTTATGTATATAATTTGATTAACAATAGATGGCAGCATAAGCTGGCATGTGTTTATAAGTCATAGGAAGTGCAACTGACAGTAGCTAACCAAGTCAGATTTTATTATCAAATAAAAAGAAATCTAGAGGTGGCCTACAAAGGAGTGGTGGACTGGCTCAATGCCACTAGAGATACCCTCCCTCTATGTTTTTCTCTGCTATTCTAAGTGTATTTACTTTCATCCTCATCCTTGTTATGTCATGATCGCAAGATGACGTCTGCAACTCCATACATCAGTTCTCCATTCTGTAAAGAAGAGTGTGAGCAAAGAGTACGGTATGCCAAAGAGAGTCTTTGCCCAACCCCCATCCCCCATTTTTTCTAACAGGAAAACAAAAGCATCTTCAGAAACTCCACCCATCCTACATCTTATTGTACATAACTAGTCATATCCAAAGGAAAGTTAGCTAGTAAATCAGGCTTTTAGATTGTGGTTGTGCCAATCAACCAATAGGACATTGAAAGATATAAATATGTGATATTGAGTAGATTTTTTTTTTTAATTTTGTTTCTTAAAAACAAATTTGAAAAGTTGGTTCTTTGAGAAAAGCAATAAAATTGAAGGGCCACTAGCAAGACTGATAAAGAAAAAAGAGAGGATGCAAATAAACAAAATCAGAAATTAGAAGGGGTGCAGTACCACAGACCTTGAAGAAATAAAAGAAATCATAAGAGAATACTATGAACAACTATATGCCAGCAAACTAGATGACTTAGATGAAATGGACAAATTCCTGGAGACACACAAACATGCTACATTGAATCAGGAAGAAATAGAAGATCTCAACAAACCAGTCACAAGTAAAGAGATTCAATCAGTCATCAGAAATATTCCTACAAAGAAAAGACCAAGGCCAGATGGCTTCACAAGGGAATTTCATCAAATATTCCAGAAAGAACTAACACCAATCCTCCAAACTTTTCCAAAAAACTGAGGAAAAAGGAACTCTACCTAACTCTTTTTATGAAGCTAATATCATTTTAATACCAAAACTGGTAAAGGTGTTATAAGAAAAGAAAACTACAGGCCAATCTCCCTAATGAACATAGATGTAAAAATTCTCAATAAAATATTAGCAAATCAAATCCAACAACACATTAAAATAATTATACACCATGACCAAGTGGGGTTTATAACAGGAATGCAAGGATGGTTCAATACAAGAAAATCAAGTAATGTAATATAGCATTACATTAACAAATCAAAAAGGAAAATCACATGATCATCTCAATTGATGATGAAAAAGCATTTGACAAAAATTCAGCAGCCTTTTCTGATAAAAACACTCCAAAAGATAGGAATCAAAGGTAACTACCTCAATTTGATAAAGAGAATATATGAAAAAATGATAGCCAGCATCATACTCAATGGAGAGAGATTGAAAGCCTTCCCCCTAAGATCAGGTACGAGACAAGGATGCCCACTATTATTTCAACATTGTGCTAGAAGTTCTAGCTAGAACAATCATGCAAGACAAAGAAATAAAAGGCATCCAAATTGGAAAGGAAGAAGTAAAACTCTCATTATTTGCAGATGATATGATACTATACTTAGAAGATTCTGAGAAATATATAGCAAAGTCACTTGAGCTAATAAACAAATTCAGCAATGTGGTGGGATATAAAATTAACGTGCAAAAATCAGTAACATTTCGATACACAAGCAATGACCTAGCTGAAGAGTCAGTTAAGTAAAAAAATTCCATTCAAAAATAGGAACTAAAAGAATCAAATACCTAGAAATGAACTTAACTAGGGATGTAAAGGATTTGTAAACAGAAAACTATATAACATTGCTAAAAGAAATCATCAAATGATATCTAAATAGGTGGAAAGACATTTCCTGCTCATGGATAGGAAGGCTAAATATAGTTAAGATGTCAGTTCTCCCCAAATTGATCTACAGATTCAACACAGTACCAATCAAAATTCCAACAACTTACTTTGAAGATTTGGAAAAGCTAACTATCAAATTCATCTGAAAGGGAAAGATAGTCCGAATAGCTAAAAGCACCCTAAAAAAGAAGAACAAAGTGGGAGGATTAACACTCCCTGACTTTAAAACATATTCTAAAGCCACAGTGGTCAAACCAGCATGGTACTGACACAAAGACAGAAGCACTGACCAATGGAATCGAATTGAGAGTGCAGAAATAGACTACCAAATCTATGGTCAACTGATCTTTGACAAGTCCCCTAAATCCTCTAAACTGGGACAAAATTGTCTTTTAAATAATTGGGCATGGAAGAACTGGACATCAATAGCCAGGAGATTGAAAGAGGACCCCATCTTACATCCTACACAAAAATTAACTCAAAATGGATTAAACACCTCAGTATAAGAACTAGCATGATAAGGCTTCTAGAAGAAAATATAGGGAAACATCTTCAAGACAGTAATAGGAGGAAGCTTCCTAAACTTTACACCCAAAGCACAAGCAACAAAAGACAAAATTTATGAATGGGAACTCCTCAAAATCAAATGCTTCTGTACCTCAAAAGACTTTGTCAAAAAGGTTAAGAGGCACCCAACTCAGTGGGAGAAAATATTTGGAAATCACATATCAGACAAAGGTTTGATTTCCTGTATTTACAAAGAACTCATGCAACTCAACAACAAAAGAATAAACAATCTGATTATAAAATGGGCTAAAGATATGAATAGGCATCTTTCTGAAGAGCAAATACAGATGACTCAAAAGCACATGAAGAGATGTTCATTTTCACTGGCTATAATGGAAATGCAGATCAAGACTACAATGAGATACCATCTCACACCTATAAGACTGACTGCTATTAAACAATCAGGAAACTATAAATGTTGGAGAGGATGTAGAGAAACTGGGGCACTTATGCATTGCTGATGGGAATGTAAAATGTTGCAGCCACTATAGAAGACTGTTTGGTGGTTCCTTAGGAAACTAAATATCAAGCTGCCCTATGACCCAGCAATAGCACTATTTGGTATATACCGAGAAGAGCTGAAAACAATGACACAATCAGACATTTGCACACCGATGTTCATAGCAGCATTATTCACAATTGCCAAAAAATGGAACAAATCAAATGCCCATCAACAGAGGAGTGGGTCAACAAAATGTTGTATATACATACAATGGAATATTATGCAGCAGTAAGACAAAATGGTGTCCTGAAGCACATGACAAGATGGACAAGCTTTGAGGACTTAATGCTGAGGGAAATTAGCGAGATCCAAAAGGACAGGTATTGTATGATTCCACTTTTATGACTAGCATAAAGGTATAATCAGAGACTTATAATAAAGAATACAGAAGACTTAGAGGTACATAGAAGCTAGAGATGGGCAAACCATTAGCTAATGAAGTTGAACTCCAATGTAAGGGAATAGATAGGAGTAAAGGTCCTCTAGTGGGTCTAGAAGTAATATTACCATATTGAAGATGAACAAGAATAAAAGAGGTTGTATAGACCTACATGTCCCAATGACTCACACTAGAAATATGAATGAGTTCTTGTAAGAATTACTTCAAAGATGTGATTCTTGTATAAAGAGTGTTTAAGTCCAGGGCACAGGGGTAAAACTGCTGTTGCATGCTATGAGCTATATTCAAAAGGAAACCCTCAGCACTACCACAGCAACAGCAGAGGTAAATAATGGGGTGAGGGACAAGAGTTAAGAGGAGGTTTAGATCTCCTATTTGGTGAGGGCTCATTTATTGGTTTCTATCTCTTGGGAACAATGAAATTAACTAAAATTGAGAATGTTGATGAACGTAGTCTTTGGGCCATCTACATGATGCCCAATGAATGCACATGGCTGAAGTATGCTCTGACAGAGAAGTAGATTGGTGAACAATGGTGTATACTTATGAATGAAGGCTATGCTGCTACAAAAAGGAAAATTGTCCTGAGGCATGCAACGATGTGAATGAACATGTGGGATATTTGGTGAGACAAAATAAGCCAGAAAAAAAAGAACGATAATGGTATGGTCACCTTTAGAAAATGCTTATAAGAAAACAGGGGCCTAGATTGTAAGTTTTGGGGCAGACACATTAAGTCCAGAGTGGTGATTATTATTTTTGGATTTTGAGAGTCTGTTTCGTATATATATAACCTGATATTTGGAGATAAGGATGAAGTCGAACAGATTGGAGTTAAAGTAATTCAGAACATAGGAGTAAGGAAGACAGTGTCCATATTTTAGAACCACACATACTCTTTGAGACCAATGGAAGAAAGGTTTATTTGATCTGGAACTGAAATTTTCTGTAAAGCATAATCTAATTCAACCTAATCTGTATAGCTCATTTGAACAACTGAAACACAGAGAGCACAGAATGAGAAAAGAGATCCTTTAATCCTGTATAGATTATTGTAATGCCTGGAAGCATCCTAGAGTATTTCAACCAGATAAGAAATAAGTATAGGCAAAGTCCCCTGAGGGGAGGGAGAAAGACTATGAAACTATTAAACCTTACCATCAGGAAATCGCCTGATACTGTGTCAGACTTTAGGGACCCCAAATCAATAGGCCATGCCCTCGATCATGAGGCTTACTCTTGTGAAGCTTATGTAGGTAGCACAGAAGCTTAGACTACCTATAGGCATGCCTAAGAGTTACTTCTGGAGGACCTCTGCTGTTGCTCAGATGTGGCCTCAGTCTCTCTAAGCCCAACTCTGCAAGTGAAATTATTGCCCTCCCCCCAACGTAAGACATGACATCCAGGGGTGACAGTCTCCCTGGCGACGTGAGAGAGAACTCCCAGGGATGAATCCGGAACTGGCACCATGGGATCAGCAATACCATCCTCACCAAATGGGGGAAAGAAGTATAATTAATAAAGTACCAGTGGCAGAGAGATTTCAAATAGAGTCGAGAGGCTACACTCGAGGTTGCTCTTATGCAAGCTTCAGGTAGACCTTGTTCCCTCTCATAACCTGCCAACCCCAACCGGGACCATTCCAGCCAATCCTAAAGAACACCTAGGGCAATATATAAGATTACACAAGGGTTCCAGGCTCTAGAGTAACTTGACAGAAACCTACAACCTCCAGATGGGTTCCTGGTCTAGATAAGTCCTGAAATCTAACCCAGCCTCTTCAGATCATCAGATAGTTCCATCTCTCTACCCCATATTAGTGACAGACACTTCCAGTATAAAAAATTTAGAATTGCCATAGCCCAGACGACCCTAATGAGAGGTATGGAAAGATCATGGAATTATACATAGAAGATAGGATTTAACAAATGAATATGAATGCCGAATCATTGAATTGATATCTTGTTTCATCTCCAATATTTTAGAGCAGCTAGAGTGAAAACTAAAGTTGTGAAATTGTAATCCATGTCAAAGTCTGAAATATGTTCTACAACTAATTGTGGTTCTGTGCTTGGAAATTTATAGCTTTTTTGTATATATGTTATTGTTCACAATAGAAGAAGGGAAAAATGTTGATTGTGATGATAAAAAATATTTAAGCCCACTAGCCTCCTGTGTTCTGGAGCAGTTAGAAGCAAAAATATGAGAGGATAGTATGGTAACAAACTCTGGGACCTATCCTGTAACCACTTTTGAAGAGTACTTTGAAAGCTATTGCTTTTTTATTTCTTTGCTTTGTATATATGTTATACTGTACAATAAAAAAAGTTTTTTTAAAAAAAGATAATCACCAAAAAGAAAAACAACCGAATTTGCCAGTTGTCATCTCCCAGTCACTCCTATTCTAAATGTAATGTTCTGCATCTTAAATATTATGACCAGATTCCATGTATTTAGCAATATTATCTTCATTGATAGATATAATAGGTAACTTGATTTTTATAAAGGTTTTTCTCTTTCTGCAAAATGTACTTGATTTACTGATTAGAACTACTTAATTATGGCTTTCAGAGTGAACACTTTGTAATGTTTTCAAATTTCAGATGACCAGAAAGTTCTGTATCTTTGATGTGGCCTTGAACTAATAATATTCTACAACATAGTTTTATTTGCAATATTGCAAATATAAATAAACAATTAGAATCTAGAAGTTGAGCATTTGCCTTTTTGATCAAAACTTAGGAAACATATCTATGCAGAAAGAAATGTATGAAATTCACATAATTCTGAATTTCAATATAATGTTTTAATAAAATTTTAGAATAAAATACAGATGGTTATAGAGTAGCAAAACTATAGATTTAGATACTAAGAAATATATATATATGTGATAATACTTCCTGACAATATTTTATTAATCCATGATAGATTTATTTGGCTATATATTTTTTATTTTTAAATTATATGTTTTAAATTAATATATATAATATTGACTTTTTCCATACAGGTCTATGAATTTTAGCAACTGTTTAGATTCAAAATGACCACGTAAGTTTTTTTTTTTGCATGGGCAGGCACTGGGAATCAAACCCGGGTCTCCAGCATGGCAGGCGAGAACTCTGCCTGCTGAACCACTGTGGCCCGCCCGTACCATGTAATTTTAAAAGGACATGCCACATGTTCATTCTGCTTGCAAAACATAAATTTACTTTTCATGGTTGTTAGGGACAAAATAATGAATATCACTGTTTTCTAACACAAGTCTTCCAAAATTTTGATTTTTTACTTTTAAATTACAATGTAATCTATAATATACTACTATTCCTATTGTGTTTTGTCTAGTATTAAATAAATTGGCATTGGGCATTCAAACAGAATTTAAACAAAATAAATAAAGCAATACATACCATTTCTTAAATATATATGGTGTGTAAAAATTTAAAACTCACTTATCATTTGTTAAAAAGTATATAGCTTCTGACTATACAAATGTACCTATTGCCTAATTTTTTTTATTGTTTAAAGTTTTTGATTAATAGGTAAAAGAAACTATTGTAAATGAACATTTCTTAAAAGATACATTATAGATAAAAGAATAAATCAGAGATATAAATAAAATCGTAGGTATGCGTTCACTTATGATGGTACACTTATTGAACCTGTTTTTTTGTTTAATATTTACTTACATATCCAGGAAAATTGTCTGAGGTATAATATTAGTGAAGATGGCATTATCTGTATGTGCAGCAATTTTTTAATGTCTATCACCTCATGGGTTCTCATTTGCTTGGATGGCATGTTTGTGGTGTGTGCATGTATGTGTGTGTATAGATTCTGAATGAGGAGTTCTTCATATGTTATTTTTATTTTTAGTTATTTAATTATATTTTATATCTTAAACTATTAGATAAATACTAGATAATGTTCAAAACCTAAATATCTAAGATTAGGTAAATATTAGAGTTCAAAGTTCACTGGTAATTTTACAGGTGAATTTGTAGAGATTCAGAAAGGTGGAGGTGCTACAGGAAAGTTAACTCCAGAGCACTCATGAGTCCTCAGAGCTCAGTATCTCTACAATGGACCATCAGTCTTACCAATATATCCACTGATCTTTTGTCATAGCTTTTCTGTTGCTTCTTTGACCAGGGTGAAACGCTGAACATTCAGAATTCTAAATAAATAGATCAGGATGAAAACAATTATTTGGCCCATAAGATAAAATGAATTGATGCAAATTCATGTCACTATAATTGCTTCTTCCAGGTTGGAAATATTTTCTAAATCACGCATTATTTAAAATATATTTATATTATACACATTTGGTAAAGCAAACTGGTAAAATTGACTAAATTAAGCAAAAATGATTTTATGTTAGGAACTGTGAATTGGCATCCTAATTCTGTTTAAATTTTGTCTCTCTACATGCTTTGATATTCAGATATACACATATACATATATGTTTGTGCATGTGTATATATGTAAATACAGTTAATTATACTGTATTGAGCTCTTCTGTATAAGCTGTTTCCCAAAAGAAGGAAGGTTCAAATATTCATCCATATTAATAATGGTCATGAATTGTGAAATCTAAAGTTTCCACCCCTCAATTAATATTATAAATGATTTATGCCCCAGTTAGAGTGACTTTTTGAAGTTTGTTCATTACCTGTTTATGCATATTTTTAAAATAGTTTGTGTACATATGTCTCTGGACACATTTCCACATTGACAAAAAAGAGCAGGTACATCATTTTATATTCTATTTCTCAGTTATATAGCATATAATACACATTTTTCTGTTTGTTTATAAACATGTTTTCATTTACCCCATACAAATATAAAATGATAATTATCATCAGCAACTTGATAATTTATAAAATTTGAACAAACTAATTATTTTCTAGTTCCAATAATTCAACAAATTACTAGTTTGACTCATCAAAGCTCATAATATAAAAGGAAGGAAGGTTATAAAATACTTTTAGTGAAAATGTTAATTTGCTAGCTGCTGGAATGCGATATACCAGAAATGGAATGGCCTTTATAAAGGGAAATTTAGTAAGTTACAAATGTACAGTTCTAAGGCTGTGAAAATGTCCAAATTAAGGCAAGACTATGAAAATGTCCAAATTAAGGCATCAACAAGATGAGTGAAGATGCCTTCACTCAATTTCAGGGTTTTTTTCTCAGCTGAAAGACCACCTACCTGGTGAAGTCTGCTAGTTTTCTCGCCCAGCTTCTTGTTTCATGAAGCTCCTCTGGAGGCGTTTTCCTTCTTCATCTCCAAAGTTCTCTGACTTTGTGGGGTCTCATTTTTCTCAAAATTGTTCCCTCTTGAAGGGCTCCAACAAGCAGCCGCATTTGGAATGGGTAAAGATGCATCTCCATGGAAACCATCTAATTAAAAATTACCACCCACAATTGGATGGGCCTCATCTCCATGGGAACAATCAAAAAGCTCCCAGCCAACAATATTGAATGAAGATTAAAGGATATGGCTTTTCTAGGGTTCACAACAGATACAAACCGGCACAGTATGTTTCTGTGAATTAAAAAAAAAATACTTTGTATAGATGAATGTGTATCATTTTCATTCAACTGCACTTTTTCATCCCACCTTTTTATAGCACACTAAATCAAAGATGGTATACTAACTTCTTTACTTAGGACCCATACCACTTTATGAAAATAAATATATTAAATTTGCCTGACACAACAGAAATGCCTACTTGCATAGTGGAGAGAGGAATATATGCTTTAAAGTTTCATCCCTGCTTAAAGTAAAATTTAGGGCATATTATGATTAAAATAAGTTAAGGCCCACAAAAGTAATCAATTATGATATTTAGTCCTAAAATATAAGTATTTACAGCTAGTAGAATATAAAATTGATACAATTTTTGAGAATATTATCAATAAGACAAATTACCTTAAACTCACCTACTCTCTTTTTGTAACATGTTCTAAGAAATTAATCATGAGTAACTTTAAATATATATATATGAAGCTGGTGTTTAAAATTATCAAGAAACACAAAATAGCTAACTAGGAAAGAACAGGGAAATATATAAATAAAGTGACATATACTCATGGAATATTATGCAGCCACATTTAAAATGTGATTTCAAAAATATTTCATTAATATAATACATGATCATCATTTAATAAAAATGCAACAAGCATTTTTACTATTTACTTTGTTTATACTAAATCTTTATATAATGCACATAGTCTGGGTGGTGCAATGGCAGAATTCTTGCCTGCCATGCTGGAGACCCAGGTTCGATTCTCGGAGCCTGCCCATGCTAAAAAAATAATATGTATGTGTGTGTATATATATATATATATATATATATATATACTAATCATATACACTAATCATATATATATTAGTACTTTATGTATGTAATTTGATTTTATTATGCATTTATTCAATTAATAGTAGAATATAAATTTTAAATTTTGTGTTTGTGTATGAAATAGGTCAGGAATAATTTCATTTTAAAAATTCTGCTTTATCAAGAAGAAAACAATGTGATGCCCCTATATTATATTGAGCTTTATAGACTTTAAAATATAATGCACCTATAACAAGATCCTAGTAAGTTTACTGTTAAACCAACAATATTATAATCAATGTTAATTTTTCATAATGAGCAATGGTTATTATGAAATAATGTATTGCTATAGCTGAATAAATGTATTTATTTACCTATGTAGACAATATCTAAAAAAGCCTATGAAAGACAAGGAGACAAAAAATATTTCTTTAATTAGTCACTTTATTATTAAGCTATTACAGTTATTGGCTATTTTAGTGGAGAAGTTTTTCTGCTACCATACAGAAAAATCTTCTGTACTATACACCACACTATCAATAATAATTTTCTCTGGGCATTGAGATTGAGATTTTTTTCCAATCCTCACCTTTATTAACTTTGCAAACAATACACAATTATTTAGATAGCTGATAAAATTGAATATCATAACTACAAAGACCACCACTTTATTATTATAAATAGAAATTTTGTAAAATATCATTCCCATAGTCAAACTGTTTATTAAAAACATAATCATTAGTAAGAAGGCAGAAAGGTCCTAACTCATCTTTCATTTAAAATCTTTTTCTCCCTTATTGTGTGAAACGTGAAAGAAATTACCAAATTACAAAATACAGAAATTTGCCTTTAGATGGATGTCTGTTGGTAGCTATAAATTTTCAAAACAGAAAAATACTTTGGTATAGTAATTTATTAGAAGTAATAATCCTAATTTTCTTCTTCAAAAATCTCCACAATACAGAAACGTCCTCCTGAATAGATATAATTTTCTCTAGTAATGTGAAAACTTCTCAGTTTAGTTGAAATGACTTTTGAGAATGTAACCAATAAAGTATATTCCTTTAAATTGATCTATTGATTTTTGAATCGTGTCTTAAAAAATACATCTATGTACAATGAAATGTACAATGTAATCTCTCAAAAGAGTAAAGTCTTAATTGATGGATATATCAGTAAATCATTGGATTGGTAAACTGATCACTTGATTCATAGATAGATAGAAATATTATTATTACTTCTAAGTATTCAGTATAAAGCATTAATTGCTTAATGTGTAGAGTATAAGAAAATCAAAGCCGGTTGAATCTACCCACTGTATCCCCACTTCCCCACTGAGGGTATTTTTGCCAATGTAGTGAATTATATAGCCTTGGTGTAAAAATATATACCCTTACCTTACATGCCTGGAACCACAGTGAAAATAACCTTAACTCTATTTTCATTCCAATTCACAAAAGAAGAATTTGGTAATGATAATGGTAATTTTTTCAGTGTCGCATAATTTTAGTAAATTTATTTCTAATATATCAGTTTTTAATATTGAATATATAATGAACCGAGATTTGCTACTTTTTAGATTCTTAATTGCCCACAAATCTTATTCTAACAGATGGTTCTCATAACTTTCCAGCATATATATTCTTCAAAGAGTGGTCTGTGAACTACTTACATCAGAATCAATTTAGTAATCAATTAAAATGAAGATTTCTGGGCTACCGATTAGATCTATTGAATCAGCATGTTTCAGAATGGAGCCCAATGATCAACATTAACAAGCTGTAAGCGAGTTTCTCATCAGTACTAAAATTTGAGAACCACCATAGGAAGCATTTTGAAAATTAATAGATTAACTTCCTCCATTAAGAGGATTGAATTACATTCTTTTTCATATGTTATGCACACAGACTATATGTTAAATGAAGGAAAATCTCATGTCAATCCATATAGTGAAAAAACCCTTCAAGTTTGGTATAAGTGGGTATGCTTTGCCTCAGGTGGAGCTGAGTCAATTCTAATAGCTTAAACTTCTAGACAGTCTGCCATATTCCAAGTACTATGAATATCTGGATTTGAATTGTTCAGGTATTAATCTAATATAGTCTGATAGGTGGCTTATAGTTACCAGAAATTAAAACAGCAACACAGGAATTAAGTTTTAAAAACTTTTAATTTGATTCACGGACCTCTGGTAATACTGGTTGAATTAAATTTGTAACAAACATAAAATTTAAGCAAACCAGGCAGTCTTTTATCTTTATAGTTGTGCCTTTATAGTTGGCTATTTTGAAAGATACTAGTGTAGTTTTGCATCTATCTCCCAAATATGTAGTGAAATCATTTCTTGAAATTCCTTTTGACTAATATTTTAATAAAATAATGTATTTTGTTAACTTTTTAAATATATTCAAGAATAACAGTGTAAGCTAGCAGAGGAATTGGTAGCTTTTGTTAGATTTATTGGCTTGATATCTTATATATTTTTGAATTTCTATGGAATAAAAAGATATTTAAATTGCTGTGGGGGTGGGGGATGCAAGGGTGGTTCAGTGGTAGAACTCTCCCCTGCCTTGTGGGAGACCCAGGTTCGTTTCCCAGTCTATGCACTTCCCCAAAACATACAAACAAGAGACAAAAAAATTCAACAAATTGTGCTGCAATAATGGAATACTCACATCTAAAAAGAATGAAAAGTGGCCTGGCCATACAACATACAAAACAAAATGTAATAATTGGTATGAAAATACATCAGTTGGCATAAATATCCTGTTCACGACCAATTTAATGTAATTCCTGATAATCTGTTGATTTCATAGTGTTTAAACTTAAACAATATGTCTTTGGTAAGAAACACAAACATTCTGTAGAGCAAAGATCAGTATTGCAGCACATTGGTGCCATCCCTCTGAACCAACCTGTAAAAAAATGCATATGATCATATTATTTGGCAAATGGCTCTGAACTATTACAACAGAAATTAATCTATGCATGTTAATGACTTTGCATTTCTACCAGAGACATGCACACTGTTTGTGTCAGATAAAATTCACTAAGACATTGAGAAACACGTCTACACGATCCATAAGTGTCAACCACTATTGACACAAAAATAGTGTAATTGCTTTCTATCTTCTTTGGTTACTTAGTGATCCAATTCTGCTGCAGATTTCCAAGTTACAGGCATAGCCTTTGACTGAGGATCCAGAATTGTTTGACCATATCCCACTCCACAGTGTCCAGAATGAAAATTTTAAAGGCTGTGATGAGAAATACAGTATAGTAGGTTGCCAGCAATATTGATATAAAGGGGCTCAGGCAGTTTAAAGAAAAGCCAACAAACTGAAATGTGGCTACTTTTGGATTTTGGGCTCCAGGCAGTGAATTTTGATGTCTTGTTTACCCTCAGGCGAACTGGCAAGTACTGCAACTATAAAAATACATCTTTACTGGTTTCAACTTTAATACAACTTCTGAAGAAATAACATTTACCAACTTTCTATGTAGTAATAAAAGCAATGTAGACTTTTTAGCTGCAGTCTAAATTTTTTAAAACATACAAGTAGAAAATAAAATTATCTCTATCCCATCTAACCTGATAACATTTGAATTTGTTACACAAATTTACATATACCTATGCGTACATATGTTTGTGTGTATGCATGTTTTAAATGAAATGTTTTCATGGAAACTCAATATACACGTAGAGGAGTGTAAAAAACTATAATTATACAGTTCAATGGTTTTTCACTTAATGAACATACCTATGCACCCACTACCTACAGCAAGAAACAGAAACTAATCAATGCTCTATTAACCCAGCTGTATGAGCTCCTACATCTCTACTCTACCTCTTCCCCCAGAGTTGACCCCGTCCTGACATTTTTCTCATGAAAAAAATTGTGTCTGTTTTTGAACTTTATATAAATGGACCATTTGGTATGCACTTTTATGTCTGAGTTCCTTCATTCAATCTTATATTTATGAAATTCATCTCATTACCTGCAGCAATAGTCTGTCTATCCTCACTAATGTGTTTTATTCCATTGTATACAATAAAAATCAAAATCTATATATTCATTCTACTATTGATGGACATTTGGGTTGTCTCCAGGATTTGGCTATATAACCTTGCTGTGACCATCTTTGCACATTTCTTTAAATAAAATTGTATTGAATTATTATATATAGGTTATGCGGATAGCTGTATGACTTTTCATAGGCTAAATAAACTGATGTAATCAGTACCCAGATGAAAAAAAACAAGCCATTACCTATACTCCAGAAGGCTCTGCTGTGCCTGGTTATTTTTAATGACTGCTGGACATTATGTATGAAAAATTATAGAGGCGTGGGATAAAGTTATATTGCTCAAAAGAGGATTTACTCTTGATTCTGTAAAAAAAATAGGGACAGATCATCTTAATGCAATCAGTTTTATTGCTGGATTTTTGTCTGCATCTATGCAGTGGGTCGAATTGAAACCCTGATATTCCCTCTTCTCCCTAGTACCTAGGATATCCAATTGTTGGTGACCACGTAAACTCTTTTCAAATTTACTCACTCTTGACCACTTCTTTGTGTTCAGCTTTTCAGCTTCTCATCCTACATCACTTATAAATTAATAGAAGGTGTGTTTATACTTTTAAAACAGCAGCTGGATATTTCTCTCTCAACAGCTTTCATCTTGTTCTTTCCTCCCTTTTTTAAAAATTACATGTTTTTGTTTCTGTTTGCTGTAACAAATACTATATGATGAGTTGGCTTAGCAGAAGGAATTTATTGCTTCCTGTTTCAGAGGCTAGAATGCTTGCTTGCTCCTGATGTTGGTATCTTCTGGCCAGCTGGCAATCTTTGGGGTTCCTTGGATTTTCCATTATATGGCAACACATGTGATGGCATCTTCTCCTTTCTCTTCTGAATTCCATTGCCTTCCAGGTTCTGGCTGCTTCCCATGGCTTCTGCTGTGTCCAATTTACTTTGCTTATAAGGACTCAGCCATATTAGATTAAGGCCTACCCTCTTTCAGATTAAGCACAATTTAATGAATAAAATCTTCGATGGTCCTATTTACACATGGGCTCAAATCCACAGGACAAGGGGTTGAGACCTAAGCATGCCTTCTGTGGGGACATGATTCAATCTCTAATAGATGTTATTAAATATTTTACAGAATCATACTGGATTTTTATTTTCCTGAGTATGGTTCTTTCTTTCTCTGACTTTGCTTTCAGCCTTCTGTGATCTGCCTCACACTATTAATATGCCAGATGGAGGTCAGGTACTCTACTCAGAGTTTGATTAGAGAGAGCAATTTCCAGACTGAGTCACGTATGAAGATGTCCTGGATTGTGCAAAATTCATTGACCTACATAATATTCTCTGGTTGCGGCAGGCCAAGGATTTACCTTTTAACCAAGAATCACATGTTACTCATAGGCTTATCTGATTACCATTTCCTAGGTTGCTTGTCTTTAAGGTGAACATTTAAAGACTGGTGTGTAGTCCTTCCAACTCTTCATTTAGATGTGAACTTAGGAAATTTAATTACTGACAGAGTATTTCATGGTAGCATTAGTTTATCTGAAAATGACCATTTGATGTGCCATATTACTTTAAAAGGTGCTAGTTTTATTTTTAAATGGTGAAAAATATAACTTGTAAATACTACCAAAAAAAAAAAAACCCAGAATATTTCTAGAAAAAGAGGTATATGTGTGTATAAATAAATGCTTGCCACCCATAAACTGAACAAGATGAAGGTGAACACTTTCTGAAATTAAGCTCCAGGGATATACTTGACATTTTCAAAAAGATGTTTGCCCTTTTATATCATCATTTGGGACTTCCATCTGTGTTTGAGTTGTTTTAATATCGCAAGTCTCTAGTTCTTGTTTTTCTTCTTCTTCTTTTTTGTTAATCTAAGGACTAGGAATCGTATTGAGACACTTTTCAGATAGACAGATGCCAAAATCACTATGCAACTGACTTCAAAACAAAAATGGTAGCTCCTCTCACATTTGGTCCTTTTTTCTTGTAGACTTCAACTGCTACAGTAAATGTGGTAGTGACAGATGTCAATGACAATGCTCCAGTGTTTGATCCCTATCTGCCTAGAAATCTGTCAGTTGTGGAGGAAGAAGTCAATGCCTTTGTAGGTCAAGTAAAAGTAAGTGGAATATTTATATGTATTTTCATTTATTTTTGTTTTTTTATTTTTTTGTTTTATTTATATGTATTCTTAAATCTACATAAATTTGTTACGTTTTCATTTTGATAAGAGATTCAGATAATGAAATGAACGAAATCTGATAAATGAGAAATATCAGAATTATTTGAAGCAGTAAAGTCACTTAGGTGTCAGGCAAAATGGTAGTAATTTACATTTACTCTTGGTCACTTTGCTAGATATACTTCCAGATATCAATCTATAAAACATATCTCATATATTTGGATTTAACTTACAAAGATCATATATTTATATTGTATGATCTTTTTATAATTTAAAAAATGATTAATTTGGGCTAATTCTTATTTAATGTATTTTCATTTTCTGGAATAAAATAAAATATTTTAGAGAAATATATGACTGCACAATTTGGCATGGATTTGGAAATTCCTAGCTCATAATAAATATATTTACTTGTGATTCATGTGATTGTGAAAATACATCTTTATAATCAACTGTGTTCCTTATATTTTGTATAAGGACACTTTTCTTTGTCCAGCATACTCAAAGTTCATTTCCAGTCATGTTCTTCTGATTCTTGCTTGAACATGTCAACTAGTTTCTGCAGTTCTTTTGATAAATAATCCTTTTATTATTAAAGTAGACAATGTACTTCCCCATTTGGGCCATTCAGGGACTTGAATTTACTTAATTGTCTAAAAGCCACAAGGCAAATTTTCAGAAGTCATGTAAATTTGAGGGATACTTATACGTGGTCTCCAGGGAAGGAAAGAATACACCTTTAGCAAGGAGTAAGCCATTCATGTGTCCCAGGTTCAGGTTTCAGAGTCTCATTCCTTCTCTCTAAGGGCCCTGATATCTGCATAGGTGACGCAATACTGAAAACGGAATGTGCAGATTCTGAAAACCAAAGGATGGGAGAAGTTTAATGAGCTAAAGTAGCATGCATGCTGTAACTGCACCAGAAAGAAATTGTTGCACAGAAGGACTGGATTCAGGGAGGCAGTTTATAAAGGGGGAATGAGGGAAGGGGGGATGGACAGCGGCGAGAGAGATGTGAGTTTGAAAGGAAGCAGAGCTGTGTAAACTGGGAGGGAGGTGTGAGTTGTCTGGAGCAAGTTGTCTTTAGATCATAGTCTGTTAATTAGCAACTCACATAAGCAGGATCTTTTATGGAAGGTTTGTGGCTATCTGGTGAAGATTAGTAGACTTTCTGGCATCAGTTTGACTAGTTTTATTACAGTCCCTCTTTTCTAGCAGGGGCAGAGGTCTCTATCAGTACCGCAAGGGATCTTTGGTATGACAGCCTGCCTCAGTTGCCCTCTGTTTCTTCTTTGTGGTTGCCAGGTAAAATGGGAGTTCAAGCAAATCAAGATGATTAATGAAGCTGTTTACCATTTCATTTCATTGAAATGAGCACCAGCAAGCTCAACCATCACAGAGGCTTGCTGGTGCTTTGAAATAAGCCTTTTGTGCAATTCTGTCACTCTTACAGTCAAACACAGGTCCTGGTTTTCAGTCCAATCTTCCCACTGAGTGCAATATTTGCAACAAGTGTCCAACTGCACAATGTAATTATCATAGGCCCTATTTCTCTCAGATCCTGAAGAGGTCACATAAAGTATGATTCCCTTCCACCATTATTCCATCTCATTTCATCACAAGAGAGAGGATGGGTAATTTTGCAGTTATAACATGCAAGGGGGAGTCAAAAGGGTCTTGATGCAGTCTGACCAGCAAGCAATTCAACTCCAGAATCTCATCTTAAGGATCCACTCTTCCCACATGCCCCTGATGCCAAACACCTTACTTAGGACTTTTCCAAAAGAAAACCAGGTACAATAAGTTTTTTGAGAAGTTCAGATAACACTAATAGGGAATTGAGGAAGTGATGCAAAAAAAGGAGAGCAGTCAGTACTAAGACTGCTATTAAGCCAACTCTCACATGGACTGGAACTTAATATTGAGGAAAAACTCTAGGAAACAATACAAAATTTCTGTCTGGGAATTATTCCTCTTGAGAAGTGATGGAATTGGAAAAAATCCAAATGCCGAATCCTGAGTCCTTGATTGCAGATATTGTGGAAGCAAATTTTGGGCACTTCCTGCTCCCCACACAAGCAAGCAGCCAGCCCTCTGCCATTCCGATGGAAGGACACTCTGTTACACTGCACATGCTTTCAGCTGGAAATTGGCCAGAGCACGTGGGATGCTCTGAGTCATGGGCACTGACAATTTCTGCCATGCCAAGTAAATGGGGTGATAACATCCATAAAAAGAGCATGTGCAGGAAGCATAGAAAAGGGGACTGTGCTAGATTTGACTCGTGAAGGATGACTACTTGTGAGAGGGAAGTTGGGAGGGGTAGAGAACAGACTTGAGAAAGGCACTTGCTGAGTAATGGCACAGGAGAACTAGAGAGTGTGACATGTCATAATTATTAGAAATAAGACATGCCACATCATGAATATTTCTCTACACCGTGTTATAAAAAGTGCTGGAGGAACCCTCTGAGGGGTCTGAAGCTGAGATATGATATCATCAGATTTGTGTTTTATAATTTATTGAGTAGGTTAGAATAGAAAGTCCTAAACTCAGAAAACTGAATTAGAGGACTAGTGAAATAGCTCAGACACATGAAGTTTGAACTAATATAATATGTTAATCATAGTGATAATTAAATTACATTATATACAATTATCACTCTAAGATACCATGTTAATGAAAAGTAGAAAGTAAATTAGGTCATCCCTATCAAATATTTAAATAAACAGATATAGAAGTAATTCAGAATTATTTTTTGCATTTTCCTTAGGTTATTTAACATTGGGGAGTTACAGCCCATTTGAAACACACAGCTAAAAACATAAGTAGACAGCAACAAAATGATTAAGTTTTTGTTTTTTTTTTTCATTTTTTCCTAACTCATTTCTTGCCACTTCTCCTGGTGATTCTTTGTCTTTGTTGGAATTATAGCATGAAGCTTCTTTAGTCTCCTACTTCTTAAATTTGATCAGAGATGGTCTCAATAATTTGTCTTAGCATTAAAAATTGAAATATGGGCCTTAGTACTAATACTTGTTAAAGTAGTAATTCTACTGATCTTTAGGCAATAAAATGTTTTCATAAAACTAAAATGATTTTGAAATCAGAAAGAAGAGGAAACCTGGCTGCACCAAACTGATTCTGCACAATTCCAGAGAAGTTGTAACATTCACAGAATGGAATTTGGACAAGTCATAATGGTCTCCTATTGCTACATGATGATAATTATATATAATACATTAATTTCTCTAAATGACTCATGCTCCACTTATAAAATTTAATTTTAGTTGCAATAAAAAGCTATTAAAACACACTTAAAACCAAGTTATATGTGGCTAATTATTATGCAAATTTGTTACTGGCTTTGTTTTTATGTTCTAATGGCAGCTTAATATAAATAATCCAATATTTGGATTCTAATGCTGTGATAGCTAAGTTCATATGCACAATTGGCCAGGTTATGGTGTCCATTTGTTTGGCAAGGCAAACACTGGCCTGATTGTTACCGGGAGGATATTTTGTGGATTTAAATCATCAGTAAGTTGATTGCCTCTATGGCTGATTACATCTTCAATCAACTGAGGAGATTGCCAGCAATGAGAGAAGTCCCATCCAATCAGTTGAATACCTTAAATATAGAAGCGATGATTTCAGCAGTCCAAAGGGAGAATTTCCATCTCTACTTCATCAGCCAGCCAGCTTCTCATGGGGAATTCATGGAAAACCTTCAGTGGAGCTCCCAGCTTGCAGTCTGTTCTATACTAATTTAGAGAAATCAATGTATTATATATAATTATCATTATGTAGCAATAGGAGAACATAATGACCTGTCCAAATTCCATTCTGTGAACGTTACAACCTCTCAGGAAGTGTGCAGAATCAATTTGATGCAGCCAGGTTTCCTCTTCTTTCTACTTGCAAAATCATTTTAGTTTTATGAAAACATTTTATTGCCTAAAGATCAGTAGAATTACTGCTACACAATTTGGGCTTGCCCATCTCCACAGCTATGTGAGCCAATTCCTATTAAAACAAAACAACAACAGCAGAAACTGACTAATACAAATGCTGAGGTAACTTTGTATTCACTGGTTAAGGTAGTTGAGATCTCCATGCTCAGTTTCTTTAGCCAGCTTTTCCTGAATCTCTTTTACACTGGCCTTGATTCCCATTATATACGGACTGCTTCTGAAGCAACATGTATATATTTTGCAGAGCACGAAAATGTCTCCAGTGTAAAAAAATAAGGTACCAACGAGAAATTATTTAGTGTAGAATTTACTATGCTGGGGAGTAGCTTACCACATAGAAAATCTTATCTGTATTCTCAAAGCACTTAGGATATAGTTGGGCAGAAATGATACATATGAAATAAAGCCTAGAAAACACAATAAAATAATCTTCCTAGGTCAATTGTTAAATGAAGGCTATGGATTACTTACTCAAAGGAATGAGAAGAAATACTTGGTCTGAAGTGGTGAAGTATGAGTTCATGGGAAAAGTGTAACATCTGCAGTACTCCGACACACACACACATATATATATATATATCTATTAGTGAGATTCTTGGTTGGGGAAAAGGGGGAGGGGGAGGAAAGGTAGAAACCAGGGAAAGAGATATGGTACAAGGCAGAACTGAACTGAAGGAGAAAATTTGAGGACAAGTCTATACTCTGAAAATAATGGAAATTTGTTTACAGCAGTTCAGAAAAATGTATTGAAAACAATATTGAGTTCAGAGAGGGAAGGCTAGGAAGGGCTAATGAAATCGCAGCTTATACAAAGATCTGATATTGTCTCAGTGATCCCTTGAGGTGTCAGTGTGGGGTTTCGTTTAGTATCATTCACACCGTTTCACGGGAGAAATAATTCAGAGGATCTGTGTGTCCCTGTAAGCACATCCTGGCGATGGACCACAAGCATTCCAATAGTTCACAGACCTCAGGAACGGGTTTTAGATGTGAAGCTTCACATCAGCTACTGTGGAATTCTCAGATGGTCCCAGGGGTGCGCACTCTTCCAGGAGAGCAGCCTAGGATATTGTGCCACCAGGGCTTTCCTTCTCTAATCAAATTCCAGCAACTCTGACCTTAGTACCGTCACAACTTTGCCAAAAGGACCAAGCATTTACTTTGCTACTCTGTGGAATCTACATTAGAGCATTGCATGACCTCTCTGAAGGGCCATTCACCTTTAGTTTCACTCTAAAGCTGTTGCCTGGAGCTGTGGCCATCTCTGCGTCCTCACTTTCTTCAGCCTGCTTTTCCTGAATCTCTTTATAGGTACCAGATTTCTGGTCTTACCACACCTCAGGCTTCTCACATTACCTACCAGCCCTCACCTCTAAAACTCCTTCAGTATGCTGATGAGACCACCACTCAGTGGACACTTTTCATGCCTACACACCATCTGAGGGTTCCATCATTCCTGACCCAGTGCCCCAGCAACATACAGAACATAATGAATAGTTTAAAACATAGGCTCTGGAGTCGGAGTGACTCCATCTGACTTACTAGAATGACTTAAGTGATTTTGAGTGAGTTGTTTAGACCCTCTGGGCTTGGACTTCTTTATCTACACAATGGGATAGTAATAGAATTCTATACATGTAGTGATTAGAAGTAATATGCACTTGATTTTTACTAGTATAGATATATAGTAATATGCACTTGATTTTTATTAGCTGTTATCATTATTTTGTAGCATTTTATACTTTATAAAGCACCTTCACCAGCAGTACTATATTAGCTAATCTTTGTAAATGTTTTGAGTTAAATGCTGGCTATCATTAATGAATTTTCTGAGTTATGAATCGTGTACTTGCATTTCCCAACCTCGTGCCAGCTTCATATAACATTTTTATGGAATAACAGCTCTTAAGAAAGTATAAAATTTTATTTAAGTTTTTCAATTATTCTCTTTCACAGTATTACTGCAAACAAAATCTTAGTTAATTTGTAAATAACATTTTTCTTTTTATGAGCATTATATTAAGATGGGTCTTTGGTTATAACAAATATGTAAATACACAAACAGATGTAATAGGTATACATGTAGCATTACACATACATATCTATATGTATGGATGCTTGTAGAATATTTCAGAAAACCAAAATACACAAATAAATAATACAACAGATATACATATAACATTACACATATATGTGGGTATTTGTAGAATATTTCAGAAGTTCAAAGAAAATAAAAACTATTTTTGATTATGAACAATATTTTTGATTATTAGAATAGAGTTCCTGTTCAAATGAAAACTATTTTTGATTATGAACAATATTTTTGATTATTAGAATAGAGTTCCTGTTTACAGTCCTGATTTTTTCATTTTTATTTATCTCAAAACAAATCCATAAAGACTATGTCAAGCTGGTGATTTGCTGCCTATGATTTGCTGGTTTGTAAACTAAACCTGTGATTTGCTCATATGTAAACTCACAGTGCTGAACCTTGACATGCAACATCAACCTCAGCACCAACTGTGAACTTTTCCCAGACTCAATCCCACCCTTGCTGAATCCAAGACCTTAGGGGCAGAGACCAGAAATCTATGATTTAACAAGCACTATAGTTGATTTCGATTCATGCTAACTTTTGTGAATCACCATTTAAAAATACAATTGACATAGTTATAACTATAATTAAATTATAGATTGCAACTTTGCCTATCTTGTCTCTTCCTATCCATAATTACCATTGTAAATCTTGATATACAAACATATCCATAGTTATCAAAGATACACTTGAACAAGTAAAAATATCTTCCCCTGAATATTCATGCCCCTCCCTACCTCTTTGGTTCTTCAATTTATTTGTCTGTATCCCCATTAAATTATATTTCAGGGTGTCTGAAATGAATACAAAATAGAAAGCCAATTCATTTTCATCAGTCTTGGAGGTGGTAATAGAGTAGAGGAAGGTGCGAAGACTGGTGGCAGGGAAGAGGGGTCAATGATTGTGAAATAGGAGGAAGCTGGTGGAAGAGGAGAAGAAAGAGGGAATGAAAAGGAAAGGTTAAATCTGAGAAACTAAATCCAACATATTTTTAAAGTGAGGGATTCTTTTTATTTTATTTGTGTGTGTGTGTGTGTGTCCTCTCACTGTTCATTCATATACTGTGAATGCAGTATATGTATAATTAGTTGACAACATAAGGTATAAGAATGAAATAGGGCTGCTCAGTGACATAACATTTAATAAGCTTATTTAGATGGTACTTGGGAGTCAGAATTCACCTCACACTCTTGCCTGACCATCTGTGTGAATTTGGACAAGTTCCTTTATCTATCTGAGCCCTCGATCCTTTCATGTAGAACCGAGAGTCTGGAAATCAAATATAATTCATTAAAAAATCATACTGTACACTATCTCAAAAACAATAGTTCTCTAATAAAGGCTTCCTTTCTTACTTTTCACTTATTGCAAGCATAGCATGTCACTTCATATAAACCCAGTGAAATGTTTTACTTATTTTAGAACATCAACCAATATTTGAAAAACAGAAACAAATAACCAGAAACGTTGTGTGTGTGCGTGTGATAGGAGGGGTTGGGGAGGGGAGTATATGCATCAGAAAACAAAACAAAACAAAAACACTTTGATAAACATTTACTTAGTTTATTTAATCTTGTTAAATAGGATAGAGTAAAGCTGTGCCTATTGCTGGGATTATGCTGTGTAATCACGTTTGGCAAACTGCTTGGGTGGGTGTATTAGATCCTCTTTATGCATGAAATTGAGCAGTCTTCTGATGAATAATTCCTGTTAAAGTGTTAAGAGTTATTCAGATGAGTTTTGTCCCATTATAAACTTATTGGTCTTCAGAGGCCATGGAAGCATGAATGACTCTCATTTTCATTTGTGTTCTCAGATAATGTCCCATGTCTCATATCTGAGTCTGGGTTGGGGCTTGAGGGGATGACATAGGAATATCTATTTCACTAAACACTGTTTAAGATGCATGGTCACAAAGAGAACTTTATACTTGTTTATAGCATATAGCATAAGGGAGAACAAGGTAGTCTTTTCAGCAAGCTTGGGACAACACGGGCCTCAGCAGATCTCTGCCTGTCAGTGTTCGAGGTCGTCGCAGTTGAAGGGATGAAAGTGGAGGTAAGAAGCCACTAATGTTGTATCTGAGGCGTCTAACCATCATGGCATCTGGTTCAGGAATTTTTAGGAGTCTCAATTCTCCAGGTTAGGATCAAATTCTTCACTTCTGTTCTTCAGAATAACCCTGGGCATAAATGCATGCACAAATGCATCAGAGAAAACATTCTTGGAAACAACACATTTGAGTTCAAACAGGGCTCTCAACATTGTACACAAGCAATAGAGAGTGAGCTGTTTCCCAGCTGCCTTCCAATTAACACCTAGTAGAAATCCTTATGCTGAGCTGATTTCTTTGAGCACTAGGTGACAAAAATAGAGCTCTGAGTCAACAAAATATTCTTGGAGTTCTAAAACAAAAGAGGCTGAATTTGTTTAACCCGAATCACAAATGTATTACCAATGTGAGTGCTGCATGCTAAATCTTAGCTGAGATGAAGTGGCAGTAATTCAGTTTAAAATCCTTAAAGCAGCTTTAATATCATTAGTAAACATCAGTGTTTATAAGGGTAGTCATTTCAAAAAGAAATTGATGTTTCCTTCGACCGAACAATTTAATATTAAAATAAACCTGAATGTCGGGGTTCTGTCTCTGATTAATATAGTCGTCTTCTCCTTTTGTGGGGTCCTAAAATTGAAATGAAAGTGAGGAGCTTTATCATGTTTTATTTATTTTTTGTAGCTCAGCATGACATTCAACAGCACCTACAAGTATAGTTCTTTACTTTAGTGGGCCGCAAGTGGAGAATTTTATGAGTTCTTTTGTCAAGTCAAACTATATAATGCAACCACACTACTCAGCCTGGGAAAGGAATAAAACTGCCATAATTTGAAAAATTGGTGACATCTGCTTTAATGCTGGTACCTAAACAATTTATGACAGAGATTTATCTATTAATTGTGACTATTTTTGAAACTTAGCTATATTTCAGCTATTAAACTAGAAATCTATAATGGATTAGGTAATTTTATGGATGCCTTTTTACAGGATTTATTTGGAGTCTACTCTTTCAGCAACTTTTGTCTATCAGCTATTATGACAAATACTTGTGTGCATGTGTACATTCGTGTATGTGCATGCATTTATGTGTATATATTTTTCACAGCTGTACAATCCCAAATATACAATGAATGACATGCTCCTCACACCAGCCCTATGGTTGCCAATGACCACTTTATTATTCGTCGTCATGATTATCTTAATAATTTCTCTGCTCAGTTTGAAATGCATCGCCATCTCCTTCTTGAGACTCTACTACCTCTTTGTTTCTGGTTTTCATGTTTAAGCATGCCTGATTCTTTCTGCTTCCCTTTACTGGACTGCTCTTTAAACTTTGAATTTTGGAAGCATCTTCCATGTTTCTCTTCCATTTCTGCATTTCTCATTCCCACAGTTTTAATTGCATTTAGATGTTGATGTTTCCCACAGCTTTATTTCTAACCAATTCTACTTTTTTTTTAACTTTTGCCTTTCAGCCCCTTTGAGCTACAGGTACCTTAAATTTAACATGTTTAAGGCTGAACTCTTATTTTTACTTTCCCCTGAAAGGATTCCTCCTCCAGAAACATCCTGCGAGGCACAGTCTGGGGAGCCATCTCAGTCTTCTGCTCCCTCCTCACATCCAACAGATCGCCAGTCTTGATAATGTCTCATGGTCTGGCTCTCATCATTTCTCTTTTGAACCATTGTTGCAACCTCTATATTGGTCATCCTGTCCCTAGTCTTGATGCGTCAAATGTATTCTCAGTGTAACTACTGAAATGATATTGAAAGAACATAGTTTAACCACAGGAGATAGTTCATGTTCTTCAATGCAGCAAACAAGGCATACTCCAACCACCTGCTATTGCTCTTATGAATTTACCTCCAGGAATCCTATCTGCAGTACATTAGCTGTATTACTACTAACTGCTTTTAATTTTTAATATATGTTTCTCTGAATCAACACGTCTCTTTCCCTCTACTCATATCCCCTGCCCTGAATATTTTCTTTCTTCATTCTTTTCTTGGATAGCTCATCCATGAAGATACTAGTCAGATATCACCTCTTTCAGAAAACCTTTACTGAAATTTTCTATGCCATAAGTATTCCCTACTCTTGGGCCCATATTATACTATACATGACTTTTTGATACTTTGATAAAGTATATTTGAGTTATCTATTTATCCACATTTCTCAAAAGCAGGGGTTGTGCCATATTGATATTAGAATCTTCACTATCAGGCTCAATGTTTGGCTCCTAAATATACTAAGATAAACAACACTCAATGGACTAAAATTTTCAGAAAACTAAAGGTCTTCACTGAAATTCATCAACATAGAAATAGAAAAGTTATAATATGTGTCAGTATCTAAACCTACATATTTGATTAACTTCACAATTATAAACACAGGAAAATGAGTTATTTTGATAAACAGAGAAAAAGTTTTGATGTTGGTTATCTATCTACTTTCAAAATTTCAGCACCTAGAATACTCTTCAGAGGTGATTTAAAAAGAGTGTCAATGCAAAGAACATTTGAAATTTATAGTTGATACAGGACCCAGTAAGAGATCTGTCTGCTCATTAGTGAGACAGGGCAACAGTAGAAAATGCTTTTCCCAGGTGCAAGAAGATTACATGGAGGAAAATTGTAGCAGGCATACTAACAACCTATTTGGTCACCGTTCATAGTTTGTTAGCTGCCAGAATGCAATATACCAGAAACGGAATGGCTTTTAAAAAGGGGGATTTAATAAGTTGCTAGTTTATAGTTGCAAGGCCAAAAAAATATCCCAATTGCAACAAGTCTATAGAAATGTCCAATCAAAGGCATCCAGGGAAAGATACCTTGGTTCAAGAAGGCCGATGAAGTTCAGGGTTTCTCTCTCAAGTGGAAGGGCACATGGTGAACACAGTCAGGGTTCATCTGTCATCTGGAAGGGTACATGGTGAACATGGCATCAACTGCTAACTTCTTCTCCTGGCTTCCTGTTTCATGAAGCTCCCTAGGAGGCATTTTCCTTTTTCATCTCCAAAGGTCACTTGCTGGTGGACTCTGCTTCTCATGGCTATGTTGTTCTGCTCTGCTGTCCCTGACTCTCTCATTCTCCAAAATGTTTCCTCTTTTATAGGACTTCAGAAACTAATCAAGACCCACCCGAATAGGTGGAGTTATGAAGTCACCTAATCCTGTTTAACAACCACTCTTGATTACATCACATCTCCAGGGAGATGATCTAATTACAGTTTCAAACATACAATGCTGAATAGAGATTAGACAAAATGGCTACCTTTACAAAATGGGATTAGGATTAAAACATGGCTTTTCAAGGGTGCATACATCATTTCAAACCTGCACGGTCACTTATTAGAAATGCGCTTTCTATTTACCCATTTAAAATAAGTACTCATTTAAATTATTTGTCTAGGAAGAAATATCAACTATTTTTACCTTACAAATCCCTGTCCCATTCATCTAGTTGTGTCTTTTAATGCTACATTACTTATTTGTGAGCTCCAACATAATATAAATTGTACTTGTGGTTTATAGACTGTTAAGAATTCATGGCCTATTCACTTTAGTTGGATTCAGTTCTCTTCTACAAATGTTATAATTCACTACAATTCCTGCACTGCTTTTCCTGCATAACTGAAAAAGAAGCTTGGCAATCAATTTTTGAATTTCAAGGAAGGATTTCAACTAATTCTGAAGTTTTTATTGACTATTCTTGCTTTTCAAATTTTAAAAGAATGTATTATATACAGAAAGAAATTTAAATGTAACAGTGCAATTTATAAATTATTATAAAGTAAACATAACTGTAACCACAATATAGGTAAATATTTTTTCGTGGTAAAATATATCACCACGAAAGGTGATGCTTCTTCCTAGCACAAGGAAGGAATTGCTTTTCTCCACCTATAGTTAAACACGATGGCAATTATTTGTAGCAGAATGTTGTAGATTACCACCTAAGCAAACATCCTTAAGTAGTATAGTTAAGTTTTTCTGGTTTTGAAATGTGTATAAATAGAACTGTAGAATACATATGCTTTAGTATCTGCCTCCTTTCATTCATCTTTGTATTTTTAAGCTTCAGCCACATGTTTGCAGGTTGATTAATTGACTTTACTTGCTGTATATTATTGAATTATTTGACTTTACTACAGTTCATTTTCACGTTCTATTATTGGTTATTATTTCAATGGTTTCTCTTATGAATTAATTATAATTAGTGCTACTGTGGATACTTTATATTATTTCTCCTGGTTCATATGCACCTGAGTTTCTGTTATGAGTATGAGTGTATCCAGTTTTATTAAAAATGCCAAATTGTTTTTCATAGTGACTTTGCCAAAGGATTGTAGGAGAGTTAGTGCTAGTCCCACCTTAATTCTTGGTTGTCATCTGTCTAACCTGAACCAATCCAGTACGTTCACAGTTTTATCATATTGTGATTTTGATCAGGATTTCCCCAATGAAATTTAACATCTTTTCATGTTTACTTGTAATTTAATTTTCCCTTTTGCTCAAGTGACTATTTAAGTCTCTTATCCATTCTGCAATTGATTACAATTGCCAAATGTTAAAATCAAATTGCCATCATTTTTTATGGTTACTGATTCTTTGTTTTTGTTTAATAAATCTCTTGCTACCCTCAGGTCACGAAGCTATTCTACAATATTATTTTCCAAAATTTTATTATTTGTACTAGGCTTATAAGACACCTGAAATTGCTTTTTGTTTATGGATTGAGGTAGGAGTCCACTTTCCCTTTCTTCCTGAATACTTATTTTTTTTAAAGACAATATTTCCCTTCCCTCTCTGAAGTGTAACCTTATCAAAAATCATGTATACATATATGTGTTCCTTTGCCCCTATTCCGTTTTATTGATTTATTGATCTATTCTTCAACTAATTAGCATACTGTATTAATTACAGTGGCTTTACAGTAAGTCTTGATATCTAGTCGAGTAAGCTCCTAATCTTTTTCTTTGAGAGTTTTAGCTATGATTGGGCATTTGTTTTTGAATATAGATTTTTTAATTAGCTTAAATCACACACACACATACACATAATAGCTTCTATAACTTTGGAATTTTAATTGAGAGTGCACTGATTTTATAGATGAAGTTGGGAGAATTCTGACATTTTTCAGTTTTAAGTTTCTTAATTGATGGATCTGGTCTCATTCTCTATTTCTTTAGCTCCTCTTCAAAGTCTTTTGAGTGTCACATTTTTTCCACAGAGGACTTAAACAACTTTTTTTTAATTTTGTCCTTGGTCCTTGATAATTTCTGATTTTATTTTAAAAGGTTTTATATTATGTTTGTTGCTAGTTTATAGAAATACAATTAATTTTGTATCTTAATTTTCTACCAGCTAAATTGCTAAATTTTTATTTATTCTAGTAACTGATCTGATAGAGTCCTTTGGATTTTCTACATACACAGTTATATCAACTGCAAATAATGGCAGTTTTATTTCTGTCCAATATCTACACTGTTTATTTTTCTGGATTTTAGCACTTACAGTATTTAACAGAAGTGACAAAAGGAGACATCCATTCAAAAGGGAAAGCTTTCAATTCCATAGATGTCTTTTAACCTTAGTTTGTAGGTCTGTGTAAATATTTATATTTTGTATATTATAAAAACTAGTGAAAGTTTAGTTGTACTCAGTCGATTTTATCTCACATCTGGTGAGATAGTGAAATGGAATATAAATCAATTTCTCCCGTATTCTGTTACTATGGTGAAATTAATTTACTTTCTGTTAATAAACCTATATTGAGTTCCTCGTAAAAAGAAACTGGTTCATTGTCTTAGTTTAAGTTTACCCAGGTGCAAAGCCTGAGACAGGGTCTTCTATGAGACTAGTTTATGCAGAAATTGCCTAAGAAACCCCAGAAGAAGAGTGGATAAGTGAGACAGGGAAGAAAATGAAGCCAAATAAAAATGGTATATTATCAAACCAGATATTATCACTGTGGTTAAAGGAACTCTAAGAAACAGTATGAAGCATGTGCCTCCGAGTATGTATCTTGTGTATATATCTATCCCATTAGTGGATTAAAGTTGCTGAAAGGGTGGATTAATTCTGTGTGGCACCTAAAGTATCTACTACAGTTCTTTGCACCAGGCAGATTCCCTCTTGCCTCGTTTTGAGTTGATTCTGTTCTTTGATTCCTCAAGGTGATGACCAGCCATTGTTTCTTCAAAAAATAAATATAAGTTCGGGAAGGTAGGAAGGGAGGGAGGAGGGGAAGAGAATGGAAGGAAAATCTTTTTCTACTAACAGGGTGGTAGGTGGAATGATCTACAGTGACTAATAATATAGTTTGTCCTAGGGTCATATTTGATATGAATTCCTTCTTTCCTCTGTCCTCCAGGTTCCCTCATCTTCTAATGGTCTTGGCTGCTAGCCCAAGGCAGCAACCCACACCTTCTTCTTGGGGAGTCTCAGCATCTGGTTATTATGTCTTATCAAGCCATGGTTGTGGAAACTGTCCATTCAAAATTAGGATCAGACATGGCAACACAATCTACCTCAGTGAATCCTCTGAACTTCATGTGTATTCTTTCTTGCCCTATTATAGAGCAGCATGCTTGTTTCTTCATATTAATCAAGGTCAATTTCCCCTGTCAGTTATAGCAACTCCTTTTCTGTATCTTGTGCTCTGTTGGCACACAAAACCAAAAATAACCACTGATTAACCATAAATTTAGGTTTAGTAGAATTATTACTGTGTACTCAATGTAAGCGTCATTCCTGTTCCCAGAAAACCAGGATTCTGGTTCAGCAGAGCCTAAAGTATATGTTCCCCAAGGAAGTTAGGCAGCATGATGGCAAGAGAAGTGACTCTTACGTTTAACTCTTGATTCACAGGCTCATCTATTCTGCCTATCAAGAGCAAAGTAGTGTGTAATGGTTGTTCTTCCTTGGCCCTACAGTGAACCATCCTCAAAGTTGCCCTTGGCCGTTTCTTTAAGAGGTCATTCCAGTATCCTACCAGTGTTCAACAAGTGTTGAATGTTTCACTATATTAGGGCGGGTAGAACCTGTGGTCATGTGCCCTTTGTTGTACTTCCTTTACATAAAATCAACCTCTTGGTCTGAAATGATGTTATGTGGGATCTCATGGACAATAAATCAGGTATTTGGTAAACTCAGAGACTGATATTTGTCAGTGCCCTACAGGCAGGCAAACTAACCCATACTCAGAACGTGTACCAACCACAGCAAAACCCACTACATCTATCAGCCTTCAGTTCACCTGGTTTTGATGTTTTTTAAGCAAGATTCTTTTTGGTCTCCCTTCTGTCTTGCCTTTAGGAACACCATGGTCAAATAAATACCCCATAAGTCCCTGAAGTTCACAGAAGTACAGTTTCTATCCCATCCTTGTTGGTTGTTTTGAATATATGTGCCCATCTGCCTCTGGTGTTTAAGTACTGACACCTGGCTTTGGAATCCAGATTACAGAACTCTATCGTTTATATTGACACTAAGAAACACAGTTTCATAGCAGCATTTGCTACCCTCTATCTTGTGCTAGAGAGGACAGCCAACACTGAACTTCTTGATGACACCAGAGTACCTCTTTTTAAACCAGTGTGAGTTGTTTGAGAGTTGAGAGTGTTATCTAGACCCTTTGGAGAACAGAGCTAGTGGGTGGTTTCTCTAGTTTTACATAATAAATCCATTCTAAGATGGCCACTTTTCTAAGCCTTTTGCCCACTTTCTCAGGACTCTGTCAGGGTTACCTTGTTTTTTACAGGCCATAGTGTTTCACAAGCTTCAAGGAACAACCCAGCAAATACATTAGCCTCAGCTCCAAGTGTCCTTGCCGCTGTCATGAGAGAGCATGTCTATATTGATAATCTAGATCATGTTCTCCCAGATTCTGCCAATACTTATGTACATATCATATGCCTTTGAATTATTCAGGTAATGATAACCCCTTTTTTTGAATTACATAAAAGAAGAATTCTACATATTTTAAGGTTTGCTGTAGAATAGACACACATTTGTTGTTACTTTTTGTTGTAACATTTTGATTATCATTTTTAGTACTACCACCATCTAATATTTGCGTTGTGAAACATAATTGACAAACAGATTTTAAATATGAATACGAGTGAACAAATGAATATTTGTATTATCTTTCCCCCTTTAATCTAGCAAGGGTAGGCGTAATAATAATAATATTGTCATGTTTTATAGATAAGGTACAGAGGCTCAGAGAAGTTATGGGACTTGACAATTTTCATATATCTATTTATTGATTCAGCTGCTTCTTGAATTTGTGTCCCCTTACTCCCAAAGCCAAATATATTTTTCTACCATATTGCAGTAACTCTATTGAAGACTACCATATTTTCCTATCAAGTTGAGAAATATAGAAAATTTTTTATGCACAAAAGATGTGCAACAAATTCTGGAAAAGAAAGTTTTATCCCTAAGCAAAATATATCTGTATGATTGCTTTAAATTTAATGTATTTTTATACATATTTTTAATTATGCAATCGTATTGCTCACATTTCACTATGATCCCTTTAGAGAGAAAACAATATATATATATCTTAAGAGACTTCGTCTTAACATTTAGTTTCAGCTATGTTTTTTTACAAATACTTATTTACTCATGCAGAATAAAATCATATATCTTACTTGATCTATGCAATCTTGCTGTTATTTCCTGACCATATCTTCTATCAGGGCATATGTCATCATTAATTTGGTATGATATAAATACAGCAACTAAAATAAATTATAAAAGCATAAAATTGTAGAGACATAAGATACCATACAAACAACCTCTCTAAACCAATATTTTAATTTTACGAATAGAAAGAATGTGACCCAAAGACCACATCCTTAGAATTTTATAATGAGGGTGTGAACTCACATCTTGCACTCCCAACATAATGCCCTTTCAACTATGCCACCCAGGGGACTATATTCACTTTTCCAGCACTTGGTAAATATCTTTTCATAGGTCTTCAGAGTATACAGTTTGTTAGATATCTGAATTATGTTAGATCCTATTAATCCAGTAATATGATCACAGCAATACCATTAATGCTTTTGCCTGAGTCATAAAAGTTATCATAATTTTAAGATTCATACTATTAAGAAAAATTCTGGCATTGGTTATATATTTCTTCTCTACCAATATTTTTTAGTTAGAAAAAGAAATATCTTTTAAAAAGAAAAAAAAGTCATTGCAATATTTTCTGTCTCTAACCTGATACTAAGATATTATTACAAAGAGAATACTATAAAAGTTATCAAAACCCAAATTGCCATGAAGACAGCTAAGAAAGTTCACTTTTAAAATGTCGAGCAGATGTTCAGTGAGCAAATTAACAAAATCACTTTAGAGGACAGTGTAGAGAATGGTACAGTCAAGTATGTTGATACCTAAAATGTATGAACACTATAGATACATGAGGAAAAAAAAGAATATTACAAATAACACTTAAAATGTCAGAAGATGTTAATGTCATTGAGCTTATTAGTTTCATTTTGCAGCAATTTAAATTTTATAGGAAATTCAAAACAGCCCACTCTTCAACCCCAAGATATTAAAGAAAAGCTTACATAACCCAACAAGTGTCTAAGGTATGTCCTTTTGAAACTGAAGTCAGTCTTACTCTTTAGAAGCCTGGAATCTGCTGTAATTGTTTATTATCTTCAGGGGTTTTTGAGCTCTGTGCATTCTAACTTGTTCATGTTAGAAAGAGTTGTCAATAATATGGAATAAGGGATGAAACTAGTTGATGTTCTCAGAGAGCCTGGCCTCTCTGGGTTTCAGGACCCTGGTATTATTTTTATACCTAAAACTATGCATTAGGGCATCATTTTTTTTCTCCTTCTTTGACTTCTCTTATCATTTAGTTATACAATTGATATACCTTGGGACTTTATAGAAATATAATAAACAAGAAAAAACAGTGAGATAAAGAAGAACGGGAAGAATCATGGGATTATAAAAATACATTTAGTGAAGTTCATCAGCACCAGATACTTTTTATCACTTCATTGTGAATATAAAAATTAAATGTGCAAAAATAAAATGAAATTATCTCATAATTCGTTACTTAATTGCTTCACTTTCACTTAATTGTACTAGTAATCAAACAACATTGTACTGAAAATTTTCTACTTCCAAGGATGCAGAGAGATCTCACCACTTTTCACACTGCGTAGCATATATTTATTTGCAAATATGCGTCTGCTATAAGGAGGAAAGTTTAATGATGATAGGCAGGAAGGAAAGAGGTACAAAAGTGAAGACTTGGAACTCCCGCCTTTCATGCAGGAGGCCTGGTTCGATTCCTGAACCATTCACCCCCCACCCCAGAAAAGGTGAAGACTTAGGAGGGGTGAGTGGGGAAAGAAAAGAAAAAGAGAAATAAATAATAGGAAGTGAGAGCACCCAATGAGCAGATTTTCCTTTGTGCTTTCAAACAAGGAATTCTATAAAACACATTCCGGAACAAAACAAGAGTACTTTCCCCTCCAAATTTGTGGGACATTTTCTGATGGTCTCATCTAATCAGCTGAGCAACTATATTTCAGGTATAAATATTCATACTTAGAAAACTACATTTAATATTATGGTGTTACTGAAAATCTCAGGTGTTCTATGTCTTGAAAAGACTAAAATTTCAGCATTAGTGCATTGAAATATCATTCACAAATTAAAACAGCTCAGCAAATGTTCCTCAGTTACATAAATTTAGTTGAATTTTCCAAGGTTTGCTTTTATGATTTTTCTCTTTGATTTTCACTCAATTACAAGTCATAAATCCCATGAGCTCAAGCAGAATTCACAACAGCATCAAATCTTCTGTAGACTTAATGTGGATCAATTTTTATTTTAAAGCAAATGCTGTCCATAAAAATATTTAGAGAGGATATTTTAAAACAATAGCACCATATTTTACATAATATTTTATTCCTGCGTGTGGGTCACTTTTTGAGAAACAATTGGGTGTGTATAGAAAAATATCTGAGGTTCAACATAAACATTGCTTATGATGAAAGAATAAATGACAATGAATGAGTTAGAGCTAAATGCATCTTTAAGAGATTATCTAGATTCCACACAAACTCGCTAGCATTTAACTATGGTTATTAATGCAGGAAACCATCTATTATAATATCTAAAAAGTAATATTATCTAATATTAAAATTGTTAGCTAACATATATTGTCTGTTTGCTACATGCCAGGAACTGTTTCAAGCGCTTTCTGTCCACTAGCTGATTTAATCCTCAAAAATCTGATGTGGTAGGTGCTAACATTATCTCCACTTACCCCTGCAGGCTCCAAGAAATGAAATGCTTTTCTAAGTTTATGTAACTGGCAAGTGGCAGAATCAGCACTCTCAAGCTGTGAAATCCTAAAGAACTTGCATTTATTTCAGTTGGAGGCAGCCTAAAATACTGCATAAGAGCTCTGAATTTAGCATTAAACAGTCCAGGATTTAAATCCTAACTGTATCACTTGGCAATTCTATGATTTTAGGTAGTGATCTAGTCCCTGAAAATCAGTTTTCTGGTATATAAAATGTACAGAGTTCATAGAGTTCTCTAAAGCTTAGAAGGAATTATTCACAATCCTCCCCAAATAACTTTTGTAGCCAGTGGGACTGTAATAATAGTGGCAGCAGCATGAACATTTTGAACCTGTATTGAGATTTATTTTAATTTTGATTCTGTCATTTATAGAATGAGCCATTTTCTCAGCTTTGTATTATCCACACATTTAAAAAGAATGTGCTTTATGCCTCCATCCAAATTGCTGATCATGTTGCCCGAACACTAATCACTTACAGAATTTTGCTGTTTGCCACCAGAGTCTCCTACAGTTAGGCATTCAACTTCAGATTGATTCAGTAGTCAGTTCTGATTTTAAATCATTATGCCATCATCTAGAAAAAATTTTTCCATCCAATAAGAGGTAATGAGGAAATTTCTCAAAAATTTTACTGAAATTGGCTCTATTCTATATATTGTCATTTCCCATTTACAAATATGATAACCTAATAGAAAAAAATACAATTATGCTGTCATGAGATGCACTTACTATAACTAATTTGAAAGTCACCTTTGGGCTCCAAACTTTCTGAACTTATTTTTATGATCTTGTCATAACCTATGGATTATGAGTGATAGATACAGGTTGAATGTCATTTCCTTTCTTAGCCTTGCATGATTAGATTCATCGCACCTAGTTTTTGTGATGCCTATATAGTTTTCTGATAATAAATCAGATATTAATTTAAATAATCTGAGCATACTGACATGAGGGTAAGATTTAATACAAGTAGAGTATGGTTTCATATGTGTCAGAATACTCAGTAAAATGTGAAATTATTTAAGTGACCTTTTTTACATTAATCTTTCTTATTAGAATGTAATTTCCAGAAGAGTGGATTAGAAGCCCTGCTACATTCCCTGACAGCATACTGTATACTTGCTGCATTACTGGAACTTATCATTATAGCAATTAAAAAAAACAGGCAATTATCATTTAATATCTACTTTCGCCACTGTAGTTCAAATGACATGAGATTAAAGAGGACGTCACTCTTGTCCTTCATTGCAACCCCAGCCCCTATATCTCTGTTCAGCACAAAGTTGACAATAAATATGGTTGAATAATTGAATGCATGGCTGAGTCAAATCAAATTTTTGACATAATTATTTTGTCTCTGTATACACTGAATATATTTTTTCTCATGTGGGAGGGGAATATAATAATATTATTCAAAGAAATTCAATTAATATTTACTGAGCTGGGAACTCAGTTCTTCACTAAAGCATTAATGTGAACAAGGCGCATTCTCTGCCCTCTTAAAACTCACATAAGATAGCAGAGGCATAATTGCAAATAAATATATACAATGCAAGGTGAAAAGTGCTGAGACTACATATACAAAGTGCTATGGGATCAGAGAAAAATGGGAAATAATTCAACTTAACATTCAGTATTTAAATGATTATGGAAAAATATGTTTTTCATTTATCTTTGTTCTTTTGGTTTTGTTTGATGAAAAAAACCAAAGTATTGGTTCAGTGTGTACATTGTCACATTTCAGGAAAGTGCTCCACTGAAAAAATGTTCTTTGTGTATAACATGCTTTCCAGAAAGGTGAAAAGGATTTCCTATGTTTTTATCCTTCCACTGTTTATTCCTCCTTTATATGTACTCAAGCTCAGACTTTCCAAAAATGTTTAGCAGTGTGTCTGTAGCTCCACTTCACAGCTTGTTTAAATAGATTTCCTGCCTGTTTCTATTTGTATGAAATTCACTAAGGCCTATTTAAAAGTTACTTGCAGCAACAGAGCATTGCTTGAGTTTTAGAACAAGAAATTGAATCCAGATGATCATATATGACACACTCAGCTTTTATGAACCCTGCCATTATCTCTGCATTTGGGCATTGACGATTTTATATAGAATTAAACCTCTAGATTCCAAATGTGGCTGTTAGTTCACTAGCAATTTTTTTTCCATCGTCTCTCTGAAACTCATAGGAAACCCTAATGGGCCATGCTTTTATAAAATATTAACATATAGAATCAGCAATAAGAGGAGAAAATGATTATTGTAGTTTATTTTAGATGTAATAGTGAGCTTTGTGAAACGCATAGAAACTAATTTTAATTTATATCTGAGACAAGTATTCATTGACTTCTTAGATGGACAAGGTTTATATGTTTTGTATTTTATATCAATTTTCAATGAAATTAATTTAGATAATCTGAGCATACTGACATGAGGGGTAAGATTTAACATAGGTGGAGTATGGTTTCATATGTGTCTTAGTATATCATTTATCAAGTAGCTAAGCACATATAATTACAATAGACAGAGGTACAGGAGAGAAATTGAGAGTGAGGAAAGCTGATGTGATGGGAAAAGCAGAGTGGTAAAATCTTGGCTTTATAGTTTGTTGCTTCCTAAGTGTACACGTTGGTTGTTTAAGTTCTTATGACATCAATTTTCTCATCAATAAAAGGGACGTGATAATAATAACTCCCTTACAACTTTGATGTGATGATTAAATGAGATAATATACATAAAAGCAGCTTTAAACTGGGAGGTGATAAACAAATATGAGTTACTATGTATATACATGGGACACATGATCATGTCTAATTGACAGGTAGCACTACATTAGCATCTGCACTCAACCTCTAGCTTTATTCGTGGAACATAGTCAGTAAATGAATATAGCAACGACTATGGTATAATCTTCATATTTTAGTTTTACTCTTTAAATAAATAATTTGCGGTACTTTTAAGCACAATTAAACAACTAGGGAACATGGCTTATACTTCTGTATGTCCAGCACGCAATATTGCACCTGGAAAATATTACATGTTTAAAACATGCTTATAAAATGAGTGATTAGAATGCACTTCCCAAAACAAACAAACAAGCAAATAAAAAGACAAAAAAACAAAAAATTCAACAAATGAGGTTACAATAAGGAGATGCTTACATGGAAAAAGAATGAAATGTAACCCCAACGTACAGCATGCAAAGAAAAAAAAATGAGTGATTAGAGTGGCAGTTCCAATGCTGAGTGAAGAACAATGTCAGAATTGTCAGCTCCTATCAATTGGGTAAAGATAGATGTTTCAAATTTTGAAGATTCATTGCAAACCATGATCTGTGGCAGAGAAAGTATCCATACAGCACTGTAGGATGTAATTGTTTTCCCTCTTTATCGGCATGGCATCTCAGATAGAGGTCTCTTGAATAGGTGGTCACTCATGAGTAAAAGATGTGGGAATAAAAAGTGGATATTTTAGGCCCAGTAGTCCAGTATTCTTTTCATTTTTTAATGCAACTTTATTGAGATATGTTATCTAGTCACATTCCGTATAATCATACAGATTATACAATCAGTGGCCCACAGTTTCATCATATAGCTGTACATTTATCGTCACAATAGATTTTTGAATATTTTCATTATTAATTAAAAATTAAAATTAAAAGTAGTAAAAAAACACTCAAAGTATCCCAAACTCCCTCCACCGTTTATTTATTTATTGTCAGTATGACCATGTGACAGTGAAAACTTTGTGACTGACATATGTTTGTACTTATCAATCTATACACTGAATAAAGCATATGTCAGTCACAAAGTTTTCACTGTCACATGGTCACACCTTAGAACCTCTATAGTCATTCAATCATCATCAAGAATTAAGGCTATTGGATTAAAGTTCGACAATTTCAGGCATCTCCCTTTAGCTATACCAATAACCCCAAAGCTGAAAAGGGATATCCGCATAATGCATAAGAATAATCTCCAGAATGACCTCTTGATTCTACTTGAAATCTCTCAGCCATTGAAACTTTATTTTGTTTCATTTCTCTTCCCTCTTTAGGTCAACAAGTCTTTCTCAATCCCATGATACCAGGGCCAGGTTCATCCCTGTGGTCATCTCCCACATTGCCAAGGAGATTTATACCCCTGGGAGTCATGTTCCACGTGGGGGGGGGGGGAGGGCAGTGAATTCACCTGCAGAGTAGTCTTAGAAAGAGAGGCCACATCTGAGCAACAAAAGAGATTCTCTGGGGATGGTGCTTAGGCATATTCATAAGTAGGCTCAGCTTTCCTTTGCTGGAATAATTTTCATAAGGGCAAACCCGAAGATAGAGGGCCTGGCCCATCAAATTAATGAAAACACCAGATCTTCCCCAGGTGGGGTAGCCTAGTATTTCCACTTTTTCCCTCAGTCCTCAAGGGGACTCCAAAATTATTATTTTTAACCTTCTGTACAGATTATTCTGGGATGTATCAGGGCACCACACCAACCTGTACAATCCAACAAGATCTCACTCCCTATTCACTATTTTATGAAGTTATGGTGTTTGAATAAGCTGTTCATATAAGCTAAATTAGATAGTATGCTCCTGCAAATACAAATTTTACACCAAAAAAAACCATTTCTTTCTTTGGTCTTACACAGAAGTTGAAGCCTTAAAACACATCAGCATCATTCTCAATGATGATTTTAGTCCTATCCACCCTAGTCCTACACAGACCAGCCTTACTCACATCTCCAATCAAAATCTGATCACTCCCTCAGTGTTTTCAGCAGTTACTGTGTGGGGCAACGCTGAAACCCACAGCTGTAGAACTCTAGTTCTGAGTCTCATAAATACCCAAAGTTCCGGGGAACAACCAGGTTAACACAAAGAGCTCAGCATCTCAGAATTTAGAATTAATAGCCACAATTCTGTATAGATGTGACTTCTGTAAGAGCTTACAATTCAGGAGCCTTTACAATAGGCCTCCACTTGATAACGTATAATCTCAAATTGAATTCTCATGAGCTTACACATTAAAGTTCATCCATGTTAGTGCAGTGTTACTATACTTGTCTTTTCATTTCTGGCTTATTTCATTCAACATACTGTCCTCAAGCTTCACTCACCTAGCTACATGCCTCACAACTTCATTCCTCCTTGCAGCTGCCCAATACTCCATTATATTTGAACACCACAGTTCCCCCTTTGATTCCTCAGATGAGGTACCCTTAGGCCACTTCCATCCATTGCATAACTAAAACAATGTTGTCATAAACACAGGTGTGCAAATGTCCATTCTTATCCCTGCTCGCAGTTCCTCCATGTATATACCAAACTATGGGGTTGAAGGATCGTATGGCAACCCCATGCCTAGACTCCTATGGAGCCACCACACTGTCCTGCAGAGGAGCTGCACCACTCTACTTCCCTACCGACAGTGAATAGGTCCATCTCTCTCTCCACATTTTCTCCAGCACTTGTATCTTTCTGTTCATTTTCAAACAGTTTTATTCACGCATCATACAATCCATCCTTTGTAAAAAAAAGTCAGTGGTTCCCAGTATAATCACATAGCCATGCTTTCACCTCCACAATCTATATGAGGACATTTCTATTTCTTCCACAAAGAATCCCATACCCACCCCCTATATCCAACCCCCCACCCCCTTTTTGACATTTAATTTTGGTATATTGCCTTTGTTACATTCAATAGAAGGATATTATAATGTTACTGTTAATTATAGACCCTAGTTTGCATTGATTGAATTTTACCCCACCCACATACCATTCCATTTTCAATACCTTGCAATGTTAACATTTATTTTTTTCTCCCTCATGTAAAAACATTCCTATATTTGTACATTTAATTATCATCATTGTCCCCTCTAGGCATCACTAAGTTATAGAGTCCCAGTTCTTATCCTCTGTTTTTCCTTCTGGTATCATACATGCTCCCAGCCCTCTGCCCTCTGCCCTCTGCCCTCTGCCGTCGACACTTTCACACTCAGCTTCATTCAGTATTCTGACACTGTTGTGCTACCATCAGATAGTATTGTACTATCCATTTTTGGATATTTACAATCAGTCCTGTTGAACACTCCATACTCCTTCAGCTTCAAATGCCCAATCTCTACCCTCTTTCTATCCCCGATAATCTGTGTTCTCAACTTTAATTCTCAAATTTCACTCATTAATGTTAGTGCATATTAGTGAGACCATACAGTATTTGTCCTTTTGTTTCTGGCCAAGTTCACTCGGCATAATGTCCTCAAGGCTCATCCACATTGTTACATGCTTCATGATTTTATTCTGTCTTATAGCTGCATAATATTCCATCATATGTGTATACCACAGCTTGTTTAGCCACTTATCAATTGATGTACATTTGGGCTGTTTCCATCTTTTGGCAATGGTGGATAATGCTGCTATAAACATCACAGTGCAAACGTCTGTTGTGTCCTTGCCTTTAGTTCCTCCCTATATATACGTTGTTACGGGATTGCTAGATCACATACTTAGCTTCCTGAGGAACCACCAAACTGCCTTCCAGAGTGATTACCAGGCTACATTCCCACCAATAGTGAATTCATGTACCTCTTTCTCCATATCCTCTTCAGTACTTGTAGTTTTCTGTTGTTGTTGTTGTTTTTTTTTTTTTTATAATGGCCATTCTAGTAGGTATGAGATGATATCTTATTATGGTTTTGATATCCATTTTTCCTGTTTGATATCCAGTGACCTTGAGTATCCTTTCATAAGTTTTGAGCCATTTCTATTTCCATGTCTGAAAAATGTTTGTCCATGTCTCTTACCCATTTTTTATTGGATTGTTTGTCGTTTTGTTGTTGAGTTGTAGAATCTCTTTATATATTCTGGATATTAAACCCTTATCTGATATGTAGTTTCCAAATACCGCCTTCTATTGCATAGACTGCCTTTTTACTTTTCTGACCAAGTCCTTTGATGCACAAAAGTGTTTAATTTTGAGGAGATCTTATTTATCTGTTTCTTTTTTCATTGCTTGTGCTTTGGGTGTAGCCAAAGTCCAGTACTCTTTTAACTATATTTTGGTAAAATAAAAATTCAAAGACTGGAAAAATAAAATTGGAATATTGCTCTTCTACCAACAGAAATACAAAATTTTCAAGTTAATTGTGTTTCTGATTATAGGTTAAATAATATCCTGCCGAGCCTCCCCTTGAACAGTAAATTATATACTCTCCTAATTATAAGGAAGGATATTGTAGGATTTTGTCAATATCTTTTTATAGTTAATATAGCAAAGCATTAAGAAAATTCTATCAATATATTTTCTAATTTAATTGGTATTTGTGATCCTTTTTATCTTTCCTTTGTCCATTAATGGAGTGGGTATTTATAGTAGATTGACAGTGCTGAAACAGACAGGGGTCTACTCTTATGGATCTCACAGACCAGTGAAGAGTTAGATGTTAAGTAAAGACACACACCATTAAATGTAAAAGTAAAGTTGTAATGAGTACTATGAGGGAAAAATATAGAGCATTTTGTGTATGTATATCATTGAAAAGCCCTTTGAATAAGTGCTACAAAATCTAAGACCTAAAGAATGAGACTAGTAAGAAGACTACTCCAAGCATAAAAAAGTAAAAAAGAAAAAAAAGAGTTTGGCATAATAATAAATAACGCATCCTGAGTGACAAATGAGGCTGGAGTTGAAACAGTGGAGCAAGATAAAATTGGAAAGGTAGTTTGGGGCCAGATCAGGAAGGGTCTGGTAGGACACATTCATAACTTGCACTATTATTTCAAGAGCAATGGTTTATCTTTGAACGGTTTTAAAGAGGCATTGATATGTTTCAGTTGGTGCTTTCAGCAGCCAAATGAGTTCCTTTGTGAAATATGGATGGGCAAGAAATGTTTGCAAGGGGATCATTCAAGGCAAGAGATGCTGTTTGCTTGGGCTAAATTGACAGCAGTGAAAATGGAGTGCAAACAATAAATTCTGGACATAACCTTATTGAAGGCAGGAAGAAAAAGAAGGTATCAAAGCTGGTTTCTAATAATGTACTATGAAAAATTATGTAAATTAGTGCTTACTAACTAATAAGGAAGAGTTTGGAGGAAAAGTCTTGGATGGGAGGATTCTAAACTCCAATTTTGAGTATTTTAAAGCTCAAATACCATGGAGATATTGAAGTGAAGAAATCATAGTTCGATAAAAGAACATAGAGCTCAAACGACAGGTTTAGGTAGAAATATATATATATATATATTTCTATATGTGAGGTCATCAGCATATGAAAAGGTAACATTTGATGCCAAAGGGATGGAATGAGTGTCAAGATTCAGGCCCAAGGAAGTCCAAAATGTTGGATTGAGTAAAGGAGGAACTGGGCTATGAGACGGAGTGTCCAGAAAGAGAGGAAAATAAACAGTGATCATAGAATCCAAAAGAAAAGAATATTTTAAGGGGAGCAAGGTCAAGTGTGTTAAAGGCTGATGAGGGGACTAGTAAGATAAGAAACTAAAATTATGCATTAGATATGGCAAAATGAAATCCACTGGTGAATTTAGCAAGAGCAATTTAGAAGGTCTAGTATTAACAAAAGAGAAATTGGAATTTGAAAAGAAATAAATAAGGAGTATATCAAAGCAGAAATTGTATATGAACTTTTTTTTTATTTATAGTCACAAGAGCAGAGCTCCCTGGAAATGCAAAAGGAATTTGAATCCATTGATGGGTATTGTCCTGCACAGAGTAGATGGAGAATTAATGGAGAAGACAGATACAGATGTTGTATGGTTGACAGATTTATTTTGAAATGATTGTCTCCATGTCTCAAAATAAACAGTGAAATTCATAGCTATGGGTATATTGCGTACTGCATTTTCTGTGATTTCATGGTATCATTTTTGGGACATTTCCATATCACTTCAGACTAGATTGCCTCAAAGAATAGGGACCTTTTTTTTTTCACCTTAACTTTTCCATAATATTCTTATCTTTAGAATGTAGACAATAATAGCTGTCTCACTGGGTGTTCTTATATTTTGTAAGAACTAAAATATAAAAAGAATGTGCAACTCATCACATATAAACTTCTACTCTTACATGGAAGTTAAATTCTAAAAGAAACTATTAGCCATATCTAATGGGAACAGGGGTAGAAGTAAACCACTATGAGGTTGGATTAGAACAATCAAATCATAGATGTTTCTTACTTTAAGGCCATACTGAAGCTGATTGCTTCATTTGACAACAGTGAATGTTGCTGTGTGATGATTCTATTATATAAATATCAGATATGTTATATTCTGTTAAACAAGGGGTTTGTAATCTAACAAAAAGTCAATAAAAACTTTGGCTTGTGATGAACAGGAAGATGTACCACCCGTGGATTTACTACCAAAATACTGGGCACCAGATGGACAGGCATCCTTTTTATGTGAGCTGTGAAGAGCTGCCTTGTCCAAGGTCACGTTGCTCCTGGGTTAGCCCACATCCTGACTGATGCCTGAATGTAAAGGTCTGGCCGGTTTGGACTGATTTGGAACTGTGGCTTGTCATTCAAATTCCAGAACACCTTCCCAGGTTAGCCAAGGCTGCTTTTTGCCTTGCCAGTTAGACTTCTCTCTCAATCCAATCCTGTTTTGTTCCCTCCCTTCCACAGGTGTTGATTCCAAGGGCAAGCAACTAATAAGCCACTGACAAATAATATATATCACTTGCAACCTGCAAACAAAGACCCTAATATAGTACAGCTTTCTCTTCCATTCACATAAGGATAAAATCCGTGAAGCTTTTTTTTTATATATATATGTCTAGGCACTGTGTGTAAAATAAATAAAAACAGGCAATATTTCTTTGGCTTCTTTTCTCACTATTTAGTTTATGATGTCTCAGAAGAATTAGTTCATTGGGATTTCTGAAAACCCAGGACTAGAAATATTCCCTTTGTGTGTCATAATTCACAACGTAGATATATAGCAAATACCCTTTTCGCTGTCTCATTCCTTCTCTCTGAACATTTTTATGAGGAGTTCCAATGGGCCCACAGTCTTTTCTAATGATTTTATGACTCCTCAGTATCATACCCATCCAAATTTGTGTAGACAGATTTCTATCAAAAGCCATCAATCTTTATGAAAATAACAGAATCGATGCTTCTTCTGGGCAAATCAAATCAAAGTGGTTCAAAGTTGTCATGTTGGATGGCAGCTTCAGTCTCCAGTTAGAGTCCTCAATTTTTAAGTTTGAATGAAGTCATAACTCTTCTTTATTATCTGCAAAGATTCTTGGTAGACAGATTATAATTTCTGTTTTACAGTACTACACTTTTAAAAAAATTTACTATTTTCATCTATTTTTTTATACCAGGTTCAAGTTATATGATATTCTTTATTTCTCTTATATTTATTTATCCTATATTTCTCCTGACATAATCAACATAATTCCATAGAAAATATTCCTTTATTCCAATAGAAAACTTCTGCCTGACCAGTTATTATTTTGTCTTCTTATTGAGTATGTGCTGATAAAAATAATGTATGCTTAAATGAATTTTTCCTAGATTTTTTTCTCCAAACTGGATTTTTTCTATTTTAGCTAGAAAAACTTAAAGATGCTGATAAAATATCTGAGCCTTTTATAAATTTGTAACTTTTAAAGATTTATGTGTATATCTAATATTAAGGTGAGCATCAATATGATTTTGCACCAAAATTAAAGGAAATGTGATAGCACCTTGTGCAATACCTGTTGATGGTAAACATTTCCAAATAGCTACCCGTTGTTTATACAGGCACATAGAGATGTGCTATGAAAGTAGTTGGAAGGCAGGTAGCAAAAAAGGAAAAACACAGTAGAATTTGAATCCAAAATTTATCATCCCAAAGGCAGGTTATACATTTTATACATGTTAGCTCTTTTCCTCTGTACATACATACGGTTCTGGGAATAGATGAAGAAAAAAGTATTGCTTCCAATGAATTACATTTTTTCTAATTTAAATACATATTATAATCAGAATAATAGAAAAAGTATGCTTTAGTTATTTCAGTGCACTATTGATTGTGGAGTGAATATAAGACATGAATTTCTAAATCAATCCATTTATTCACATCCCAGATAAGAGGAATAGAACATAATTAAAGATTGTAGAATTTTAAGTCTGACTCAAGGAATAAAACATCACAAAAGGATGAGACTCCTGCTCCATTCCAGTGACTTTACGAAGTTAGATGAATATTATTGGCTTGTGGCACTGCATGTAAGATGGAAATAACCCTTTTAATTTTATGGTTGTCAGCTGGAAACAATGAGTGCCTATGCCCAGGAAATGTATTATTGATAGTACTGGGAAATAGCGATAGATTTTTTTGTCGTTAGATGTGTATCATACTGGCCAATGGCACTTTTATTTATCTTGCTTTAGAAACATATCCGATAATCTAATACTTGAATATTCTCCAGAAAATTCAATTATGGAGAATTTCACAGAGAATTCAATTGTCACATTTTCTTCAGTTTTCAGTTAGGATTTTCTCTCCTGAGTGATATTATCAAATAATTTTGAGGAACCATGAGTATAACAAAATGGTCTGTGACAGACAGGTAATAGGGCGCAGATTATTGTTTGCTCTTAAGAAAAATCCATGATTATGTTTACATTTAGTACAAAATAATACTGGATAAATATGAAATTGAAACTTGGTAATAGTGGAATATAAGATGATGAGCCCCTTAGTAGGCTTAGAGGAAGTTATTTAAAATGCTTTTTTTAAAAAGCTTTTTATTTTGAAATAATTACTCAGAGGATGGTTGCAAAAATAATATAAAGCACATACATAGAGAACTCCAACATAACCTTTGACCAGATACTGAGAACGTCTGTTTTTAATATTTTGCCACATTTCCTGTATCATTGTATCCATGCATCTGTCTATATATTTTTTAAACATCTGAGAGTAAATTGTATACATCATGCTCTTTCAACATCAATGCCCCCATGTATAGTTCCTAAAAACAAAAAATATTCTCTTATGTAATCATCTTAATTGGAATTATCAACTCAAGAAATTTAACATCGCAATAAAGCTTATAGCTTCATATTTTTAAAATGTGGAAACACATATTTTCCATGTCATCCATTCCTAAGAATATAATTCAGTAACTTCTAAATTGTTTTCCACATTGACAGCACCATTTTACATTCCCATCAACAATTTACAAAGATTCCTTTTTCTCCTCATCCTCTCTAATTATTTCCATTTTTGCTTTTAAATAGCCATTCTAGTACCATGTGGTAGTACCACATTGTGGTTTTAGCTTACATTTCCCTGATGGCTAGCAATGCTGAACATCTTTTCATGCCCTTCTTGGCCATTTGTACTTTGTTTTGGAATGATCTATTCAAGTTCTTTTTCCATTTTCTAATTGGGTTCTTTGTGTTTTTTGTTGTTAAGTTGTAGGGATTCTTTAAACATTCTGGATATTAATCCATTTCAGTGGGATATTTTCTCCCATTTTGTTGATTGTCTTTATACTTTCTTGATAATGTTGCACAAAATTTTTTATTTGAAATGAAACCCAGTTTATCTGTTTTTCTTTCGTTCCTGGTGATTTGGGTGTAAAATCTCATAATCCATTACCTAATGCAAGATTCTGAAGACATTTCCCTGTGTGGTTTTCTGAGAGTTTTAACACATATTTAGGCCATTTATCCATTTTGAGTTGATTGTTTTATATGGTGTACAGTAGGTATCCACTTTCATTTTTTGCATGTGGTCATCCAGTTTTCCCAGCACCATTTATTGATGAGACTGTTCTTTCACTACTGAGTGAACTTGGCAACTTTGTCAAAAATAAATTTGTGGGTGGGCAATGGTGGCTCAGTGGCAGAGTTCTCGCCTGTGTGCCAGAGACCCAGGTTCGATTCCCAGGGCCTGCAGTGGATGTGCCGGTTTATTTCTGCCATGTCAATTCTATTCTATTGGTTTATATATTATTGGTGTTTTATAATGAATTTTGAAATCAGGAAATGTACTTCAACTTTGCTTTCCTTTTTCAAGATAGTTTTAGTTATTCAGGGTTTATTCTCTTTCCATATGAATTTGTACATTAGCTTTTCTATTTCTATGAGAAAGACTGTTAGAATTTGGCTTGTGATTGTGTAAAGTCTGTAAATTTCTTTGGTTAGTATTAACATCTTAAAAATATTAGGTCTTCTAATCCGTGAGCATGGGAAATCCATCCATTTATTTAGATTGCTTTAATTTCTTTCAGTCTGATTGTATGTTATGCAGATAAGTCCTTTATACCCTTTGTTAAATTAGTCATATATATTTTATTCTTTAGTTGTTATTAAGTGGAATCATTTTTTTATTTCCTTAGTGAATAGTTCCTTCTATAGAAAGATCACTAATTTTTGTGTATTCATTTTATATTCATCATTTTGCTGAATCATTACTAATAATAGTTGTTTTTTGTAGTTTGTTCATGATTTCCTATATTTAGAATCATGTTATAACCGAGAAATCAGGATGTAAGGGATGGTTTTGATTATTGAATCATTATATAAATATTCCTTTTTTGCTTTCTGGTATATTGGATTAGACAGAGGGAAATTCCTGAAATATCTAAATTGTAATCCAGCTGCCTTGATATCTGAAGTCGTTGTGCCTTTGTGACTCTGCCTTTGTGACTATGAGAATGGTTACAACCTCTACCTGGTCATTTTCTTGCACAAACAAATACACAGAAAGGTTTGGGCCAAGTGGATTATCACATAAAATGTAATCCATAGTGTTTTTTTATTCTTTTACCTTTTCATTTATAAAGACATGAGAATTGGCAGCAACCCCATAGATGTCCTAAAATACCCTGCATAGAGTTTTGGCAAATATTTTAGAAAGCAATGCCATTATAATGTGTGTTAAAGGAACAGTGCTGAAATGCAAAAATCTATTTATTGTATATTAAGAAATTATAGGGACTCTCTACTGACCATGACATGCATTAACTAGCTTTAGCTCTGGACATTTGTAAATCGTATCAGCTAGATTCTACTATTGAAAGAAAACTCATCTCCCTTCCTTTTGGCTTTCACCATTAGTGCTGAAGTTATAGTCTGCCTCCCCACCTTTCAACTTATGTCTCCTATTGAAATGACAATGACTACTCCTCTCCTTTTCAGCTTCGCACTTGTTATTTGAAATAACCTCATCTCCCCTTGCTAAAATCCTTAAAAACCTTGAACCCCTAACTTGGGGAGACAGATTTTGGACTGCTAGGCCATCAACTCTCCTACTACACACCAAGAAATAAACCTTTTCTCTCTTTGAAAACCTAGTATCTCAGAAATTGGTTGTTGAACATGTCAGGCAAAAGAATCCGCAGCCTTTGTCTCATAACAGTTCACCTGTAAATAGGAATAGCTTTCCTGCTTTCTTTCCAATTTAGATGCCTTTTATATCGCTTTCTTACCTAATTGCTCTAGCTAACATTTCCAGTACAATGTTGAAAAGCAATAGAATCTTGTTCCTAAGCGTATAATGAAAGTTTTCAGTATTTTGCCATTGAGTGTGATATTAGCAGTGCATATATGCCCTTTATCAGGTTGAGGAAATTTCCTTCTGTTCCTAATTTTCTAAATGTTTTTTATCAAGGAAAGATGCTAGAGTTTGTCAAATGCCTTTTTGCATTAATTCAGTCGATCATTTCTCCCCCTTTATTCTGTTAATGTGACATTTTACATTAATTTATTTTTTTATGTTGAACCACCCTTGAATTCCTGGGGTCAATCTCTTCTGTTCATGGTGCATATGCCTTTTAATGCAAGTCAGATTCTGCTGAGAATTTATTCTTTCACATTCATAAGGGATATTTGTCTTTCATTTTCTTTTCTTGTGTATCTTTATCTAGCTTTGGGATTATGGTGATGCTGGCCTCGTAGAATGAATTTGGAAGTCTTTCGAGAAGGATTGGAATTAATTCTTTTTTGAATGTGTTTTAGTTTACTAAAGCTGGCAAAATGAAATATGCCAGAAATGGGTTGGCTTTTACAATGGGGATTTATTAAGTTACAAGCTTACAGTTTTTAGGTTATGAAAATATCCAAATCAAAGCATCAACAGGATAATACTTTCTTTCTCAAGAAAGCCTACTGAATATCCCAGATTCCTGTGTCACATGGGGAGACATGTAGTGGCATCTGTTGGTCCTTCTTTCCTGGGTTTCTTTGCTTTCAGCTTCTGGCTTCAGTGGTTTCCTCTCTGTTTTCTGTGTGTCCTCCCTCAGATTCTCTGGAGCTTTTCTCTATGTTTCCCTTCTTTTAGTTACTGTCTCTCTTAGCTTCCCTGGAATTTTTTTCCCTGTGAGCTTCTTTCTGTCTTTTACCTTCTTATTAAGGACTCTAGTTAGAGGATTAGGACCCACTCTGGGGCATTCCTCAACTGAAATAACTTAATCAAAATGTCCCACCACAATAAGTCTATACCAACAGGAATGGATTAAAATAATGTGATCATTTCTGGGGTGCATATAGCCTCAAACCATCATGGAATATGTGGTAAAATTAATCATTGAAGACATCTAGTCTTGAGTTTTCCATTACTGGGTTGTTTTTGATTACTTGTTCAATCTTATTACTTGGTACTGTTCTGTTGAATGAGATCTTCCATTTCTTCTTGAGTCAGTTTTAGATAATTTGTATTTTTAGGAATTTGTCCACTTCATCTTGGTTCATTTCTTGACATGAAATTATTCATAATATCCTCTTATAATCCTCCTATTACTTTAAGGTTAGCAGAAATGACAGCCCTTCCATTTCTGATTTTTGCTTTTGCATACGTTCTTTCATTCTCTCTGTCTCTCTCTCTCTCTCTTTTTTTTTTTTTTTTTTTTGGTCAATTTACCCAAAGATTTGTGATTTTTTTTTTTTTTTACTTTTCAAAGAACAAGTGTTTGATTTTGTTGATTCTCTCTATTGTTTTTCTATTCTATATTGCATTTATCTCCACTTTGAACTTATGATTTCCTCTCTTCTGCTCTCTTTGTGTTTTGTTGGCTCTTCTTTTCCTAGATCCTCCATGTGTGAAGTTAGGTTATTGATTTGCGATCTCTCTACTTTTTAGGTAGGTACTTAGAAAAGTGAATTTCCCTGTGAGCATTGTCTTTGCTGCAACCCATAAATTTTGGCATGTGTGTTCTTATTTGTATTCATCTTAAGATATTTCCCAATTTCCATTATTATTTCTTCTCTGACTCTTTGGTTGCTTTTGAGTGTATTGCTTAATTTTAACATAACTAGGAATTTTTTTAGTTCTCCTTCTGTCATTAATTTCTAGCTTCATTCCACTCTGGTCAGAAAAGAACCTTGCATAATATCAATATTTTTACATTTATGAAGTCTTGTTTTGCAACCTAGCATATGGTCTACCCTGGAGAATGATCTGTACACATTTAGGAAGAATGTGCATTTTGCCATTGTTGCTGCAAGAAATATTCTATATATGTCTGTTCAGTCTTGTTAGTTTATAGTATTGTTCGAGTCCTCTATTTATTTATCAGTCTTTGGTATAGTTATTCTATCCATTATTGAATGTGGTGTATATGTCTCCTACTATAAATGTATAACCACCTATTTCTCCTTTCAGATCTTTAAAGGTTTGCTTTAAAGATCTGAAAAAAATATTTGGGGGAGGGGGGGCTTGTTCTAATAGGTGTATACTTGGCTAACATTGTTATATCTTCTTGAAGAATTGACCCTTTTGTCAACATATAGTATGACTTTTATCATTTTTTTTTACTTATGGTTTATTTTTCTCACAATAGTACAACCACCACTGCTTTCTTTTGATCACTGCTTGCATGGAATATTTTTACCATCCCTTCAATTTCAACCTGCTTGAGTTTTTGAATTGAGAGTAAGTCTCTTGTAAGCATCATATTGCTGGATCATACCTTTTTAAAATCTATTCTGCCAGTTCCTGCCTTTTCACTGGAGAGTGTAACCCATTTACATTTTAAGTAACTACTGTTCAAAAATTACTTCTGTTATTTTGTGTTTTTAAACTTATACCTTTTTTGTCCTTCAGTTTTTCCATTACTGCCTATTTTTGTATTACGTTCATCTTTCATTGTGAACCCTTTATAATCCGTTCTCACTTTTGTCTGTGTATATTTTACCAATACTGTCTTTGTGTGGTTTCCATGAGGCTTATATTTAACATCTGGGAGCTGTAATTTTCTTATCTGATTTGATGGCAACTTAACTCCAAAAATATATGCAAACTATGTTCCTATAATGCTCCATCCCCCCATCTTTATGAAGTTCTTTTCACAAATTACATGTTTATGCATCATTACTCAAATATCATTGATTTATCATTATTTTATGAATTTGCCTTTTAGATCCTGTAGGAAATAAAAACGTGGAGTTACTAACTGAGAATACAATATTACTGGCATTTCTGTTTACCCATGTTATTCCCATTGCTAGAGATCTTTATTTCTTCATGCAGCTTTGATCTATTATCTAGTGGTCCTTTCTTTCAGCCTGAAGAACTCCCTTTAACATTTCTTGTAGGGTCAGTCTAGAGTTCACAAACTTCCTCAGCTTGTGTTTTCTAGAAATGTCTTAGTTGGTCCTTCATTTTTGAACTGCATTTTTGTTGGATATAGAGTTCTTGATTGGCATTTTTTTCCATCAAACACTTTAAATATGTTATCCCACTGTCTTCTGGTATTCATGGTTTTCAATGATAAATTAGTACTTAATTTTATTGCGACTTGCTTATACATCACAACTTCTTTCTCTTCTGACTTACAGAATCCTCTTTATCTTTGGCATACAACAGTTTTATTATATGTATTATATATGTGTGTGTGTGTGTGTGTATTGTTGTGGGTCTATTTGGGTTTATTCTGTTTAGAATTTCCTGAGATTCTTGGGTTAAGTATATTCATGTCTTTCATTAAATTTGGATGTTTACAGTCATTATTTCTTGAAATATTCTTTCTGACCCTTTCTCTCTTACTTCTCCTTATGAGCTTCCCATTTGTATATATTGATGTACTGCAGGTCTTATAGGCTCTGTTCACTTTTATTTATTCTTTTTACTTTCTGTCCCTCAGAATGAATAATTTCAGTTGTCTTATCTTCAAGTTCACTGATTCTTTCTTTTACCAGTTCCGATGAGCTGTTGAACCCCTCTATGGGATTTTTTAACATTCAATTTTTTTAAAATTTCTGTTACTGTAATATTCAGCTTGATCTGGTTCCTTCTCATCGTTTTTGTTTATTGATATTCTCATGTTCATCTATCATTTTTCTGATTTTTTGTTACTTCTCTGTGTTTTTATTTTGACTTTTGAGACTATTTGGGGACAATTTTTTACAAGTCTTTGTCTGGTTTGTCTTTCTCATTGATGCTTTGCAGTGCATTATCCTGTTGTTTTGTATGGGCCATTGTTTCTCTTTCTTTGTGTATTTTGTGGTCTTTTCTTGCACCATGGATATTTGGATATTTTAATGTGTTATCTCTGGTATTTTGGCATTGAAGTGTCTGTTTCTTAAACGTGTATCCAGCTAGTGTTATGGTAGAGATTTCCTTGAATGCCAGGAGTTAAGAAAGCAAAAACCAATTTAAGAAAAGAAAATACCTTGCCATTCCCAGACTTTGCAGTGCTCTCCATCAGAATTTCTTCTTTCCAACAATGAGTTTAGAGAACTAGCTTGAGGTGAAAGCATAGGATCCTTCCTACTCTTTTCTGAGCATGCATCTGATCCTAGGAAATCCCCCAACACACAAAGTCCCCCTCTTCTCCCTATGAATTAGTCTTTCTTCCCAACCATAGGTGCTCTATTGTATGTCTTAAAGGAAATAATCATTTGCCCCAGGTTGCTGCAATTTGATTATTTCTTATACTGAATTAGCTGCCCACAGCTACTTCTCTATTTCTGTTCTGTGATGACAAGCCAGAGACAAGTGTTCTAGTTCAGTCCTTTTTAGACCACTACCAAACAGATTGGTAGGTACATGCATCCCAGTATGTGCACAAGAATTACTCTTCTCCCTCTGGAACTGGACCAAGGGACCTGCACTGTAGAGGCTCCATGTCTAACTTGAGAAGGGATAAGGAATGTTCCAGCAAGAATGCTACAATATTTTCCTACCATTTTAAGTTGCCTTTTTCTTAATTCCAGGCTCACCTTATTACTGCAACCCTTTAGCTGTTTTCTACAGCTTTGATAAAATTATTTCTGCCAGTTTCTTCTTGTTGCTTTAAGTTTCTGTTAGGGACAGAGCCCTGGAGTATCTCATTCCACCATCTTGATCTAAACTACTTTTCGTTTTTTCAAGAAAACAATATTTTGCATAATAAGTCATAAATAAGCACAAACAAATACACAGAAGGGTTTGGGCCAAGTGGATTATCACATAACATGTAATCCATAGTGGTTTTTTTTTTCTTTTACCTCTTCACTTATAAAGACATGAGAATTGGCAGCAACCCCATAGATGTCCTAAAATACCCTGCATAGAGTTTTGGCAAGTATTTTAGAAAGCAATGTCATTATCATGTGTGTTGAAGGAACAGTGCTGAAATGCAAAAATCTATTTATTGTATATTAAGAAATTATAGGGACTCTCTACTGACCATGACATGCGTTCTCAACTGGGACAAATCACCTCCAATTGGATAAAACTCAATTCTTGGGAGGCAAAGAAAGTCTTACTCTGTTATGTATAATGTGCAGATAAACATCTGTACATATGTATATATATGTGATATCTATATATAGATATAGATTTAATATCTGTGATATTAAAATTTTATGAGAAGGGAAAAATAAGGAAAAAAATGTATATAAAGGCTCTTCAAGGCCTTGACAGATACTGGGATAGGTGTTGAGGAACATGAAGCTCATGTGCTAATTCCATAAAAATAGATGGTGTATGTACTAACTTATTTTCGAAGTGGTATTTTTTAAAACCTTTCTTCCATCAAGTATTCTAGGTAGCTTAAAATGGAAGATAAGTAAGCAATAGACAAATAACTAATGGAAAAAGTTCAAAAATAAAAAACTTCATATGATTATACTCACAATTTTCTTCTAAAAAGGAAACATGGATTATATCATGTAATAAAAGGAAAAATATAAGCTTTAAGAAAAGACTATGGGGTTTCTTCATGTGACCTTAGTTGGGGTAGGAATAATATTTAATTACAAAACAAATAGCTTTAGATGAAGTTTTTCAGAAAATGTTTATTGAGTATCTGTTATCTGGCAGTGTGGAAAACAGGCATGGTACACAAAAGAACGTGGCAACCTACCCTAAAGAGGCTTTAATTTCAGGAGGATAGAACTTTGATAGAAAATGGATAAGGATTTTTTGTCTGTTCTTGTTTTGTTTTGTTTTGTTTTGTTTTGTTTTGATAAAAGCAAGCTTCAGGAGCACAGGGATGAGGCATCAAACTATCAAATGCTCCTGAGAAAAGTGACACTTGCGCTGAAGAAATATCAGGTTGAAAAATGAGAAGGACATCCTGGTAGAACGAAAACATGAGATAGAATAATTACTTTAGCAAAATGTGCTTAAGTTTAGAGATTAGAACACAATTGTGTTTAGAAAAAAGGTGAAACTAAAGAAAGAGAAGTAGCAGGAGGAAGAGATGAAAAACTAAAATAAACAAAATATTATTTTTAATATATTGCTTTCCATCATCACATGAAATGGTATAATACACACCATGCCCTCAGTGCAGAATTATAAAATGTCAAGTGACAAGGGGGAATGAATCCTCCCATATTTTCCATTCTGTTCCAGCACTGTAAGGAATATTTGAAATAGGGACAAACAATCTTTTTATAGAAATATATGTAGACATTTAACTAACCTGAAACAATATATTTTTATTTGTTTTGTGAATATGAAAGTCACAACAGTCCTCTTCCTGGGCCATCAAAGTCATATTCTTGATTGTTTACTATTATAAGATGACTGAATATATAGCTTTTTTTGGTGCAAGGTCGTGGGGCTCCTTCTTAATTCTTACTTTTTAATCACCTGGGGCTAAATTACACTCTTATCCTTTATGAGTCTGTAGGCTGTGTTGTAACAGCTTAAAGGAGTTTTGCTTAATCTTACACCCTCTATTTGTTTGCATTACATATAACCCAACTCTTGGAAGATAGTTTATCTCCATATAAATACTATCTTTTTACATTTTCTTCTGTGTTCCCCTCCCTCACCCAACTCTTTAATTTTCACACTTTGTAACTTCTCTGACCAACAACTTGCAGATTCTTTAACATCACGGGGCCTCCTGTTACATCCTAGATGGATCAACCAAGCTTTTTTTTTCCCCCTTTTGGGTGCATGGTCCAAGAATCAAACCCAGCTCTCCTCATGGAAGGAGAGCATTCTATCACTGAACCACCCATGTACCCAAGCCAAGCTTTTTTTGTCTACCATTTACCTATACAACTCAAAGAAATAACAGTGGAATGTGGTTTGGGTTAAGTGCTAGAGAGATTTAAAGGGTTGGGTGGAAAGCTTCCCAGATTAGGGGAACTGAACCTAGGTTTTGAAGAGTTAGATAGGATTGAGGAGGGGGAAATGATAAATTTACAATTGAAAGTAAGAAAAACTATGATGTATTATAAGGAAAACAAGGGTGGTAGATGGTATTACTACCTCAGACTTATTGCTGCCCCATTCATTCTGTGAGGAGTCTTAGCCCCATGATTTCCTTTGACCAATGATATAGGCATTTAAATGATGCACTCCACTTCTAAGCAGAAGCATTAAAAGCTGTGGCATGGTTATTCTCTCCCTAGTTTTTCCTCTGCCACATGAAAGGTATGCTCCAACAGAGCCTGCTACTTCAACCTGGTTTCTGGAGTAAAGACAATACAAAGTAGGGTGGCAGGGAATTCAGGATGAATGCAGTATGCGTGAGAAGCAAACATCAGTGGCTGTAAACCTTTTAGTTGTAACTGAACTAACACAGTGAATAAGCCATGTTAATTAAACATAGAGTTTGTGTCACAGAGTAGTGGTGGGAGATGAATGCCTAAAGTTGGGTTAAAATAAGATCATATAAGGCTTGAAAGGCTAGCCTAAAAACAAATGGAATTTATTGTATAATTAGGGGTATTGGTTTTAGTAGCTCCAGCAGAATTTTGAAGTAAGACACCCACTGTCCGATAAAATAGAAGTCCTTAATTCAACATTTATTCAACACCTATTCATTGAACACTTATGAAGACTGGGCATTGAAAAGTCAGCTGTGAGCAATGAATGCACTGTTCTTGCCAAGTTGCTTGAAGTAGAATATAGGAGCCAAAAAAGGTAAGCAAACAATTACAGTCTGTTAGATGGCTAAAGAAATACAGGATGCCCAGACATCTCAGTACAGGGACAAATAACACAAATTGAAGGAACCAAGGAAGGCACCCCAGACAAATATCTAAACCTTAAAGGCAGAGTAATTAAGGTTTTCCTCATGATAGAATAGAAAGAATTTAGGAATACTAAAAAAGACATAACCTTGAGAAAAAATATAGGCAGTTGTCCAACCTTTAATGTCAGGAAATATTATTGACTGGTTTCTCAAGGTAGATTTTTTGAGATTGGGACAGTGTGAAGTAGTTACAAAAAGTAAGTGAGGGAATGTTTAGTGGGAAATAATTGCTATACTCCTTTCAGATATTGTTATAAAGATTTTAAGAGCCTTGCAGTTATGATCAGGTCATGATCACTCATCCATTGACACACATTTTTTCCTTAAACATGATGAAATTACGGTGCAACTGAAATTTATCATCTATTCTCCACTTTCAAACTGAATGTATTTGGGGTAAATGATTTCTCTCAAGCTAGATGTAGCAGACTTCTCAGTGTGACAATTTCCATAAAATCATATGTACTTTTACCTAGAAATTCTATTATGTGTCTAATACTACAAGTGCTCAATAAATATTTGTTAAATAATTTCCATAAAAGCATATGTGCTTTTACCTAGAAATTCTATTATGTGTCTAATACTACAGGTGCTCAATAAATATTTGTTAAATAAATGTATTGAAAGAATCTTTATTTCCACCATTGTTTCTAAATTAACAAGTGTTTTTCTCTTTCTGCTATCTATCATCTGGTCATATAAATTGCCTTTGTATATTTTTATATTTCACAAAAAATTACTGCGTGTGATGATCTTTGATACATTATCTAAATTAACACTGACACAATCTCAGAATATCTTTTCAATAATGTTAATAGAATCTAGATGCACCATACCAGATTAAGCATAATCATAAAGAAAATGAGATATACAAATAAGTCAAATAAAAATAGGCTAGCTTTTTTTACAAAAAAATTCTTTAAGATAGAAATGAGCTCCTCTTATATAATTTTTAAGTAGACATTGAAAAGCACATTAACAATAAATATGCCCAATTTTTAATTATTTGCTTGACAGACCCAACCATGCTGCTAAGTCTATTAAATCCTCGCAGGCATTAATAAGATAAATACACACTGTCACCATAATTATTCAGTGAAAGTTGGAAGTTTAGAATTATTGAATATTCTAAGTCCCTGGAATTGATATGGGAAGGATCTGGGTTTCTAACCTAGAGGTTGAACCTTGAGAAATCTCTAATTTATATTATGTACTTTCTAGTTCCCTAGGCATTAAATCTTTGAGATTCCCACTATTTGATGAAAATATTTATTCTGGTTATGTTTTTAGTGATTTGCTATCAAGGACACCTGTTACCTTCTGGCCTGTACACCAGCTGGCCATTCTTCAATAATGAATTTGAGGCATTTGTGTGGAAAGTGGAAAAAATTCCCAACAGTTTGAGGCACTAAATTGCTTCTCTTTTTAACACTAATAATCACAGATCTTAAAATAACTCAGCTTCTTAAAGAAAGAAGAAAATAACCCTTTCACATTGTTTTTGAATGTGGTACATAATTTTTTAAAATGCATTTCCATTAGTAATATCACTGAAGATGCACTGCCCACCTTCTCCATCTGACCTCCTAATCAATCAATTTTGTGATTCCTACTCCAAAGTGAGAAAGGAGTGGATGGCCTTTCAAATTGCTGCAAAAAAAATACAAGCAGAAAGTGGAGTTAAATGCCCTCTTAAGTTTCACACTGGGCTAATTAGGTGCTACATGGCAGTTCACACTTTTCCAATAGCTATGAAATTTTGTTTTTGTCCTGAAAGCCCTTTGTTCATACATCCCCTTGGTGAAAATAAATAAAAATGATGTTATATCTAAATAATTAATCTGAATTTGATGTGAGTAGCAAGACATATTTTAAACTGGAATTAGTCACAGACAAAATGCTTAAGTAAATCTATCAAGAGGCTTCCCCATGGAAGGGGGTGCAGATATCAGACTCTCCTCTGAAGTTTAATGTTAACATGCCATCCATTGACATTTACTTTTCTATATCTACAACTTTGGTAGCCCCAGTGTAGAATTCTCAGTATTGGCTTCCATTTTTACTAATGGAAGAGAATGTGTAGTGGACCACTCTAAATAGATAATGAGCAAATATAGGCAAGATTTTTATTTGTAGTAAATCTCTTTTCTTGTCCCTTTTCAAGTGGCTCAGTGAATATTTGTTGAGTAAATGCTTTTGTACATCATCCAATTTTTCTTAAGTAGTTACATAGTTGTCTTTAATAGTCTCAAACTTTTATTTGAATGAATAAGGTTTACCAGTACTTTTTATGAAGACTTTTCAAAGTTTTCTTCAGTGAGGCCTTTATTTAAGGACAGACTATCAATCAATTTCCCAGCAACATTCAGTCACAAATAAGTAGCCGCAAATCAGACCCCATAGTAAGGTGTATATAACAAAAATGTGTTAACTATGGACAGAGGATTATAAAGTTGCAGCTATTACGTTTTATTGTTCTGATGTAGTACAAGGGAAGAAGAAATATGTGATTTTTCTTATTAAAAACATTAATTAACTTTTAATTGATTTCTAGGTTGATAAATAGTTTCATTACAGCATTACACACTGAGTTCTTTGGCTAGATATTAAACATTGTTGCACACTTCTTGACAGTACTGCTGATAATAAGGAATTTCACATTTTGCTATCATGTTGTGTGTCCACAAAATCATCTATATAGTAAATAAATGCAATTAATTTGGTCAGTCCACCCATGTCACAACTTGCGGAACCTTAAGTATACTCCTTATGCTGGTTTGAATCTGTTGTGTACCCCAGAAAGCCAAATTCTTTAATCCTCATTCAGTATGGCTGGGTGGGATCTTTTCTATTGTTTCCATGGGGATGCAACCCACCCAATTGTGGATGATGACTTTTGATTAGGTGGTTTATATAGAGATGGATCTCCACCCATTTAGGGTGGGGTTTCTTACTGGAGTCCGTTACAAGAGAACCATTTTGGGAAAGGCTTTAGAACAGACAGAGCCCACACAACCAGAGATCTTTGGAGATGCATAAAGGAAATGCCCCTAGGGAAGCCACTGAAGAAGCCTGGAAAGAAAGCTAGCAAACACCACCATGTTCTTTTCCAGCTAAGAGAGAAAGCCTGAATGTCGTTGGCCTTCTTGAGCCAAGGTCTTTCCCTGGATGCCTTAATTTGGACATTTTTATAGCCTTGCCTTAATTTGGACTTTTTCACAACCTTAGAACTGTAAATTTGCAACTTAATAAATTCCCCTCTTTAAAAGCCATTCTGTTTCTGGTATACTACATTCCTGCAGCTTATAAACCAAAACACTCCTCAATTAATAGGAAATAGAAAAGGAAGAAAATAACCCTGCATTTTTCAAATATTCAAATCCTTATAACTCTATTAGATATGTGTCTGAGTCAACTTAAAAAGTTTAGAATAGTTTCTGGCAGAGTCCTACAGTTCTTTATTCTATGAACATCGGATAAATTATCTTCCATTGGTAGGCATTCAGTGAATTAACTGGTGGTATATCTGGCGTGAATACGTGTATGTATGTGTGTATGTATACTTGGCTTTGAGTATTCTTACTCACATTTTACACTAATTTATGCAAACAAATCTATAAAACCCCATTGTGAAGATGCCCCATCTAATGTTTACTTTGAGTCCTCTGTTGAATCTCTATTTTGATACTTTCTTTTAGAAACATCATACCATGGTAAAGTATAGATTGATATAGATATATATATGTTTGTGTGTGCATTTGTGATATACATATACATATATATACACACACACACAAAAAATGCAATGTATGAAGAGCTATAAGACATGTCTCAACCTAAATGGACTTATGGTCATGGAGAAAGGACATAAACATAAAGACAACACAGGGAAGCATTTGTCAAGAGCATTGTAATTAATAAAACAATCTCTGAGGGCTAGAATTGTTTGAAAAGTTTTCCTAGAAGAGATGGAATTAGGGTTGGGATTTGAAGAATACTGAAAGTTTGAAATTTTGAGGTTGAATGGAAATCATCACGACGAGGCTTGGAGGAAGTGTCAGAAAATATATATGCTGACTCTTGTGGAAATGTGGAAAATTTATATAACTTCAGCAGAAACTTTATACAGGAGAGAAAATAGGAATAGGATGCTGAAAACATAGGTTGGAATTAAATCATACACAGACATTTGAACTTCTTTCCATAGTTTGATGAATATGTTGAAAGGAGCTTATAATTCCATTACTTGGGATTTCTAAATCTGTTGTGTATAATATCTCTTTTGGGGAACTTTGGTGTGCTTCTTAATACATTAATGACTTTTGAGAAGTTCTGCTATAATGAAAGCTGTTTTATCTTTCTTAGACCCAAATTTCCCATTTGAACACAGACCTTTCCTTCTCTGTCTCCACTTACCCTTCTTTTGTTACTCTGAGGAAACATGTGAACATCATAAGGAACATTATTGGAATTCCATGAAATGAGCAGGGGGAATACACAAACCTGTACTGAATTTATTCATGCCATAAAAAAAGTCAATTTTTAATTCCCTTTCCATGGCTTTTTCTATCAATTTTTTCCTTTTAAAAAATAATACTTCATTGGCTGGCCCTGCTCAAGGCACACTTGTTTTTAATTATTTTTTCTCTACCACTCATTCTGTTATTGCAGACCCTTCTAAAAACCCCATATAGAGAAAGTGATTGAGAGTAGGACAGTGGGGTCTATGAACCTATGATAGCCATTTTCAAGTAATGTGTCATGAAGAACAAAAAAAATTGAGATGTTTTATGGAAAAATATCATAGCAATGGGAAGACCATTAAAGGTAGGCCTTGATCCTTCCATTGTTCTTTGAATTATATCAGTATTTCACAAACTATGTGGCCCTGAAGAAATTAATAAGTATTCTGCTGAACAAATAACAATGAAAAAGCATCTGTGATCAAATTAGTTTGGAAAATCTGGGATACATGCCTCTGGGGTTTTAGGATATGTTAAACCTTGCCCAGGTTCAAAACCAGTTCAGAGATAGACACGGGATTCTGGTAAATGAGTGAAAATTATATTGGAAGGAAGGAGGCTTAGAATGAAATCCAGATGGGTTTCATAATGCTGCATCCCATGATTAAACTCACCCATACAACCTCAGGGGAAAAGCTTTCATAATTTATTAGCAAACAAAACATCCCCTTGATAAGTAATCAGATCCCAAACAACGCAGGGTGTTTGCACAATTCCTTCTAAATTCACCACTCATGAGTGAGGTAGGGGACTGTGCCAGTTTGAAAGTAGTATGTACCCCAGAAAAGCCATATTTTAATCCTGATCCTATCTTGAGGGAGGAGCTATTTCTTTACATCCTAATTCCACATTGTAGGACAGAAACTTTTGATTAGATTATCTCCATGGAGATATGGAACACCCACTTGTGGGTGTGACCTTTTGATTAGAAGGAGACATTACCCCACCCATTCCAGTGGATCTTGATTAGTTTATTGGAGTCCTTTAAAAAAGGAAACATTTTGGAGAGGGGTCAGAGCCGAAAGGCAGAACTGGTGTAGATGTTTGGAGATGGAGATGGAAATGGCCAGAACCTAATGAGAAATTTCCAACCTGGGCATATGCTAAGCTAAGAAATGAAACCCATAGTTTTGTTCTGGAGCAGCTAATGAGGCCCCACAGTCACTTAGAGAGGAACCACTGGCATCAGAAGCTGGAAGCAACCGAACAGGGAATGAGGACCAGCAGGTACCAGCCATGTCCCTTCCCAGACCACCTTTCCTTGTTCCAAGGTGTCTTTCTCTGGATGCTTTAGTTAGGTCATATTTATGGCCTTAACACTGTAAATATGTAACTTATTAAATTCCATTTTGAAAACCATTCCAATTATGGTATATTGCATTCCAGCAGCTTAACAAACTAATACAGGGACTAAAGTGGAAGTGGCTGCTCTTAGCAACATGAAGCATGGGTTAGGAGTTTCCCAACAATAAACCCAATTACAGACACTCTTAATCGGGACCCTCTAGCAACTAATGTGCATCATAAAGCTCCCAAGGGAAGACATATTTAATGTAGTAGCTTGGGAAATACTGACATGAAGCAAATAATATATTTGAGAGGTGGGGTTCATTTGAAATTGAAGTGTGTTTTTATTGCCGCACCTCTTGGTTCAGCAAATTTCCTAGCAGTCCACTAATCTAGCTGATTGCGAACATGATGCATTATAATTAAATGTGATGTGTTTGCCAAGTCACCATTACATTGTTCTAATATTGATTATTAGGTAATATCTAAAATAATGTCCATTCAGTTAAGTTTTGATATATTTTATTCAGTGTAACAGAAAATGGCATAACAACTAGGTTACAGAAAATTATGTTATTTCTATACCTCATCTTATTCATGCAATAATTCATAATATATGCCAGCCTGTGGAAATATGCCAAGTACGTGAAGTTCACCTCTAAACTATGTAATGGTAGAGAAATTTCACATCTTTTATTTTATAGTTGAGAAAACTAGACCTAGAGAGAGTAAGTGACAAACCAAAATTCAGACATCTCTCTACACACACACACACACACACAGAACACAGAAACTAATCAACATTCTATAAGGTAGCACTCTATTTTATATATTTAAAAAATTGCCATTTTACCCTAGATAGTCCCTTTTTATCATTCCACAAAATGCTTAAAATGTAAAGATATTTACTTTTTATCATTCTCTTGTTTAGGTCATGGCAAAATGCCAATACATACTTTAAAGAAATAGTATTTTTCTGCATAGACCTGGAATCAGGAATCTTGAGATGAGGCTACATTACTATTACAGCCCGGAAGGCAAGTGTTATTATCCAACAGTGATTGTTTTGAGATTCTTAATCAAAATCAGAATCAGAGGTTCTTGAAAGCAAGAAATAGAAATAAAATCGGATAATCGAGAAGAACAAGTAAAATGTAATTTAACGAGAATTCTGTGGCCATGTACTTTTGTCTAATGCTTCTACTGATTAGCAAGAGGACTGGATTTGTTCATTTGCTTTTGTTAGTACATATAATTCAATTACATATATAATAAATATTGAACCTGTGCCTGCCTACTATATGCCAGGCACTATAGTAAGCAGTGAGCTTTTAGTGGAAAACTAAAGCAAACCCTATCTTCATGGTTTGCATTGTACAAAGAGAAGCAGGTGTTAAGCAAATAAGTATAATAAATAAATATATAATTGCAAGTTGTAAAACGTGTAACAAACGGCGGATATATGAGTCTATTAGCATGTAATAGGGTGAAATTTGCATTTCAGGAGTCAGGGAAGATAACCGTGAGGAAGTGATATTTAACTTGACACTTGAAAGATGAGTGGATATTAACCTGGCAAATAATAGCAGAAGCTGTTGGGCAGAGGCTCTTGGAGAGATTTGGATGCAGGGAAGGTTTGCAAACTTCTTTGAGCACAGTGAGAGAAGAGTGTAATTCCAGGCCTTTGGGGCTCTGTTATGAGATTTGAATATTACCTAAGCCATTGGGAAATCATTGAACAATGTTAGGCAGAGGAACGATGTCATTAAATTTATCTTTTACGAAAGCTCTCGCTGAAGAAAAATAATCAAAAAAGAAAAATTAGGAAGTAATTTAATAATCCAAGATACAGTTGATGATGGTTTGGCCCAAAGTGGTAGCAGAAGGCCATGGGGAGGTGTGGTTAGTGCTGAAATCCTTTACGGAGGTGGAAGTAGCATGATATGATGCCTAGAATAGGGATTTTTCTGTAAATGCTGTGATGTTGTGGACCTTGTTACCCAATAAACCACTGTATCTCAGTGGGCCTGCCGGTGAGCTTCATATGCAGTTTTATTAAATAATTATTTATCAAATGATTGAATGAATGAATAATTGAGAATAGAAGAAAGAGATCAGGATGTCTCCTTTATTTCTTGTATAATCTGTTGAGTTGATGGAAGGACTATTTATGAAGTGGGGAAAATTGGACGTGAAAGGAATTTGAACAGAGAAGTAAAAGAATTCTTTTAGGGGTATTTTACCCTTTTGATGCTATGGTGGGTAGAATAAGGACCCCAAAATGATGTCCATTTCCTAATCACCAGTACCTGAGAATATGTTATTTTGCATGGCAAAGGGTTTTGCACATGTCATTATGGTTAAGGACTTTGAAATAGGAAAATTATCCTAGATATCCAGATGGGCCCCATCTAATCACAGGAGTCCTTAAAAGTGGAAAGGTATAAGAGGGGGTCAGTTGTATGAGACTGAAGAAGAAAGAAAGATTCAAAGGATGTTATAGGGAGTCACCTACTGTTACTGCCTTTGACGATGGGGAAGTGTACCATGAACCATGGAATATAGGTGGAATCTAGAAGTAGGGAATGGCCCTCACATGACAACCAGCAATGAAACAGGGATTTCAATCCTACAGCTGCAAAGAACTGAATTCTGTCAACCTGAATGCAGCCCTGTGGGTATCTTGATTTTAGTTTGGGACCCATGTTGGACTTCTGATTACAGAGCTATGAGATAATTTGTGTTGTTTAAGTTTGTGGTAATTTATTATGAAGCAATTGATACAATATATATGAGACATCTCGATGAACATGTCAAATTGAACCATTCTATTATAATAAATCTTCAGTTATATGAATGAGTAAAAAAAAAATACTTGGACAATAGTCGGTTAAATTACTGATTATATAAATAATTGATTTTGCAATTTTAAGTTATTCCAAAGACATAAAAAGTGGTTGAAATCAATAGTGTTGGTGTTATACAGTAAACCATATATGTATATATATAAACACTTCTATTGTGAACTATGTACGCAGAAAAATGATTATTTATTTCAAAGTACAGTTTAATAAATAGTTATAGAGCAAATTTCAAAGTATGGTATGGGTTGCAGTTCCACAATTTCAGGTATTTCCTTCTAGCTGTTCTAATCACTAGAGACTAATAAGAAATATTACAGTGATTCATTAGTGACTGTCATCTGTTCAATCCTATCTTCTCTGTTATAATTTCTCCCTCTCATTTGATCCTTCTCCCAATCTTCAGGAATATTTGGGCAGTGATCGTTCTGACTTCTTCATGTTGAAAAGCAGTGTCATTATGAAGTAAATGGGTACAGTTAGTTGCTTGGAGAGCCTCGTGCCTCTGGGTTTCAGGGCTTATTTGGCATAGGAACAATCTGGAAGCTTTAAGTTTCTGAAAAATAAACTTAGTGAGCAAAAAAACTTTTACAGTGCCCCAGATAGAGCCCTGGATGTTCTTTAGGAAAACCAATTTATATTATAAGCTTGGATTATATTTCTCTATTTACTCGATCAATGCTAATGAATTTAGACAAAAATCAAATTCACAATTATGGGAAGGTTGAGGGGGCAGTGTTGTTGTTTGTTTATGTATTTGACTGCAATGACCAGCTTACCTAATCTGTTGATAATTTTCTTTTATATGCTGTATGGTGGAGGCACATTTCATTCTTTTTCCATGTGACTATCCTGCTATTGCAGCACCATTTGTTAAATTTTTTGTGTGTGTTTGGGGCAGGGGGGTTAAGTGCATGGACCAGAAATCAAACCTGGGTTGTCCGCATGGCAGGCAAAAAATTAGTTGGTAATCTGTAAGGCAGATTCTAGGCAAAATTTGGAGGAGGAAAAAAAATACATTCCCATGGAAATTCTTCAACTCTTTTACAGTATTTTTCCACTTCAGGCATTCCTGCAGTTCTTCTTCCATCTTTTCTCAGGTTCAAGCCCCCAAAAGTTTTAACTAAGCTTCCAGGGACATTTGTGACATGGTGAATCCAAGGAACAAATCCTGCTGGAATGTCTGGCATTGTGTCATGCAGAAGAAACACAGTTATAAACCTAATTTTCACAATTGCTCTTTGTCAATTCAAACAAGGCACAAGCATTCAGCAGCCACATTTTGCATAATTCACCAGTATTTGTAAAGCTACATATATAGCTGCATATGTGCTATTAAAATGCATCATATCATTCCAGATTTTATAGACATTAAGTGATTATGTGTCCCTTGCTCCTAATATAGCCAAATATCATGTTTTTCATGTTGATCATAGTTTAGGGTATAATTATATAGCATTTCACAACTTTGAAGATTTATTCCAGTATCTTTGAAGAACTGCTAACAGTGAGCTATTTAACACAAAATATACAGTATTTAATGGTGAAAGGCCATAATTCATATTGCAATTGAGTTTTAGATAAGATTAAATATCATAATCTTCCATTAGGACATTCACTCAATATTTACTCATTTTTACTTGTTGCACTGTGATTTTGTATGACTTAAAAATTTCAATGAATATAAATTTATCATAGTACAAACAATCCCCTGTTGTCATTTAGAAATGAATATCCTAGTATTAAAGAAAGCCCATCATTAGTACCACAGTTATTGTACTTTTACTCCCATTTTTGCTTATAGATTAAGTTTTAAATTTCAGTTCCATGCGTGCATTCGATATAATATCCATTGATTCTACAAGTTTATTATATAGTTTTTAAGTGTGAAGTATGGTCCTCAGAACTAAGAACTGAGATACTTATTATTTCTTGTGTGACCCAAAGCAAGATAATTAGCTTTTATAAGCCACAGTTTTCTCATTTGTAAAATGGGACCAATGATATATACCTAAAAGAACATCATGAAGATTAAATGAAATAATATATATAGTACCTAGAATTAAGTGCATGACCAGAAAACAACCATAGAATCATGTTAACACTGAGCAAAATTACAGTAAATTAATTAACACCAAATGTCTTTTTTTATCTTATAATTCAAAATCTATTAAGAGAATGTTAATATGAAAAAAACTGGTATTTTTATCATGTGAACTGCTTTCTTTGCCTAATCTAGTAATAACAATATTGTAAATTTATGTTATTCTCACTTTGAGTGATCAATATTAAACAATGATAAATATATTTTTTATATTCTAGACTTTGCATTACATTGTCATTATTCTCCTTTAATTTTCTCCTTAGAGCAAAAAGATTACTTGGTTGGAGATATGCCATACTTCATTAACTACTTCCTTCTGGCATGACAACATCTATCAGCAGCATGATAAAATTTACATGCATTTCGTTGTTTTTAATTTCATTTAGGCAACCGATCCAGATGCTGGAATAAATGGCCAAGTGTATTACAGTTTGGGTAACTTCAATAATCTTTTTCGCATCACATCCAATGGGAGCATTTACACAGCGGTGAAGCTCAACAGAGAAGTCAGAGACTACTATGAACTTATTGTTGTGGCAACAGATGGAGCCGTACACCCTCGTCATTCAACCGTAACACTGGCCATCAAGGTTTTGGATATTGATGACAATAGTCCTGTGTTCACCAATTCAACTTACACTGTCGTGGTTGAAGAGAATTTGCCAGCTGGGACCACTTTCCTTCAAATAGAGGTGTGTGGAAGTGGTATTTCTCTCATTAACTCTGCATTATAATAAGAGCTGTGTTTAGGGTAGGGTTGCAGATTTAACAAATCAAAATACAAGATGACCAATTAAATGTCAGTTCCAGACAAATTATTACTGTTCTAGTATAAATGCATCTCAAATATTGTATATTGTATTTTAATTGCCAAACACATGGTAGGTATATCCCAAAAACTAAAGGGAGAAAAGGTACATTTGTAAAAAAATTAAATTCCTTTATATACTTTTTCTAATTTGCAAAATGATGTGGCGTGTTTATTAGAACAGTTCAGACAATATAGAAATCATCATAATGAAAAAGTTAATCTCCAACCCTATACCTTAATTAATTAGTATTAATTTTGTGTGTATATATAAATATGTATGTGTATGCTTATGTATGTATGCATAGTTTTCCCTATATTTTGCAGAAATGAGATATTATTATACTCATTATTCTTTTTTTTTAATGTAAGAAAGATTTATTTTGGAGTCATTGATGCTAGGTATTAGATTACCTAAACGATTTTTTCTCCCTTATGAAAACAGAAACTTGTGCGATTATATTTTGTATTTATTTCTCCATTTCACCAAACCAATCTACCCACATTATCAGATAAGTTCTCAATATATTCCTTGTAACCCCATACTAATGGATCTGGTTTTGATGAGGTTGCATAGTAATGCTTTATGCTACATTTTCCCTCAATGACACCCACGTGGGAATTATGAATAATTTATCAGCTTCCTATACACTGACAACATTTTGCTTAATAAACCTGAAATTGGGGAAAGCAGTTTAGTGCTTTTTTTATGTCATCCTTTTTTTTCCTTACTCATCTGTCCATACAACTGGATAAAGGTAGTGTCGGTCACAAAGTTTTGACAATCACACAGTCACACCTTAAAAGCTCTGAGATTATTCAGTCATCTTCAAGAATCAAGGTTACTGGATTACAGTTCAACAGTTTCAAGTACTTCCTTCTAACTACTCCAGTATACCAAAAACTGAAAGGTGATATATATATGTACTGTATAAGTATAACCTCCAGAATGAGGTCTTGGCTCTATTTGAAATCTCTCAACCACTGAAATTTTATTTTGTTTCATTTGTCTTCCACCTTTTGGTTAAGATGGCTTTCTCACTCCCAGGATGCAAGGGCCAGGCTTGTCCCCTGGAGTCATGTCCCACGTTGCTGGGGAGATTTACACCCCTGAGAGTTATGTCCCAAGTAGTAAGGAAAGCAGTGAGCTTACTTGTGAAGGTGGCTTGGAGAGAGAGGCCATATCTTATGCTCATTAAAAATGTTACCATATCCAAGCCTCTTTTCTCAGTTTTCAATTATAATTTTATCAGAAACTGAACATTCTGATTCAGTAGGTTAGGTTGGCCAAGGAATCTGCGTTTTTTTCCCATTCGTACATTTGCTTCTGACACTAGTGGCCTATGAATTTTATTTTGGAAAAATAAAATAAAACACACTACTCCCTCCTCTATCTGCAATCTACAACTTAAATGTTATTAGCATGATTTTAAAAACCTATCTAGTTTCCACAATTCAATTCAGCAAATATGTCCTTTGTCAACTTAGTCAATACGTATTAATAAATCTAAGTAATGAAGGTGCTGACCAGGAAGAGGACCATTATTTTTTCCATGAATTCCTCCATTTATCTATTTATTAATTCATTTATTAATTAAACGAGCACAACATGGATGCCTTCTATATGTCATATCCTCTGCTAGATGGATGTAAAAATGAGCAAGGTAGATTTCCTGCCCTCACAGAGTTTTCCATTTGGTAGAGCAGACACATAGAAGTACACTGGTAATGAAATTAGAGATCCTGAATACAAGGGGCCTGGGAACTCATAGTTTGAGCTCTTAACCTAATCTCAAGGGAAAAAGAGAACATTTCCTGGAGAAAGTTATGTCTAGATTGTGACCCAAAGGACTAGTAAGAGTTATTTAAGCAAAGGAAATAAAAAGACATTCAAGACAGTGGAGAGAATGTGTTCACAAACCCAGATGACAAATGAGAGGAGAAAGGGCTGACAAAGGGGTAGATAATGTAGAGTCCTCTTCACATTAAGGATGCTGGAGTTGACCCCAAATGCAATGAAAATAGGAATTGTAGGCAAAGACTGATACCAATTCTATTCCTTAACAATATCATTCTAGTTGTAATTTAAATAATGGATTGGAGGGGGCCACGGCTGAAGTTCGAGAGAATGTATGGAAAATGTTTGCATTATGTGTGGAACTTCTCACAAACACTCATCTTTTCCCGTTTCCATCTTTGCTTCCTCTGTTTCCTCTATCTGATATGTCTTTGCCAGTCCATACCTACTGAATGAAATATTCCTCCTACAAGACTTCAATAACATACTGTCAGTTCAGCTAAAAAGTATCGCTCCAAATTCTAAACACCTTTCAATTGACATGTTAATTTCTTTCTTTTAATTTGGTGTTGGTAACTTATTTGCTCTTTGAGACAGTAACCTTGAGGTCAGGAATTATTTGTTAATTCATCTTTTTACTCTCTATAGCATCTTGAGCATAATAATTACTCAATAAATATTAGTTAAATGAAAGAAGGTGTAGTTACAGTGATGTCTAGAAATGCATTGTAGGGTCCCATTGGGAAGGAATTGTTATTTACATTTCTTTAGTTTTCTTATAGTGCTTTAGTAATCTATTATGTTTATGGAAAGCTCTTAATAGCATTTATTTTTATTTAAAATATTTTCAAGGCTATATAATCAGTAGGAAATAATAAGCAATGATTTATGACAATACTTATTTCTTTATTGTGGCATGATTAATTAGTAATATTTAGAGTAAAATAGATATAGAAATAATATCAGCAATGACATGTGGGTATCTTTTTCTCTTTCCCACTCTCTCTTTCTCTGATAAATTACTTAACAAAAGTGCTTTTCTATAAAAACATGTCTTTGGGTCATCATTAAATCCCTGCTGTCCTAGGCACTGACACATGACTTACATCAGTCCTCTCCTTTGGTAATACCCCTAATATAACTATTCTTTTGCTTAACTTGTTACAGGCCAAAGATGTTGACCTTGGAGCAAATGTGTCTTATCGGATAAGAAGCCCTGAAGTGAAGCACTTTTTTGCACTCCATCCGTTTACAGGACAACTTTCTCTTTTAAGGAGTTTGGACTATGAGGCATTCCCAGATCAGGAAGCAAGTATCACTTTTCTGGTGGAGGCCTTTGATATTTACGGGACAATGCCCCCTGGAATTGCTACTGTCACAGTGATAGTAAAGGTAAGGTAGATAGATGACTTCTCGTTGCCTGTTTTTGTTTCTTCCCATGCAGCTTTTGGTTTTTTGTTTGTTTTAACTGTAACTATAACATTGCTTTAGCCACAAATTCATAATAACGCATTGGTAGCAAACAAAGTAGATTTTTGAGTGTGCGCTGTTTTATTAAGACTTCAGAAATCACTTAATTATTTAATTACACATGCACTAAAGAGTCACTAAAGAGTTCAAAGACTATGGCTGACTATTTTGCCATTAAATATGTGACATCAGTCAACTCTTAATTTAGCTGACTACATTCTAGTCCACAGCACCAGGGATAATTTAATCCAAACTCATCAATTAAGAGAAAATGTAAAACAGGCTCCTGACTCTGAAAGATTAAGAGCTCAAAAGCCCCAGAACTAATTAGTTTACTTTAGTTTGGAAACCCAAGACTCTGAAGTCAAGTGGAATTGAGTTCTATTTCTGGCTCAACCGTTCTCAAGATCTCTACTCTTGGGAACTTTGTAAACCTCTCCAGATGTCTTATTCATTGCAATACCATAACCACCTGATTACCAGAAATCATGGTGTCTTCACCATGGAAACAGAAAACATGGGTGTCTTCAATTTTGGATTTCTCATGATTTTTTTTTAAAGCACACATTAGATCATATATAAAGACAACATGAGAAAAGGTCATGTTAGTTTATCAGTCTTCAAATATTAATGTGTGAAAGGACCAACTAGACTGTATATTAAACTTTCATAGTCCTACTATGCTCATTCCCCAAAGGAGGATGCTTCCAGGATGTACCATAGACAAAAGAAATTTGGAAACACATGGATGATTCTGATGCTGGATGTCAGATCCAGCAAGTTGAAAAAATCCTTCAATTACAAATAAACACATGCAAATAACCCTTGATTACTTTACTAAATAAGTATGGTACTAAAAGAAAAAAACTGACCTAAATGACCTTTAGTTCTAATGTGAAATAAAATAAAAAATTCATAATCTTGATATATTGAAAAAAAGTTTCTATTTCCTATCAGGGAAAAAAATACAAATTTGAAACTGTTCTTCGAAAGTAGTTTTCTGTTACCTGACTAGGGTTTGAATGGTTAAAAATACAGAGCTTGTCAGAAAGAAGAAATGCCCATGGAGGATATAAACTGAGAGTGAGAAAGAAAGAAGGGGAGGGGGATTGAAAGAAAGAAGGAGATATGAAGTAAGGGAAAGGAGACTGAAGAACCCCGTGATAAATGATGCACTTTAAAGAAGCATATGGAAAGTTTCAACAAATCTCTGAAAAAAATAGATGAATGGAAGTAATTAAGTGAAGCAATTTAACTTTTGATGTAGACATTTTGATTCATATTTTATTCACAAATAAAGCTATATTGTATCAAAAATATATGACTAATAATTATGGCTCAGATTTTACCAGGTGATGATTGAGACAGTTTCCATGTAAAAAAAAATGTTAGAAGTATATCTAAATTTTGAATTCCTGTCTAGTCATAAGTTCATATGGTAGGATTGGAGCACAATGTTTGACAACCATTCCTTGGTCTATAAATAATAACAGTGCTATTATTTGTACTTTTTGCAGTCATCGTGTAACATCTGAAATGTATAATACTTAAATGGGATCAAAGCTATTTGGTTCTTCAATTTGTTATGTTATCTGATCCTGGAGATCTTGCAGAAAACCATAGGTATCTAAATTCATTTAAACTTTGGTGCTATTACATTTTCAAGTTGTGCTTGTTCCCATTAGTTCCTTTAAATGTTTTTTTTTTTTTTTGAGTTGCCTAGCATTACAGTGTATAGAGTATTTGAGGTGAGCTGTTTAACAGAATTTACTTCAAGTAAATTACTAAGGATTTCCAATCAGCTGGTACTTGTTAGCTACTGCAGAAAAGTGCAGATGCATTGTGCCTAGAATTAGAGAAATGTTGATTCCGAGGCTTACTCTTGTTCTTGAAGTCTGCTTTCAGTAGAGGGTTATATGTACACAGAGTTATATCATGAGCACAGTCAAAGGTAACTTTCCTACAATGCTCGTCTTATAGGGAACTACAAGTGTATAAATAATGAAATGAGAAATCATCACTTCACTTGAATCTTTGTCTAACTGATAAATAACTAGATTTGTGCTATTACATTTCTTAGACAATTAGAAGTTGTTGTGAAAACATGAAAGAATTATTATAGATTTCATCAATATGTAATTAGAGTAAATAGAGTAAACTATCATGTAGTTTAATGCTTTTGACCATAGATCTTTGGGTCCAACATTCTTCTGGATAATCAGTTGGGACAACACTCATTTTCCTGCTGCCCTTTCTTTACACTTAGTCTGTTCCTGTCTGCTGGCACATACATTGCTGTCATTTCTTCCCTGGAATCCTACTGTCTCCTTTAAACTACCCTTGGAAAGGAGAACACAAATCCTTTCCACTCTCAGATGCACTAAACCTGTCTAGAGAGTTTTTCAGTATCTGAGTTGCTTCTTTCTCATATTTTGTGTCCTTCTTCTATTTTGTGTCCCTCTATCCAGAGAAATTTATCTCTTTCAGGGGGTAGAAAAACTTGTTTTAATGCCTCAACATTTTACTCAGAGGTAAATTCTTTTCAGAATTTGAACTATCAAACCCTGTTATTGAGTAACTTGCCTTTCCTTTATACCATTCTTTGCTGAGCCAATGATTTTCAGTGCTCTAATAGCCTGGGGGAGAGAAAAAGAGACCATACAAAATCTTGGAGCACCTGGGGGAGAGTGATTTGCATTTTGAAATACTATTTTTCCACAAGAGTGTGGTAAGCCACTTTCTGTTAACAAAAACATTTAAGGGACATGATAATATTGGTGGTCTTGAAGATGGTATAATAAGTAATAGATGAAAGGACTAAATTGAGATGTGGTCTAAATGAATTAAATGCAGTAAAATGGGGTTTGGATTAAGTGAAAAGTTTAGGTCGTCTTACTCTGGTCTACCCTTGCCTAACTACATGGTTTGGTAGAATTGAACATCTTAAACATTACAAATAGGAAAATGGACCATTTATTGACTGTTTTAGATGAAGAAAGGAAGAATAGACTTGTAATCAGTGGCCCTGCTGTTCTCCCCATAACAAAGATGGGTACTGAAATGGTATAGACTTCTTTCTCAGAATGAATATAGTTGAAAATTGGTGGTTATAAATGCTCATAGTATCTGATTTGGCCACTTCTGGATTCAGTTTGGTTTCATTGCATTGGCTTGTTTTGATGGAAGAAGTCATTGAAGTTGTATCCAGAACCACAATCTAAACAAACACAATGTGCACTAAATATACCCCATTCTCTTTCTGGGAGTTGGTAGCCATGTTCTCCCTGTTTCCTGCCCACCCTTTCTTTTAATATCAGTCTGCTCTGTCTCCCCCAAGGCATCAACATACATATCTGGGAAGGAGGGGTGCATGAATGGGCTTATTTCTTCTTCAGAAATAGGAGAATATTGGTCTAATTTTTATTGACCCAGTTGCTTTATCTTATTTAGAGAAGTCCACTCCATTGGTTCACATCTTGCTGACCTTCAGAAAGTTATATATGATTTATTGCACAGTTAAAATAAAAGCAACGTTAAATCCTAGACATATTCAATGATGCTTTCTCTTCTTTTACAAGGTTACTATACATAAGAAAATTTGCAGGAAATTTCCCCAAATATAAGTTGACACTTGCTTTCTTTCTCCTATATACTCAGGGTGGGATTATCAAAAACAGAACTTTAAAACTCTATTATATACTATTGAGGCCCATAAAAATATTATACTTGTTTCTTTTGAAGTAAAGAACAGAGTAAAGTTCTCATTACTCCAAAAATGTGAACCTTCCCTGAGCAAATATTCTGCTAACCATCTATTTTCTTGCAGTGCTGACAAGCTGTTTTACTGATAACATAATTGCACAGTATTTGATGAAAAATGTTTATACCAGAAACAGTCAGCACAAGGAAAGCATCATGAAGATCTTTCTTTGAAAATGAGTAGAATCATAATTTTTTTGTAAAGAAGAAAAATATATATCAACTGCTTAGCATCTAGCCCATCAAACCTTTTTTAAATTGAGCAAAAGAGGGAATATTAAAGTAATATTTGAAAGGAGAAATATTTTCATACTAGAAAGAAAATAGAGTTTATCTTAGACACCTGAAAAGAGCTTTCTCAGTGTTGAGTCTAGTATCCAAAACAAAACTAGTTATGATCATATAAATAATGTATCATTTTGCAAAGATTTTGTATAAAAATGAGAAAACAAAGCCTCTTTTATTGTTTTATTTTATCTTCAATAAAAACCCAGAATAATTAAATCTTTGTTGATAGTAATTTAGGTGAGATCGATAAATCCTTGTAAAATAAAAATAAAATTCTAAACAGTTTTAAAAAGTGAAATCTAGAAAGAAGAGTGGCCTTATAAACTCAGTTGTAATATTTAATGAACAAATGCACAGAAGAGAGGGTACAAAGGTAGTTCAGTGGTAGAATTCTCGCCTGCCTTGTGGGAGACCTTGGTTTGATTCCCAGCCCACACACTTCCCAACAAAAATTCTACAAATGGTGCTGCAATAAGGGGATTCTCACATGGAAAAAGAATGAAATGTGACCCCCACCATACAGTATACAAATATATATATATATATATGTATATTTATATTTATATATATACACAGAAAGAAAAGATCTGTTTTCTATAGTAAACTGAAAGCTGAATACAAAGCAAACATGTAAAGGGATATGTGATACTGGGTAGCATTGAAAGAAGTATAAAGGACTTGTCCAAGATAAACATTAATTCATTTTGCTGATTTAATTTTGGAAAAAAAAATGACTACACAGAAGTAGGAAAGAGAGAGGGAGATAATCTGAGGGAAGGAGACTGGATTCACTGCTGGTTGTGTTGGCCTATCCCAGTGGGTGCCATGTGTGGTAATACACAAGTGATTGGATCAGAAATGAAAGACAATATGCATGGGCCAGAGCCATTGTGAAATACGAGTCCTGGAAGATGGAGCTAGCACCTTCTCTTTCGGAGAAGTTTCCAGCTGCTGGAAGAAAAGAAATGCTCCTACTCCATAGAAAATAAGAAAGAGGACAGCTTTTCCAGATGGAAACTCAATGCTCAGTACCAAGGCAGCATTTCTCAAATCACCCAATACAGGGAGACAGCAATGCACCACCGATTCTCTATTTTGACAGTATTCATGGAACGCTGGTATTTATGTGGTTAAAGGAGATGTTGCTTGAGAGACCAGGAGGTAGTCCAGGAGACAAACAAAGCAGAAACAATGGACACTTAAGAATTACAGCACCCCTCTTTCCCCTGTTCTGGAGAGAATAATTTGGATAAAAAATTATTTCAGTGAACCAACTCATGGGACTTTAACATAATAGGTTGATTATTGTGTTTTTTGTTTTTTTGTTTTTTTTAACCACTTGCTGATTGATTATTCCTTTGGGTTCTTTGACCTGGAGGAAATATTTTGCTTCTGCTTTGAGGCCTTCAGACATTTCCCTCTATTCAATTATGCATTGTCAGTTTCTTGTCAGTATGTTCTTTCTAATATATTCTCCATAAACTTTAAAGAATGTGAATACATCAGGGAAAGTATGTAATGAGACTGAGTCAGAGAGTTTCTTAAAATACCTTCATACTCTGCTATTCCAGATTATTATGATTTAAATATAATTCCCCCAAAGAACCAAGCTAGAGGAAACAAATGTGTGCATGCCCTGAGTTAAAAATAGTATCTCACAAACAGTAATAATAATTCACATTTCTATGGGTCTCACTTATAGCTCCCCAAATATCACCCACTAGTTTCCAGAAGTCCCCAGAAAGCAACTTAATCATACATATGAATAAGTCCTTTTACCAATTACTGATTATCATATTCTTCTCCTGCTTGCCAAGGCAAACAAGACCAGACTTACTATGCCACAAGTCCCCAGTGTTGAACTGCTCCCCAGTAGGATCATGGCTACTGACAAGCCTGGTTGATACCACTGAGGGCTGGGCACTGCTGACATTTCCCAATAACCTCTGTTGCCACACCCAAGTGCCATCATTGCTCTAGCCACTAGCTCCACCATGTTGAGTTGGCTGCCACCACACTGGGGGAAGTCTTGATGTATTGGATAACAACCCTACAAAGAGATACTACCATGGCCAAGAAAGGTAATTAAACAGTTTAGACAAAGGCCCTGCTGATAATTGATCAATGTTATGTATGTGCTCTTGCACATGATTTAAAACTTGTGAAATATTGTGTAAATAATTAGGTATATATCCATAGCACTACACATTAATTAAGGTGCCTCCTTGAGCTGCAGTGAGAATATCTAAATCCCTTTTATTTTGTAAAACCACCTTTCCAAGGTATGTGATGTCTTCATTTAGCAAAGATATAGGTATTTGGGAATCATTAAGTCCTTGGGAAATATGATTGGCTAAAGCTACCACATGTTTTTCATTAATTATTGCAGTTTCATTTGGTGCAATAATGGCTAAAGGATACTAATACCAGGGAATGCATTGTATTCTATGTCTAGCTTTAACCATTCCCAATTCAAGGCAGGTATGGGATAAAGAGTCATCAAGGTAGTAGGGACATAGGCCTGTCCCCAGGTACAATGTCTTGTCCAGTTATGGGGTGAATAGGGCTGACCATAATGCCATCAGGTCCATAGCTGTCCCTTAGGGAAAGGATATGTCCCATGTTTGTTGGAGAGATTCTGCCAGTGTAAATGATTATTGTTTTGTCATTTAACAGTAAAATTACATAACTCAAGGGGCAGCCACACTGCATCATGAATTCCATCAATTCTTCTCGTACAGACAGGGACAACATGGTCTCTTGTTACAGCTTCTGCCATCAGCAACCCTAAACCATCATATACAGTGTGCCCCAATACAGACCAGGGCTTGTTCACCTGTTCCCATATGAGGGAGAAGATGTAAGCCTTGGTCTTATTATAGGATGGTAGTTGGATTTCAGTCTTAATTGTTGCATTTAGTTAGGGTTCCCTAGAAAGACAGAACCAACAAGAGAGATCTGTAAATATGAGATTTATAAAAATGTCTCAGGCAACCACGGGAAGGGAAAAGTCCAAAATCAATAGGGCAGACTGTGAAGCTGGCGGTTCCAATGAAGGGTCTTTATGAATTCCACAGGAGAGGCTTGCTGGTTGAAGAAGCAGTGAAAGAGTCTCTCTTCTTCCTTAAAAAGCCTTCAGCTAATTGAATTATCTTGTTATGGGAAACGCCTTAGTTGATCACAGATGTAATCAGCCACAGATTCAATCAACTGAATGATGATTTGATCAACCAGCCATGAAATACCTTTGTGGCAATGACTAGACCAGTGCTTGCCTAACCAGACAAGTAGGCATAATCATCTGACCAAGTTGACACCAGAACCTAACCATCACACCCATCACTTGTCAACTTGGCAGCTATACACATCACCTAAAAACAAGCTTAATTTCCAAATAGAACACAATAACAGGTGTATGTTTCACCTAATAATAAACAACAGTACTGCATACAACCAGAAACACGCTACATCTCTCCAGAATAGGGTATAAGTCCTTAGGTAACATTAAGTCTTAAACTTCATATCCTACGACATAAATACTATAACATGAACAATATAACTTATGGCATAGAATAAGAGGAGAACAAGATATTTGCTTATGTACAAATGAAAACATACTCATAACAAAACAGGGAGAAAATATTCATACAGTCATAGTCCTTGTTTTTGTAACTGGTCACGTGGTCTTAGTTCATATTTATCACTACTTTCTTCTACTACCCATTCCATGTTCCCTTTACCCTCAGCAAGTACTTCAGCTGGCTATGATTCTTTGGCAGGTAGGGTGACCCAGACCTTCATTCCTGAAGTTTCTGGCCGTTGGTAGCCCTGTCTGAATTGAGTTGTTATAGTTTTCCATGGACTTTAATAACAGGTCATGGTAGTACCAAGAGACGACTTAGGGGATCTCCTGTATTCCAGGAAAACTCTTCTTTAGCTCCATTGTGGAGTTGCAGTCCTATTTCCCCTTGATAGTCAGGATCAATCATCCCAGACAGAACAGTAATCCCTTTTCATGCTTGTTGTTTCAGTGGCATGAGAAGCCCAAACTGGCCAGGTGGCAATCTTAATTTCCAGTTCAGTATAATCATTGTGTCTCCTGGAAGGAGCACTCCTCCTTTAAGTACTAAGACCTGTAGGCCAGCAGAGTTTAAGGTTTCAGAGACAGGAAACAAAAATCTTCCTAGTTGGTTGCTAGGCATCATAGTGAGTGGTGCCACCCCTTGATTCCTGGACCCATGAATCCTGGCTATGGGAAAAACCACACCACACAGTAGGTGCTGATTCAAAGCAGACACAGTCTCCTGAAGAACACTGCCCCACCCCTGCAAGGTTTTGTCACCTAGTTGACATCGTAATTGGGTCTTCAAAAGGCCATTCCACCGGTCTATCAACCCAGCTGGCTCTGGATGATGAGGAATATGGTAAGACCAGATAATTCCATGAGCATGTACCCATTCCCGTACTTCATTTGCTGTGAAATGGGTTCCTTGATCAGAAGCAATGCTATGTGGAATACCATGATGATGGGTAAGCATTCTGTAAGTCCATGTATGGTAGTTTTTGCAGAAGCATTGCATGCAGGGAATGCAAACCCATGTCCAGAGTATGTGTCTATTACAAGTAAAACAAATTGCTTCCCCTTCAATGATAGAAGTAGTCCAATGTAATCAACCTGCCACCAGGTCACAGGCTGATCCCCTGGGGAATGGTGCCATTTTGGGGACTGAGCGTGGGTCTCTGCTGCTGGCAGATTTGATGCACCACAGTGACTGTAGCCAGAGCAACTTTGATGAGTGGAAGTTCATGTTGCTGAGCCCATATATAACCTCCATCCCTACCACCATGCCACTTGTTCTTGAGTCCATTGGCAATGGCAAAAGTGGCTGAGGAAAGAGGATGACTTGTATCCACAGGCCAGATCACCTTATTCTCTTGATTATTAAAACCTTCCTCTGCTGAGTTCTCCCTCTGCTGAGTTCTCCCTCTGAGTTCTCCCTCTGGGACACCAATATCTTCAAGTTCTTTTCCCATTCGGAAAGGTCTATCCACATGCCTCTTCCCCAAGCCTCTTTCTCACCAATTTTCCAATCATCCTTCTTCCAAGTCCCTGACTATGCAGCCAAACCATTAACAACAGCCCATGAGTCAGTCTACAAATGCACCTCTGGCCAGTCCCCCTTCCAAGCAAAATGAACAGCCAGGTGCACTGCTTGAAATTCTGCTCACTGGGAGGATTTCCTCTAACCACTGCCCTTTAAGAACATCCCAGAATGAAGTTGTAGTGCTGCAGCTGTCCACTTCTGGGTGGTTACTGGATACTGTGCAGAACCATCTATAAACCAGGCCTTGTTTTCTCTTCCTCAGTCAACTGACTGTAAGGAAGTTTCCAAAATGACATAGCTCTGGTCTGCGCAAGAGAAGGTAATGTGGCAGGAGAGGCATTTGGACCACTTTCTCATGTAACTTATTTATACCATCAGGACCTGCTTAAGCCCTATCTCTAATATACCATTTGCATTTTATACTGGAGTGCTGCTGTGCATGCCCAATTTTATGGCTTGGAGGGTCAAACAACACCCAGCTCATTATAGGCAACTCAGGTCTCATGGTAACTTGGTGGCCCACAGTTAAGCATTCAGTCTCTACTAAGGCCTAGTAGCAGGCCAAAAGCTGTTTCTCAAAAGGAGAGTAGTTATCTGCAGTGCATGGTAAGGTTTTGCTCCAAAATCTTAAGGGTCTGCATTGTGATTCTCCCATAGGAGCCTGCCAAAGGCTCCAGACAGCATCCCTATTTACCAGTGACACTTCCAGCACCATTGGATCTGCTGAATCATTTGGCCCAAGTGACATAACAGCTTGCACAGCAACCTCCTCTTGTTCCAGTCCCCACTCAATACTAGCAGCTTTTCTGGTCACTTGGTAAATGGGCTGGAATAACACACCAAAATGAGGACTATGTCATCTCCAAAATCTAAACTGGCCAAGTAGGCATTGTGTCTCTTTTTTGGGCATACGAGGGACCATATGCATACCTTATCCTTCACTTTAGAAGGTATATTTCAAATTATCCACACCACTGGACACCTAGGAATTTCACTGATATGGAAGTCCCCTGTACTTTCATTGGATTTATCTCCCATCCCCTGATCCACAAATGCCTTACAAAAGCCAAGAGCAGTTGCTACTTCTTGCTCAGTAGGTCCAATTAGCTTGATATCATCAATATAATGGACCAGTGTGATGTCCTTTAGGAGGGAGAAATGATCAAGGTCCCTGTGGACAAGACTATAACATAAGGCTAGAGAGTTGATATACCCCTGAGGTAAGACAGTGAAGGTATACTGCTCGCCTTGCCCAGCTGAATGCAAACTGATGGTCTTTACTGACAGCCGTTGAGGAAAAACCTTTTGCCAGATCAGTAGCTGCATACCAAGTACCAGGCAATGTGTTGATTTGTTCAAGCAATGATACCACATCTGGAACAGCAGCTGCAATTGGAGGCAACAGCCAGTGGTTAAATTTATGATAATCCACTGTCATCCTTCAAATTCCATCTGTTTTCTGCACAGGCCAAATAGGAGAATTAAATGGGAACGTGGTGGAAATCACCACCCCTGCATCCTTCAAGTCCTTAAGAATGACACTAATCTCTGCAATCCCTCCAGAAATATGGTATTGTTTCTGATTTACTATTTTGCTAGGGAGGGGTAGTTCTAGTGGCTTCTACTTGGCCTTTCCTACCATAATAGCCCTCACTCCATGAGTCAGAGGATTCTGGGGATTCTGCCAGTTGCTGATATGTTGATTACAATTATGCATACTGGAACTGGGGAAATGACTACAGAATGGGTCTGGGGGTCCACTGGACCCACTGTGAGATGGACCTGAGCCAAAACTTCATTGATCACCTCACTTCTATAAACCCACACTCTGACTTGTGGACCAGAGTGACATTTTGGGTCTCTTGGAATTACTGTCACTTCTGAGCCAGTGTCCAGTAATCCCTGAAATATCTCATCATTTCCTTTTCCCAACTGCACAGTCACCTTGGTCAAAGGCTATAGATCTCCTTGGGGAAGACTGGGAAGGTTAACAGTGTAAATTTTGGGCAGTATAAAAACATCCTTCCCAAAGGATACCCAACCCTCCCCTCATTTGACCAAAACTGTCTCAAGTCTGGGAATTGATTAAGGGGCCATGACTCTATTTTTGTAATTCGTTATATTTATGTTCACTTGATCTAGAATTCTTCTGCTTATACAGCTCAAAAAAAGAGTTTAGTAGGCTGCCCATCTACTTTACTTCTAGGTTCCCCAATGCCACAAGTCTCTGTGAATCAGATTATTTTGACTGATGCTTTGAGTCTGATGTACATTATGGTGGTCACGTCACGTCCATCTGGTCTATGGGGATTAACTGTCACCACATGGCTTCTGCCAACTTGGGATCCAATCATCCCCATTGTGTTTAAGGATTCCAGTTCAGTGACAGCAGTTCCCACAGTAATAACTGACCTATGCTATTGTCCTTTTTGCTTTTCAAAAGATTGTTGTGAGTCTTCAATTCCCAGGGATGGCCTTTCCCAATCAAAGCATTAAAAGGTATTAACAATTGGGCTAAGTGAGGAAAAAAAGGTCTTCAATACCCTAACAACCCCAAGAAAGCCATTAGTTGTTTTGGCATTTGTGATGTAAGGAAACATTGGATCTTATCAATTTCAGCAGAAGGTATCGGTTTTTTTCTTACATAATCATACAACACCCAAGAATTTGACAGAATAGCCAGGGCCTGGTAGCTTGCCCTGATGGATTTCCCATCCCTGACTTTCAAGGTGAGAGAACAATGAGTAAGCCTGAGGCTTCCTTTAATTCTGAAAGAGGGTTACTGGTTAACATGACATCATCAATATAATGAAAGAGAATTACACTTGCAGGACTTTTCCACTCAGCCAAATCCTTTGCCACAAGATGTGGTAGATAGTTGGGCTATGTACATAGCCTTGGGGAAGCAGAGTAAAACCCCATTGTTGGCCTACCCAAGTAAAGGGGAATGCAATCTGGCTTGATTTTAGGGAGATACTAGAGAAAGCATTAGTAAAATCCAATACAAAATGATATTGACATTATTTGATACGAATCTCTTGTAAGATATCAGAAATGCTTGGAACAGTGGCATACAATGGTGGTATTACTTTGTTTAATTAATGATCATCTTGTCATGTTCCATGTTCCGTCAGGCTTTTGTACTGGCCATGCAGGACTATTGAAAGGACTATGGGTAGTGTGGTAGTTAGGTTCAGGTGATAATGCCCCATTCTGCTTCTGTTGACTTAAGTCATCAGTATATGAAATTCATCTATGGCTGATTACATTTCCTCTGAATAAATATAAATGTTTAAATAAATCCCCTTATCAAAAGCCAATTCATCTCTGGTGTGTTGCATTCTGGCAGCTTTGACAGACTGAGACAAGTGGGTATTAATATCCCCTGCATTTCAAGTTTTGATAGATTCTGAGGTTCCTTGGTGTTCTCCAGGAAGTTTATATTGTTTTGTAGTTATGACCCTTTAAGGTTTGTGTACCTTTATTCATGGATCATTTAGTTCATCCTCCCAGCTTTAATTACCCTATACTGGATGTAGTAGAATTCCCCAATGCTGGTCTGCAACATGGCATTCTGTAGAAGATCACTTCCTAAAATGTATTGCAGTATAGGGGAAATATAAATCATATGTATTTGAGGGAGCACACTCCCAATATGTAAAGTTAGACTATACCACTTGCCACTTTGCCTGCATTATACCCTGCCCCTCTTGCCCTACCCATCATCTATAGCCAATACTGGCCTGTGGGATCATGCTGCATTCCCATAGATGAAGGTAAGTTCAGCTCCTGCATCTGTTACTGTAGACACTTGCTGCTGGTGAGTAGAGGGCCAGCAGATGGTTAATTCTACATGTGGCCTCCAATCCTTGGGGTCCCCGGCTATTCTTTGTACCTCGGGATCTCAACTTCCCCCCTATGGAAGAAGAAAGGGACTAGCCAAGTCTCTTCCAGGGGAGTAGAGGGCTCCCAGGCTTGGGCTCTGAACGGTGATTTCTTTCCTGATTTCCTTTCTCCCGAGGGAGCTTGGGAGCTCACTTTAGTAAATTTTTGGTCTTTAGTTTGCTCTATAGTTTTACCAGGACTGGATTTGGTTGTCTATCTATGGCCCCTAACTCTGTGGCTGCAGCATTGAGATCCATCCACATCTGCTTGTGCAATACCCGATTAGGGCCTTCATGCTCATGGGGAGCCTTTCCCATTGCCTTTACTCCTGCCTGTTTTCTGCAGCTTCTCCAACTCTCTGAGGTCAGCTATAGCTTGATTGGCAAGGAGGATGAGCTGTCCTACTAGTGAACTTGGGCTAAACATGAGAGGCAGACCCATAGTAATGGTTGGGGGCAGTGTGCAATCTTTCATTCCTACAGTAAAAGCTTCAGTGTCAGAACCTGTGACAGCCAAGGCATAAATGGCATGTTTCATTCCTAGCACCTTTAAATGTCTTGCAGCTCCTCCATATTTTGCCAAGGTGGGGGCAGACATTGTGTGGCATATTGACTTCATTAGGCCACGCAGTCTTACACCCATCTATCAGCCATACTGAAAAGGAGGTATTTTCTGCATCAGGTGAGGTAGCAAACAAGCATTGTCATACCAGAAGGGTAGGTTGTAATAGATACCAACTTATTCATCTCACTCCAGAAAACACTATCCCTCTGTTCAGTGTTCAATAACCTCAGAAACCAATTGGATAGGGTTGTTTGGTTTTGTCTATACCACTGTCCTAAATTGCCCAATTTGGTAGTGGTATAATCTCTCATAGTAATGTGTAATTTCTGCTCAGGAGGTTGGAATTGCTGAACCCCTTTTGTGACACTTTCCATTTCTATTGTATTATGGGGGGCACCCACCAGGGGTCTTCATCCTCCTTCACCTCCCATTTCTCCTCCCCTTCTTCTGAGAAGGGCCCACCCTTTGGGTTCCCATCCTGGAGGAGCTAAAATCCACCAAACTCTAGCCCAAGGTAACTTATGGCGTCTGACTCAGGCATATCTTTTCATGCAGATGGTCTCTAACTGGCCATCCACTCAATCCAGGTGATCAGTCAGAGTCTTTTATTTCTCCTGGGCAAGGCATGTATCTCTTTCCAGTTCTGTTTTTTCTTTCCAGTTTTAATTCCTCCTCTAACTAGTAGGCTGTTATTTTTGCCACTTGTTCAGCTTCTGTGGCCATACATAAGGCTCCTAAAAGGGTCGAAGCGATGGCCACTGCTACTTGGTGTTCTTTTCTCTAAAATTTAGTTGTCCTGCTGTCTGTTGCAAAACAGTTGGCAACCTCACCAGAGTTTTCAGGGCATCCCCATACTCTTGCGGTGGTCCCCATTTATGCAGGAGGGCAGCCAACCCTCCTCACATGGACAACAAAGGCCAATTTGGGATTTCCCCCTCAGATTCTTCCTTCCCAGGACTCATGCCAGCTAGGGTTGGCAACTCTTCAGTCTCCTGGCTGGCTTGCCAATCGTTCTAACCCAGTGCCTGATGTGCTCAGGCTGGTGCAGCCCCAAGACCAAAGAATGTCTAGACACAGAGTCAGACATGAGTTTTATTAGGATTTATGAATAGGAGATGATTTTTCCCAGTGACAGCTATTCATGACGTCACTGCCCTGCAAAGACAGGGGTGCAAGGGGCAGCTTATAAGCATTCCACAGGACATGAGAAGAAAGTTTCACCAGGGTCTATAACACAAGAATTTGGAAATGTGTTATCAACATTTCAGGAGAGAGGAGTTTTAATGCTTTACACAGTAGATGGTTTACGATACCATCTGTACATTCTTTTCCTCCATGAGGAGGTCTGTTGATCTTTAATTTCTGTTCAGGTCATGTAGGTGGCTACATGCAGCAACTTACTCTGAATTTGGAGGAAGAGCCTGGGCCCTGAGCCTCCATTGCATTATCCACAGTTTAGAAGCTTGCTATTTTGCCATGAAAAATACAGTAATTAATTAAAAGAATAAAAAACATTAAAGTACTTTTGGAAAGAGATTTTTTAAATTATCTATGATTTCTTCAAATGAAAATCCTATAGGCATCATCTTACATAGAACCTTCTGATGACTTTTGCCGACTCCCTTATCCTCCTCTCCAAATACCAGAATCATGCCTTCAGAAACTGATATAACAGAATTGAATCATAGCTTTATCCTTTATTAGCTGGATAACCATGAGCAATTTAATCACTATAAGCTTCCTTTTCCTTATTTTTGAAATATAATAATAATAATAGCAACAATGATAACTAGTATATATTTTAGGCACCTTGAGATGATACATTTAACAGGTCTATCGCTATGCCTGGCATACAGTAAAGAAATTTTCTATATGTATAGAAATAGAGACAGTGATAGAGATAAAGAGAGAGAGACAAAGATAGAGAATTATGATATCCATTTGAGAAAGTCTGCAATACATTGATATTGTTGGTTGAAACATGCTAAAAGAATTCTGGCCCAGAAATGTACATATTCTCCCAATGACCATGGTGTCATGGTTTGGCAAATAAATCTTAAAAATTATCAACTTCCTTCTCCCCATATTAATATTCCAACACAAGTGAACCACATGAGGAATGGAATTCTGTGCTCTATCAGTAGGATTGTTAACATTGCACAGGGTTGTCCTCAAATTTTTCCATCTATCTTGAAAGACTGTTTTGCCTGTCAGAGTGCAAGAGTGAACAAGGCACTAATTCAGGCAACTGAGGTGCAGCCTATGTTAAATTTCATTAGACCTCTTGCTATATGCCCTCATCACATTTTTCTGTTGCCTCCTTCATAGCATTCATCACACTTGAATTTTTTTTCTAATTTTTGCTTTTGTCACTAATCTCTCAGTGCCAGCAGGCACCACGCCTTTCTTGGCTATAACCATATGCCCACTTCTAGGGTAGTGCCTGTTGCACCGTAGGAGCTCCAGTGATATTTGTGATATTGAGAACCATTGTGTGGTCTTTGCTGTTTGTGGCAATGCAACACTTTTATTACTTCTACACCAAATATATAATAACCCCAAGAATTCAGAATAGTTCCAAATTCAAAAATAGAAGAACAATTTTAAAATTTTTAGAAGCTAAGAAAGAAGTTCCTAGTGTAAGTTTTGATGAAGATGGGAAAAACAGTTGATAAAAGTAGAAGATTTTTGTTTAAGAGTGCCCCTTTCAAAACAGAAAAAAATTGCTTATCTGGAGATAGAATCTTTTTTAACTCTATTTCCAGAAGTGCAAGAGAAGGGAAAGAAGTCAGAAGATAAGAGGACAAGTGGGGAAATAAAGAGGGGAAAAAAAAGCCAGCAGAAGGCAAAAATTTTGAGAAACAGCGACTGGGACAGCAAACAAATAGAGGGTGTCTGGTAGTAGAAGGCAGAACTGGAAACAGGCAGAAAAGAATTCAACTGTATGGTCTATCAGTGAAAAGGGTATCAGCTCAATAAGCTTCAAGGGATTTTGGAGGGCAGGACAGCCAAACAGTTCGCATGGTAGGGAGTACATATGCTTGAAAATGGTATAGTAATAACTGAAGTTGTTCCACCCGTTGGTTCCCACCAATGGTTCCCACTTCCTCATGGAGCATGCATGAGAGTTTAAGAGTTTAAGATAAGGGCCAGCATTGTGCATACATATCATATTTTCATCATGTTTTTAAAATAAAGATAATTTGACCATAACTGATTAGAGTTTTTCACCTGTATTTCCCCCAAATCAAAAATTTTTATTCTTTCTTCTTTTTATTTTTTGTATCATTAATTTGTAGACTCACAAGCAAGTGATCATTATAAGATTCCTTACATCTGTTTTGTAGAATTCGAAAGTAGAAATGGTCTCTGTTACTAATAGACTTTAATTAAAGAATAAATAAATGAAAGACATAGTTTCTTCCTGTTAGCCAGCTAACTGTACATTCAGGTGCAATTTCAATTGTTTGACATATGAAAACTAATTGCAACTTCACTCGTCTAATGATTTTGTTTTTAAGAAGAGGATGGCATCATGCTAGTTGAGAACCCTGGTAACCTTCAGAATAGTCTTTTGAAACACAAAAATTAATGTTCATTCATATCAACAAAAAGCATAACCATAAGAAGCAAACTATTATGAGTCTTGATAAAATTGTTAAGGACAGAAGAGGAAATGTTTCTTTTTTGCCAACACTACCCTCTAGTGAGCAACAGAAAAAGATGTACTTTTGGAGAGAAGAGTTTATCCTTCCTTAATTTACTGCAAATAAAGGATTTGTGCAGAAACAGATTTATGTACATTTTTCTTCAGATATCCCTGGAGCATAAATATAATGAACTATTGATTATACTCGTTGGCATTGCACTTCAGTAAATTTTTTCATCTGAAATAATGCATTGTGGAAGAACCGTGTGCAACTCCTGCACATTTTAACCACAATAAGAGATTGCAACTCCCCACATAGGCACACCAGGCCATCAAAAGATATACTGCCACAATAACTGCTTTGATATATTCTTTTAACTGTCATCTAAAAACCAAAAAAAAGGGTGGGGGGATAATATCAATCATTTAGGGGTGCCAGGCAATTTTAATCCCTAATTTGTAAGATTTGTTTATTAATCTAATTAGCATTCTTAGAAAAAGCAGGAGAAAATGGGCCTACAAATGTTTTATATATTTACCCCCTGCTAGAACCCCAAGATCAATACCTTACACTGCCCTTGTATAGAGAACCAGTACTTCTTATACTGTTCACTTATCCAGATTTTAAAGTTTATAATTTATAAAGGAAGTCTTTTTCATTGAAGAGATTGTGAATGTTGTATGTCAAAACAGTGGGAACGATTTATTTTTCAGTTTTGCTCATAGTTCAAGACCTCCTGTTTCCTGTTAGAGTCTGCAGGTTGAGTCATATCCACACCTCTGAAGTCAGCTCTATTGTGAATATAAAAGCAAGCTCTGTTTGAGTGTAATAGATAATTATCCTGACTCCTTTGTAAAAGCAGAGGTTGCAATATGTTAATTAGTGTATTTCCAATTTACATTGTACCAAAAAAATTGTTGTATCAGAACAAATATCAAAGACTCAGGAGAAGAATTTTTTGCTTTGTTTTCAATAGCATGTGAGAAAAAGATGACCTAGAGAGGATGAATGCATAATTAATGAATTTAGCTTTGGGCCCAAATATGTTTGACCTGAAGTAGCTCAAACACTGCAGGGTGCAATTATTATAAGAAAGTAAATTAAAAAATAGAAATCAGTCATGCCTACAAGAATTATTTATTAATAAAAAAATGATATGAAATTCTCCCTGAAGGATAAAATGGTTCAGAAAAAATTTTTAAAGGGCCTCCTCGCAGGGCACTTGCCTTATTATTTTGGTTCTGCCAGCTATGTAGATGAATTTAGGCAAAGTCACTAGCCTATAAGTGGCTCAGAGTCTTTATCTGTCAGATGGCAATTAAGTGCCATAGAAGCAAGGGCATCTTCTTCTCGAGTCAGCACCGTGACTAGCTTTGGGCATAGAGATAGCAGGTGATGGATACATATTTATTTAATGAGTGTTACTATGTGAGTAACAATGCACTCTTATCTTCCAATTGTGAAAATAAAATAAGATACTGCATATAAATTGCTTTGAAACTATCTTTCAGTGCCTAGAATCCTATGTGCCATTTTTGTCGTGCTCCGCAGTAAAACACAACCTTTTGCCATTTTACACTTGTAAAATAGCATCAGAGAATATATATATATATATATATATTTTTTTTTTTGCATCAAAGGATATTTCAGTTTGTATTTGAAATGTTCAAATCATGGCATTATGCTAAATGTATAAAACAATTCATAGTTTGAACAGAAATATAAACAGCTGTTAAAAAGCAACAACACAAAAAATACCAAAAAACACTTTTCTACAGTGGTCTCATAGACTTTTATGTTTTTAGGTAAATTTGTTCCTCTGTGTTTTCAAAGTTGAAAACTTTACACCATGCTTTTAGAAGTATCTTAGAGAAAGTTTTCACCATAAGCATCAGTTACGTCTCTAAAAAGTGTATTTTCGTGGGTGATGACCTCTAGCTGATTGATACCCGTTTGCATTGTGTAAGAAATCTCGCAGTTCCCTCTGCAGTGCCAGGCTGAGTAAGAGGCATGGAACTGAGAGATGGAAGGATGGCAGTGGCTGCGGGATAGGAAGAAAGGGAGTGGGCTTCGTAGCTATGTCTCTAACCTGGTTTCGATGGAACCACTGAACTCTTCGTTGTGTTCTACAGGATATGAATGATTATGCTCCAGTGTTTAGTAAACGCATCTACAAAGGAATGGTGGCCCCCGACGCAGTCAAGGGTACACTAATCACAACCGTCTACGCTGAAGATGCAGACCCTCTGGTGAGTAGGTGCTGAGTCCCTCTCTGCACTGTAGCGCGGAAAATCTAGCGCTTATAAATGACCTCTTTATTCTCAAGACAACAAAGGTGGTCCGTCCGAGTTTCACTCCACTCATACATTTTATGTACTCTTGCCTATTTCATCCACAGTTACAGTCCATATTTCAACTGATTATTACTTAATCTAGACAATTAGTGATATGCTTTTTGTTTTATGAGAATTTAAAAGTTACTCTTTACCAGTTTCTCTAGCATTAATGGAAAGAATCATCTACCTTTGGAATTTACTATCACTTGGGTTCCTTACTTAGAGCAGTGTAAGTTTAGTTTAATCTTGGATAGGCTTTATACTTATGTATATTCAGTTTTAGTCACATGGGGCTATTTTGTTGGCAAACTCTTGATTCAGCATATGATGTAATACTTATGTTGTACATGCTTATTTTGCTTAGCTAAAATATTAACATTGTTTTTGGCGTATATTTAGTAGGCTTTTTTATTAGACAGAATTTTGCCTTTTTTTAGAATATCCAAAATTAACTTGCAAAAGGGACAGATTTTAATTACAGCGTTATTGTAGCAAAAGTGAAATAAATCACCCTTAATGATGTTTTCTTAATGTACTAAAAATAGCATAGAAGAGATAGTACTTATATAAAATTGCTTTCTGTAAATAGTTTGAAAGCTTTACAAGTATTACTTATTTTATAAGAGCCAAATGGTAGAGATTTTAATTTATACTTTTGGTAATTTGGTCACTGACGGATTCTAGAGACCTATATGTAAAAGTAAGAAAGTGGGCCATTTTAGAGAAGTGAGAAAGGAGAAGGAAAAAATCCTGAATCTTATAAATGATTTAAAAGTTCTATTTGCTAATGATAATATAGACAGTATTGCTGCAATGCTATTTTTTAATTAAAGGTGGCTGGCAGTAATAACTTTCTTTTGCTTGAATTGTGGCAAATCGTATCAAGTCTATTGTTGACTATAAGGTCTTGAAAAATAATAATCCTAACATGAAAGCAGTGACCTTTAACTCAGAGTCTCCTTTTCTCGAGTGTGTTAAAATGTCTTTGAAACTGATTTGTTGTGTCTTAGGAAACATGATAGGCAAAATTTCATTGCCTTGAACATATCAATAGAGAAAGTGAATGTGAAATTGGTGGCTTGTCTGTCTTAAGTCAACTGTCACAGACACAGGATACTTTGAAATGAGGAAATAAGCATTCAGTTTTATTCAACACATGTGCTTTGAGCATCAACTCCATGCTGGTCATTGTACTAACCAATTTTTAGTCTCAAGAAATTCACAATTTAATAGGAATGATAAAACTTCAAATAGAAATTATAGCAACTGTACTGAATGAGCATAAAGAAACACAGCATTTTAAAATTTCACATTTCTGAAACATTTTATCACAGAATTTAAGATAGTGTTACATCTAGGGACTTAGTAACCAGAGGCCATATAAGTGATCCTAAGATCACCTTTACATGGGAAAACCTCAAAGCCTTGGTATGGCTGGCAAAATTCTCACTTCATTTTGGCCTTGGTACTTGGCTTGACATTCAGGTCACATCCACCGATCTGAGAGATGCTGTCTTCCTCTGTTGTCTGTTGTATTACAAAGGTAAATCACTTATCTAAGGCAGTTATCTAGAGAGAAGTCCCTAATTTCATACCCTGAAACCATTTTACAGAAATTTACCAGGTTCGTAGTCCACATGCTTTGAAGGACTTTCAGTTTTGCATTCCCAGTAGTACTTTTTGGCATTTAATATCTGATGCAGACTTTTCAACAGATGAAAGGTAGATGCCAGTCACTCAATTTACAATACAGAGTATGCATCACTTGAGTTGGCTTATTTGAGTTACTAGGTATATATGTGATCAGACTCAGTTTTCATCCTCAAAACACTAATATTCTTTTAGTATAACTATTGTTCAGCATCGTGCTTTTTATCATTGCTGCAAATTGGGTCCCTTAAATGAACACAGTTGCAATTAGGCTGTGCCCACACCATTCCAAAATAAAAGCCCAATTACTGAAAATTTTCACTAGTTAAATACTATGTAACATACATTTCAACTCTTATAATTTTATGATGGTGCCTAAAGGCAAAATAAACATTTTTATGGGTTTTCTAAGGGCTTTACAATCTATAACAGTTTAAAACATTTGTTAATTAATTATAAAATAATTCCAATTCATATTCTCAGAGCTACTGTGTCAGTTTCACTACTGCTGCAAGTACCTTATCATAACACTGCAAGTTTATTTAATGATGTCTCTTCCACATTAGACTGTAAGGTTCCTGAGGTCAGGAATCAAAACATTCTGGTTTGCATTAAATACTATGTCTAATAGTAGTAATACTATGCCTTGGTTAAGTAGTCTGATAGGAAGTATCAACAGGATAATTGAATAAATTAGTGGTTATTTCTATGTTCTTCAAGATTGACAAAATGTGCCAGACTCCCTACATTTAGTTACTTGGTAGTCTGGGCAAATTTCCTAATGTTTCCAAGCCTCAGTTTGGAGTTTAAAGGGCTGTAAGAATTAAATGGGGCAGTGCATGCTCAGCGTAGCTTCTGCAACTTCAATCAGCATTCAGTAGATATTAGGTTTTATTATTATTTTGCAATAATAATCTTCATCTTTACGAGGTTAGTCACATCCTTTTTGAGGCATCAGAAGAAGGAATGAATTGTAAAACACCTATTTTACACTAAAAAGCAGCAACAACAAAACCCTTTGAAGTATCAGATGGAGAAACTGGGTAAGGTCTGAAAGTCAGAGAAAGCATCGTTGCTGAATATAAATTAAGAATTATAAAATGCATGTTGTACAAAACTAAAGTGCTCTAAAGAGTGAAAAAATCTTCCAGGGATTTTTTTTTTTTCCACCGAATTAAAGCTGTTAGGACTTTCTATTTTCTGCTTTGCTTTTGTGACAGCATTGACATTATGTAGTTCACAGGAGATGACAGTAGTGAATGACTGATCATTTTGAATATTAAAAAATGCTAACCTTTTCTTTCTGCTCACCAGAGACGTCTCACTGGAAACTTTCACAAAACAAAACTGCAAGTGTAATTTCCATTCTTCTTTCTAAAATTACAGGCCAAACCCCGTTTATGAAGAGTTCTTTTTGAGAGCAGGTCAATGCCCAACAGAATAACATGCTGTTATTCTGGACACATCGACATGAAACAATCAGGATAAACAAGCGGGCTTTACATTTTGCTCATTTCCAAGAGAGCGAAGTATAGGGGACCCAGGAAGGCCTAAATGGTCATTATTATCCCAATTTTTCTTTTAATGCATTTTAGGAATTTTATAAGATTCTTGTTTAAATTAAGGCAGTAAATAGAACATGCCTAATATTAATATAAACAAACTTTCCTATTTGCATTTATACACAGAGAGAGGGAGAGTATATTTTGGGTGGTTATGAAAAAGAGACTAATGCCTTAGGAACATTTGGTATGGAATAAGAGATTACATGTGACATGCATTAAATCTAGCCTCCAATAGCTACAGTGGATAATCCACACCCTGCAATTGTATAAGGGGCTTATTAATGTTGAACGAAAAAATGAATGAATGTTCTTTCTGTTGTGCAGTTGGGGAAAGAAAAAACTTGATAAATTTGCATTAAAAACTTAAATTTGGGACCTATGTAAATGTTACACATGGGAGTTATAGAAATGTGGGTGCTTTTTAGCTATATGGGTTCTTTATAATACTAAAGACAGACAAGGAAAGATAACCGTTCTTTTGCCCTTGGTTATGTTTCATAATTAAAAAGACATACTCAAAATATTTTTAAAATTACCTCAAGTTATGCTCTGATAAGTCCCTTGGGTTTTCAGTGAATTGCAGGAATAAGTCCTTCATTTAAGAATCATTCCTATGCTCCAGAGACTTTCGAACATTTAGTTATTTGGTGGAAAAAAAAACAACAAAAAACGATTACAGCAGTTTTGTTCTTTGAGTGTAGATGCATTGATAACAGTGAGTTGCTACCAACTTTAAATTTGCATACGTTGAATTCTTCATTTAGCTAATGAAATTTCCTTTCTAAAAACAAAGTAGTTTGAAACCAGATGGCAGCAAAATAAGAAAATATTTTGAGCTTTATATCTTACCATAACTTACTCTCAAGGGGCAGAGAAGATTTTCAAAAACCAAAAACCTCAGTGCAATTTAAGAAAGCAAGCCAAGTTCAGTTCATAAATATGCTGTCCAATTATGTTAAGGGTGGAAAAACATATTGTGTTTGTTTGACTAAGATCTGAAATAAAAATGTAATTTATTAATGGTACTCTTCTTTAAAAAGAAAGTTCGGGAGAGGGGATTGGGGGAAGATGGTGGGTTTAGAAAGTCCCAGAAACCATTCCCTCCACCGGAACAACTGTTAAACAGGCAGGAACTATCTGAATCAGCTACTGTATAACTCTAGAGTCTAGGAGAACATTGTACAGCATTCAGGGAATTGCTAGAGGAACCAGCTGATACATCGCAGTAAAGCTCAGTCGATTTCACTCTCTAGACACAGATTTCCAGCCTTGTGGCAGTGAGTTGCTCAGCCCTGGCTCCTGGTGCAGCTTGTTTTTGCCAGGGTACGTGGTCTGATTACTGATCACTGCTTATGGTCAGCTACTTTAAATGGCTAGGGGCCTGACTCCAAGAGCGAGCATTGTCCCATCCCACTTTGAACAAAAGCAGCAAGGAGATGTAAAGATATTACCTTCTTCAAAACTGCGAAAAACAGTTACAGGGCTACATTTACTTGGCAAGTGCCAAATCAAGAAATTTCACTTTCAAAGAGATAGAGAGGGCGGGCCGCGGTGGCTCAGCGGGCAAGAGTGCTTGCCTGCTATGCCGGAGGACCCCGGTTCGATTCCCGGCCCCAGCCCATGTAAGAAACAAACAAACAAACAAAATATAATAAAACAAGAAAATGTTTAAAGATGTTTCCCTTTCTTCCTCCCTTCCTTCCTTCCATCCTTCCTTCCTTCTCTCTGTCTTTCCTTCCCTTAAAAAAAAAAAAAAAAAAAAAGAGATAGAGAAAGAGCTCCTGGCTTCCTTACCGGCCCCTCCCTCACTCTCTCTAGAGGGGAGTGTGGATCTGGCAGGTGCTTCCTTTGTGGATCCTGTCTCTTTTCCCTGTCCGTGCTCCCACTACCCCTCCCCTGAATTTGCCCTTCCTGAGAAAGCAGCTTGAGTCAGTAAAAGTAACCCGGAACAAAGGGTTACCTGTTTTAAGTCTAGTGGTAGGCACCTATGAGGAGGAGAAGCTCTTCTTCCTAGACAGTAGAGGGGGCATTAAAATTCCTGTAAACAAAGGAATTCCTAAGTCCAGGAGCAAGCACAAACTCAAGGCAAGACACAGGCCCAAAAGAAGGCAGGGGGATCTCTGAGCTTTGCATTCGCCTTGGGCTAATATTCTTGAGAGGGAAGGCTGAGCTCTGAAGTAGCCAATGCAAAGCCAATTTGCAAAGGCTGTGAAAAGTGGTTTTTTGCATTGCTTTACTTGATTTTGTTAGATGCTGACACTTAAGAAGATCGGGCATATCACTTGCTGAATATAAATTCAAGAAATAGGCAGCACCGGGACTAAATCCAAGAATTAATGCTCTGAATTATTAAAATGTACAGTAGACAACAGAAGATTACAAGTCAAACAAAGAAATAGGAAATGATGGTCCAGCTGAAGGAAGAGGGTAAAAATCCAGAAAACATCAACAAAGACAAGACTATGGATGTACCCAAACGGTCTTCAGTGTGCTCAAGGAGATGAAGGAAAATCCAGAGAACAAACTGAAGGATAGCAGGATCAGTGAATGAACATGAGAATCTTGATAAAGAGATATAAGTTTTAAAAAGGAACCAGAGAGAACTACATGAGTAGAAGACCACAAAAATTGAAATGAAAAATTCCCAGAAGGGTTTCAACAGCAGATTGGAACTGGCAGAAGAGAGAATAATGAGTGGCTACTACATATTATATAGAACAAACAGAAAGCTCACAAGTGTTAGGTAGGATGTGAAGAAACTGTAACACTCATTTATTGTTGATGGGGATGTAAAAAGGTGCAGCTGCTGTGGAAGATAGTTTGATGGTTTCTCAGAAAGCTAAGTATAGAATTACCGTATGAACTGGCATTCCCACTTCTAGGTTTATAGCCTCAAAGAATTGAAAGCAGGGACTCACAGTGATACCTGTACACAGTTGTTTCTAGCGGCATTATTCAAAATTACCAACAGTTGGAAGCAGCCCAAGTGATCATCAACTGATGAATGGGTAAACAAAACGTGGTATATACGCATGGTGGAATATTTTTCAGCCATAAAAAAATGAAATTCTGATACATGTGACAACATGGATGAACTTTGAAGACTTCATGTTGCATGAAATAAGCCAGACACATTAGGACAAATGTTTTATGATCTCACTGATATGATAGGAAAGGGAATAAGAAAATTCGTAGAGTCAGAAACTAGAATGTAGGTTACTAGAGGCTTGGATTGGGGTAGCAAAATGGGGGGTAATTCTGAAGTTGTGCAGTGTTTCTATTTGGAATGATGGAAACATTTTGGTAATGGATGTTGGTGATGGTAACACAGCATTGAGCATGTAATTAACACCCCTGAAGTATATATTTAAATGTGGTTAAAGGGGGGAAGTTTTAGGTTCTATTCATGGTACTGAAATAACTAACTAACTAAATAAATATACTCAAAGGACTGTGAATCCTAGAGGAAATCATGAATTTTAGGTAATAGTAAATTATAAAAATGTTCCTTCATCAAATGTAAGCAAATGTATCACACCAATGAACAAGGTTTTACTAGGATAATATCTGGAGGGGTCTATATTTTATGCATTATTTTTCTGAAACCTGCAACTTTGTAGGTAAAGAAAGAGGCTTCAGAAATCTGTGCTGGAAATCTGGGTAAGCATCGCTAAGATTTGATTTTGAAAGTGTTGGCTAATACTGGTACTGATGCTTGCGAATCCCCCCTCATAATCACTTTTCAGTGGCGTGGGGAAAGAGGGGTTCATATTTGTTGTGGAAAAGAAAAATTGTTTTGCAAATCAAAATATGTCCTTTCATGGAGTGGCATCCCTAGTTAATGTGACATTACTCTACTATTGAAGAAGCCGTATCAAGGCAGGTATCCTAATTTCACAACTAGCAAAAAATGTTTTGTGGTTATATAAAATAGCACAGTTTTTAAACAGAAGCGCTATTATTATTAATTGATTATTCTCCGTGTACTTTTAAGTGGGTGCATTTCTTAAAAAAAACAAAACTGCCAGATAAACTTTTCAGGTTTATTACCCAATCGAACCTTCAATTTTATGAAAATCCCTAATGCAGTAACTTGAAATTTGACAATATTCCAGCTATTTCTCAAGATTAAAAATTGCATCATGCTTTTTTATATTCTAAGCTTTTAAATAGTTCTTTGCATATACTAAACACTTAACATATGTTTCTTGATCTTTGATATTCTAAATGAGAATGTCGAAAAATTAATTTTTGTAGACATTTAAGTTTTCTCTAATTTTACCTATTAAAATTTTTAAAATTATATAGTGTTGAGAATCGTAGCAAATAGTAGTAAAAATGTTCCCTACTTCTACTACAAAAGACAAAATCTAAAGCTAGTTACAGCAATAAATAACCTTCACACACACACAAAGGATTATCAAATGTGTATCAAAATCTCATGAGTAGGGCGGGCCACGGTGGCTCAGCAGGCAAGGATGCTTGCCTGCCATGCTAGAGGACCTGGGTTCGATTCCCAGTGCCTGCCCATGTAATAAAAAATAAATAAAATAAAATATCTCGTGAGTATCCCTGTTAGGTCTAAGCTTGGCAATACACCCTGCCCATTGACTAAAATTATTTATTTTTATTCTCACCTGTGCTCTTCAGTAGACTATATTGGAAGAAAGCTCTAGTTCCAGAAACATATGACCTGGATTCAAATTTTTCTGTTTGTAATTTGTAAGCTATGTGATTTGGGGAATTCATGTTCCTTGTCTCTACCTCAGTCCTCTCATGTGAAAGATAAGAATGATAGTGATATTACCTCATTGGTCCCTTTATCAGGATTAAATGAGATAAGTTATATAAAGTATTTGATATAGTGATTATCACAAAATAAGCCCTTAATAAATATTAACTACCATGTATTTCTTGAATAACACTCATATTTATTCATTATCAGATACATCTAAAATAACTACTGTATGAATTATACAGCTATTTAAGACTTCTTTTTGCGGGCTTTGATATTGCTTTATGAAATAAATATGCTTCGAAAAAGACCCGGAAAGTTCTGGGTCGCAATTGACTTTAAAATCAGTTCCCAAATATTGTGAGATTTCTCACTCTGCTTTTTTCAGAATTATATTTATAAAAGGACAAGTAAGTGCAAGCGGGTGTGTATTCTTTACCTCTATTGAAAATATTGGCCCTCCAGAGTTCAGACAAGGTACCTAAGGAATAATTTGTAAAGGGATTCACAGGTGGCTTTAATGTCCATCTCAATGATTCAAGGACACTTTTGATCGCTAGAAAAACATGTTTTGTTTTGTGTTTTTAAGAGCACATAGCCTATGTTTTAATGAAATCCCATATTGCCACCAAATGATGCCAGGCAATGAATTACAGCCAACTTCTCAAAATGCTTAGCCCCCTAAATAGTTGTTCTCTTACAATCCTAGCAAAGGATATACCAGAACAAAAACCATAATCTTCATCCACAATTAGCTTGCTTTGGATGCAACAGATAAAACTATTCAGGGCCAAGAGGGTTACCAGATTTTATTTTTATCTGTAGATAACATGACTGTTTATACCATTTTTCATTGATATCTATACAGATACATTTTTCATCCCTCACCACGTAGATGTTGTTATACTAATCAATTTAGGTTATTGCTAGCAATGTACTGGAAAGTCCAATTTTAAAGATCAGCAGCTATTAACCATGATTGCTGACCCTGAAGCCTGTGGGGGGAAATGTGCAAAGCTCAGTGGTGTTTTTCCTTCAAATCAGAGTTGTTAGGGAAATAATCAGGAACTTGTTTTCACCATGCATGTCAGTTTGTGAAAATTATGATGATATAGCCCTAGTCTCAGTTCCTTTAGTCTCAAATAATTAATTAGAAAGAAAGAGCACTGTGAAACATTTGGGGCTTGATCTCTAAACTGACAAGGGGTTATAATTAGGTTCAAGCGTGTAATTGAGTACAAAAGGGATGGTTTTATGAGCCAAGTTCATATATGATTAACTTCTAGAAAAGGCTTTTCAAAGGGTTTTAAGATCCAGTGCTATTTTCTTTTCTTTTTTTTCATTTATAGATTCCCTTCAAGAACAATTATATTATTAACTCACTTGAGATCAATATTGGCATTAACTGTTTCAGATGTAAATGTTGCTCTTCTAATTTAGAAACTACAATGTTTACCAGGGAACACACGGGAATTTTTCTTTTGTCAAAAATGGAAATGTCTATAAAGGTTTTTTCTTACTTTATGAAAGTGTCACCCAGTGATGCATCAGTGATACCCATTATTCTTCATGTTGAGAATAAATCTCATGGTCTCCAGGTCCCTATACTCTTTTAAAATAAGACGAGTTTCTAAGGGAATTAAGGGGAGCATAACAGGGTCCTCATGGGACTCACCATAGACCCCCTTATGGCTTAAATGGAATGATTATTTTGAAGTTCTTGCCAGAGGATACAGGGACAGATAATAAGGGCATTTTAGCTTCTCACAACCTGGATTCTTGGCCTTAACACCCTCTAAGCTGGGCCCCTGTTAAGTCTTGGTCTTATCTTTAACCACTTTACAATTCTTCCATATGCTTGAATGGTGGTAGTGCTTAAGCAGTAGTAGACTTACCACAAGACGTATTTCTAACACAAAATAGACATTTCATACATACTTATTAACTAAATTTTTAAAATAAAAAATATATAACTTACAAATAAGGATATGACAAAGATATAGCAATAAGGGCATGATTGTGCATATGAAAAATGCCAAGGAATGCTGAAGTTATTCAGAAAATGGTTTGGGTTTTCTTAATTTATTTCTTTTATTAGTTTGGTTAATTTCCATCTCTAACTGAGTTTGAAATTTTGAAGCTAGAAAATATGACAATTGTAATGCCTCATGGTTAACACTGTTACAAAGCAAATCAGATTAATTGCTTTCAAAGACATTGGGGAAAGAATAATTTTGGAAATGACACCAGGAAGAGAAATCTCTGTGTACTTGAGAACAAATTACTTAATATGTGTATTCAATGATAATAATAGGTTTTCGTATTCCCTGACACAATGTGATTGCCATCATTATGAAGAAAATTATGTGGCTCTGAGTAAGTAATTTATTGATAATTATGTATTTAAGAAAAATGACTGGGCGGGCCGCGGTGGCTCAGCGGGCAAAGTGCTTGCCTGCTATGCCGGAGGACCTCGGTTCGATTCCCGGCCCCAGCCCATGTAACAAAAACGGAGAAACAAAAATACAATAAAACAAGAAAATGTTTAAAAGATGTTTCCCTTTCTTCCTCCTTTCCTTCCTTCTCTCTGTCTAAAAAAAAAAAAAAAAAAAAAAAAATGACTAACTCAGGATATCCCCCAATGTTTAGGATATAGTTATTTTGGCTCACTATATTCTCATTGAAATCCCCTATGTTTGCAGGTTGGAACATCTTTCATACAAGTTTGCAATTACCTTATATGGTAATTAATTATATTCTCACCATCATTATAAATCAAAACATATTGTATTTAATACTCAATATAAGAATAGAAACCAAAAGTAAAAAATAACTGAGAGAAAAGAAAGTAATTTAAAATGTAAGATTATTTTTTCTCAATCTAAATTTACATTTATTCTCTATATTAATAACCTCACCTGTTATTGTGTGAAATTATATCGCTTTTCCATCAAATAATCTAGGTAATTTCCATCATGACAGGATTTTTTGTCTGTTCTATCCCCACTGCCTAGAAAAATTGCCTGGGTTATATTATCACTATGTAAATTGAATGAATGGCTGCTCCAGAAATATTATCTCATGCTAATATTTATTACGTTTACACAGTCAAAACTGCTAGATAAAAGGGCATCACACACACACACACACACACACACAGAAAGAAATAAAAAAAAGGGCATCACACAGTTGATATGATGCCTTTACATTTTGGAAACTCCATAGTATTTAAATAAATCACATTATACCTCAAACCATGTTTGGAAAGAAGTCTAATACATGGATTAAAAAATTAATCCCTTCATTAATTCATAGATGTCATAAATCATGTCCTTCCTGAGGGCAAATGGGGCCAAACATCCCCAGAGTCCCTCAAAGCTATTTCTAATGTCACTAGTGCTGACATTTGTGTTGAACTAGGAAAAATGTTATTTTACAACATTTACTTAACTTCTTTAAGCCTCATTTCCCTATAGTGGTAATAAGACCCACTTGACTGAATTGCTGTTTCGGTTTAATGGAGGATAAAAAACAGTCAGCCAATATCAAGCACATGGATGTCAGTTTCTCCTCCTCCCCCTCAGGATGATGGGAAACATGCTTAACTTGGCCCCTGGTTTGGAACAAGACTGACATCCTCATCAATTCTGTCACCTTTTGACTTATAATGCTTGAATTGGAAGTGTTTATGAAAATACCATGCTAATAGGGCCTCTACAATCTCCAAAATTGAACAACAAATAAGTGCATATATTAGCAAAGTTATTACCAAAAATTAGTTTGGATTTTTGGTTTAAATAAACATGTTTTAATTAATGTAATTTCATACTGATGTACTTTTATCCCCTTGAATATAATTTAAAATATACAACATATTAACACATAAAATAGAATTTATTATGCCACTTTAGTACTCAAATGTGATACCAGAACAAATTCCACATACACCACAATCACTACACATTCTATAAATTAAAGTACAATTGTCTTACATTTTCATATGTGGGTGTCTATATCGTGAGGAATGATGCCCACTTTTACTTTCTTTCTGCTCTCAAAACATATACCAAGAGCTGCTGCAAGCAGGAGCACGGGTTATTATGCATTTACAACTCCAGGGGGTGTTATGCACATGGTCACTCCAACGAAATCTGTATGTGTGCTGCCCCAGAGATAAACATTGATTACGTCAAGATGCAATATGTCTCAGAACAGACAGTAAGTCAAATACTGATATATACTATGAAGGAAATAAAAGACAGTGGCAAAGAATGGTGTATGAGTGGGTGTATAAGAGGGAGTGTCATTTGATTCCTGAATATTAGAAGGAGGAAGCCTTGCAAGAGTGCTGAAGGCAGAGAGAACAAGTGGAAAAGCCCTGAGGTGGGCATGAGCTGAGGGTTTTATATGAGAAATATGGTTAATTAATTGTTAATTAACAACAGAAATAAGAAGATACAAGATGAGCTCTGTGAGGGTGTTCATTTTAGTACTGCTAGGACTCAGCAGTGCCTAATCAGTAAATATGTTAAATGAAAGAACAAATGAATGAATGAATGGGCTAAACACACACACACACACACACACACACACACACACAGCCAGAAATGCATATAATAAACATTACCTACTTTAATCTTGGTGCTATAAACACAAGAAAGATATTGATAGTAAATAACTTATAAAATGTTGAATTTCTAATGTTTTAAAAATTGCTTTGTGAAAATATGTAGGAAATAAATATATTATTATGTAGTCCCACAATATTAGTTTTTCAACTAGAGTTAAATATATTTTATGTAATGGCAAACAGAAAATCCTTTGGGATTTGTTCTCAATTGTGGTTAATTTCAGTTATATTTGATGTCAAATCAAGATTTTCAGCACAACTTGAATGAATAAGCTTTCAGTAATGTTATGGTTCCATTTGGAACATTTTATTTAGGGAAATGTATTCCTCTAAAAGAAAGTGTCCAGTTTATTAGAAAATTCTGGTAAGAACATCAAAAAATGTTTTGGAGAATGAAAGATGAAACAAAGCAGGATTGCTTTAACAATTCCTCATCAGTTTTTTTTCTTTTTCCTCGCATGGACAGGCACCGGGAATCGAACCCGGGTCTCCAGCGTGGTAGGCGAGAACTCTGCCTGCTGAGCCGCTGTAGCCCACCCCTCACCAGTCTTTTAAAACAGTTATCTGAAGTAACACTTGTTCTAATATTTGGTGTTGACTCAATTTAGAGAAGTAATTGTCGTGGTAGACAAGGAGGCTTCAAGAGAGCTGAGGCTTCAAGAGAGCTATCCTGCTGTGATTGTTACATTTCCAGTTTCGATAAAATTTTAAAGAAGGCATTAATTGTATTTCCCCGCCAACAGACTCCAAGCAGCGGCATGATGAGAAATGCCTCCTTACCCACCACTACCCATTGAGAAAAGAATCTTTGCAGCCGGATCCCCACTTTCCTATTAAATTAATGATTATGCTTTGCCTTAATCTTTCTGGAAATTTTTCCTGTGATAATGCCTCTTCATGATGTGTAGGCAAATAAAGCAAAATTTGCACATTGCTTATATATATCCTCCTTTCTTTTTGTGACATTTTTATGCATTTTGTAGGATTCCCCACTAACTTTCCATAAGTCATGGTGAATCAAAGTCTATTTTATATTTCCTTTAGAAATGTTATCTTGAATGGAATGGCAAAATACATTTTACTTTATGTGACTAAAATATCTAAGCCAATGAAGAGACCTTGTAATGAAGCCAGATGAATTAAAGACTAAAATTAAATGAATTTCACTTGATGGATATCTAGAGCATGTTTTCTTTGAAGGAGACATAAAGCAATCAGATAACTGTTTGATTCTTTTTATTCCAGAAATCGAATACATTTCTAAAACAACTGTAAGTTTAAAAAGCATGGAAAAAGATTATAAAAATATGTATTAAAGGCAAGGAAACCATGCCAGAGTATGGAACAAAAAATTAGAAATATTTAGTAAAGTGTTCAGAATAGTGGTCTTCAAAACTAGAAAAGTTACATTGCGCTGAAGAAAAAGACCAACTTTGTTTCATCTCTTTAAAGGACAGACAGGTTTGGTTTCAAGTGTTTAGATATGGGGAAGATTCTTTCTAATTAATAAAGCCCTTAAATGCTACACTGGGTTTCTTAGAAAGATTATGAAATTTGTTTGGCGACAATCTTTTAAAAACGTATTCGAATGCTAAGGTTTAGTGGTGGAAGTGTCTAAAGACAGATAACTAATGACCTCACCAAGATTCCTCCATTAATAGGAACCAGTAAATGTGATTGGTCAGAGTGTGGCCCCGTGAAGTCATTTGCTTGTCATTTATAAATCAGACCGCAGCCTAGTTTCAATTTAGTATGACTTTAAGGAAACAGTTTTTGAAAAACTACTTTTATATATTAGGGTGAGTCTATCACAGTTTGTAAATGCTATAAAAAAAGAATCTATTGCCATAGGAACAAATTTTTTTTTTTTTATTAACAGAAAGAAAAAAAAAGAAAAAAAGAAATTAACACAACATTTAGAAATCATACCGTTCTACATATGCACTCAGTAATTCTTAACATCATCACATAGATGCATGATCATCGTTTCTTAGTACATTTGCATCGGTTTAGAGGAACTAGCAACACAACAGAAAAAGATATAAAATGTTAATATAAAGAAAAGAAATAAAAGTAGTAATAATAGTAAAAACAACAACAAACAAACAAACAAGCAAACAAAAACAAAAAAAAACCCTATAGCTCAGATGCAGCTTCATTCAGTGTTTTAACATGATTATTTTACAATTAGGTATTATTGTGCTGTCCATTTTTGAGTTTTTGTATCTACTCCTGTTGCACAGTCTGTATCCCTTCAGCTTCAATTACCCATTGTCTTACCCTGTTTTTAACTCCTGCTGAACTCTGTTACCAATGACATATTTCAAGTTTATTCTCGAATGTCCGTTCACATCAGTGGGACCATACAGTATTTGTCCTTTAGTTTTTGGCTGGATTCACTCAGCATAATATTCTCTAGGTCCATCCATGTTATTACATGGTTCATAAGTTTATCTTGTCTTAAAGCTGCATAATATTCCATCGTATGTATATACCACAGTTTGTTTAGCCATTCTTCTGTTGATGGACATTTTGGCTGTTTCCATCTCTTGGCAATTGTAAATAACGCTGCTATAAACATTGGTGTGCAAATGTCCGTTTGTGTCTTTGCCTACACAATGGGAGACAATATTTGGAAACGACATATCAGATAAAGGTCTAGTATCCAGAATTTATAAAGAGATTGTTCAACTCAACAACAAAAAGACAGCCAACCCAATTACAAAATGGGAAAAAGACTTGAACAGACACCTACCAGAAGAAGAAATACGGATGGCCGAGAGGCACATGAAGAGATGCTCAATGTCCCTGGTCATTAGAGAAATGCAAATCAAAACCACAATGAGATATCATCTCACACCCACCAGAATGGCCATTATCAACAAAACAGAAAATGACAAGTGCTGGAGAGGATGCGGAGAAAGAGGCACACTTATCCACTGTTGGTGGGAATGTCAAAGGGTGCAACCACTGTGGAAGGCAGTTTGGCGGTTCCTCAAAAAGCTGAATATAGAATTGCCATATGACCCAGCAATACCATTGCTAGGTATCTACTCAAAGGAACAAAATTTTAATGACTGATTTGTTTGATAAAGAGATTGCTCTTCTTCAAAATGATGATCAAAAAAAAAAAATCTCTTGAGGGCGGGCCACCATGGCTCAGCAGGCAAGAATGCTTGCCTGCCATGCCAGAGGACCCGGATTCGATTCCCAGTGACTGCCCATGTAAAAATAAATAAAGAAATAAATAAAAATTTAAAAAAAATCTCTTGAGAGATTAATAGATATAGAGGTGCAGTTTAATATATGTAGCATATTATCATAGATTGAAATGGTAAGTATAATTTAAATGTTTTCATTTTAATGTTAAGTATGTTTTCATAGTTTGGTTTATTTAAAAATATGATTGACGGTGTAATGAATTCAACCGGGAGAAGTGCCAACCTAATTGGGAATATGTAAGAGCAAAAAGCAGATTCCTCAATTCTTAGCATAATTTAATGGATAAAACATATTTGGTGTATTTAACATTTATCTGAATGATAATTTGAATATTTGCAAGTGATATCATATTTATTGAAACGTATAATTCATAAATGTAATAGATGACTTTATTTTACTTTTTTCAAATATACTTAATAATAATGATCTTTGCACATTAGAATATCTTGATCATATCCATTAATTTTATTTTTAGGGAATCAAGTATTAAAGGTTAATGATAAGTAATTTTAAATGATAAAGTTTACAATGGACATTTTTTAAATTTTGCTTGAAATTCTGGGTTTTACAATTACTTTTTTTTCCTCTCAAATTAAAGCTATACTAACCATGACTTCTTAAAACTAGGCATTTGACCCAGTTTATGTTGTAAATGTCCCAGTGATAACGTTGGGCATGTTGGCTGAAGCAGTCTCCTGATGCCAACACTTCACATATTTTATAGTTGCGTTATCTAACTATAAAAATGAGCCTGTTTTAAAAGGGAGTTTGTAAGGAATAAAGGAACGGAGGGAGGAAGGGAGGGAATGAAAGAGAAGAAAAAGGTATTTAGTTTTATCAGGTGATACAAAAGAAAATGTGGTCCCTTGATAATAAATGTGATAGAGGAAGCCATTAAAATGTCTCTTGTTGGCTAACATTCCAGGATCACATTTTCATGATGTGGTAGTAATCTGTAAATAACTGAAATTATAGAATTGAAAGTATATTCATATAGTTAATATATAACATATGTGTTCATATACATGCAATTCTAACCATAATGACCCTCTAAGAGAGTTCTAGTATGTTCTGAACAGCAAAATATTCTAAGTGTCTGTAGATGTAATACTCCATATAGCAGGACTTTTGCTTTTTCTAATTTATTAATTCAGAGACATAATTCCAAAAATACCACAAACACCTCAGGTTTACTGAGGTGGGTAATTCAGGATTGCCATAGAGAATTTTACACTGTGGAATGATGGATACTGATACTAGCAAAAACTCTGAAAATTTGTTCTTGAAACAGTTTTTACTATAATTTTTTTTCATCATTTGCCTTTTTGTCTAAAGGTAGCGTAGCTTGTGTGCTGCATAAGCTCTTGGAGAGTGTAGTAAGCCTACCACAGGCAAGATTTACTAGGATATCCAGTTCTACAGCATCTTTCTTATGAATTTTGCTCAATTGTGTTCTATGTTAATGTCATGTTAAAGGGCTATTGCCTTTGAAATATCGTAGATAAATACAATAAAGTTGATTTAACATTTAAGGACCTCTATTTTAATATAAGGCAAGCCTAATCCAAGTAATAACTCTTTCACTTACTAGGTAGGGAAATTTCGGGACATGAGTTAATTCTTAATACCCTGATTCCCTCACATGCAAAGTATGTGTGGTATCCATATCAAATCCTGGATATTTCTTGCAAGGATAAATATGAGAATGCATGGAAATGCACATAATCTAATGTATAGTAAAATGTTCAGATTGATAGCCAACAGCTCCTGCCATATCATTATGATCAGAATACAAACATTTGCCATTGTATGTGATTTTGATAGGCTGATTCCATCCAAGTGGAGAAAGATTTTTCTAAGATACAAACAACTTTCTTTGTACACTTTCTCAGTAACTGAAATAACCACCCTTTACTAGGTGAAATCATTATTTATATGTCAATCCATCCTTTCAAGATATTTCCGGTATTTTATATTGTCAGAATTTTGCAATATGTGAATTTTTTAAACATCAGTCAGTGTCTGGAAACCTTGGCACGTGGTTATTTATTTGCTAAGTAACTTACTCATTCAAATCCTCTCTGCACACCTATATGGCACTAGTCAAGGTGTTGAGATACAGACCATACTCCTGTGTAGCTTGTATTCTAATGTGAAAAGATAGTAAATACGTAAACATAAAATATATGCTATGTTTTCAGTTAAGGTTGCTAAACGAAAGTAAATGAGTGAAAAGCTAGAATGTGCCTGGGGAAGAGGCAGAGTATATATTTAATAGTTGAAAATCTGGGAGAAGAGTGTAGCAGACATAAGGCAAAGGCCATGAGGCAGGGAAAAGGACAATTGACAAGGACAATTAAAATAGTTTGGCACATACCAGATGTCTTGAGGGTCTTGTAGACCACAGTAGAGTTTGGATTTCATTTTTGTGAGTAATGGAACATCATTGGAGGGTTTTGAGCAAGACAATGAGATGGTTTATAATTTTGGGAAGATAATAGCTTGCAAGCAGAGAGAAAATTAAGAGTCCACTGCCTAAAATAGATGGTTGGAGGACCAAAAACTACATTCAAGTATACTTTCATTGATGTATTGGCAAGACTTGGTGATAATCTAGTTTCGGGGTCTGAAAAAGAGACTGGGTCAAATTTCATTCCTAGGCTTTGAAAGAAAATAATTTAAGAAACGGTGGATCCATTTACCTAGAGTGTTAAAAGTGCCTGCCTTAAGATGTTGTCAATCATGTAAGAGTGTGTCTCAGTGGAAAGATGAGTCAGAACTATTTTTAAAATTAATATTTTATTATTTATGACTATTTAATTTTATTTTACCTTGTTTCTAAAGGGACTTAAAGTGAGTATAATGACATTTATTTTAAAATTTAAGCATACAATAGTAAAATAGAGCCAGACAAATCTAAAATGTTGTCCCCAAGTTACATACAGACAGGGAAGAATGAGAGAGAAATGTATGTGCTCCTAGACAAAAGATTTTTTTAAACTATACATTTTTAATATTCAGTTACATAGTCACCAAAATAAACTGATTGTTCAGAAGGTGTCTGGTGACTCAAGAAGCAGGACAAGAAACAAATTCTATTCTAGGGCTGTCATGAGGAAGACACAGCAATGTAAAGAGCACCATTCTCAGAACCATCCTTACATTAGATACCCTGATCCCCAGAAGTTCCTCAGAGTGTCCCTGAACACCAGTTAATGTCATCACACCCAAGTTTCATTAAGTTCAACCAAAGCAACTGCCTTTGGGACTTATAACTTTATTTCCCCTGCCCTAGAATGACACCAAATAGAGGGGATCTACAAAGAAAGTTTTCTCTAAGGAATTTTGTGCTATAGTGTAGTGTCTCTTTGAGTTTGAAGTCAAACTTTACTATGTACAAGCTGCGTGTCTGAGTTATTTATTTGATTACTGGGAACTAATAAAGAGATTTTCTGGGTCTAAACACTGAAAAGATTATCTTATGCAGTGCAAAATAAAACCGAGCTAAACCTTAATATAAAGGAGACTACCCAACAAAGTTTGACTGTTCCTACTGTGGTCACTTTGATTCTTTAAAAAAAAGTCAAATATTCATTTATTTCACTAAAAAATGCATGTTTTGTTTGGTGTTCTAACTTCTCCTAACCTATGTCTGGGACAATTATTTACCTCAAGTAATACCTATGTCTAGGACATTATTTACATCAAGTTCAAGTTAATTACTTGTGTAATGGTGGCAATGCTTGCAAGAGTATAAACTAAACCTTTATTATGTTTTCTGGCATATAATAAGCATTCACCAAAGGATAGATGCTATTATTCTTATTCTTATTCTCCTATTACTATCACTATTATAATCACCATTATTAATGGTTTCCTAAAGGATTGTTGTGAAAATTAATTATAAGTGATTTAGGTAAACCACCTAGCAGAGTAGACAGTGAATAATTTTAACCTTCTTCCCTTCGATTCCCATTCCTCCACTTAGCCACTAAGTGCTTTATCGTTCTCTGAGTATCACAGACAGTGTCAAATAAGTATAATTTAAAAGGAATTTATGATAATCTCAGAAGGAGGCAGTGTGTGGGTTTATGAATCATGAATGTAGGAAGGAGAAGATGTCCAAAGAAACTTGTAAGTGAAATAATTCATTTTCAAATAATCTGTAATAAAGACTATTATTGACTCAGGTTAAGTTATCCTAAGTAAATGAAAATCTGTTACAATTCAAACCTGGAAATATGAAATCATGAAATGCAACTTTTCCCTTCTAAAGGCCCAAACGTATTACAAATCAGTTTAACATATTCACTATCCTTCACTTGCCTTTTATGAGTGTAAATTAATGATAAATAATTTATTATAGGGATTACCTGCAAGTCGCGTGAGATATAGAGTAGATGACGTCCAGTTTCCTTACCCTGCCAGTATTTTTGATGTAGAAGAAGATTCTGGAAGAGTTATAACTCGAGTCAATCTTAATGAAGAGCCGACTACAATTTTTAAGGTCAGTGTGTCATTACCTTATGCCGTCTATTTGCTTTTTAACTTGATTTGAAAGTTTGGTTGGACAGATGATGATATTTCATGTCTTTCCTTTTATCTTCTTTTTTATGATGTCTTTAGATTACAAAACAATGTATGTTTATAGAAGTTGAGAAAACATTGATAGATAAAAATTTTAAAAATCACTTGATATCTCACCCCTTGGAGATAACCAGAGTTAACTAATTAATTTCCATCCATATGATTACATCTCTTAAAAAATACATGCATATGAATATATGTTCTAAAAGAGCATAAGAGTATTTTCCCTGCTACTTTTTAAAATTAATAATATATTGTTCATGCCAATAAATGCCATCAATAACAATATCAATAGTATTTAACAGATACATTGTGTTCTACTATATGAATATACCATGTATTTTGTTTTTTTTTAAATCTAAAATCCTGTTGGATAATTAGAATGCTTTTAAGTTTTTTATTATAATAAACTCTTATCATGAACCCCCTTCTGTGAATATCATTGTTCACTTGCTCAATTTTTTCCTTAAGATAAATACCTTGAAGCAAACTTGCTGGATCATGTTTATGTGCTTTTGATTTACTATCCTTCAGAAAATTTTGAAAAAATGAGACCGCCTCCACCTGAACTCTCCATCTTTCAGAAGACATCCTATTTTCCTAATACATCCAACCCTGAATATTTAAGAGATCTGCTAGAAAAATATGCATTTATTAGATTTTTTATATATTATACTTTTCTTCAATTACCAGTAGAATTGAACAATTACCTCTTTTCTTTTTTTATATTTTTTGAAATATAACCAACAGAATGATGGCTGTTTCTACATGTCGAGAAAATATTGAAAAATATCCCATATTATCATAAACCATCTTATTAAATGTTTGAATGTATCAATGTTATATAGGCTTTGGAAACATTTTTTGTCATTTGTGAATAAAACTTCTAATGGTACATTGAAGGAATCCTTTTATCAGGTAACTTTGTGAATATCAACGAGCCTGTGTCTCACATAGTTTTTTCACTATTTTGCATAATCGTACTGTTTATAAACTAGTATTCTTCTGAATGTAAGGTGTGGCCCTCAGGATGATGTTGGTTATGGTGGTCCATGATACAGGTTGAGTTAGTTTAGATTAGATACCAGCGACTTTCAAAACTTTCTACTTCCAGGGAAAAACAGAATTTGAAAATACTTAAAATTTCCTTAAAATTAACTTTGGAATTCTATATGGTATAATCAGGTTATCAAAGAAAATGAGCAGTTATAAAAGCTACCAAAGTAATTGATCTGTAGATATCACACCTCAATATTTTTAACTTAAACATTTCTTTGGTTTGTATCATTTGAACAACGTCTGCTAAACAGTAGAAACACGGTTCCAAATATTTTAATTAGTTTTAAGATCTTACATTTTCAAAATGTGTTAAAACTATAAAGGCAACCACAGCTTATTCTCCAGAGTGAAGTATTTTTGCCCTGTAATCTTGCAGATAGTTAATTCGCTGGAAAAAATTAATTCATTTTCACAAGCACAACAATTACCTTTTTGCTATCGATGTGACTGAATTTAACGCTTTTAAAAGAACTGTATCGGTGCTAAAAAGGCAGATGTTTTTATCATAGGACCAGTGTAATTGAGGAAAGAAAGGAATTTATAGTTGGAGAGATAGGGTGTCATGTACCAGTTTCACTGTTATTTTTGTATCAAAACATTAGTAACTTAACTTCTTTGAGTTTTCTTACCTGGCAAATGCAAATAATAGCATCTAACTGTGGAATTATTGTGAAGATCAAATGAGAACATAGGTCACATGTCCTAACACCATGTCTGTTCCCTGCTGAAGTGATCATTGCTCCCTCTCTGGACCCTTGCAGTCCAATAATTATAAAAATACCTGTAATAATAGTTATTTTCTTTTCTTCTTGATACTAATCTTTAATATGAATTATTGTTGCTTTTTAAGTTGGTGGTTGTAGCTTTTGATGATGGTGAGCCTGTGATGTCCAGCAGTGCCACAGTGAAAATTCTTGTCTTGCATCCTGGAGAAATCCCACGCTTCACACAAGAGGAATACAGGTATTGCTTCCTCTACATTTTTTCGATGTTTAGAGGTTTTATTGTCATCTCAAAATTGATACATGAAATTACCAATGAAGTGGGATTCCAATTCTAGTTTAACCTGTTCTAAATTAATATCACTTTTACCTTTAAAAGTTAATATATTTAGTATTAACTCAGATCTGCTACAGTGATTTTTAAATAACTAATGGTCCTTATAACAATAATTAAAGCAAGTGTTGAAAAATACATTGTTATACTTTTGGTATAAATTCCAACTGATTAATGAATTCAACAAAGAAGTAGATATTTAGTTTACCATTATTGCCAGGTAAATATATCATCCAATTTTTGACATTTTGACAGATAATCATGAATGATCTTTTCCATCTAGTCAGTTAAATTATACTTAGGAAGTGAAGTCTTTATTGAAGAAAAATAAGGAAATTACAAAATTACATAATTACTGTATTTCATGGTTACTTTCTGATTGTATTTGACTAATGACAAAGCTTATAATGCTCTCTTACAAATATCATAGAATTTTTTCATGATTTTTGTTTCCATTAAGTTAAAACATTAAAGTGCTTGTTAACCCCCATAGGATATAATTTTTTTCAGCAAACATTTGAAGAAGGCTCACTCTAGCTTATGTATTTATTGTATGCTTAGGCTGGATATAGCATTAAAGGACAGCCATTGAGTGCTTTCCAGAGGCTCACAGTCCAAGAATGGGAACAGAGATCTATATGAAAAATTATGCGACACTGCAAAAATGCAATTGCAGAGAGAGCCTCGTAGTGTTGAGGAAGCATGTTGGAGAGACATTTAACTCTGTCTAAATATAAGCATCACGGTTTTCAGCTGTACATGAAACGAAAATGGATGTTAGCCAATTCACAAGGACATGGAAAGATGTTCAATGCTAAAGAAACGATATATGCAAAAGTATTAGTTAGGGATGTGAGAGACTATAATGAGTTGAATAATTTTTGATAATTCAGTCTGCCCAGAGACAAATTGGAAATTGGACAATGCCACTAAGGAGGCTTGAGAAAAATGAATATTTCAGATAACAGAGGAAATCACTGTGTTCCATAATTTGCTTTTTATTGCTCTGATAATTCCTAAAACTGTATAAGAATTTTAAGCCTAGGAAAGGGCTAAGTTAGTGAGGGAGGAGGGGAAAAGATGCTGATATTGTGGAATTTTTCATTTTAGAAAACTTACCTTGTGGTATTTTAATTTATACTGTGATGATTGGCACCTGAGAGAAATAATGAGGATCAAAATGAAGACAATTTACAATGGCAGGGCAAGGAATGAAAAGCAAAGAGGTTAAAGAAAATGTAAATAAGTACATCAATTCACTTCTTATGAAAAACAGGATGCTTACAGTAAAGGTTTGGAGCAACCAAGAGGCATTAATGGACTGCAGTTTATAATGTTGGATATTTGCATTGATATATCTAAAATATGAATAGTAGAAGTTTAAAAAAATGTATAGTGTGCAATGGAATATGTAAAACTCGGACTCTCAGGAAAGAGATCTTGACTGGAAGGAAAGATTTGAAAGCCATCAGCAGGTTAATGGATGTTAAAGTCATATCAAAAGCTTTAGTCAAAACAACAACAACAAAAAGCTTTAGTCACTGAAGTGTTCACTTCCAACTAGTAGCAAGTTCCTCTAATTACCATCATCTTCATCACCACCACCATCATCAGATCGTTTGATAAGTGACGCATCTGAGCATATTCACCAGGCTGAACCAGGTAGTTTTCTCTTTTCATTAAAAGTTGTGTTAATAATCCTCTAATATGAAGTTAGATTATATAATATCATTACAAGCAAATTCTGCATAACACATATGTAAACCAGCAAGGGCTAAGCTAGAAGCATTTTTGATCAATCTCAGTTTTAAGGGCCATTCTCTATTTCATGTCCATTATTGCCAATTATCTAACATTTTACTTTGCATGGTCAACCTGAGCTGTGGGTTCAAATTCTTTGCTATTGGACATGCAATTTTCTGCTTTTGGAAAACTTTCCTGAATGACTTCATGTGGAGCTTATCAAGAAATGAGATGAATTGCACCCACTTGATGTGTTTCTCAATCACTTATCTAAATCAGATGCTGGCAAAAATTGCACTTCTTGAGGTGGACCCAGGAAATCCTCAGAGTTTTAGCTCAACAAAATTTCCCCCCTTTCTTCTCCAAACTTCCTTACCACAAGTCAAATCATTCCTTGGAAGCCTCAAGAGAAGAAAATGTCAAAGGTGCATAACACATCCCCTTGAAATAAATTTGATGGATGGTGCCACATTTCTCAGGGATTTCATTTGGAGCTCATTTTCTTGTAAACAGAGGGATGGGTACAGACTTCTCCATTACATGATGCATTAACTCTTTTAACTAGAATATTGAGGCCAAAGTTATAGATCACATAAAGGCATTCCTAATTTAGCTTTCTTTATTAAATGTCCTTGCTTAATGCCACTTCTTAAAAAAATACATGTTTTTTTTGTTCAGTGAATAATTACCATTTATTGCTTTCTCTAAATAGAACTACTAACTGCAAAATGTTTCTATTAATAAAATTAGGGAACAAAAAGTAGGCAATTACGAGGTGCTAACATTAAGAACAATCACATGAACACGTGGAAAAATATTTGACTCTCCAGAAGAGAATTTCTAACAGTTGCAAATATTGCCCTTGATTATCCCCACTCATTTGTTATTCTGAGGTGTAGAGGCAATTTAGTAATCTTGCTGCATCCTACAGTTTATCAAGAGAATCCTACCTAAGAATCAACATTATTGCCGTAATGGATTCAATAGTACTTGAGTAAACTGAAAAGGGTTGTTCTTGTTTTCTCTTAGACATCTAGAAAATTAGGATAAGAAAAAACATATACTAAATATTGTGCAGAGGACACAACTTTTCTAGTAAATGTAAATAATTGAATTTAAGTGTTTATATAGGCCAAATTTTACCTAAATCATGGAATGAGACATGGGAAACTTGAAGCTGCCACTGATTACCTTCTTCTGAGATTATCTCCCTATTCTCTTGAAGGTTTTGAGGGATGCTGTATTAGCCAAGGTTCTCTAGAGAAATAGAATCAGCAGGAGATGTCATAGATATAAAATTTATAAAAGTGTCTCATTTAGCTATGGGAATGTAGAACCAAGGTCTGTAAGGCAGGCTGCATGCTGGTGGCTCTGATGAAGGGTCTGGATGAACTCCACAGGAGAGGTTCACCAGCTGAAGCAGCAAGAGTGACTTTCTCTTCTGAATCCTCCTTAAAAGCCTTCTGGTGATTAGATTAAGCAACACTCATTGCACAGGACACTCCCCTTAGCTGATTAGAAACACAATCAGCTGTGGATGCAGTCAGTGTAATCATGATTTAAATCCATGAAATGTCCTCATAGCAACAGACAGGCCAGCGCTTGCCTGACCAAGTGGTCAAGTTGACACATGAACCTGACCATAACAGATGCACATGAAAGAGAATGTCCAGATGCTTTGTAAACTTATTTCTCTGATTTTGGGGCATATATCTGGCTACATTTCCTATCCTCCCTTGCAGTAAGATTAATCTATGTGGCTGAGTTCTGGGCAATAAAATGTAGAACTAAGTGACTTGGGCCAATTCCTGGCCTGGCTTACATTTTTTTCCTTTATGGCTAGCTGGAATGGAGAAAACACCCATGGAGACCTTGGGAGTTATATGTCAACATTTGTGGCAGCACAAGGTAGGAAAAGCTTAAGCCCCAGAACCACAGTTTGGAGGAAAGCTGCCTACCTAAACAGGAATACCCTCAATGGACTGTTATGTGAGCAAGAAATTTAGTTTGTTTGTTTGTTTTTCAGTATATTAGCTAGTATCATTTTCACAAAAAAGTACGTTTAACATGTTACTGGTTTGTAATAACTCATTGAGTAATAAATTAATCATATTTAAAATGTTTCTCATTTATGAGGCAATATTTCCCAGTATATCTTTTTTTAAAAACACTATTCATAGTAGAATATTTCAATTCTTATATAGTATTTTATTTCTATATGCTCAGCCACTTTATCAATATATTGGCACCATTTGTGAATGCTATGAAGGCCAAAACAGTCTCCTTTCTTAACAGGAAAAAGATAATAAGCAATAAGGAATGCTTTATGCGTATTTCTTATATCTTCTTCCCTCTCTTATTTGTTCAAGCCATTTTCTGCCTCTGCTGAATGTACACAATTCCTAGAGATACTAAACAATGTTATTAATCCTTGATTAGCAGAAGATACCTTATTGGAATTACGCCTGTTGGAAAATCTTCCTACTGATGGAATCAAATTTTAGAGGGGGAAACAAAATGATCATGCAAAATTCCTGTTTCTTGGAGGGTGTGGGGTGTAAAATAAACCTAAGTTACAGCTGGAAAACAGTAATCTAGAATAAGTAGCACTGCTGGCTAAAATACACATGGTTTTTGCATCTCAGGAATGTCTTCATTCCAATACAAATTTTTTAATTCCTTAAGAAAAACTATTTGCCAACAACTGATTAGGGGTTAAAGAGAGCTGTTTTACTTTGTTTTGTTTTTTTGGGGGGTGCATGGTCCAGGAATTGAACCCAGGTGTCCCACATGGAAGGCGAGCATTCTGCCATTGAACCACCCGTGCACCCTAAAAAGAGGTTTTAAAGAGAGCATAATCATTTAGCATAGAATTTTAAAATAAATTCTTGCCGAACTCTCCCAGATTCAGTTATTTTATTTACATTGGAATGGCTTTTAAATTCCTGGATAATTATATAAGTTAGGATAGGTTAGACTACTTAGCAAGGAAACCCCCCCAGTTTCAGGATAAAGAATAGAAAAAAATGTATATTTTTGCTTACATGATAGTTTCTAGGTGTTCTAGTTTGCTAGCTGCCATAATGCAACACACCATAAACGGATTGGCTTTTAATAAAAGGGGATTTATTTTGTTAGTTCTTCAGAGGAAAGGCAGCTAACTTTCCACTGAGGTTCTTTCTTACGTGGGAAGGCACAGGATGGTCTCTGCTGGCCTTCTCTCCAGGCCCCTGGATTCCAACAACTTTCCCCAGGGTGACTTCTTTCTGCATCTCCAAAGGCCTGGGCTGAGCTGCGAGTGCTGAGATGAGGAATGCTGAGCTGCTTAGGTTGTGCTACGTTGCGGTCTCTCATTTAAGCACCAACCAATTAAGTCATTCATTGCAGCAGGCTCGCCTTCTAGCCGACTGCAGATGTAATTAGCAACAGATGAGGTTAACGTGCCATTGGCTCATGTCGGCTGCAACAAAACTAGGTACATTCACCTGGCCAAGTTGACAAATGAATCTAACTACCACACTAGGTAAATGTTTTAGGTTGGCTAGTAATTCTGCTCTACACAGTCACTCAGGGACCCAAGCTGATTCAGGCTCTGCTCTGTTCACTTTTTTGTATTAGAATAACTCTATTTTAGTCATTGGAAAGGGGGAAAGGAGCAGTCCGCAGCCAGAGTCCTCCTCTTAGCCAAATGAGGTAGGGGTTGTATATTTCACTTCAGCTCACATCCCATCATGAAAGTTTAGGCATATGGCCACACATGACTGAAAAATGCTATTTCTTGCTATGCAGTTTGGTCTTAGTTCCATCTGTATTAGAGGAAGATGGGAAAATAATGTTTGTGAAGAGTTAGCGATCTCTGACACAATAAACTATTATTTCAGACATTATGAATGTTCATTGCTTAGCCAGTTTAAATAGACTTGGGTTCTGTTAAGAATAGTGGGTACATGAACTAATGGCAATAAATTGGGAAACATTTTATTAGTAAATATGTAAAAATGAATAGATCTAATTTAATTCTTAAAATTAGAGAATGAATACCTCTGTTCTTTAAAACTCAATGAAAATCTCAACTATTTTTCATATATTATACTTCTACTGATTACAGTTTAACAAGTATTAGTATCACATATTCCAGATCAAATTGTTCTGGGCTTCAGGCTAAAGTCTGGCAACTTGGTCACAATTAATTAATTTATTCAGTCATTTTTCTGAGATGTCTGATCACCTTGATCATAAAAGAAAAAAGAAATATACATGACAGCATGTAAGTGAGCTTTGTGATGAAGAGGTCTGAGTGGTGCCATTAACTATTTATGTAACATTTCCCAATATACCAATCCTACCTAGATAGAAAAACAAAATCTGTTATTCCTTTTTTGGAACTGAAAGCATTTATATGTTGATTTACTGGTAATTGCTCTATTGTTAGAAAATAATAATAGACCTATGATCTTTCTCTAAAATTAAAAAAGCATTAATAGGTAACCAACACAAAATAAGCATCATGGTGAATACTTCAAAATTTATTAAAGGAAAAAGTCTGCTGGGTTACCAGCTAAATTTTTATGACAGACAATTAGTAGGTTATCTGACCTCTATAAAAGTAACAATATATTAAAAAGCCACCATTTCTTTCACATATTTAATCTTGCAATGCCTCTGTTATTTTCATATTTAAAAATTTCCTTATTAAGGGAGTGATTCTTTAAAAAGGGAATAATAAAGTTTGTAAAAATTATGCAAGGATTTTACAGAAGCCATCCAGTAATTGGTGAAATAATATAGGTTGTCATGCTTAGAAAATAAATTTCTCACCTATTTTCCTGTTCATAACTTATAATATTGGGACATTTCATATAATGTCTAAAAAGTAGTTTTGGTTTTGTCTTTCTTAAAATCCTGTGAACTGAAATTGTTTCCTGATGGGCTAGCTTCAAATGATTTTTAAGGGTATAAGAAATCATATATTGGGAAGGCAATTTGCCCCATAGAGATATATGTTTACTTTATAACAATCGGATTATAACAATTCTCAAGATAAGTATGCACTTGATTCTCTTTGGTCTTTGGAGTAGTTATAATATTTGAAGCAGACTCATTTTATTAACTTCTTCCACACAATCTTTAATTGAGTCACTTACTTAAGGTTAAATGGAGGATCAAGAAATCATTTGTTCCATCTACTTGTCATTTGGTGAAATTCTATAGTCTCCAGAAAACACTGCATTCTTAAAACTTTTGACATGCCTAACTTTCTTTAGACTGTATTGTATTATTTTCTATAAAACAATTGTAAACAAATGCCCCCATTATTTAGAAGCATATACACAATGAAAAATTTCAAAATGTAGCAAATCTCCATCCTTAGGCATCATTTATTTTTACTTCAGTTCTTTCAGTTTCTTTTTTTGATTAAAAAGGAAAAAAGCATGAATCAATAATCATAGCGTCTTAGAAAATGTGCATGCCCCAAGTGATCATTCTTTCTTCTTATCTCTTCCCTTTTCTTGAAACAAATCTCTTTAAGGTTTTATGGCATTTCTTTGTTCTTTTTAGTTTTGAAACATTCCCTCTTGCACAAAAACTTCTCCAACTGGCTTTAACTTATTTTATTTAATGACAGCCAAGTGTTAGCCACTACCTTATATGAATGAATAATAAATTTTTTAGTAACTGCCATCCAGACAATTAAGAAGTGTCTTTTTACCTATATGTAATCCCCTATCATAATTTAAACAATTATCCATAATTTGGCTTTCATTGAAAATGTAGAAAAATGGGTTAATCTTACTCTCATAAAATTCTGTTCTCAAAATCCTTTCATCTAATGCATGAAACAGACTGTAGAGATCATTTAGGCTGCCTGATAACTTAACCCTTGATTTCTCTACTGTGTTCCCTGCCGTTAGGTCGACTGAACTCTTTAAAAACTTACAGTTATGGGGAACAAATCCCCTTCCATCTGGCTAGCTTTGAAGGTGGGGAACTTATCTCGTACAGTGATATTACTGATATTGTCTTTCTTGTTTTAAATTATTTTCCATACATTCTTCTCTGAACCTTCATTGATTTCACCTTTCCGTCTTTTAGTAGTATGACTAGAACTGAGTTACACTCCATGAGAAGGGTGTGTTTAATTCAAGGTTTGAGATCAAGATTGAAATAAAAAAGAGTATTCTAATGTGCTTTCCCACCAATTATTATCAGGATCTTGACAAGTATGGGTGTTACTGGGAAAGCTAATTCTGTGTAGCTGGCAATGTCTACCATAAACGTGAAAAAAAGAGAGATAGCTTAGCTGTGTAGTTACTAGCATGAAAGAAATGTTAATTTTAAGTTCTTATACTGGTAATTGATCTTCTAACTATGCAAGCCTTTCTACATTGCTATTATATTTAATTTATGGTTATTTAGCGGTACTGCTCAAGGTTATCTTTTTTTAATAAATTGTTTCATCTATACATTCATTAATACGTATTATATCTATTCATCTCCTTTATTTTTATTTTAATATATTAATATATAAATATCTGCATTAATATATATTGAAGTTCCTGATATCGACTAAATTTCTTCATCTTTGTTTTCTCTATTTCTGTTTTTTTAAACATGTATGGTTATTTTGAATTTAATTTATGTCTTTCAAATATTAACAATTCTTTTTAACTCTAATCCAATTAATATCCTGTATTAGTTCAGGTCCTCCAAGTAACAGATGACAAGATGAGCTAGCATAAGGAAGGATTTTATTAGGGGAAATGCCTGTGTGAGAGAATGGAGAAGAAAGAGGATAAGGCTGGGAGAACCTCATACCGCCTTGCACTGTGACTGGAAATAAAGAACAGAGGGAAAAAAGGTTGGGTAGAAACATTCTAAGGTTCTGTGCTATTTAAGGAAGTTTCTTCGAGATCACTGGATACTCATCAAACTGAAGTCATCTGTCAGAGGAGTCCCATGTTTCCCAGGAAGAGACATGAATTAGATTCTGCCAGTCTGTCGTTATCTGAGAGATTCCCCCAGAAGCATAGTCTTGGTACAAACCCACAGTAGATTCCTGGGCACAATAACTGGGGAACTAGGTCAGTTGTGCTTCTTGTAGTTGAGGCTCATTCTCATAGCTGCCACATGGTCATATCTGATGAGAGGTTTCAAGTGAGATACTGATTTGAATCTTCTGGAAAAGAGCCACACTGTCATAGTCCACATATACGTTTTATCTATCTTCCATTTAATCCAGACAGAAATGCCAAAATTCTAATAGTAGTGCAAATATATTTTATTACTTGAGAATAGATTGACTCTAGTAGGTTGAGTTAGTATTCTGAAGAATGACATTTGACCTTCATCTCAGAATGATGCACTAAGACTTACTCTGGGATTCACGTGTTTTCAGGTTTAGAGGTAAATATCATGGAAAGGTCAATTTGTCTGGAATAGATCATAGAGTATAAGTATGAATATTGATTTAGAGTGAGACACGTACTGTCTTACACCATTTATTAAAAGTTTTACTGCCGACAATTATTTGTACATTTTTTAGAGAAATATGCTACCTATATAAACATAATTTTAGTATTTATTTAAAATGAAATTATCTGCAGCTTGATTATAAAACTTTTCCATAATATCTTTCATTTCTAAAGATTCACATATTCTTAAATATTTTCCTAAAAGCAGAAATTAAAATTTTGTATTTGTATATTTGAAGAAGGGAATGGGTAAATATTCCTAAGGAATTTGTGTTAACCTCTTGAACAAGTAGATATTTGCTAGCTCTTAAAGAAAATATTGGGAGTCGTTTTCAATTTCCAGCATTATTCAAATTTAATGTATTAAATTCAACACAAGAATATTATACATATGAATATCTTGACATATTTTAAAAATTCAAATGACTTTTAATGAACAAAATGCAGTCTTGTCATTTCCCTATTAAAGTAAAAAATTGGTAGTTAGTTGGCCCATTAATGTGAATCCATTTTGTTATAAAAGACAATGCAAAAATTTTATACAATTTAATTTAAAAATTTTTAAATGAGTTTTTAAAGAGGCTTTATATTGAAGAATTAAAATAGAATATATTCTATAAGGGACTATAAAGATTTAGCAGAATACCTCTTGATATGCAAAAATAGAGGAAACTATAATTTAAAGTCTAGAGGCATCCTCTTTTATACACTGCAGAAAATGAAGACAATGTTATCACAATGACCAAGGAAATGGAGAGTAAGCTGTTCTAGTTAATATCTCATTATAGTTCTAGTTAATAGAACTATAAGAGAGTAAGCTGTTCTAGTTAATATTCATTATAAGAGAATGAAAATCACCTGACATTGAGGAACGGCACCATCATTTTTACATTTACCAGACTTGGGATTTTGAGAAAAGAATTTTAATCATTAAGCATAATCATTTAGGAAGAACCACTGGTTTTACTTCAAAGGATGTAAAGGGAAAAAGTTATCTGAAAACTATTATTATTATATAGAATAAACTCAGTGCAAAGAGCGTCACTAGTTTGCTAAGATTGTTTTCTATTTTAGTTTAGATCTTTTGCCCAATAAGAAAGTTGACTTCACCTAAATATAACCTTTTCATCTTTTTTATGGCTTTATTTAAATCTTCATAGAGCATAGATTTTCTTTCTTTAACAATTGAAAGAGTGACTCTAACAGTCTTTCAGTAAAGCTGGGACAGGCTCCCTCTGCACCCGCATGGGATTCATTTTGTCCTTCACATCTTCAAGGTCATGCATGGTTTGCCATTTGCTTGTATGGCAGGGTAAAATAAGTCTTCCAGCAACAGAAGAATCACATTCTAACAATTTACTTTAAATCCACTGTTTAGAATTTAGAACGTTATTTTCCATACAGTAAATATTAGTGTAGACCCCATTTTTCTTTCATGTCATTATATCTTTGGGAAATTTTGGTTCAAGTACAGCTTAGTATGGTGTTTCACTATTGCTTTAGAAGGACACAATCCTAACTGCCTAGGCTCTGTGGCTGTGCCTCAGTGATGAGAAAAGAGCCTTCTGTATCTTTTGTTGGAACCAAGCCATAAATAGAGCACATCATCAAAACCCAGAGACTCTGGGAAGAAGAAATTACCTAAAGGCAAATTAGGAAATGTTATTAGCTGTGTTGAATTCCTAGGGCTTTTGCAGTAAATTACTACTAACTTGATGACCGAAAACAACAGATATTTGTTCTTTCACAGTTCTAGAGGCCAGAAGTCAGAAATCAAAGTGTCAGTGGGGTGGTCTCCCTCCTCTGAAGGAGAATCTGTTCCGTGCTGCTCTTCAACCTTCTGGTGCCAAAAATTTCTGGCATTTCTTCACTTATAGACCCATCACACCAATCCCAGCTTCTCTCTTCACTTGGCCTTCCCCTTTGACTCTGTGTCTTCTCCTCTTCTGACTTTTATAGTGAATGACGTGTGGCAATGGGTGTAGAACCCACTTTATCAATCCAGGATGATCTCATCTCAAGATCCTTAATTAAATCTGCAAAGACCTTTTTTCCAAGTTTACATATAAAGATTCAGAGTGAACTTGACTTTCAGGGCAGAGTGGGGGGTTGGGGGGTACTATTCACTCCACTACAAATGCTAAGCAAACAAAAATATCAGATGTTGGTTTATTCACTCTTGTTATGCCAGGGGTTATCACTAGTTTCTTTATGGGGGAAAAAACTAGGAAATACTCTAGTTGCAATGTAGCGAATGGATTTCCATGCAATTTGAATGTTAGTTTAAATAATTCATTGAATATGAATGTGATAGCTATTATTCTCATTACCAAGTTCTGGTTTGCTATACTTGAAAACATCTTTTAATCATCTTCACATGCAAAATAAGTCCTTCAGCTACTGTCATATAGAGATACATTCCCAAATATTAGAGTCAAGGTCCAGATATCCAGGATAACTATACCCAAGAGAGGAGCCCCTTATAGAATTGTTTGTTAAACCTATAATTTACTCGTATCTTTGCAGAAATCCCCAGGATCTTCTGTGAGTTGTGATTTCAGTTGAGAGTAAGATGAGAGTAAGCTGGGATTAAAAACATTTCTCACTGAATTTTACTAACTCACCCAGAATCTTTATTCACTAATTTATCCAACAAAATGCATTACCTAGGCACAATGTTATGCTCAAGGTATAAAATAGAATAATCTATACGCAGACATGGTTCTGCTTACATTTACAATCTGTTGAAGAAAACAAATTTGAAAAATGATGTAAAATGAATGACTGTTATGTCCAAAAGTCATCCGTTCCTTTCCTCATTCTGTAGATGAATATATATTGGACACATCCAACACACCAGGAATAATAGTGCTGAACAAACTATGCATGGTCTCTACCCTCAGAAATCTTATAAACTATGTACTAGATAAATTTATCAAATGATCACAAGAATCGAACTATAATTACAAAGTGTGATAAATGTTATCAACAAAAGGAACATGGTTTTATGAGCACTCACAGCAAAGTCACACAGGTGGGGAAATGGCAGGAGTTGAGATCCAAATAAAACAGCAATTAGTCTTGTAGGCAAAGGAATAAGGGGTTTTGGAATGGGCAAGAAATTGCATGTGTAAAACCCTAAATTGAAAAGGAGCAAAACACAATCCAAGAATTTAAAGGTCAGTAAGATTGAAAAAGAGACGATGGAGGTAAAGTGATATAAGATAAGGTGCAAATTTTGGCATGTTAAAAATTTGAGTTTTTAACCTGTGAGCACTAGGAAACATTGAAAGACAGTAAGCAAGGGGTGGGCTAGGAAAACTCAGAGTGGTGGTGATAAGATGAGGTATGAACTTTAGAAAGATGACTCCGACAGGAAAGGAGACTAAGTGGATAAGTAGGTATGGGTCAGGAGGCAACTATGATATTTCAAGCAAATAATGAATACAGTTTGCCAAGAGTAGGGATAGTGGTGATGAGAAATGGATGAGACCACAGAAAAATCTTCCCAACAAAGCAATATTAAAGAAAGAGTAGAAATTAGGGGAATATTATTCCAGAAAGAAGGAATAGCATGCAGAAAGGGGAGAGGGTAGGTGTGCAAAGAGGGAAGAAAATTGTAGAAAGTACAAAGAGTTCAAAGTCCAGTACAGATCATAGATCTCCAGGGGGAGAATGGTTGGTGATGAGCTTGAAGAGATTATAAGAGCCAGACTGTGAAGGAATGTCTGAGCCACATTGAAGACTTTGATCCTTTTCACAGAGAAATCTGAAGGCATTGAATGGTGTTCAATAGGCAGCTGACAGAAGCAGAGGCTCCTTTTGGAAAGTCACTCTGTGCTTCCACATTCTGTATGGAAAAATCAATTATACGCACTTGAATTGCTGATTCAGAGTCATGGCATTTTTTTATCACCAAATCATAATAGTAAGCTGATTCATCTCCAAATTCTTGTGATGCTTAATGGCTGCACAATACACTTCATCCTCTTCTAATACACTTTATCTCTAGTTACATTTTCACACCTGGTTTCAACTGGTTTCAAGTCATTAAAGAACATATTTACACCAAAATCATGCCAAATATAGAGTGATCGAGAAAGGTATATCAAGCCATTACAAGCAAAGGGGAGCAGGAATTAGTATGTTAGTGGCAAACAATTTGAGATAGAAACAACTAATTTTTAAATTATATATATGCTTTTTCTCACAAAGTGAAATGTACATTTCTTAAGAGGATTAAATTTTGACTTTACTATAGCTATGAAACGTCTGATACAGTTATGATCCTATAATTTATTGTCCAAGGCAGGGACAATAAATTTTAAGGGGGACACTATTAGACATTAAGCTAGGGAAATAAGCATAACAGGAACTGTCCCAGGTGGGCTGACTCGTATGGTCGTGCATGCCCTCACGTATAGCCCTTTGTCCATGAGAAGTGCCCTATAAATCCTTAGTGACCTTCCGACTTGATATTTGTGACTAGAGTCATATTAAATATAGGATCTTCCACATGCATATCAGTGATGTATTGCTGTATAACTACCTTTCCTGCACTTACTGACTTAAAGCAACCATAATTGTCTATTTCCCATGACTCTGTGAGTTGACTGGTGTTTCCACTATGGTCGCCTGTTCTCACTTATGCGTATCCATTCAGCTGGGGGATGGGACGCTGGCTGAGATTTGTGGGGGTGGTTGACTCTCTCTCTTCATGAAGTCTTTCTTCCTCAAGGAGGCCAGACCAGGCCATGAATCTCCAGGGCAGAGTGGAAGGCTCAAAGCTTCTTGAATATGAGGCTCAAAACCACACAACGGGACCCCTCACACCCAGCATAGACACCCTGCCCATCTTATTGATCAAAGCAAACCGCAGGGCCAGCCCACATACAAAAGGGAGGCAAAGAAGACTCCACCTCTTGATAGGAGGAACAGAGGGGAAAAAAACCGTGTCTGTTATTAATGCACCACAGTCCATCACCTGCCCGCAGTAGTTTACACTCTTCCCGCATGCACAAAAACACTTTCACAGTCCTCAAGTGTCTTTCCTATTATGGCATCAGGCTTGAAGTTCAGGATCTCATCGTCCAGATGAAATCTGGATGAGACCGAGGTACGTTCTTAGGGTTTAGCTCCTGTTGATTCAAATACCTGTGAACTAAAGCCATCTACCTAAAATACAATGATGGACCAGGGAACTGAGGACTGTAACAGACACTCCTGTTCAAGAAGAGAAAGAATGGGAAACATGCTGCCAGTTCTCACATTTCAAAGAGTCCGGGAACGTGCTTCTCTAGTAATGCCTGCTTCTGTTCCATACGAATAGGGCCCTAATACATTGTGTTATGTCTGCTCTTCGCTCCACTCTCTGAAATGTCTTACCTTCTTAATGAGAAACGAAAATAGCTCTTTACCTCCCTCAGCTTGCTTCTTGGTAAGAAACCTTTTAATTGTGAATTGCCTCTGTCGCCTTCAATCTTAGCTGGATGGGCTTTTGCCAAATAAACTTTCTTAAAACTTACATAGGTTTTCTAGGAATCTCATGGGATTTGCTCCGTGCTCCAAAAGCCATATCCATACTTCATTTTGAAGCAGCCCTCCGTCTAATTGTCTGTAAGCCTGCTGTGGACAAATACCCTAAGTTTCTTAGAAATCCTTTTGTCTAGCTAAAACGATATAACTTGAACCTGTCTGAGGTCTTAGACCAGCTTATTTGATCTTTGCCTCGAGGTTATTTCTGACTTTGGGGATCCTTTGCCTGTTCAGAGGTCTAGGGGTGAAAGAAACAGTTTTATTTTCCAACTCGGCAAATCATAACTCCTTTATATATAGTTTCTCTTTTTCCACTTGCTAACTGACCAGTTCCTTTTTTTTTTTTTTTTTTTTTTTTTTTGTATCTCATCACATGTAACTAGAAGAGGCCATTTAACCCTGTCAACATAAATCTGGAAATCCCCTAAACCAGATTCACAAATTCTTTAGGTACATTTCCTCTCTTCCGAGTTGCTACAGGTGATCATTTTGCCAATTATTTTGCCTCTGCAGGGTTGCCTCTGCAGGGTTGTCATCTTTCTCGCCTCGGATAACTATTTTCTCATCACCGTTCCTGCTTCCACTGTTCGTTTGCCCTTCCTTCGAACTCCATTAACAGCTTCTTGGTTCATTTTCTGTCATCTGCCAACAACCCTTCCCAAAACAAATTCCACATGTTTTAGGTTTTTGCTAAGGCAGCATCCCACGTCTAGGGGTCAATTTCTCTACGTGTTATCTATTCTGAATGTTAGTGACTAGACAAAAATAGTTTAGATTTTCTTAGGATTCTGTGAGTTGCCTTGGCTAATCTCACCTTGGCACTTTTACTTAGCTAGAAAACCATATGGTTTTCCAGAGTCAAAGAGGCTGCACCTGGATTCCTCACATGCCATCTCAGAACAGCTTTTCAAGTATGTGAGAGCTGAAGCTCCAGGGGTTGTGAAGGATGAAACTTAGAAGTTATGTAATGTCACTCTTCTGGTTTGCTAGCTGCAGGAATGCAATATACCAGAAATGGAACAGCCCTCAACAAGAGGAATTTAATACGTTGCTAGTTTACAGTTCTAAGGCTGAGAAAATGTCCCAATCAAAACAAGTCTATAGAAATGTCCAATTTAAGGCATCCGGGAAAAGCTACCTTGGTTCAAGAACGCCGACAGCATTCTCATTTCTCTCTCAGCTGGAAGGGCACATGGCGAACATGGCAGCATCTGCTGGCTTTCACGTGGCTCTACCAAAAAAAAGAGACTCTCTCCCAAATGTTTCCTCTTTTAAAGGATTCCAGCAAGCAACTCCACCTTCAGTGGGTGGAGACACATCTCCATGGAAATCATCTAATCAAAAGTTACCACCCACAACTGAGTGGGTCACATCTTCATGGAAACAATCAAAATGCTCCCACCCAGCAACATTGAATGAGGATCAAAGGACATGGCTTTTCTGGGGTCCACCACAGATTCAGACCAGCACAGTCATTTTCAAACTATAGTGTTGTGGAAGCAAAGGCAAGAAAAGCCTAGACACAACAGAAGTAAACATAAACTCCACTTCTGAATGGAAAGACAGCAAATCATTTGTGTTCATTTTTAATCCACCACACCGTGCCAATAACCTCTTCTCTTCTTCAGTAAAAGGTAGAAGAAAATACAGGTCAGAAAAACCAAAATAACTTATGCAAATTTTTCATTGAAAGAAAATATCACTCTATGTATAATAAGGTAGAAATTGTGCTCCTAAAAATATTCGAAATGAAATAATTATTTCTAATTTTATGACATTTACATTTTCAAATTAAAAAAACATTGTAATCCAGTATACAGGAAGTTTTATAAATTATGTTGTTTATTTACTTTCATTTCTCAATGTATTGTTAAGTAGGTTCTATTTTTAAAAAGTGGGGGAACCAATTTGCCACTCAGTGGTAGTAAACATAGTAAACTCCATTTTGGGTAAATGGATATTTAAAAATCTTTAAATAATGGACTCTAAATAATAAATTACCATTTTATGAGAAAGTTTTCATACTAAGCCTTGTTTTTTAAAATAGCCCCTCAGACATTTTTTTAACTGTTTTCAAAGTTTGACTATGAAAGAAAGGTAGATAAAAGAGCTGGCAGGTAGAGAAAAAGATGTAAATTTTATTTTTAAATAAATATAAAAAAGAAGGGGCAAAACCAGTTACATGTGGGAACAGATATACATTAGACTATCTTCTCCATTTTAATGATAAGTATTTCATTATTTTGAAAACTTTAAGAAAAATGAAAAACTACTTTTTCGTTCTATTCATTTTATTGCCTTGAATTAATAATCAAGTGTTTGTACAGAAGGAAGAATTTCATTTTTCTTTATCTAAATCATAAAATAAAATCTCAAAATAATGTATTAATTGTGATTTCATTGGCAAAAATATAAATACAAATGAAGAAGATACTCCAGCAGTGATGAGTTTATCTACCTTAAGGTGTTGAATGCTATTTCCCTATTTCTTCCTCTCTAAAAGGCATGCACAATTTTAAATATTTCCTATCTTACTAGGGTATGAATGGCACTTATAAAGAAATAATTCATCTCTATTTTCCTAAAACTTCCTGAAAGATTTGAGTGTTTGTTTCAATTATGTTACTTTTGAACCAGCACATTCAATTGTTAAAACAGAAGGAACTGAAAGATTGAATGCTCTATCTAGGTATCATTTATTATTTCTTCCTTTTTTTCTGACTTGTGTTACTACACTAATATATTTAGAAATGCTATAGTGATTTCTCATCTTTATATTACTTATTATTTCATATCCAGAGGCATAGAATTTAGTTTGATGAATACAAAGTAGTAAATTAAAGCATTAGGGGACCTCTATCAAAAGTTGACTGTGTTGTCCTTTGAACAGTCAAAATGCACCAATTAATCCTAAAAGAGGAAAGAGCCAAACCTAGGTAGGGAAATGAGCTAAAATACAACATTGTTTTCTCAGCGATTATTACTAAGTATATAAATACTGGCATTATCATCATTTTTGGTAAGTAGATCAATCAACCACGTAAAAATATTTCTGGACTAACCATCCCACCAAACCATGAAACCTAGTCCCCTTTCACTGTTAGTTTGTAGGTATTTGGGGAACTACAATATATGTTGTGTAACACCGTGTTTACTACTGAACTTCTAACCAGGGATTTGATATGGGTAGACTTGCCACGTTGTACGGTCATCATTTACACAACTGTCTGTTGTGCCTGCAGAGCTTTGTGCTCCGTGACCTCAGCGCCCACTCCCTCCTGCTGGTCTCTGTGTATGTACTGCCTGGTGGATGCTAACCGTGTGTGTGCTTTCAGGAAATATTTACTGAATGAATAATTAAGCCTTTCTACAGAAAATCATCCATTTTAAATTCTTTTTGTTATTACTTCTGTTTTCAAATTGCAAAGCCAACCTCTAGCAATTTCAAGCTCACCCCATGACAACTCTTTTGAATGGGGACCAAAATTGCCTACAGATGTAAGAATATAAACAAAATGCAAAGGAAAATGTTGTCTTCATTCCGGATAAAATATTGATGTATGTTTGAGAACAAGAAAGGATAAATCGGAGTGCGTGAGGTAAACCATATGATATTAACTAAAATAGATTTTACTTGCAAAACTTAAGTTTCACTTTTTATTTTTATGCTGTTTAGAAGACCTACTGACATATCACTATAATATTAAAACTAAATTTCTGAAAGCAGAACTTAAAAAAGAATGAGATTCATAATGGCCATGGTTTATGGAACATATCCTATATACATGCTAGATGTAAGGAAAGATTTTTGTACACAGTATGTCCTTTAGTGCATTTAACAACCTTCTGAAGTAAATAGTGTCCATTTTACAGATAAATAAATAAGATCAGGGAAGCTAAGCAATTTCCCCAAGGTCATATAGTTAGTAGTAGTAAAACCAGAATTCAAACCCAGATCTATTAGACTCAGAAGAGACTTCTCTTAAATTAATTCCATAACATTAATTACTGTAGACTTAAACTTGGTGAATGAATGGAGGGAGAGAGGGAAATCCATCACCCCTAGAAGGGTGGTTCACAAACCACCGGTATCTACCCCGCAACTTCTAAATCAAAATCTTTCCATATCATGCAAGAAATTCTGAAAATTTTATCAAGTTTCTCTAGCTGATTGTTAGGGTTTCTAAAGTTTGAGAGCCACTAACCAAGAAGAATGGAGAATAAAGTCTATTAATGGGAAGAATATAAATGAAACAAATACTAAACGAAATAGCAAAAAATAAATATAAGATTAAAATATGAATAAAAACCCTAGATTGTAATTTTAACTTTCAAATAATTTTAGGAACTTGAGAAATCATTTACCACTTGGGGCTTCAGTTTTCATATTTTCAAGGTGGGTGATTCATGGGTCTGAATAGAAGCAATCTAAAGCAAAACTTTTAGTGATAGTAAGCTTTCTTTGGAAAAGATGTTTTTAAAAAAGCGGTGTCTAAGCATTTGTACCTTTATTAAATTTCTGTTCTACAATCCATCCTAAGAGTCCTCTGAGAGCTGGCATCTCTATCCTGATTCATGTCTTTTTTTAAAGTTTTTCTTAGTTAAATATGTAAAATTAGATCACTCTGATGCAATTACTTCAAGGTTATAAATAATAGGAGTTCCAGTGGGTGTTTTTTTCCTTCCCATTTCCATTAAATTCTTTCATAGTAGATATAAAAACAGTCCCTTAATTGGTACTGATTTGCAAGTATATTGAATTCAAACATGTCAAAATAAATTAGATTTGTTCCTCAGAAGAAAGAAAGCAATTGAACCAGTTTGAATCCCAGTGAAATTTTATAGCATCTATTTACAAAACACTTTTGTAATGCACGGCACTTAAAATAATTAGGATCTTGTGCAGCACGTATACCATTTATTTTTATTATTACTTCTTGAATGCAACAATAAAAGTAGTTATTAAATTGTAGAATAATTGTTTCATCTATATTTACACTGTGAAAGATTGGGTTTAATGTTTGCAATTCTGTTATTTTCGTACGGTCATCATTCAGATGACTCAGATATGTCAAAATGTATTTAATTAAAAGAGATTTGTTGTAACCTACATTTTCAACAACAATTGGAAATATTAAATAGGTATCTCAAAATTAGTTCATATCCCTGGCTCATGCACTTCCCAAACAAACAAACAAGCAAAAAAACAAAACAAATTCAAGAAATGTGCTGCAATAAGGGGATACGCACATGGAAAAAAATATAATGTGATCCCCACCATATAGCATACAAAAGAAACCAAATAGTTTATGTCTACCTGAGGAAAATTAAGCTGTAAATATTTTGCATACAAATTCTATATCTATTAACCTCTCTGGGTCACACTTCAAATGTAAAGATTTCTTTTTAAACAATTAGCAGATTTAAAGTCATTTTGATCAATTTTCTTCTTAATAAAATGTAGCTGTTTTGCATATAAAAGTTAGGGGAAGTAAGGACAAGGTAAATAGTAAGATAATACAATTAATGTGATAAAATTTAAATTTTATTTATCAAAACTGTTTGTTGAATTGAAACATTATATAGGCTTCTATTTAAATATTAGTGGAAATCATTTTTTTTATTTTTAATCAAAACATGTAGAGTCTGCTTTACAAGGCCAATGAAGTCTAAGGTGTCAGGCTGGAGGTCTGATAGGAACCAGCGCTGCCAGTAGAGATATGTCAGGACCCATGGGCATAGAATTCAATTCAGGTAATGCCTTATAAAAGAGCCTGTGGTGAAGCCCCTTCCTAAAGACATTTTTAAAATACAAATTTATTTACACAGCCCAGTGTTCAGGGTTTCTATGTGTCAAAGAGATAACCATTTCCTTTAGAATGTTCCTAGCCATCCTTTCTGGCTAGACTTTTGGCTTTTCATTCTCAACAGTGAAGCTGTTTAATTCCATTATCGAACCCAGTCTATTTCTAGTGCTCCCTTTACCTTAAGAGTGCCTTTTATCAATCATATTTGCTGTGAATCTATCTTTAAATACTGGAATTCTTGAACTTTCCAGCCAAAAAATATTTGTTTTGAATTAATGTTATAAAAATTGAATTTGCAAGAGAGATGATGATACAATATTTATTTTTAAATAGATGAATTACAAGTACATTAATCGCAAAAGGAAATATTTGTCAAAAAAACTTCTGAACAATCCTTTATCTGGATATCATTTCATTATTTCTGAAATTGAACAATAGATTTTGATTGTACTCAGCAGAAAGAAAAAGTGGAAAAGATGAATCACATACATCAGACTCAGAATGATGGAAATGGAAGATATGTTACACATCGTTTATCGGTTGTAAATCTCACATACTGGCAGTTCATCGTCAAATCTAGCCAGCTGATGCTTTAAAAAATAAATTTACATTGATTGTCGCGTTATAAAAGTTCATGGAATTTACAAAAAACTTGAATTTCCTTTTTCTATTGAAAAACCAGACTGAACTTGCATTATTGCCTAGCAATTACCCTTTTAAAATTTAACATGAGGTTTCCAGTTCCCTATAACCACAATTCATTGTTAATTTATGCCTAGACTTCTTTATTTAATTTTGTTATTTTTTTGGCCCTTCTGTGCATCTGATTTTATGGATCTTGATTTATACCAACTCCTTCATCTTTTCCTCAAGCTATATGTAACTCTAAAGAGTTTATATAATTGTCCCCAATCATGTGACTGGCATTTTCAAGGACATAAAATAAAAATACAATGGGTCCTGCTTGACAATAAATAGAAAAGAATTGAGATTTTGTAATACAATGCTCATTATCATAGAGGTTCGTTTAATTCTAACCAGGAGAAAATTGCATTTTTATAGTATATTTGGATTCTGATAGTAAGAAGTATGTCAGACAATTAAGACAAAGGTTAATTAAAAGATACTTTGTTTAGAAGTAAATCTGCTTTAAACATTTACTTACAAATAGAATTTTAAATGTTTTCAATGGTATGCATAGAATTTAATTTACTTCTTAAATTATGTCAGTTATTTTTGCTGGTATTAATTATTTACATCTTAATTGCACAGTTGAGGTAGGAATAATGCACACTTTTTTTTAATTGAAATAAAATGTGCCACTTTTCTAATACTGAAGCTAACGGTACATTAGCTACAGACATCATATTTCCATACTTTATGAACATCAAGCGGTAGATTAATTCTAGAAAGTATAAAATTTAGTTCTTATTTCACATAATAATGAGATAGCAAGTGAACAATTGAAACAATGTCTGCTTCCAAAAGAAGGAGTTTATTTGTTGAAAATTATCTTAGCATGTAAGTTACACAAAATGTTTCTTATTTAAAGCATTTTAATAAGTATTTGATTTAGCATAACATAAGGCATTGCTTTAATATTCAGGTCATAGGTGTTAGTTATCAATTGCTGTATTATAACATTGCCACAAAATTAATGGCTTAAAACAACCTGCATTTATTATCTTGCAGTCTTGATGGGTCAGGAATCTTTACATGACTTCTCTGTATCCTCTGTTTCATGGTCTCTTGAAAGTTTGTAATCAAGGTGTTTGGGCTGGGATCTCATCTGAAGCTCACCTAGGAAAGGTGTTCTTTGGCAGGATGTGGTTCCTTGTAGGATACTGGACTGAGGGGCTCAGTTCCTTGTTAACTGTTGGTCTAGAATTGCCTTCAGTTCCTTGCCATTTGAAGCACTCATGATGCAGCTTACTTCATTAAAGCCAGCGGGGAGACAAGCAGTAGTGTTTGTTAACAAGTGGGAAGTTACAGTTTTATGTAACACAATCACTGAAGTGACATCCCATCACTTTCACTAACTTCTGTTTCTTTAGAAGCAAGTCATAATTTCTGCTGTCACTAAAGAGAAAGGATGACATATGGGTATGAACACCTGGAGGCAGGGATAATGAGTCCACCTTAGAGACTGCTGGCCACACCAGCTTTCCATTGCACTTAATTTTAATCCTTTCCAATTTTACTTTCACAATCACCATGGTAAATCACTAAGGAATATGCCAAATAGTCTTAAAGTCTCTCTGTAATCTAAAATACTGTACAAAAATTATATTGTTCATTCATCAGGACCAACCTTAATATCTGATATGTAAGTGCCTTTCCTTCTGAGGTATAGCACTGTCATTTTAGATCAAGGTCACCAAAGGCATCGGAATTTCGCTGAACCAACCCTGCAACAAATCTAGATTAACTGCTTAGAGAACTTAAATGTAATATATTAGGATATTTTACTTTAGAAGAATCTATTTAAGCAATCATATACTTTTCTAACCTAAACACTTTTTTTTATTAACTGAGACTCTTCTGATTGCAAATAAAAGGAAGTAAAAGGAAAATTATTGCTTCGGTAATCTAAATGAGTTTACTTAAGCCCAAGGTACAACTGTTTTTAGGAGCTCAGTCACAGTACTAACCATAAAAGTGAATTTTATGGTATGTGAATTATATGGCAATAAAAATTATATTTAAAAAAAGTATTAGGGAACTGTTTTCAGCCTTTTTGTCTTTCATTTATCACATGTGGTAGCATTATCATAAAAGAACCTCTCATAGAAAACTAAATTTTAAATTCTAGCAAAAACGAAAAACAAAACTTTTTTCCCAATAGTTACAGCAGACTTCCTTGGAAAGAATCATTGACTTCACTTGGGAAATACACCCACATCTGAACAGTGAGCAAAGAGTAAAATGCCTTCATTGGTGAAGATGGGTAATATATCTATCTGTGCACTGGGGGATTGGGTCAGCCCTACCATGACCACTTGAACTGAGACTGGAGGAGTATGGTTATCCAAAGAAAAGAAGTCAGACAAGATACAGGGAAGGCTTTTTAAAAATTATATATGTGCGTATGTGTGTGTGTGTTTATATTAAACCATTTATTTAAAATGATTCGGATATAAGGTGGTCCCTATGATTTAATAAAAATTATTCACTGAAAATGCACTGACTATATATACCACCACTGGGGCTAAAGCTTTACATTTAGGTAATTAGTCAATCAAGTTTAGGGGCTATCATGGAAAAGAACATAGTGATTTGGACAAGATATTTATGAATGGGTCATATATAATTAATTTCTCAGAGTATATTTGTAGTTTAGGATTTGTTATAAAAGGCTTCAATGCTAAATTAGAATACTGTGTAGATGAAGTAATACCAAGAGATTAGGGTATTGAAAGAAAGTAATCAGATGAAAGAATTGGCAATATATTTCTTACTTGCCTGAGAACAGAAGCTGCAAAACTTACAAAAATCAGATGATTAGGGAGAATGGACTTATAAAAGGTCTAGAGACAATGTTAAGACATTGTATTTAATAATTTTCAGTGTCTATTGAAGCTGGGAGATATGTACTACTATTAGCCATGAGAAGGGAGATTACCTGGCATTATTTTATGAAGATAAACTTATAATTGTCTATTTGCAGAGATGAATATTTTAAAATACAATCGAGATTTTGAGAATAAAATAATGCATAATAAATGCAAAAGAGTTAAACGAATAAGTGAATTCAAAAGGTGGGTAGATTTTGTGACAAATTATCGGGTCAAATACTTTTGGTACAGCTATAACCTTAGACTTGGGCAAGAATAAGGACTAATGAGAGACACCTGGAAATCCTTTTTTAAAATATGCCAGCATCAACCACGCATAAGCAAAACTTTTGGAAATTTCATGTAGCCAATCGTGTCCATCTATTCTATGTAGTCAGGAGGTGCTTCAGAGGTGAGGGAAAAGAATTTTGCAGGGCATTTGGCAGATAATACAGTCGTTGTATGCTCCATTTTAAATTAAATATAATGTAGCTGTAGAGACACTTTTAATTAAGAACATTTGCCTGATTTTGAACATAGCTTGTTGGGGCAGATTCCTTAATGTGGTGCTTCCTTGAAAACTTTGGAAAATAGTCACACACACATTTACACACACACACATGTACAATACTATACATACTCTATTATTAAACTCAAAACTCCATGTGGAAAAATGAACCATAAAAAATCAATATTCTTCTCTAACTCTGCAGACCTCCTCCAGTAAGTGAACTTGCAGCCAGAGGGACTGTGGTTGGTGCAATTTCTGCTGCTGCCATCAATCAGAGTATCGTGTACTCCATTGTTGCAGGCAATGAAGAGGGTGAGTAGATTCTTTAGTTTGGGTCTTCCCCATAAACCAATAAACTTTGATTTGGGGATTAACTTTGAATTAAATCTTTATTTACCCCATAATTTCTAATAAAAATGAGTGCGTCATAAATGTACTTGGTAACTACGCTGAAACAGATAAAAAATCAAGTTATGTTAACAAGAGTCATTATTTCCACCCTTGGAAATACTGAATTTCTAATTCCGGGCAGTTTCCTCTCTCCTTCATTTGATGATATTTAAGTGAAATAACTTTAAAATTAAAACAGTGGGTGGGCCACAGTGGCTCAGCAGCCAGAGTTCTTGCCTGCCATGCCGGAGACCCGGGTTTGATTCCCAGTGCCTGCCCAGGCAAAAAAAATATATATAAAGCACTGTCCTTTCAGCTTTTAGTAGTAATAATTGCCTGCAGCAACCTCTTCCCACTCTTCTGTACCATCCATGACCCTTATCTCATGTCATGCCTTAGCCCAATCCTAATTAAATTCTAGGATCGTAAATAAGTGTGAATTCCAAAAATCCTCATCCATTTAAGACTTATATATTTTATGATTCTCCAAATAGCCAAATGAGACATACAAATAACTTAACAATTGTAAAAAAAAATTGTAACTGTAATTTGAGCTTTGTCAACCCATAACTTCTCAGTAAGAATAGAAAGGGTTGCCTAGCCTCTGAGATTAATAGCTCATTGTTTTTTATTGATTCTTTTGACCACCACCTCTCACCCACAAGATAGGTCTCTATTGATCCTTTTGATAAATTGGATGGCCTGGCATATTGCAGGTAGTCAAGAAATATATATTATTTAATATGTATTTAATAAATAAGTGAATATTAAATATTTAATAAATGGATGAACACTAGTGATGTTAAGCAGTTTTTAAGGGAATTATAAAGGCCTTTCTCCAGTATTTCAGTAATCAGTCATTACTAGAAATTGCTGCTCCTGCAGCAAATGCTCAACATGGTACTTTTCTAGACTTTCTTCTTTGTTACTTCTATGCTGCTGTACATTCTTTCTGCTTATTACTGAAGTTCATTTCTCCTTGTCCTTCCAGTCATTTGACTAAAATCCATGATTTTGCAATTGGTCTGGATATTTTCTCTCTGTGTATCTACCTTGAACATAGCAAGGTGGCTCTATTTATCACCCTTTCTTCTTTAATAATATTTCACATTCAATTCATTCATTTATTAAGGCATTAAACAGATGTTTATTGAGCATCTATTAAGTATACTAAATACTCTTCCAGACCCCAGAAATCTAGGGTGACTAAAATAGGCAAATTCCTAATTTCATAGAATTTAGAACTCTAAAAGAAAAGGGAAAGACAATGAAAATTAAACTAATAAATATACAGTATTTTAAGTGGTGATATATGTTATGGAAAAAGTGAAGAGAGGAAAGGATGTGGGGAGCAAGAAATGGTATACCACATAGGGTTATCAGAAAAAATCTCTCTCTGATATGAAGACACTTGGGAGGTGACCCAAAAGGATCAGAAGTGAGGAATTATCTAGAGAATAATCTTTCTTTAAGATAGAGGGTATATTAACTTCATAATTTGGGCTAGAGAATATTTGATAATTTCCAGGAGCAATGAGAAGCCAAATGTTGATAGAGCTAAGTAAAGTAGGAAGAGAGGAGCAGGAGAAAAAGTACAGACTTTGCAGAAGATGGCAGGGTGGGAAGGCAAGGCTACACAAATTATGTTGGACCTTACAGTTCATCATGAAGTATTTTTACTCCTTGATAACGGAATCTGTTGAAAGATCATGAGTAAATAAGGACATGTTCTGTCTTACCTTTGTACGATGGTCACTGTCAAGTTTATGTAGGGAATAGACCATGTTGTCTGGATCTGGTATGTTTTGAAAGGAAAATTATTAAAATTAGCAAAAGAGATGAATGTGAGAAGTAAGAGAGAAAAAACAAGAGAGGACGACTCTAAATATTTTGTCCTGGGCAACTGGAACAATGTAATACATTTAATTGGGGAGACAGTGAGAGGGCAGATTTTTGTTTTGCTTTGTTTTTAATTTAAGGGTTGGAGATTCTGAGTTTGCTTCCAACATGTTAAAAGTGATGATATTACTGGACATTCAAAATGATATTCCATTTACAAATACTGACTTCCTTTATTTTAGGTGGATTAATTTTTTAATCAAGAATTCAATAGAGAGATAAAGGCTAGAAATATAAATTTGGTGGTCAAGATATAGAGAGATCAACAAATGAGCCTGAGAAGAAATAGTCAGTGGTGTGGAAGTATAAATACTGTGACAACACATTCTCATTCCACCTGAAGAGTCTTGGTTTACCTTTGTTGATCTGAAAAAATGATTAATAGCTCTCTTTTTTAAAATATCGAATGGTCCCAATTTATATGATAAATTATATGGTCACCCTAATTTAAGCTAAATAAAGATACTGTCCAAGAATCCAAAGAAGAAAATACTTCCAGAAGGAGGGAGATGCCAAAAATGGAATATCCCTGGTGGTTTGAGTAAGATGGCTATGAAAAATGATCATTGAATTTGCTCATGCAAGAGCTTTTTTGGTGGAGTGGTGAGGGCATAAGCCTGAATAAAGTGGATACAAGAGAATAAGGGGAATGTAAACTTTTAACTAAAGAGTACCACTTGGCCAGGAATGGACAAGGAAGGGAAGAGCCCCATCCTGGGGAGAGCACAGAGGAGCTTGGTTCAACCTTGAGTCCACTGTGGATTCCAAGTAGAATTTTTGGTACCCAGAGCATGGCCAGGGAAGGTGGCAGCCAGGACCCCCCACCAACACCCAGAAGCCCAGAGACCCCTTCCCTAATCCCCTCACAGCTCTAGCTTCTGGCATGGGCTGCTATGAGATTCCCCATGCAACCCTGACACATGGCTGTAGCTAAAACATTGGTCTGGCAGTTTTCCCTCTTTAAGTTGAAGTGTGATGTTGGCAGGCAGTGAGCTGTGGTGGCAGCCTGCCAGGGGGAGCATGTGTTGGAAATCCTTGTTCCACTTTGCAGCAATCTGGGGCTCCCCCACCCACAAACTGCTCCAGAGTCAGCCAGTCATGGGGGCCAGAGCCTCCCACTGATGGGGAGCCATCACCAAGATTGGGGGGTGATGAGGCAGAGGGACTTCTAGAGACAGGAAGAGAGAGAGACATGAAGACAGAGAATCCGAACTGAGATGAAGTCACAGAGAGACAGAAACAGGGACATGGCCAGAGCCAGACACACACACAAACACAGCCAGAGAGAACCACAGAAGCCCAAGGTCAGAGAGATCCAAGAAAAAGAGAAGACAAAATTTAAAGGCGGTAAAAAGCACAAGAGATTGGATAAAAATGCCAGTAGCTACACAGTCCTATTTCCCCAAATCTCCAGTTATAAGAGAAAAAAACATACACAGATAAATGTAGATGTATACTACACATAACTGTTGTAGAAAACAAGAGAGTCCTCTGTGGAGGAGAAAGTTTGTGGAATTCCTGGATTCCAAGCTCAGACTCAACAGCACCATGGGAGACCCAGCCCAGGAGGGGGAACCTGGGCCAATCATGAGAGTGACTACAAGTTGCCTTAAGAGCAGTAGGCTGGTCGGCCCCTCACTGCCCAATCCCCACCCCCACCCCCTGCCCCCTGCCTGTGCCCAGAAGCCCACAGCAGGGGAATTTCCCCACAAGCCAAAGCAGTGAGTGAGAATATTTGGGTATGAGACTCAGAGTACTTAGTGACACAGGAGGAAATGGGGAAAGGACCAACTCCTATCATACAGCCCCTGGCAGCACTCCTTCAGTTATCAGACAAGCTCCTATGGTCTAAACCATCCTTCAGAAACAGATATATAGGAATTCTCAAAACAAAGGTAAGCCAAAAACCAAGAATAGCTAAACATTTGAAGAAATTCAACATTATGAAAGAGGTATCAAAGTTAACAAATTTGTAGAAGATCCAAGACCCAAGAAATATACTTAAGGATCAAACACATGGAGAAGACTTTAAAGTAGTATAATTAATATCCCTGGGGAGATTGGAGAAGATATGATATCCAAAAATTGAGAAACAGGCTGTAATATAGTGAATCACTAAAAAGATCTTGAAATTTTCAGATAATTGTACAACTCAAAAACTCAGAAGTTTGGCTGAATGGTAGAATGAATATAGCTAAATAGTGAATTGGAATAAATTTAAATATATGCAGCCCCTATGCCTCCTCTATATTCATTATAGAAACTCACGTGTGTGTGTAAGGAAATACGTACAAGAGTGTTCACTAAAGAACTTTTTGTGACACCAAAAATAATTGGAAACTACCTATAATCCAACGGAGAATGGATAAAGAAATTGTGGTTTGATTATGCTATAGAATCCTATGTAGTAAGTAAAATGAATAACCCAGAGCTACATGTATTCACAGGGTTAAATTACAAAAATACAGCACTAAGTGAAAAAAAGTAATTGCAGAAGGATAGATTAGTGCAATATCTATTATTTAAAGTTAAAAACATGAATGACAATATTATAGAAAAAAAAAAAAAGAGTACATCAGATATTTTGAAGAGACCCGTCACCATATGGCAGCTTAATTCAGGATAAAAGAAAACGCAATAATTTTAATGATTTTCTGAGCTCTCAAGAAGCAAGAAATATCTCTGAGGCCAAGATAATGAAAATGAACAAAAACAATGCACTGAAATAATAGTGTGTCTTAGTAAGGAAACCTCAACCTCGGGGCCACCTCAAGCTGGAAAAGTGAGGTAACACTCCTGCATATAAGGGAAGAGCAAAAAGAGGGCTAGAATAGCTCTAGGTCTTTAGTATTCCTAGTTTCCAAATGAAGTACATTGGAAACCTTCCCTTGTTTACACCCTTAAGATTCTGACAGATTACCTCGAAACAAATACATATTCAGAATAATCACTTAAAATACAATAAACCTAGCAAAGTTGAACAGATATAACAAAAATGTATTTAGACTCAAAAAGATTTCAGATTCTAGAATAATATGATAGAAATTATTAGAATATTTGATAACATATTTGAGCATGAGCTATGCAATCATGAAAATGAAGCTATCAGAAAAAGAATATCAAAATAATTAGGAAAGATTTTTTGCGGCTGATAATAACAGACTACATAATTTGGAGTAACTTTCCTACTGAGAACAACCAGAAAAGCTGCTTAAAATAAATTTGAAAGCATTAGTGAAGTATGAAGTGAAATTATGGAGTCATGATCCAGAAAAATGAAGCACAGAGAAGTGAACTAATATGACAAAAATTGGAATTCAGTTGTGACCAATGAGATGCAGCCCTTATACATTCCCCAGGATTTGGGTTGGAAACCTAAAGAAATAAATCTAAGAGAAGGGGGTAAACAGCTTTGAATTCTCTCAGTACGTAGTTGGAGTGATGTGAACTGACGTGGCCGTGCCAACATCCCCCAGGTACACCCACGGTGAATGCACCTTATGGGAAGATAATAGGGATCTTAAAATAAATGTGCTAGAAAAGTCCAAGGAAATAAAATACCTGGATTAGAGCAGGGTACTAGAAATAAAATGGGAATTATATAACTTAAATATAAAGAAACTGGGTGAGCAACGGTGACTCAGTGGCAGAGTTCTTGCCTGCCATGCTGGAGACCCAGGTTTGATTCCTGGGGACTGCCCATGCCAAAAAAATAAAATATAAAAAATAAAGGGACTGAAATTAACTCATGGGTTTAACTCATGGTTTTAACAGACTATATAATTTAGAGACACAGCTGAAGAGAGAACTGGTGAACTCAAAGACAGGTCTGAAAAAAAAGTCCAGAATGACTCATGGATAGAAAAATATTTTTAAGAAATAGAGATGAGGGTAATAGGGGTTGCAGTCGAAAGATCCAACATGTAATTGCAATTCCACAAGGAGAGGAAGGAGAGAATGGGGCATAAGCAATATTATAATGATGCCTGAGTATTTTGTAAAACTGATGAAAGATTTTGTGGTAGTTTAAAATCTCCATCAATAATTTGATTCTTTTCCCTTCAATAAATGGAGCCTCTTCCTCTCAATAATATATTTGATTTTCCACATTGGAGTAGAACTTATAATGTAGTTTTAAATGTCATAGTTTATCCATTGCCCTGTTATTCATTCAAATGAACATGAATATATTTTTAAAAAATCGATAGGATAGAGTGAAATATATTTTAAAGTATTTTAGGATAACAAATCCTTTTTTAAATGACTGACATATGAAGTTGTCAGTTCAATTTTCAGTTACTTCATATTATATTTCTTAAACCAGCTAGATTTAATTTCCTCCAGCAGAGAAACTTCATCACTCTATCTTGCTCCTATAGTACTTACTATATATTTTTTTCCATTCTAAGGGTTTTACTTCATCTGTATAACTGACTGGTTAAAAGAGTCACTGTTCATATCTGTATATACATTTATAGAGATATATCTGTAAAGTCATACATAACAAAAATCTAAAATATTTTTTCTGATTTCTGGTTAAATAGCCCCTTTTTCTGTTTGTCTTTCTCAGTCTGTCTATATATCAAATAAAAGGCCTATAATTATTGGTGTTTTCTTCAATACAACAATGAAAATTTTCTGACTCATGCATAAAATGACTTTTCATATGTGAAAGCTTAATCATCTGGATTTATATTCCCTAAAGTGTCCTCAGCAGAATACCAAATCTGCAGGGTGATAAGATTTATAGAACGATAACAAGTATAACAGTCCAGTTAAATTAGAAAATGTTCACTTAAATAAAGTTAATTTTTTTTACACGGGAACATCTTAAAGCCTATCATATGTTAGAGGACACTCTGAATTCATGATGAAGGATTTTGTATGCCTTGCTTCCCAAACTTCATTGTCCATAGAAACATGTGCTATCCAGGATGTGCTCAAGAAAAATAAAAAGCACAACATAGAATTTCAAGAAATGAACTTATAAAAAATACCCATGAGATCATTTCAAGAGCTGGAACATAATTCCCAAAGGCCAGCATTTCATCATTTTTATGCTTGACTCTTATAACAAAATTAATGCTTTTAATTTTTTTTTAATTGCAGTGCCTTAAATAGATACTTCTCATTGCTTATAGTATGAAGAAAATGACCAATGGAATTGTATTTTACATTCTAGATACGTTTGGAATTAATAACATCACAGGTGATATCTACGTGAATGCTCCTCTGGACTACGAGACAAGGACGAGCTACGTCCTGCGAGTCCAAGCTGATTCCCTGGAAGTTGTCCTAGCCAATCTCCGAGTTCCTTCAAAAAGTAAGTTACATTATTTAAGGGTCTCACAAGCATTCTCTCAATTTCTAATGAAAAGGCATATGTGTAAATAAAGTTCTCAGTGGAGAAATTAGGAAGATCATTAAAATTCCAAAACGACCACCCTTCATTTTCACAGCAAATATACGACAATACAGGGAGTGATTTCATAAGCAGAAACATCAAGACAACACACTGTTTTCAAATTCTGGGTACAGGAGTCTTATCTGTGTATCATTATCTGCGTAGATTAAATAAAAACTGATTCTTAATTGCATCGTGAGGCTTCGAGTTCCTCTGGAGTGTATGTTATTAATGAAATCATGACTGCTAGACATTCCATGAATTCTGTTACTTCTTGTATTAATGCATTTTCTTAGAGAAGAGAACAAAAGCATCTTCAAGTAGCTGACAAATATTTATTCTTATTCATATATAGCACCACTTAATTCACATAAATTTCTATGAGACAATCATTTTTATCCCCAGTTTACAAAGACAAGATTAAATAAAAAGGTTTGTCATTTTTTTTGCAATGATATAGTCAGTAAATGAGAAATTTAAGCCCGTGTCTGACTGTAAAATCTTTTTTCCACATTTCAGTGTGATGTAGTTTACCCACACAGAAAAGCAAGTTAAGGGCCAAGTTCTGGAAAGCAGTGGCTAGCAGAGAATCTGAAAAGTGCTATCAAAAATGGGGCAAATGCTATTTCTTTCTACCCACTGAGGTGATTTTTTTTATGGTTAAACAATGCATCTTTATCTGATCAGACTCTTTCAGAACTTTAGAAGTCCCAAGAAAACCAAATTTAATTTAAATTTTTAGTAAACAGAGGCCCAGTTAGAATGTGATATGGAAATGGAATATGGAACATTGACCTTTTAACTTGGGACCATTCCTACAGGTCCTATAGTAACACTCTATCTATCAACTCCTTTAGAAGGGGGAGGAGAATGGAAGAAGAAAGGGTGACAGCCAAAGCAAAGAAACAAAAATGAGTGATGCCAGGGTGAGATATTGCAGACAGTATGAGGGAAAGGAGAACAAGATGGGAGAGAAAGGAATATAGACTGAATACAGAATTTTCTGTTTTAGTTTCACAACTGATAATCATGAAAAGAAATCACTCCTTTTCATTTATCCCAAACTTCACTTACTGATCTAGTGTAGAAGGTAATAGGATCTCTAATGGAGTGTGCCAGTTTGAAAGTATTATGTACCCTAGAAAAGCCATGTTTTAATTCTGATCCAATCTTGTGTAGGCAACCATTTGTTTTAGTCGTGATTCAATAGTATAAGTTGGAAATTTTTTATTAAATTATCTCCATGGAGATGAGACATGCCCAGTTGTGGCTATGACCTTTGAATAGGTGGAGATGTGACTCTACTCATAACAGGTATGCCTTGATGAGCTTAGTGGAATCCTTTAAGAGGGGAAACATTTTGGAGAGAGTCAGAAATGACAGAAGCCTCAGAGCTAACAAAACTTCACAACAGAGCTGACATAGTTGCAGACACGTGGAGAACAGAGACACAGATATTGGAAGATGCTTGGAGCCCAGCAGACATTGTCATACAATGTTAAGCAAGCCAGAACCTGGAGAGAGCCAGGGAAGCCAAGAGATGAAAGCCAGCCCTGGAGAAGCAAAGTGAGGAACCCCCATAAGAACAGAGGCTGAAAGCAATGGAGCCCAGGAAAAAGGGATTAGCAGATGCCAGTCACATGACTACCCAGCTGACAGAGGTGTTTCTGACCATTGGCCTTTCTTGAGTGAAAGTAACCTCTTGTTGGTGCCTTAATTTGGACACTTTCACCTCCTTAGAACTGTAAACTTGTAACTTATTAAACTCCCCTTAAAGCCATTCCAGATCTGGTATATCTCATTCCAGCACCTAGCAAACTAACATATTAGAAAAATATTTGAAAAATCATATTGTGCACAGTGTGTCTTTGGAATTGAATGAATTAAATTGTTCTCAGTGACCCTGTGTCACTTGCGTAATTAAATAGTTTAAAAATAGAAGACTAGTTCTTTGTTTTTAAAATTTTTAAACTGCAGGCAATTATATTTTTTTAAACTTATAAGGGATGCTTCAAATTGTAAAATGAACTGACTAACCTAGGAGTCAAAAGGTTAGAGTAGTTTTAAGTTACATGATGTAAACTATCTTAATGCAATTACAAATACATGGATAATAACAATTGAAAACTATGTTTGTCATATCTTTAAAACAAATGAGCAGTTAGTTTTAGAAAGTAAATTTTGCTAAATATTCAGGTTGTAGAGGCTAGTATTTCTCAATAAGTACCTCTGATTTCCAGGAAAAGAGCTACATTGAACTCTCATAAATGAATATAGCATTCTGAAAAGCTTTATCAGAAATATAATGCAACTAGCTTTAAATTAAGTGCAAATCTAAGGTTAATAAAAGTTCAGCTAATGCCCACAGGTATACTTGTATGTGCCCCAGTGTGCATGTAGAGGGGAAGCAATTAGCAAATTCATGAGCTAACTTCTCACAGACACATCAAGCCTAAAATCTAAATGTTAGTTTGTTTAGTGCTTGACACCTTGAATATTATTATTAACATTTCGTGACTGATCTTTGCTTCTTGGATTTGAAATGAAAAACCTATGTATTTCAAACAGTTTTATGTATTAGGCTGCTAATGCCTATAATCAATCCAAAACCATTAGCTATACAAATAATAAGAGCCTTATGTAAACTGAAGTTAATTAATTCATTGTCTAATTAATTCAACTCTACTTCAAATTTAACTGCTCTACTATTTTTAGCCTTACCACATATCGTGTAAATAAAGGTAATACACTGAAGAACTTTAATTCATAAAAAAATATTTTATCATAATTTTACAAAGAATTTATTAAAGAAATCCTTTTCAAGTAAGTTATACATCCATGTTGTTACTGGATTTAATATTTAAATGCAAATTAATTGTAAAAATAGAAATATTCTGGAACTCATTTCATAAATTTGACTTTAGGAATATTTAAAATTTTTTAACATTTTAGTGCAGAACATTTTAAAAATATACAAAATTACAGAGAATATTATAATGAACCCCCGTGTTTCAACTACCCAATTTCAACATTAGCCAATTCCTGGGACATCTTTCATCTATAAACCTACCTACTCCCCTAGTCTGTTATTTTGAAGCAAATTAAAGACAAAGTATTTTATCTATAAGTATTTCATTTATGGAACTCTCAAAAATAAGGACCTTTTAAAACTTAATACCATTATTATGCCCTACAAATTAAAAAAAAACTTTAATACCAACCAATATCCAATCCGTACTTATATTAAAAAGTTATTCTCATCCGAATCCAAATAAGGTTTATATGTTGTAGTTGGTTGATAAGTCTTTTAAGTCTCTTTTAATCTATAAATTTCAATATCGCCAACACCACCCCTTTTTAATTCACCTTGATGTATATTTAATGAAGAAACCAAATTAGTGGACTGTTCTGAAGTCAATGAATTTGAAAGAATTGGAGTTATGTAGCCCTCTTACGTTTTTATGTTGTGTCAGCTCATATACATTTAAGTTTTCACTCACATCTTTGGATTTTTTTATCCAGGACTTCTGGAAATATATTTTCCCCCTTTCCTTGACCAGGAGTTTTTATCTTTTAAACTGCATTAATAATTTTTGAGAGTAGTGTGAAATATAAATATATAACCAAGCAAATGAATGAAAAATGTAGTAAAACCAAGGAATAGAAATAATATTTTAAGGAGGAAAATTTCCCAAGAATTGAAAAGTAAATATAAAGAGAAAGATTAAGTAATCTTAACCTGCTGATTCATTAGCCCCCTACTAAAATAAAAGTAGGAAAAACAAAATATATCCTAATAAGTCCAAAATGATATATTCCTTTTTTGCTTTTCTTATCAGCAAAGTCTTGACTCAGCAAGTCACTGACCACTGGTCTAGGACCCGCAGGACATGTGTTTTCCTTTGGGACCTGTGCTGTACCATTTATTGCCTGGATGCTTTTTTTATTAAGTATCTATAATATGTCAGGTACTGAAAGGAATTTCAGGACACAAAGATGAAAAAACTAAGTGCCTACTGTCAAGATCCCTTGGTTCAAAGTAAGAAAAAAATATACACAATTAGCAAAAAGGTAATGTCTGCAACATTACAAAATGTAGTGGACGGTGCTAGTAGCCAGTGCAATGTGAGAGAGAAGAGTAAGCAGCTAATGTATGAGTGATCAGAGAAGAAAAAGTTTGAAAACACAATTCCAAGTACATATTAAAGATGATGAAAAACTAAATATTAAATTATAAGTTTAGACAAAAGTAGGAAGATAGACCTAAAATTGCAAAACAAAGTGCTGGAATTAGACACAGATTACCAAAGATATTTAAAAAAAAAAAAAACAGGAAACAGTTTACCATTCTAAAAACCCTTTATTCCCAAGGAGAATGAAAAAGGCGACATGGATGAAGATTTAAAAAATATTTTATGTGGAATATTCCTTTGGGGGAAAAAAGTTGTGCTTGTCTTCTCTGCCACAACTCCCTCATTCCCGCAGGAGGCGCTTCTGGAAATGTGTGATCTTCCATTTCAAATTCAGTGCAGGAGGCTACAGTGGGAGCAATGTGTCCTCTGTTTAGGAGAACACATAGCAAATTTGTGTCTGGACCTTTGAGAGAAATCTGGGGGGAAAAGAAGTGGAGCTCACTAACTACTCTGATTGCTGGAGAAGAGAATTACATTTGCATGTAGATAAGCCCACACTCTTAGAATTCATGCAGACAAGGAGAATCTGTGAATGTTACCCAATGTCCAGAGGCAGACACATGTGAAACTCTTCTGTCTACCTTACCACTCATTTCTCCTCAAACTCCAATGCCAGATGAAGGCAGCCTCAGTGTTCAAAAACAGCTGCTAGTGAATGGAGAAGGAGGTGATTAATAAAGAAAAAAAGAAGTCTCTTACAACCTCTTCCCTAAAGGTGGGAGATGTGCCCAGAACATGTTCTAGCTGAGAAAGAGAGAAGATTTACCTTGAAATGATATTTGAAATATTGATGAGTATATTGAACTAGATTCTCTAATATTTTAATTAATTTACTTATTTTTATTTAACATGATTACGGTGCTTTCTTATCTTAAGCTTTTATTCAACAACAGGGGAAAAAGTACTCCCAATCTGCAGGATAGAAGAGATATACAAAGGAAAAATATCACTTTCATAATTATATTCCATGTGTCCATATTGAACATGCCATTTCAGTGTAGTTGGATAGCAGAATCTGGTGGGATTATTTATAATGAGTTTAAGCTACATTAGGGCAGAGATTTTTGTCTGTTATTTTATTTTATTTTTTGACTATCCTATTGGCCTGATACAATACCTAGGACATAAACTAAACTCCATAAAGCGTTGCCTGATGAATGAGTGAGTCTGGAAAGTCAGGGCCCAGTTGTGAAGGACTTTGGGTTACTGTGCTAGTAGTATGCAAGCATGCAGCGTACCTACCACCTGTACCTGCAGTCCCATAGCAGACTTTCCTAACTCCGCATGCACTCCACCCAGCCCCACCGCACCACTGCCCACACTGCTGTGCTCTTTGTGGCCTTTTCATTACAGACATTTATTATATTATTACGTTACAGAAATGTAAGCAGTCATCAGAGTAGATGGAGCCAGTCCACTATTGTAATCATGGGAATGCGTTTAGGAATACTTCATCTCATAGGGAATCTTTGGGGGATTTCTCTTCCTCCAAAAATAGCTGGAAACAAAACGTTGATTTCTCATCTTCCTTCACCACAAAATCCCTGACCCTCTAAACTTCTCAGCTTTTAGTTCTCTTCTGCTATTCTCATTCCATTAGATATCTGTATCTTTTTCCTTGGCTCGCGTGTTGCCCAGAATTTTTTGTCAAATAATTATCTTCACTTAACAAAGGAAAGACAACGAAAATGTATCGTTGTTTCTGATGTTATTTAAAAATTATGAGTCCTCTTTTCTTCCTGTCCATGTTCTTTATCTTCCCAGACCGACTCAATCTCTCCTGGATTTTCAGAACTTAATTTTATTGGTCCTTGTCTTGGTTGGCCAGAGCTCTATGACAGATAGTGGGTGACAGTTGGCTTAACAACCTGAATTTATTGGCTCATGGATTGGGAGGCTAGAAGTGCAAAATCAAGGCATAAGTAGGGCCATACCTTCTCTGCCAAATCTGCATTCTGGCAATGTCTGGCTGCAATCTTTGGCATTCTTAGCTTGCATCTCTGTCTCCTGTCCATGGCCATCTCTCTCTCTGCTTGTGCCTGCACGTCTAGATTCTGCTGACTTCCAGCTTCTTCTTACGGTTTCTGTGACTGGCGGCATCCCAACTTCCTCTCTTTGTGAGGTGGTTTAAGACTCTGATTTAATTTGGCCACAGCTTAATATCTTCAAAAGATAATACCATCTGCAAAAGATCCTATTTAAAAATGGGTTCACACCCACAGGAAAGCAAATTAAGATTTGAAGTATGTCTTGTGGGGACATGATTCGACCTCTGAAGTCCCAAAGGGGCTCCAAGAAGCCCGAGTCCAGAAAAAATTTCCCTAGAAATGTATGTAGGTATTTCTGCCCCCAATCCTCCCTGTTCTTTTATCTGTATGTAGAGCAAAAGCAATAATATGTAACTTTATGGCACAGTTTCATTTATGAAATGCCATAATCAAAGCAGCAATTTTTCCTTCAAGGTAAAATTATAATTATCTTTAAAAGTATAAGAGAAAAAAATGTAGCTTTCTATAAATATATCATTGTGTTTTGAGACAATAACTAGCCTTTCAATCAGGAACAAATGGCAAGACAATTAAAAGAAACCTTAAACTGGTGATAAAACAACTCAAATGCTATTGATTTCATGTTATAGTTTTTCTTTAGGGTATAGTCTCATAATGCATTTCATTTTCTTGGATTTCCTCGTTCCCAACAGAAGGTCTGTGACAAGTAATGTTAATGACTCCTTACTCATGATTAACTGACTTACAAAAGCATTACTTTGAAAACAACATTGCAGTATGTTACATGTTATTTTCTCAGTTCTAGAAACCCCATACAATCAAGGTCTCATATTTGTGCTATAAACATATGACCATATTTTCAGAAACTTTATTCATATTTTATTACTTTAAAATTTGAAAACCACTTTAGGAAAAATAACACCATAATGTCCTTCATGATATTTTTTCTCAAACATTGTAGGCATTTTATATAAATACACAGTTGAATCAACCATATTTTTAATGAAACATAAATTTATTCTAGGGAGCTTGTGAAATAAAATCACCTGTCCAAGAAAACATTTGGATTGTGCAAAATAGTTTTGCTGGGAAATAAAACTTCAAAATACTTATGGAATTTCATTAATATGTTTCTGAAACCAAGTTTTGTGTGGCAACTATTTCATTGCCCCCAAAATTGGTTTGCTGAACCTATGTCAGTGATAGGTGGCCAACCCAATAAATTAGAATATAGATTATAACATATATTTCTTTATTTGTAATATAAGAAAAAAATCATGTCTTGTGAGGAAAACATCTTATGCATTTTCCATGGCAATTGAAATCAATGTGTTTAGGAGTGTAATAATGCATAAAGTTGTTCTCCTTACTTACAACTAACACTGAGTCCAAAGAACCAAAGAAAAGAGATATAATTTTCCCCATTCATGGAAACTTCTTTCTAATTAAAACAGTTAATAATTTTTTCTTTGGTTCTTTCATGTAAATTTAAATCAAGTTTCAAAGTAGAACTCACCTACTAATCCTCAAATATTTTTACAGATTTATATTCTGTTTTAGAGAGTAGCAATCATTTAATTAATAATGAGGCCCCAGAGCTAAACAACAGAAATCTTATGCCTTTTGTTTCATGAAAATTTCCATTTCAACGGAGGCAAACTAATCCCTAATAAATGCATATAGAAGTATGCACTGAACTGATCCCTGTTATATTATAGACTTTCCAGAAATATCAATGTTCTCAAAATGAAATGGAAAACTGAAGCTACTATCTGGATAACATAAGTATGAAATACATCCTAGCAATAAAAATATGAGGAAAAAATTATCAGAAATTTCTGCTAGTTTGAAGTAATCTTCCTTTATTTTTTATGGATTCAGTTGTAGATTCTTCATAGTCTTTTGCTCCATGCGTCAACTTGGCCAGGTCATGGCACCTGTCTGTCTGGTTGGGCAAGTGCTATCCTGTCTGTTGCTATGAGGACATTTCATAGAATTAAATCATGATCATGTCAGCTGCATTCACAGCTGATTCCATTTGTAATAGTCAAAGGCGAGTGTCTTCTGCAATGAGTGATGTTTAATCTAATCATTGAAAGCCTTTTTAAGAAGAATTCAGAAGAGACAGGCTCTGTTCTCTTCCTGCTTTGGCTGGCAAGTCTCTCCTGTAGAATTCATCCAGACCCTCCATTGGAGTCATCAGCTTCACAGCCTGTCCTACAGATTTTGGACTCTACTTTCCTAAAGTTATGTGAGACATTTTTATAAATTTTGTATTTATGGATATTTCCTGTTGATTCTGTTTCTCTAGAGAATACAGCTTGGTACCAGGAGTGGGGTTCTTGGGAAACAAAATCTTAAAAATGGGTTTTTACAATTGGTTTTCTACTCTGACTGGACTCAAAGGCACTAAGGACTCTGATTATTGTAATCAAAATGATACTACCAATCTATAGGGTCAGTCGGCAAAAGTCTTAGTCAAAATATCACCATTCAATTCTTCTAATGCTTCACGTGTATGAAGCCAGGCTCTGGGAGATAATGTTTTTGACATCTTTATGGAGTTTTGTGGAAATAGAGGTATAGAGATGTTGGCTGGTTGTTGTCAGATACACTATATATGGGCTTAAGGCTTCAAATGAGATGCTTACGTGCTGTCTGAAGATGCAAATGCTTCTATGACAGTCCTGAAGGAAAATCTTATTTTGTGTAGCCATAGACTTGACGTCTCTGAAAATCAGACTCAGAATCTTATTATTACAGTAGCAACTTTACAACATAAACTGAATTCTGAATCTTGCATGGTGTCTGCCATTAAAGTGAGGGCATTGATTAGAAATGAATGGGACACTGAAAAATGGGATGGTGACATATGGATTGATAATGATGCTGGTAGTGAGGTTGAAACTCTAGGTCATACTGAGTTTTTTCTAGATAACCCTGTAATAGTCTGCCCTGATGACATAGCCACTCCACGTCCAGCCCGCTTTGAGGAATTGAATACCCAATCTCCACCTGAAGGAATTAGCCCTAGAGTGATTAATCCTGTTTCACCAAATGAAACTGCAAAGGAATGTCCTGAAGCAAATGGCTTGGAAGATGCTTCTAATTCTTTTCATGATCCACCCCCACCACCCCTCATTTCTTCCAGACCTATAACTAATCTCAATCAGCCCCCGAAGGTGAGGTACAATGTATCACACATGAGGAGGTATGGTATACTTCAAAAGAACTGTGCAAATTTTCCAATTTATATAGTCAGAAATCAGGGAAATGTGTATGGCAATGGATTTTAAGGGGGTGGGATAATGGTGAGAAGAATATAAGGCTGGATCAGGCTGAATTTATTGATTTGGGCCCACTAAGCAGAGACTCTGCATTCAATGTTATAGCTCAAGGGATTAGAAAGGCATTAACAGTTTGTTTGAATGGTTGGCTGAAACATGAATCAAAGGGTAGCTGACATTACCTGAGGTTGAAATGCTAGAACTGCCCTAGTATAATATGAATGAGGGGATCCAGAGGCTTAGAAAGATTGGAATGTTAGAGTACATTTATCATACAAAGCCTGCTCTTATACCCCAGTAATGTCTGGAGGATGCACCTTCTACCAGAACAGTGAGAAATAAATTTGTGAGACTAGCGCTATCATCCCTGAAGAGCTCTGTAGTTGCACTTCTCTGTAGGTCAGACATTACTGTGGGAACTGCTGTCACCAAGCTGGAATCCTTAAACATAATGAGGATGACTGGATCCCGAGTTGGCAGAAGCTAGGTGGCAGTGCTTAATCACCAAAGACAGGGTGGATGTGGCTATTATAATAGACAGCAAACTCAAAGCAAAAGTCAAAATAATCTTACTCACAGAGATTTGTGGCGTTGGCTAGTAAATCATGGGGTACCTAGATGTACAGTAGATGGGCAGTCTACTAAATTCTTGTTTGAGCTGTATAAACAAAAGAGTTCTAGGTCAAGTGAACAGGAGTCTAACTTGAATTACAAAAACATAATTAATGAATTTCCAGACTTGAGGCAGTTTACAGGTCCAGAGCCCCTTGAATGAAGGGGAGGCCAGGTCCCTTTGGAGGAGAATCCTGTTATACTGCCACAAATTTATACTCTTAATCTTCCTCCAAGCCTTCCCCAAGGAGACCAATGGACTTTTACCAGCGTAACTGTGTACTGGGGAAAAGGAAATGATCAGATATTTCTGGGATTATCAGACACTGGTTCAGAAGTGACATTAATTCCAGGGGACCCAAAACACCACTCTGCTCCACCAGTGAGAGTGGGGGCTTATGGAGATAAGGTAATTGATGAAGTTTTAGCTCGGGTCCTTCTCACAGTGGGTCCAGTGGGCCCCTAGTCTCATTCTATTGTTATTTCCCCAGTCCCACAATGCATAATTGGAATAGACATACTGAGCAACTGGCAAAGAATCCCCATATTGGCTCTCTAACTCATGGAGTAAGGGCTATTATGGTGGGAAAAGCCAAGTGGAAGCCACTAGAACTGCCCTTACCTAGCAAAGTAGTAAAACAGAAGCAATACCGGATTCCTGGAGTGATTGCAGAGATTATTGCCACTCTTAAGGACTTGAAGGATGCAGGGGTGGTGATTCCTACCACATCCCCATTCAACTCTCCTATTTGGCATGCACAGAAAACAGGTGGTCTTGGAGGATGCAGTAGATTATGGTAAACTCAACCAGGTGGTAACTCCAATTGCAGAGGCTGTTCCAAATGTTGTATCATTTTTTGAGCAAATCAGTACATCCCCTGGTACCCGGTATACAGCTATTTATCTGGCAAACACTTTTTTCTCAATAGCTTTTAGTAAGGACCACTCCCTTCATGGAAGGGGCAGTGATTTGTTCTAACTGGAATAGACACATACTCTGGATATGGGTTTGCTTTCCCTGCATGCAATGATTCTGCCAAAACCATCATCTGTGGGCTTACAGAATGCCTTATCCATCATCATGGTATTCCACACAGCATTGCTTCTGATCAAGGAACCCACTTCACAGCAAATGAAGTGTGGGAATGGGCACATCCTCATGGAATTCTCTGGTCTTACCATGTTCCCCATCATCCAGCTGGATTGATAGAACGGTGGAATGGCCTTTTGAAAATTCAATTACAGTGCGAATTAGTTGGCAATACCTTAAAGGGCTGAGGTAAAGTTCTCTAGGAAGCTGTGTATGCTCTGAATTAGCATTTGCTGTATGGTACTGATTCTCCCATAGCCAAGATCCGTGGGTCCAGGAACCAAAGGTGTGGAAATGGGAGTGGCACCACTCATTATTACCCCTAGTGATCCACTAGGAAAATTGTTGCTTCCTGTCCCTGTGACCTTGAGCTCTACTAGTCTACAGGTTTTAGTTCCAGAAGGGAGAGTGCTTCCACCAGAAGAAACAACAGTGATTCCATTGAACTGGAATCTAAGGCTGCCACCTGGTCACTTTGGGCTACTCATGCCCCTGAATCAACAAGCCAAGAAGGGGATTATTTTACTGGTTGGGGTGACTGACCCTGATTATCAGGGGGAAATAGGACTGCAACTACACAATGGAAATAAAGAAGAATTTTCCTGGAATATAGGAGATCCCCTAGGGTGTCTTTTAGTACTACCATGCCCTGTGTTTAAAATCAATAGAGAACTGCAACAACGCAATCCCAGAAGGGCTACCAATGGCTCTGAAACTTCAGGTATGAAGGTTTGGGTCACCCCATCAGGTAAAGAACCACAGCCAACTGAAGTGCTTGCTGAGGGTAAAGGGAACATGGAATGGGTAGTGGAAGAAGGTAGTGATAAATATGAACTATGACAACATGATCAGTTACAGAAATGAGGACTGTAATGCTGTTTTGTTCATGTTGTACTAGTTAAATTGTAAGATATCAAGTTTAAGAATGACTATTACCCAAGGACTTGCACCTTATTCTGGAGAGATTTAATGTGTTTCTGGTTATATACAGGACAGTTGGTTATTGTTAGGTGAGGAAAAAAATGTGTCTTTTATTGTTTTCTATTTAGATATTAGGTATGGTTTAAGGTGATGTGTATAGCTGCCAAGTTAACAAAGGTTGGATTTTCATGGTCAGGTTCATGTGTCAACTCGGCCAAGTTGTGGTACCTGTTTGTCTGGTTGGGTAAGTGCTGGCCTGTCTGTTGCTATGAGGACATTTCATAGAATTAAATCATGATCATGTCAGCTACATTCACAGCTGATTCCATTTGTAATCAGATGAGAGGTGTATCTTCTGCAATGAGTGAATCTTAATTTAATCACTGGAAGCCTTTTAAGGAGAATTCAGAAGAGACAGACTTTATTCTCTTCCTGCACGGCTGGTGAGCTCCTCCTGTGGCGTTTGTCCAGACCTGCTATCGGAGTCGTCAGCTTCACAGCCTGCCCTACAAATTTTGGACTCTACTTTCCCATGGTTATGTTGAGACACTTTTATAAATTTTATATTTATGGATATTTCCTGTTGATTCTGTTCTCTAGAGAACCCTAATGTACTCCATAATCAAAATCAGTTCTTCACCATAGAATAAGGCAGCTCCAGGTTTCAAAAAAGCATTTTGCTAATGTTTTTTAAAATTTTTATCTCTTATGGCAAATAGTAAGTGACCATCCTCTTCCTTTAGTAACATACTTTATTTTGATCAGACTTAATAAACAGCTGAATTTACTGGTTAAATATTGTAAGGGGGAAAAGAAATCCTTCCCATTTACTAGACAAAAATAAATTTCAGCATTGTGTTTAAATAATGAAAAGAATTGTGGGGGAATAAACTACTGCATAGAAGGAATGTAAATAGGAGCAAGCCTTCAGAAGTTTTCATTGTTTCGACTTTTCAGACTCTGTCTTGCTCAGCATTTCTGAGCAAGTTTGTTTCCCAGTTTCCATATTGACTGAATTATTTTCCTTACTCTCTAGGAATGATTATATCTTGCTGTCTGCTGGCACCATTCCATTGGTCTAAAAACATCCTTTCTTCCTTGTTTTCTGGGTAGTTTCTACCTATTTTACAAGGTTAATTTTAACGGTCATCTCATTTTTAAAACTTTCCTTAATCTGCCCATTTTCTCTATCATATGAGAGAAGCCCTAACACCTAAGTATAAAATAAGTAGTGGCACTAAGAAGTGTATGGCTAGTTGATCTATGAGAGATATAGACAGGCATGGTTTGGGTTTTTAGAGAATGCATTACTGCAGTGAACTAAGTTCCTTCTTGAATGAAACCAGAAATAGAATCTACTTGAAGTAATAACCAGATAATCAAAATCATTTGTGACGCTTATTTATAAATGTGTATTTTTGGGCTCTCTTCTCTCAAACCTACTGAGTTAAGATATCTGGAAATGGAATTGGAGAATGTTAACCATCTCGCAGTGTTCCCCTCTCTCTCTCTCTCCTCTCTCTCTCTTTTCTCTCTCTCTTTCTCTACCTCCCACATATTTGAAATATTTATACAAATAATAATTTTTGTACATTTTTTATGCAGAAAAGCAAAATTAGAAAATTTAGATGAGCATGGAAGATAGTTTGGAGATATATAGAAAAATATTAAAAGAATATTCCAGTCATAAAATAATATTGACCCAGTGAGAGGACGGAAATGTGGGGCAGATGCAAAAGAAAGTTGATACAGGGTGGGCAATGGTGGCTCAGTGGCACAGTTCCCACCTGCCATGCCAGAGACCTGGGTTCAATTACCGGTGCCTGCCCATGTTCAAACAAAAAAAGAAAGAGAAGAAAAGAAAAAAAAAGAAAGTGGATAGAACCCGATGACTGGCCATGAAAAAAGAGAAATAAATCAAAGATGGTTTTATACTTTTTATCCTGGGTGATAGAAATTTTATCTAGAAAGCTGCTAGAAATAAGGTACTGGGCTACCAGAGGATGTACAGGCTAGACACACACATTTTATAAGAAGTCATATAGGGATGATTACTTAAGCCTTGGGAATGTTGATCAAAGAGGCAGTAATATTACATTGTATAAATGTAAAATAAGGTTTAATTGGAAAAATCAGACTAGAGGCATCAAAATATAAAACAACTCTTGAGCTCTCCACAGAAAGAAACCCACAGAGAGAACTTGGTTTGCTGATGTCCAAATACACTATAGAAAGGGCTGAAGAAGAGGGTCCCTTTCCTGGTACTCTCTATATATTTATACACTACTCAGCGGTGCTGAGTAGAAGAATAAGGAATAATTTTTGGCCATGTAATTCTGGGAGTTTCATGGTCGAAGAAATTATCTCCTTAGAACAAGGGAGCCTCCAGAGCTCAGAAACTTGTATCAGCAAAAGGCCTGAATTTGATCCATTGAGCTAACTCAGATCCAATGAGCTAGTCTTTTAATTTCCCAACTGCTATAACAAACATGAAATGGTGAATTGGCTTAAACAATGGGAATGTATTGGCTCATAGTTTTGAGGCAAGGAGAAGTTAAAAATTGAGGCTTCAGTAGGGTAATGCCATTCTACCCAAAGACTGTGGCATTCCTTTGTCCTGTTTTTTTTTGTTGTTGTTGTTGTTCTGTTTTATTTTGTTTTTGTCACGTGGCCATGCTGAATAACATTGCCTCCTAGCTCTGGTCGATCCCTGAAGCTTCTCTTTCCATGTCCAATTTCCTTTCCTTATAAGTCTCAACATATTGCACTAAGGCCGACCCTCATTCAGGGCACACCTTAACTAATAACACCTGCAAAGTTCCTATTTGTACAATGGATTCACACTCACAGGACCAGGCTTCAGGATATGACAGACACTTTGTGGGGGAAATGATTTAACCCCCAAGAGCTAGTTGCCTGGTAAGTTGACGAAAGAAGAAAATGAATTAGCCTCCTGGCCATTTGGCTTCATTTCTCTGAGACAGCAAGAGGGAAGAGTGAAAGTCTTTCCATTTAGAGGATGGGAGAAAAGACCTTCTATTGAAGAAAATAGTAGAGAAGAGAGAAAAAATGTGTGAACTGTTAGCAATAAGAGAGGGAAGTATCAAGAAAGGTAGAGGTTAGCTAACATGTTGCAGATACTCAAGAAAATGACTAAAGAAAATATGTTGGATGACACTTAGTTGATCCACAAATGACTATAGTTAGTGCCAAATAAATAAAGAAGACTCATTCATGAAAGAAAACCAGCAAATTATACATGATAAATACTTCTTGGTTTTATCGACATAATAGACACAATTATAGACTACTCTTCCTAAACGTTCCCTGATTGTATTAACTTTTATATTTTTATGAGGCATGTATTTCAATTTAATTTACATATCATATGAATTCAAATGCAGAAATTGAGATTTTTATGTTTGAAAGAGAAGCATAAATTTAAATGTAATTTTTAATAATCATTCAAAACATAAATCTAGTAATCAATTCTTCTTCCAAAGTATAGTGGTTTGAAGCTGTATATACCCCAGCAAAACATATTCTTAAATGTAATACATTCCTGTGGGTTAAAGTATGACTTTCTGATGGGGCTACTACAGATGAGATGTGACCCACCTCATTCAGAATGAGTCTGAATCCTTTTATTGGAGTCCTGTATATGAGAACAATGAAATTCAGACAAAAAGAGAGAAAGCCATAGAAGCAAGAAGCTGACATCAGTAAAACCTGGGAGACTATGGAGGGACCAGCACGCACTACCATGTGCCTTGCCACGTGGTCAGAGGAGCCACTGGCAGCTGATCTTCACGAAGAAAGCATCACCTTGATGTGCTTGGACTGGACATTTTCCTGGACTCTAATTGTAAACAAATAAATTCCCATTTCTAACTCAACTCATGTCATGGTATTTGCTTTAAGCAGCCTAGGAAACTGAAACACAAAGCTAATTAATCTCTTATTCTCAGGAATTTGTATAAATTCAGTTAATCATTCTTATTCCTGTTTATATCCCTCTTGTTTGATTGTACATAATTAGTCCCTAAGTACTAGCTTAAAAGTAATTAGAAACATACAATTTAAAGGAAATCATTATTTTAAATGTTGCCACTTTCAGTTTTTAAGTCCATTTTGCCAGTTATTTATTTAAGTGATACGTTCACCATCAAGACTTCTTGGTTGATATTGCTGGTTGTAAATACAAATGCACAAATTACAAAATGCACAAGAAAATCAGTTTATCCAGTCCAAAGACTCAATTTCATTTAAAAATATTTCTGTTAGACGATATTCATAAATGCTAAGATATCATGAGTTTAAAGGGAACTAGTAAAGGGAAATTTTATAAAATGACTATATTAGGGGGAAAATGCTATAAATCAGATGATTTACCAGTGAAATTATTCCAGTTCTAAATTGTCTTGATGGAACAGCAGAACAACAACAAAACATATACCTAAAAATTTAATATAATGAAATGTTTAAGAATTTTGACTTTGTTTTAAGATATACCTGAATTCTATACCCAGTTTTTATCTTTTGAAACTGTCAAAGTTTTAGTATCTTCATGTTTATATCAAGGAAATTTGTCTACATCTCATTGGATATTTAAGAGTTTTAAGCACAATGAGGTCTGCAAAGTACTTATTGAAACATAGGAAGCACCTAACAACCAAAAGCTAGTATCACTGGTAGTAATATTATCAGATACAATATATTTGAGCCACACTTAAAAATTTTGACATGGCATGTTATAAAATGGTTCATCTTCTCTTTCTGTAAATTATTGTTTATTAATATATCTCATTTTCCTCTCAATTCTCTGTATGACAGATGTTTATAGGTTAGAACTGTTAGAAAGCAGTCACGCCATATTTGGGGTTCTTTAGATTTCAACATCTCTTGATTGACAATCAGATATGCATGTACAAAAGCCCAGAAATAAAGCTTTTTTACGCCCAAAGGAATGGTCAAATTAATATAGTCACCCATCAGTTAGCTAAGTATATCTGGTTAAATTTGTTAACACAAAATGGAAATTTTGCATTTTATAATGTCTTATGGAGGGAAAATCCAATCTCTTCCTGGAGATAGGGAGATATGGTCCTATTGTCTACCATGGGCTAAATTGTGGTTTCCCAAGTGTACATGGAACAGTTATTTGTTTGGAAGCATCAGAACCCAACTGTGAATGCTATACTAAAAGGAATTTATAGGAAGAATACTTAGTGGCTTGCACTATCAGGAGGATCTAAGAAAGGACAAGAAGCCAGATAAGCTTCAGCAATCTTAATCAGAAGCTCTAAAAGAGAGATTCTTTGTTGAGCTGCACCATCAAGATAGCTGGAGCCAGTCACATGTAAGCAAGCGGCAATCAGCTCAAGAGTCAAGTTTCTGGGCTGGGGGGTGAGGTGGAGGGGTGGGGTGAGGTGGAGAGGTGGCAGCCTTCTCATTGCCTTGTATTGAGTTGTGTGCCCTTGGCCAGGGTTGTAGTGGAGAGAGCACCAGGATTGATGGTTCCACAAGAGCACATGAGATGTGAAACCCATGGGGAGAAAAAATAATGGAGTTGTCTGGACAAAATAAACGAAGAAGGGATGTTAAGCAGACAAACCCCTACCTCCCCAAATTCTAATTCTCCTTTTAAAGAACCACATTAAGACTAAGTATTGTTGCCAAAAATGCTTGCGTGGATAGAGTGGGGGTAGTTGCGGGAGGGTAGCATATTACTTGAAAGAATTGAGTTAGATTTTTAATTTCCACCATAATGAAAAATCCATTTCTATTTTTAGTGTGACTGATATTTGAATCTTAAGGAGCTGATTACTTAAGCTTTAGAATGTTTTGGTAATATCTGTTGTTTAAAAAAATAATATTTTACTCTAAGAAATTTGAGATGAGATTAAAGACCATGATTGGATGTAGTGACATATTGCAAAACCTCTAAAGCCCTTTCTGGCAAGTATTTGTTAAGTACTTTTTGAATGTAACATGTTTAATACACAAAATAGTTGTTGTCAAACTGTTTCACCTTATATCACTTCTGAAATCATTGTAAAAATCTAATTATTAACTACGTCATGTATTATATCACTAATGAAATCAGCAAAGATATAAAGATGAATAATTAGATTGTGTTTTGCAAGGTCATTTTTCTCCCTAGTTATTACATTTTTGGTTAAGTCTTCACCAGTAAATCACATATGCCTGGAGAAATATGTTCTCAAGACAAATAAGCAAAGGAGTAATCAAAACTCTTATTTTAGGAGGAAAAATGCATGCTTTCCTAACATGATCCAGGACTTATTGAGGCATTTCTTCAGGCTTCTTTAGATAGTTGAAATAATTTAGAAAACATGTAAAAAAAAAAAAAAAAGACTAATGAGGTTCATTTCAAGATTGTTCATTTTTGTGTATGTTATTCTCTGTATCTTCCATTTATTCTACTCCTTTAGTCCTCCAACATGATATTTAACATTATTTTTTAATTAAAACAGAATTATCTTACATTATATAAAATTATATAAAGAAGAAAATAAAAATAATCTGTAATCCCACATTTTAGAAATATGGTAATTTGTATATTTTCTTCAAACCTTTTACACACACACACACAGATTTTGATCATGCATAACTGTCTTTAAAAACTCGACCTTTCTCTTAACACTTAATATTCCATCAAAAGTATTTTATGTCAGCTATTCTTCAAAACATCATGGCAAGGACTGCTTAACAATTCCACTATATGGGTATATCACAATATGTCTCCCTCTTCCCGGATTACTGAAATTCTAGTTTGTTTTACAAAGGACATTTGATGCTGCAGTTGTCCTTACTCAGGGATCTTTAGACACCATGACTGCATTAAAGAGAAAAATCTTGATTCATATTCTTACTTCTTCTTTTTTATAGAAATATGGTCTATAATTTTCATAAATAGTTTCAAAGCCATTCTTGCACCAAAAGAGGTTAAGTTTTGTTACTCGATTATATTTCATAGATAAAGTGATTTTTTTCTCTTTCCAAAGATGAATTATATTGATTAAATACATTTGCTGATATCCTAAAACACTGTCCAAGAGAGATCAATTTAATCTATATATTTCACAGAGTTTTCCACTGTTTCCATAAATGCATTCAAGTGCTTTGAAAATGATGTTTATACCTAAATAATTTTCATTCATTTACGGACAATAATTCTAAAGCTTTAGATTTTAATGGTGATTAAAAGTCCATACCTGCTCATTATCACATTTATTCATCGCAGTAATTCTATTATTTATCAACAGTTTTAAGATGAAAATGCAGCCCTTGTATTCAACTGCCTTGCCTAAAATCAGTTTTTAAAACGTGCTCAGGGGCAGGCAATGGTGGCGCAGAGGTAGAGTTCTCACCTGCCGTGTGGTAGATTCAGGTTCGATTCCCAGCAGCTACCCAAACAAAAAAAAAATGTGCTCAGGTACAAGGGGATGGAATTTCTCACTTTGGATCAGAGTTGATTCTTTACTTTCTACTTTGCCCTTGCCTGCATGAGGTGGAAGGGAAGGATAGTTTCAGCTCGCTGTATTTAGAAACGTTCCATTGAGCAGTTTTAATTGTTTTTGTATGTTGTATGGTGGTGGTCACAATTTGAGCAGTTTTAATTTTAAGCTGAATATCTACATAGTCTTTAAACCATTTTCCAGATGCAGTTTAGAAATAAAATTGTTTTCCCTGACCCCTTTCTGTTACTCTGTATTCTCGTCCTCCAGGCGTTTATAAATATTTAGGAAAGCCTTAGGATCTTCCCAGTAGAATGTTGATTCTTCTTGTGGTTTTAGCTATAATACATGGTATCTAATATTTTAAAACAAATAATAATTTCACATAACTTGAAGCAAACTTTCCTGGATGCCTATAAATCATGTCAACCTTTAGAGAGGATTAAGGATTACTGTGGAATTTACAAATGTTCTAAATTGGAAACCATAAAGTGAAATAGTTAAGAAAATATGTCATCAGCGATTTGGGTTGAATCTTACATTTACTCTTACTAGTCTCTAAGCACCACTATTTTCACTGATAAAATGTGAATAACCGATAATACTTAGTGTTGCTAAGGGGATAAATTGAAATAAGGTGCAGAAAGCACTTTGCCCAGATAGATCTCAATTATTAACAATAATTAATATTAATATTAATGATTCCGCTCAGTGGTGTTGTTTGTATGTGAAACAGAGCTATATATATTGTTATAACTTTATAATATTTATATAATTGTAGAATCTTGTTTTTTTCTCTAAGTTTACATCATTTGGTAGTACTAAAAAGTTTCGGTTTTATAAAGATAGTCTTCTCTGTATTTTACATTTTTTTGATAAAATCAATAATATGCCTGTGATAGTCATAATAATACGCCCCACTCAACAATTCTGAGAATTGTTGGTCATTCAACAATCCTGAGAACTTGTGAATATATTACCTTTCATGGCAAAAGGACTTAGTAGATGTGATGAAGTTAAGGATGTTGAGCTGAGGGGCTTATCGCGGGTTATTTGGGTGGGCCCAATATAATGACAAGGGTCATTACAAAGTGAAAGAGAGGTAGAAGAGTCAGTGTCAGAGTGACGCAGCATGGGAAGGACTCAACGTGCCATTGCTGGCTTTGGAAACGTATCTCGAGCTAAGGAATGTGGGATGGAAAATGAAAGGAAACAGATACTTCCCCGGAGCCTCCAGAGAGGGGGCAGACATGCCTACACTTTGATTTTAACTCAGTCAGATCCCTTGTGACCTGCAGAACTGCAAGATAATGAATTTGTGTTGTTTCAAGTCACTACGTTTGTGGTAATTTTTTTAACTTTTTTTTATTGTATAGTATGACACATATACAAAGCAAAGAAATAAAGAAACAGTAGTTTCAAAGCACTCTTCAGAGGTGGTTACATGATAGATCCCAGAGTTTGTTATGGGCTACTATACGATCCTCTCTTATTTTTCATTCTAGCTGCTCCAGAATAAAGGAGGCTAGAGGGCTTAAGTACTTTTCTATCATCACAATCCACTTTTTTTCCTTCTTTTTTTGTGAACAATAACATATATACAAAAAAAAAAAGCTATAAATTTCCAAGCACAGCACCACAATTAGTTATAGAACGTATTTTAGACTTTGACATGGGTTACAATTTCACAATTTTAGGTTTTTACTTCTAGCTGCTCTAAAATACTGGAGACTAAAATGATATCATTTTAATGATTCAGCATTCATACACATTTGTTAAGTCCTATCTTCTATGTATAAGTTACCATCACCTTTGATCTTTCCACACCTCTCTTTAGGGTTGTTTAGGCTATGACAATTCTCAGTTTTTTTATATAGGGAAGGGTCTCTCACTAATATGGGGTAGGGGTATGGAACTACCTGATGTTCTGGAGAGGCTGGGTTAGGTTTCAGGATTTATCTGAACCAGAGACCCATCTGGAGGTTGTAGGTTTCTGGCAAGTCTAGTGCCCTGGAACCCTTGTGGAATCTTATAAATTGCTATAGGTGTTCTTTAGAATTGGCTGTAATGGTCCTGGTTGGGGGTTGGCAGGTTGTGATAGGAAGCAAGGTCTACCTTAAGCTTGCATAAGAGCCATCTCTCGACTCTATTTGAACTCTCTCTGCCACTGATACTTTATTAATTACACTTCTTTTCCCCAATTTGCTCAGGATGTAATTGTTCATCCCACGGTGCCGGGTATGGTATCATCCCTAGGAGTCCTCTCCCATATTGCCAGGGAGACTTTCATACCTGGAGGTCATGTCCCATGTAGGGGGTTGGGCAATGATTTCACTTGCAGAGTTGGGCTTAGAGAGACTGAGGCCACATCTGAGCAACAGCAAAGGTCCTCCAGAATTAACTCTTAGGCATGCCTATAGGTCATCTAAGCTTCTTTGATACCTGCATAAACTTCACAAGAGTAAGCCTCATGATTGAGGGCATGGTCTATTGATTTGGATGTCCCTAAAGTTTGACATAGTATCAGGGGATTCCCTGATGATAAGGTTTAATAGCTCCATAGTCTTTCTCCCCTCCCTCAGGGAACTTTGCCAATACTTTTTGATTATCTGGTTAATATACTCTAGGATGTTTCCAGGCATTACAATAATCTATGCAGGATTAAACGACCTCTGGATTAAAGGACCTCTTTCTCCTTCTGTGCTCTCTGTGTTTCAGTTTTTCAAATGAGCTATACAGATAGGTTGAATTAGATTATGCACTACCAAAAATTTCAGTTTCAGATCAAATAAACCTTTCTATCATTGGTGTCATAGAGTATGTGTGATTCTAAAATATAGACACTGTCTTCCTTACTCCTATGTTCTGAATTACTTTAACCCCAACATGTTCGGCTTCATTTATCTCAAATTATCAGGTTATATGTATAAAACAGCCTCTCAAAATCCAGAAATAGGAATCACCACCCCAGACTTAATGTGTTTGCTATAAAAGATTACAATCTAGGTCCCTGTTTTCTTATAAGCACTTTCTAAAGGTGACCATACCATTGTTGTTTTTTCTGTTTCTGGCTTATTTTCTTGCACCAAATGTCTTACATGCTCATTCACATTGTTGCATGTCTCACGACATTGTTCCTTTTTATGGCAGCACAGCCTTCATTCATAAGTATGCAGCATTGTTCACCAATACACTTCTCTGTCAGTGCATCCTTCAGCCACCTGCATTCATCAGGCATCATATAGAGGTCTCAAAGTCCATTATAGTCCATCAACATTCTCAATTTTAGATAATTTCATTGTTCCCAAGAGACAGAAAACCAATAAATACACCCTCACCAAATCTAAACCTCCTCTTAACTCTTGTCCCTCACCCCATTATCTACCTCTGCTGTTGCTGTGTTAATGCTGATGCTTTCCTTTCGAACATAGCTCATAGCATGCAATAGCAGTTTTCCCCCGTACTCTGAACTTAAACACTCTTCATACAAGAATCATATCTTTGAAGTAATTCTTACAAGAATTCATTCATACTTTTAGTGTGAATCAGTGGGACAGGTAGGTTTATACAACCCCTTTCAATCGTGTTCATCTTCAATATGGTAATATTACTTCTAGACCCACTAGAGAATCACCTTCGCTCCTATCTATTCCCTTACATTGCAATTCAGCCTCCTTAACTAATGGTTCACCCATCTCTAGCTTCTTTGTATCTCTAAATCCCCTGTATTCTGTAGTATAAATCTCTGATTACACCTTTATGCTGGTCATAAAACTGAAATCATACAGTATCTGTCCTTTTGTGTCTGGCTAATTTCACTGAGCATTATGTCCTCAAGCCTCATCCATCTTGTGATGTGCTTTAGGCCATCATTTTGTCTTACTGCTGCATGATAGTCCATTGTATGTTTATACCACATTTTGTTGATCCATTCATCTGTCAATGGGTGTTTTATTTATTTCCACCTTTTGGCGATTGTGAATAATGCTGCTATGAACATTGGTGTGCAGATGTCTATTTGTGTCATTGCTTTCAGCTCTTCTGGGTATATACCAAGTAGTGCTATTGCTGAGTCATAGGGCAGCTCAATATTTAGTTTCCTAAGGAACTGCCATACAATCTTCCGTGTTGGCTGCACCATTGTACATTCGCACTAGCAGTGCATAAGTATCTCAGTTTCTCCACATCCTCTACAACATTTATAGTTCCCTGATTGTTTAATAGCAGCCATTCTTATAGGTGTGAGGTGGTGTCTCATTATAGTCTTGATTTGCAGTTCTATTATAGCCAGTGAAAATGAGCATCCCTTCCTGTGCTTTTGAGCCATCTGTATTTGTTCTTCAGAAAAATGCCTATTCACATCTTTAGCCCATTTTATAATTGGATTGTTTCTTGTTTTGTTGTTGAGTTGTATGATTTCTTTGTATATACAGGAAATCAAACCTTTGTCTGATATGTGATTTCCAAATATTTTCTCCCATTGAGTTGGCTGCCTATTCACATTTTTAACAGTCTTTTGAGATGCAGAAGCATTTCATTTTGAGGAGTTCCCATTTATCTATTTTTTTTTGTTGTTGCTTGTGCTTTAGGTATAAAGTTTAGAAAGCTGCCTCCTATTCTTAGGTCTTGAAGATGTTTCCCTACATTTTCTTCTAGAAGTTTTATGGTGCGAGTTCTTATATTTAGCTGCTTGATTCACTTTGAGTTAACTTTTGTGTAGAGCATAAGATAGGGGTCTTCTTTCATTCTCTTGGCTATTGATATATAGTTCTTCCATGCCCAATTATTGAAAAGACCATTTTGTCCCACTTCAGAGGATTTGGAGGCCTTGTCACCAATCAGTTGACCATAGATTTGGTGGTCTATTTCTGCATTCTCAATTCAATTCCATTGGTCAATGCTTTTGTCTTTGTGCCAGTACCATGCTGTTTTGACCACATGGCTTTATAATATGTTTTAAAGTCAGAAAGTGTTAATCCTCCCACTTCATTCTTCTTTTTTAAGATTCTTTTAGCTATTTGGGGTCTCTGTCCCTTCCAGATGAATTTGGAAGTTAGCTTCCCCAAATCTTCAAAGTAAGTTGTTGGAATTTTGATTGGTACTGTGTTGAATCTTCAGATCAATTTGGGGAGAATTGACCTCTTAACTATATTTAGCCTTCCTATCCATAAGCAGGAAATGTCTTTCCACCTATTTAAGTCTCCTTTGATTTCTTTTATCAATGTTATATAATTTTCCATTTACAAGTCCTTCACATCCCTGGTTAAGTTCCTTCCTGAGTGTTTGATTCTTTTAGTTGCTATTTTGAATGGAATTTTTCATTAACTGATTCCTCAACTAGCTCATTGCTTGTATATAGAAATATTATTGATTTTGAACATAAATTTTTTATCCTTCCACCTTGCTGAATTTGTTTATTAGCTCAAATAATTTTGCTGTAGATTTCTCAGGATCTTCCAAGTATAGTATCATATCATCTGCAAATAATGAGTGTTTTACTTCTTCCTTTCCAATTTGGATGCATTTAATTTCTTTGTCCTGCCTGATTGCTCTAGCTAGAACTTCTAGCACAATGTTGAATAATAATGGCAACAAGTGGGCATCATTTTCTTGTACCTGATCTTAGGGAGAGAGGTTTAGTCTCTCTCTCCATTGAGTACGATGCTGGCTATCAGTTTTTCATATATTCCCTTTATCATATTGAGGTAGTTACCTTTGATTCCTGTCTTTTGGAGTGTTTTTATCAGAAAAGGATGCTGAATTTTGTCGAATGCTTTTTCAGCATCAGTCAGGATGATCATGTGATGTTTGCTTTTAATTTGCTAATGTGCTGTACTACATTACTTGATTTTCTTGTGTTGAACCATCCTTGCATTCCTGGTATAAACCCCACTTGGTCATGGTGTATAATTATTTTAAGATGTTGTTGGATTCGATTTGTTAATATTTTATTGAGAATTTTTGCATCTATGTTCATTAGGGAGATTGGCCTGTAGTTTTCCTTTCTTATAGCATCTTTACCGGTTTTGGTATTAAAATGATATTTGCTTCATAAAATGAGTTAGGTAGAGTTCCTTTTTCCTCATTTTTTTGGAAAGTTTAAGCAGGATTGGGTGTTAGTTCTTTCTGGAATGTTTGATAAAATTCCCCTATGAAGCCATCTGGCCTTGGGCTCTTCTGTGTAGGAAGATTTTTGATGACTGATTGAATCTCTTTACTTGTGATCGGTTTGTTGAGATCTTCTCTTTCTTCCTGAGTCAGTGTAGCTTGTTGGTGTGTCTCCAGGAATTTGTCCATTTCATGTAATTTATCTAGTTTGTTGGTGTATAGTTGTTCATAGTATCTTATGATTTCTTTTACTTCTTCAGGGTCTGTGATAACGCACCCCTTTTCATTTCTCATTTTGTTTATTTGCATCCTCTCTCTTTTTTTCTTTGTCAGTCTTATTGGTGGCCCATCAATTTTATTGATTTTCTCAAAGAACCAAGTTTGGGTTTTATTGATTCTTTCTATTGTTATCCCATTCATTTATCTCTGCTTTAATCTTTGTTATTCCTCTTCTCCTGTTTGCTTTGGGGTTAGTCTGCTGTACTTTCTTAAGTTCCACAAGGTGTGCTGTTAAGTCCTCGACTTTTGTTCTTTCTTGTTTTTTAATACAAGCATTTAAGGAATAAATATCCCTCTCAGGACAGCCTTTGCCACATCCCATAAATTCTGATAAGTTGCATTCTTATTTCCCTTCATCTCCAGATAGCTGCTGATTTCTCTGGCGATTTTTTCTTTGAATAGTTGTTTAAGAGTGTGTTAGTCTCCATATATTTGTGAATGTTCTCATTCTTTGGTGGTTATTGAAATCCACCTTCATCACATTGTGATCAGAGAAAGTGCTTGAATAATTTCAATATTTTTGAATTAATAAGTACCTGTTTTGTGCCCCAGCATATGATCTAACCTGGACAACATTCCATGAGCACTAGAGAGAATGTATAACCTTGTGCTTTGTGGTGCAGTGACCTACATATGTCTGTTAGGTCTAATTCACTTTTCAAGTCATTTAACTTCTCTATTTCCTTGTTGATCTTCTGTCTGATTGTTCTATCTATAGAGGAGAGTGGTGTATTGAAGTTTCATATCATAATTGTTGAAACATCTTTCATTCCCTTCAGTTTTGCCAATGTCTGTCTCATGTACTTTGGAGCTCCTTGAGTGGGAGGATAAACATTTATGACTGTTATATCTTTTTTGGTGAATTGACCCTTTAATTAGTGTATAGTGTCCTTCTTTGTATCTTACGATGTCTTTACATTTTAAGTCTATTTGTCTGATATTAGTATAGCTACTCCTGCTTTCTTTTGGTTACAAATTGCATGAAAGATCTTTTTCCATCCTTTCACTTTCCGTCTGTTTGTATCCTTGTGTCTAAAATGAGTCTCTTGAAAGTAGTGTATGGCTGGATTATGTTTCCTAATCCTTCTACCAATCTGTATCTTTTAATTGATAAGTTTAGTCAGTTAACATTCAGTGTTATTACTGAAAAGGCATTTCTTGATTCCACCATCTTATCTTTTTTATTTTATTTGCCAGATCTATATATTCTTTTCCCTCTTACTCTTTGTATTCTTTAAATTACCCTTAGTGGTAGTCTTTGTCTGTGAAAGCTTTAATCTCTTCCTCAGTTTTAAAGGACAATTTGGCTGGGTACAGTAAATTGGGTACAGTATTCTTGGCTGGAAGTTTTTCTCTTTTAGGATCTTAAATATATCATATCACTGCCTTCTCACATCCAGGGTGCTAGTTAAGTAGTCTGAACTCAAACTTATTTGATTTCCTTTGTATGTAGTAGATTGTTTTCTCTCTTGTCACTTACAGGATTTTCTGCTTCTCTTTAACATCTGACAGACTAATTAGTATGTGCCTTGGGGAAGGCCTATTTGGATTTATTCTGTTTGGAGTTCTTTGGGCTTCTTTGACTTATATATTTATGCCCTGTGTGGGGATTGGGAAGTTTTCCCCCATTGTATCCTCAACTGCTCTTCCTAGCCCTTTCTTCTCCTTCTGGGACACCAGTGATTCTTACATTTGTTCACTTTGTCTTGTCTATCATTTCCCTGAGTTCCCATTGAAATTTTTCCATCTTTTTTGCCATTTGCTGTTTTGAGTCAGTTATCCTGTCCTCTATATCATTTAGTCTTTTTTCTGTCTCTTCAAATCTGGTGTTGTGTGTTTCTAATATGTTTTTATTTGGTCAATAGAGTCTTTAATCTCTGTGATTTCCACTATTTTTCTATTTATTTTTTCAAATTCTTCTTTGTACTCTTCTACTGTCTTCTTGATCTCCTTTATGTGATTTGTTATCCCGCTTATTTTTATTAAGTAGAGTTCTATGAACATCTTTGATTAGTTGTTCCAATGTCTGTGTCTCCTCAGGTGTTTTAATTTGGTCATTAGGCAGGGCTATATCTGTCTGCATTGTGATGTGCTTAGTGGTATTCTGCTATCTTCCTTGCATGTAGATATCTTGACTGATTTACTTCGGGATTTGATTTCTTTCAGTAGTCTAAGGTCTTGTGATTGCAGGATGGTTTTATAGCAGGGAGCAGGGCACAGGATAAGCACTCAGTATGGTGATTTGTTTCAGGGCAGGTTTGGGTGCAGGTTGGGTATTTATGCTGGTAATGGTGAATGTGGGTGCTCAATTGCCAGGGAGGAAGTAGCTGAGTGGGTGCACTGGTCTTGTTTGTGGTAATTTGTTACTGAACAAATAAAGAACTAATACAAGGCTGATAAATTGTTTGCATTAAAGATCAGAGATGTCTAAGCTGCTATTAAATCCTTAGGATATTATCTGAAGTGCTGTTTTCTCTCCTCCTTAAGCAATGCCATAGACATTTATAAATCCTTAATATAATTATTCATAATTCTTAGGCTAATACCCAAATATAAAAGAGGTGGCAGTCATAATCTGCCCTTTAAAATGCATTTACCCTTTTATTCTTTTATTGTTCTTCACTGTTTGTTTGCCTGTATTCTAGAAACTTGGCGGGGGTGGGGATGGACGGCGAATGATCTCTGCCCTATAATGTATAGTTACTTTGATTTTACTACAAATCTAATTTTTTTATGGGGAGGGCATAGGTATGATTTTTAGCCATGCCTGTATATAAAGCCTGATTCTTCCATATGATAGTTGACTGAAAAACAGGAATGGCGATAACTATTTTATGAATTTGTTACAAGGTCTTAAAGAAGCATTATAATTGAAACAACTAGTTTAGGGACTAATCTATTTACAAAGATGTAATGCACCTTCCACTCCTTCTGTTAAAATATTGCTAAATAGTATCATATTTGGCTTGTTCATGTCTTCCGGATGTATTCTTCTCTATTCTTTTAGGCATAGCTCCTGTATAGTCTCAAGAAAGAGGAACATAGCATTATTTTTGTTTTTGTTTCATCACTTTATGGGGTTGTGTCTGAGAGTCGTGTATGACAGCTGCTTGTGTGACAAGTGTCACTATGATCAATGGAGCTTTTCAAATGCCTTGAAAATTGAATTTCCAAGGCAACCTTTATTTGTTCAGTTATTCATTTTCCCAAATTTATCAATCACGGTTTTTATTTAAATAAAACAGGTTTTGAACTTTAAAATACTTCATTTTAACATCAAACAGTACAGGAGTTAATTAAGTGGTCATTTAAACATTTTTTTTCTCCTCAGCTGGTTCTGCATATTAGTATAAAGTGATTCCTATTAGTCTTTTAATAGAAGCAAATATTTTATATCAAATATTGCATAGTGATTTGTGTTTGTGTTTTCTTTGAACACTACTAACAGATTAAAATGAGTTGTCTGTAAAATTGGGGTCTTGTCATGTAAAGAAAAAAATGTGGACATTTAATAAGGCATTTTAAATCTGTATTCCAATAGTTATTAATTACCATTTCAAATTTCTCTGTTTGCAGCAAAAATGTATATATTTCCTACTACATTATTCGATATGCTGTATATAATATCCCATGTGAAAACAATATTCCTTTATAATTCAGAGCTAAGAAAGAATTTTAAAAATTCCAAGTATTGCTATTCTTCCTTCTCTTAATAATACTAATGATGATGATGACAATACTAATAATAATTTTCTCCCTCCTACTTTGGTAGTCAGGAAACTCTGAGATATACATTACGTAGTAAAGCCAATACGTATTTAGTGCTTTACATGTGTTTGCTCATTTATTCTAGTTAATCATGTATGAGTACTACCATTTTATGCATGAAAAACTTTAGCTCAGAAAGGAAAGGTAACATGGTAAAAGGTGATACAGCGAATCTATGGAATTAGTGGTTTTTAACCTGGCTCTGGCTCCAAAATTGTGTTTGTTTTTATTGTACAATTTACAGCAAGCATTTTGTTGATCCTAATGAATCCTGTAATACACTACTTTGTGGAAAGAGAGTTTCATAAATACAAATGAATTAAAACTGTCTATTCATTCTGAATGGAAACAGATGGCACTGAAAGACTCAGTCATCCCCTTCTAAAAGTTCTAAATGCGTATTCTGGAAATAACAGAAATAACACAATATTCCGGAAATATCAGTGAAAAGAAACAATATTTCATCCTTGTTTTGATGATCACTGTTCCTTTATTTCCCCCAGGAAAATAGCTAATAAGAACACAAAGGTAAATTTTAATTAATATTTCGAATTTTACTCTCTTATCTCCTCATCACTCTAGTGAGAAAATGGTCAGTGTTGTCACTTTCTTCATTAAGTCTTAGTTAAGATCAAGTATCATATATTATAATAATCTGAATGTCAGTTATTGGAGCCAGTAGAACACATAGTTATTTCCTTAATTCACTTACTAACCTTTCAGCAAACACATACACAGAATGTATGTTTAAGATACAAGCAATTAAAATCATGGAAAGACTGATTAAATCAGTGTCAAAGCTAAATTAGAAAACTATTAAATTGAACCTCAAATGATTAAATCTCTCTTCCTGCCTAGCTTTTGAAAATAAGCAGTGTATATAAATATAACTAAGAATGATCCCTGCAGAGCAAAGCTGAAAAATAAACAGCAATGACTTTTCCCATTCGAATATATTTAACAATTTATTTTTCCAAAGTTCTTGTAAGTATATTCCTGCTAATTTCTTCTAATGAAGTCACGGTAACCAATTTCTCACATATTCTTTCTTTTCATTTAAGTTCTAGGTTTTTCTCATCAGTATCTAACTGTAACCCCCTTAGTAAGATCAACTTAAATGCTTATCTGAGATGACCCTTTAGTTGTTTTTTTTTTTTTTTTTTTTTTTTTTTAATACATGGGCAGGCACTGGGAATCGAACCTGGGTCCTCTGGCATTCCAGGAAAGCGTTCTTGCCTGCTGAGCCACTGTGGCCTGCCCCCCTTTAGTTCTTAAGCATCACTTTGTCTATGGAACCAGTCATTTATCCAGCATATAAATTAGGGTGAAGAACACAAAAGATATTGATAATGACATCAATACAAGATCCATCAAAATAGTTCCACATAGCCCTAAGAATTACGAAATGGTTTCAGAATCAATATTTTCCTAATATTAAGCACATATATTATCTTGTAAAGAGTTTCTCTTAATTTTAATAACAACAGCATGCACTTGTTTGGCAATATGATTTTTAAGTGCTTGGAAATCTATTATCTCATTTAATTTTTGGATAAAATATAGTGATTCATTTATTTAAATGGCTACCATGGGTAATGATTTCACCTACTGTTTAGAAGTCATAGTGCCACTAAAGAATTAATCTGCCACTAAAACGTATTCAAAAATAGTCAAAGTAAAATCAACATAAAAAGAACTTTGCATTTGTTTTAAATGATGGACTACAAACTCTTGGCACAAGCAAAATAGTAAATGTAAATCCTATAATTCAAGCACTTTGAAAGTTATCTGCTATAGGATCATCTGGAGAGTATATAAGTTATATAAATCATTTACCAGTATTATGATACAGGTTCAAAAAATTAATATGTTAGACCATGAAGAACATAAAACAATAAGGAAAATTCAATCCTTGCCTTCAAGGTTTAAAATCTAGTCTAATGCATGTTTTCAAATCAGACTCCTGCTCCCTAAGTATGACAATACAGTTGTCCTGACATACTCTATGGCAGTCTTAACAGGAGATGTGACTGGACATGAAGACATTCCAGATGGTTGGAATGTCAGGAGCAGAGGCCAATAAGCAGTGACAGAAAGAAGAGATGAATGGGGGGCAGGCGTGCCTAACCTGTAAGACCTCAGTCAAAATGAGGGTGAACAGTGTGATTGAATAATTATAGTACATTTTGATAAATCCCACATAAAAAGACAAGTACATATAGACTGATTTAGAAGAGGGTGTCAGCGTATATCTACACAAACTTCCTTTTTTCTTTTAATTCGTCTTCATCATTCTCTAATTTAATTCAGAACTTATCAACCACTTTACTATTGATGTTACTTTCTGCAAGGCTTATTGAGTCATTTCATCTGCAGTTACCTGCAAGATAGTTAAGCAGTTTCTGCTGCCAAGAAAGTTCTTTGTATATCTTGGACTCTGTTTTTTTTGCGTTCCCTCCTATCCTTCTGATAGTTTACTTCTTGCTTTAGTTAACCAGAATCTGATGTTTATAACCAAAGACACTTAACTGATAAAGTGAATATCAACAGTTTTACAAGAAGAACTAGGAAAATAATTATTAAAATAATTATCTGAGAAAAAAAGACACTGGAAAAATTGCCAACAAACTAACACATTATAATACAGATAGTTGTATAAGACACAATTTCCATCTTTAAGGACCTTGTAATCCAATAGGGATTAAAACCTGCCTATAACTAAATGCAATGTAAGATATAGTGTACAAAGTTTATTCAGAGAGAAACGTTTTTAATGTGCTGTGGGGTTTCAAAGGAGGGATACCTAACATATGCCTAAAAAGATCAGGAAGAAGGATTCAGATAAAGAAGGTGTATTAAACCATTTTATACTATGGAAAAAAAAGTTTTATTTTGAAACCTAAATCATAAATAAGAGAAACATCTATTTCACATACAATTTCAAAGCATTAATATGTTAGGCCATTGAATGACATCTAACAAAAGGGACAATTCAGTCCTTGCCTTCACGGTTTGAACTCTAATGCATTTTAGCTGACTATTATAATTAACCCTACCTAATTAGATTTATAAGAAATATAATACATTTTCAAATCACCACTATAGTTGTTTCCCTCTTGTGAAAAACACTATGGCCTGATTGTTTGTTTGTTTGTTTTTAATTTATATATATATATATATATATATATATATTTTAAATCCAAACAGTTTTTTGACGTTTGTGTATATGTGCTTATTTAGATACTCTGGAATCTTAAATATTCATTACTTTCCATGGAATTAAATATCACTAAATTAAAATTCACAAAAGTTCAGTGACATTGGGTGATGAACAACTTTGCTTGTAGGTGACTTTGAAGAAGCTAGGCAAGAATTAACTGGTACTGGATTAATGTACAATTATAGATGCTTCTGAACTCTTGTAATTTTACTTGTTACAGACCATTGAATTAATGAACCATATTGGGTTTGGTAACAGAATTGCTGAGTGGCTCCGATTTTTCAAATGACACTGAAATGATAAACAGTTCCAGCATTACATAATGCCTGATAGTGGTGGATCAATAACAGTTTTCACAGCTAAGTGATCATGAATTTCATTAACCTACAGAGTAAGTTTTATTTTTTTTAAGTTTACAGTAGGATGCAATTCCATTGTACAAAGCAAATTCCAGCATATTTGAAATCAATTCAAGGGATGAAATTAGAGCAAAACAAATGAACATTGAACATTTAGTTTAATTCTCCCTTGGCTCTTGAGAGAGATGGCAAAAATTAGTGAAGTAAAAAATTGAAAGACTAATAAATTCATAGAAGGGTAACAGTTCAATGTACCCGTTCTTCTGCACTAAAATAATATTTTAAGGAATGAACTGAGTTGTTGTAATAAAATATACAACTGACATTTTACTCATAGGTTGAAACTGCTCTATTTCGTACCTTAAACTTACAATCATATTGAACCTTTAGAGCTTTATTCAATTTAATGGCATAAATTATTATTTTTAGGTTCAGTACAGTGTACCAATGAGATTCCCATTTTAAGAATTAACTAAACATTCCTTACCTTCGTTTCATGTTCATAAAAGAAAACAAAACAAGTGGTAAGTATTTGGAAAACTCTACATGTAATTTGTATTATTCACCACACTGAATTAGAAGATAAGTGTGTGCGAAGATATGTATATTTATGAGAGAAAAGTCCGTGTTACTGTCAGGGCCCTGCATTCTGTCCTTGACAGTTTCCATAGGATTAAAAAGATTCCGTTTGATTTGTTTGATTCAAAAAGAAGAAGAAAAAGAAAGCGTGGTGCAGTGTGAAGTCAGTGTATTCTTAAGTAGGGTTTTTACAAGTCCTAAAATACCTCTGTGCTTCTTTTTTTTTTCTTTAAAATGAAAATTAGTCCTGTAGGAGTTTAGTTTAAAGCCATAGTTCGTTGGACAGACTAGGCAAAAAAAATGTCTATTTTCACCCACATAGAATTCGTTAAGAAAAGGAAAAAGAAAGAAAAATTGGACCAAACTTAAGGTAGAGTGTGTATCTCACATAAAAATCTGGATTTCTCACATTTTGATTTTTAACTGGAAAATCTGACAATGCTGGCCAGATTGTCATCTGCAGGAGCTGAGCAGCTTGGCTTGCCTTTCCTTAATCGGCTCTCCCCACTGGCTGCACTTCTTAATTTTTTTGAGGTTTTGACCCTGGTACTAGATTATCCTAAAAGTGATTTTTGAGCGCCAACTCTCTTTGGTCTCTTATTTCCCTACTAAATTAAATCAGAAAGGGTATCGATGGGCAAAAAATTGGGACTAAAATTGAGAGGGCGTGGCTATTCCCCTCCCCTCCCTTCTATCTCTTCTGGTTCCCTTAGGCATCCCTGCCTCGTCCTTTGGTATCATATCCTTAAATTGCTCTTTATTTTTCTTACCATCTGAAACTAGAAACTAGAGGATATCTCTTAGAGTGTAAATAGGTAAGTTCAAAGCAAATAACAGAAAGTTCTGTTTAATATGATAGGCTGTAAACTTGTAAGGATGAGTCTCAAGAATCTTAAGAGGATGAGTAGGAGGAAATTATCAATATCAAAAACAAAATATTATCATTAATTAATGAGTTAATGTACATATTTATTCATGTACTCATTTAATAAAACATGGTATAGAACAGGCTATCAAGTACTTTAAATTCTAGTTGGAGAGTCAGATAATAAACATTCTACTACAATAATTTCAGAGAGTGATAAAGATGGTGGAGGAAATAAAAACACCCTAGTGAGCTAGAAATAAGTGACTGGCATGGGGTGGAGCTAGTGAACACCTCTCTGATTGCAGACAAGAGGTAAGTAAATGAACTCCTTAAGTGAAATCAAAGAAAATCAAGGTGTTTTATTAATGTAATCCTTAAAATGTTGTTTCCAGATACATCTGTCACTAGTTTTTTCACCCATGTTAAAGGATGCTAATTTACATTTTGGGGGAGGCAGAGCAGCAGTTAAGCAGCAGTAAGCAGGATATGTTAAGTGCTTAGGTTCAGATTTTAGCTCCACCAAGTACTAGAGGAATGAATTTGGGCCAGTTGCTTAACATCTTTGTTTCATTTTACTCCTCTGTAAAAATAAGCGTGATAATATTTGTAATAATCATTTCATCATCATCCGGTTGAATCATTCTGTGCCACTGGAAGCAGTATCTGCCACATGCTGCGTAACAAATGTTAGCTATTTACACTGAATATTAACTAGGCATGTAAAGAACATATTAAAAATTGACTTGAGTTTAAATTCTTCAACTTTTAAAGAGAAGTAAGAAACTATTAAAGAAAGCATTCTTGTTGATGGCTTTGCACTGAGACAAAGTCATAGTTAAAATGAAATATACTTTAAAATTGTTCATACAGATATCAGAAGGGATTATCCTACTATTAGCCAATGCTCTGGTACTGCTTGTTTTTTCTATTTTCAATAAAATTGTGATGTACAAAAACCCCACCTTATCAAATGCAGTAAAGCAGCTGTAGTGAATATCATAAAATTATTTGGACATAAAAATAGACCAGGAAGAGACTTACATGGAGCTTGATAGTATTATGTAGTTAATATATATAAAATGTTAAAATATTTTAAATAATATTATTTAATATTTAATAATATTAAATAATATTAAAATATTAATAATAAAATATTACTTATAATATTTTTCATTTCTTTTTCAAGCATATGAGTTAGAAATTTTGTAGTTGAACAGCATAGCTTTAAGATCCAATCCAGGGCCACGGTGGCTCAGCAGGCAAGAATGCTTGCCTGCCATGCCAGAGGACCCGGGTTCGATACCTGGTGCCTGCCCATGTTAAAAAAAAAAGATCCAATCCAGTTTAATTATACTGCAGAATTTTTAGGCACATATTTCAAAAAATCAATGGAGAAACTAAAATAAAATCAGACTGGAAAAGAAGAGACAGGAGTAACAATCAGTAAGATGTTTCAATAAATAGATAAGTGTAAATAAATGTACATATAATTGTATAAAGTTGAAGAAGCCAAACCTGGAAGATGAAAACTAAAAAAACAAAATTAAAACTAAGTATTTAAATACTGTGGTTATACTTCTATCATTGTGCCTGACCTTCGAATATAATAATGGCATGGAAATAATATCATTTATTTCAAGAACTCTTTATATTGATATGGTTAAATTCTGAAGTAATAGTACTTGACAGCTATGAACTTAAAAGCACAATTGATGTGGAAACATATCTTACATTGTGATAAGTATGCTTGTGATGGGAGTATATTATAAAAAGAGAAAATGATGGAAAAATTTGGTTCAATTGTCAATGTTTAATAATTTTATATAAATTTTGTACTCATCAAATATCAACAGTGAAAATAGTTTTTGTCTGGCTATTTCTACCAATGTTGATTTTAAAGATTTTTAAATAACTGTGCTAAATTGGTATCATAAAGAATTATTTTACTGCAATCTTTCTGAAGTTTTTAAATGTATACATACAATAGTTTTATATAGCATGTAAATATTGCTTTAAATTACAACATTCACTCTCAAATTATTTTTCCCAATACCTAAGGAAACAGTGGCTTTTTAAAAGATTTGTAAAAGCACAAAGTATTCCGTGTTAGTTAGATTCAGTTGTCAACTTGGCCAGGTGAGCATACCTAGTTTTGTTGCTGTGGACATAAGCCAAAGGTACGTGAGCCTCATCTGTTGCCAATTACATCTGCAGTCAGCTAGGAGGCGTGTCTGCTGCAATGAGTGATGTTTGACTTTTAAGTGGCTGGTGCTGAAATGAGAGAGCGCAATGTAGCACAGCTGAAGCAGCTTGGCATTCCTCATCTCAGCACTCGCAGCTCAGCCCAGGCCTTTGGAGATGCAGAAAGAAGTCACCCCGGGGAAAGTTGTTGGAACCCAGGGGCCTGGAGAGAAGACCCGCAGAGACCATCCTGTGCCTTCTACATAAGAAAGAACCTCAGTGGAAAGTTAGCTGCCTTTCCTCTGAAGAACCAACAAAATAAATCCCCTTTTGTTAAAAGCCAATCCATCTCTGGTGTGTTGCATTCCGGCAGCTAGCAAACTAGAACATATTCCTAATAGCATAATATACTTATAACTGGATTTAACCTTCTGCCATCATTTACAAATGGAAAGTATACAAGCTTCAAAAAGAAAATCAATTCCTTAAGAGTGACTTCAAAAACCAACCTTTACTTTTACAAGTATTGCAAATAAGGACTATACTAAAGTGGCCATTAATTAAGGACATAACTGTAATCATATAACCAGAACTAAAATCAATAGCAGATAAAAGATATATAATAAATTCATCATCCTGAGAATTGATCACACAGCATTCCATATTTGTCTCAATTCATTATCTTTAATTATTTTTCCTGAGTATACTTAACCACCCCTCCCCATTTTCTTGAAGTTTTGTAGCCACATTTTGGGTTATCCATAGGCCCTCCTGTCCCAAAGCTTCCATAACTGATCTGTCTCACTGACCTAGAAGAGGTTTAACAATAGGATCAATTTGGGATTGAAATATTAAACTCATTTTTTCAAATAAATATACCTGTTATATTTTTAAATCTCCATTACTTATTTAGTCATATAAATTTAGTCATACAAGGAGTTAATTCATTAACTAATTAATTTATTTACTCAACACAGATATACTTTTTTCCCACAGTGACCTAGACACTGTGCTACTAGGCTGGCATTAATTACTTTTAATTAAGGAAAAGGGCATTCTACACAATATAAACACCAAAATAATGGTATCTCTGGGAAATAATTTGTGGATAAACTACCATATATTTTATCACAACTGAAATGTGCGAAAAGAAGTCACTCAGGTAATCCTTTAGAATATTTCTGTAATTTGAATCTACATTTTGAAAAATGAATTTCCGCCTATCACCCATTTTCTCCAGATTGGAAGTTATTTAGAGAGCTTTTAGGTTTACAAAGAAATCATGCATAAAATACAAACTTCCCATATACCATCTGTTTCAGTTTGCTAAAGCTGCCAGAATGTAATACATTAGAAAATGAGTTGGCTTTTACAATGGGGATTTATTTGCTTACAAATTTACAGTTCTGAGGCCATTAAAATGTCCAAATTAAAGCATCAAGAGAAAGATACCTTCTCTGAAGAAAGGCTACTGGCATCCAGTGTTCCTCTTTCAAATAACAAGGCACATGGCTGTCATCTACCAGCTCTTTTGTTCCCAGATTCATTGCTTTCCGCTTCTGGTTCCAGCAGTCTCCTTTCTGAGCTTCTGTGGGTCCTCTCTTTAGCTTCTCAGAAGCTTTTCTCTCTAAACTCTCTGCTTTTTCTGTCCTTTACCCTTGTTTTAGTTTGTTAAGCTGCCAGAATACAATATATCAGAAACAGAACAGCTTTTTAAAGGGGAAAACATTTATTATGTTGCAAGTTGACAATTCTGAGGCTATAAAATGTTCAAACTAAACATCCAGAAAATGATACCTTCATTCCAAAGAAAGGGGCTGATGACTTTCAGTGTTTCTCTCAGCTGGGAAGGCACATGGTAGCATCTGCTAGCTTTCTCTAATGGCTGCTTCAAAAGGCTTCCCCAGGCACATTTTCTTTCTGCATTTCCAAAGGGCTCTGACTGTGGAGGCTCTAAAACTTTCTCCAAAACGGTTCCCTCTTAAAGGACTCCTGTAAGCATACCCACCTTGAATGAGTAGAGACATATCTCCACGGAACCCACCTATTCAAAAAGTCCAACTCACAATTGGGTGGGTCACATCTTCATGGAAACAACTTAATCAAAAGATCCCACCCAGCAATACTGAATCAGAGTTTAAGAACATGGCTTTTCTGGGATACACAACAGTTTCAAACCAGCACAATCCTCTCATAAAGGACTCCAGTAAAAGAAATTGAGACCCACCTTGAATGGGGTGGGTCATATCTAAGTTGAAATAACCTAAGCAAAAGGTCCCACCTGCAAAAGATCTGTACCCAGAAGAATGGATTAAAAAAAGCATGGCCTTTTCTAGAGTACATACAGCTTCAAACCAACACATCACCCTATTATTAGCACCAAAAGATCATTTTGAACTAGTGACAAATGATGCATTTCTCACTGAAAGTGTGATTATTTGGGGAGTTTCTTATGTTAATTTAATTTAAACGACAAAATGTAGCATTTATGAGTCACACAACAATCGTCTCTCCAGCATCTTTTTCAGTGAATGCTGGATACCCTCTAATGCATGATGAAACTTGTATCCCCACAGTGGAAATAAGTACTTCATCCAACCACTCCTTATTGTCAATCTGAATATAAAAAATATATAAATATATAAAAAATAATTTCTGCAAACTTAAGAATGAAAAACTATCTTTTTGTAAATTCAAGTAACATTTTCTAGTCTTTCATAAGGGGTTTATTTGTGTTACTTTGGTGTAATTGGCAAAGTGTGTGAAGTGTTTGTGAACATTGAACAGCAGAGTTGTTTCATTAAAAGTAACAGAAAGCAATACTTTAGTGCATAATAAATTAGGCAAAATAAATTATTGATACATTGTAATTAAAAGAAACAGCAGCAACTTAGCATTAATTTACTGGAAGAATCATTATCAGTTCCCTCTGTGGATTTGGGGGTATTAAGCATACCATTCAGGAATGATTTTCTGAGTTAAATTATATCCATGGTTTAAAGAAAAGACAAGAGGTATTTATTCCACCGCATTTTTTTCTAATGAATAATGACTTTGAGAAATATTTAAGACTTGACTTTTTCCTAATTTTGCAATAAAAATATGTCTTATTCTCCAGGCAATACTGCAAAAGTGTACATTGAGATTCAGGATGAAAATGATCATCCTCCAGTGTTTCAGAAAAACTTCTACATTGGAGGTGTATCTGAAGATGCAAGAATGTTTGCATCTGTGCTCAGAGTAAAGGTATGATATAATACATTAAGTACAGACTTAAAGTAAAAAAAAAGGGCTCACATTTATAATTTGCAGATAAATTATAACCATATACCTTGCATTAACTGCATATTATTCATATTGCTTAAACAAAATTGTGAAACTTTGAGATGTATGAGTTTAATTATACAGACTTAATATGGATTGTTTATTTGAATGACTAAAAAGCATGTTTTCATGTTTTATTTTTACTATAAAAAGAAAACAAAGTATTTTACTTTGAATAAGATATTAAGATGTATGTAATTATTTCTAGTAGATTTTTTTTGCCCCTAACAGATTTATTTCAGGATGACGCCAAAGAATCTCAAAATGGAGTTTCTAGTGGCAAATATACAATGACCACTTTCTAATGGAAGAAATAATGTAATGTGTTCTATAATGATTTTCTTTCTGCAATAATTTTTTCTTCAAATGATGGTTAAATGTAAAAAAAAATAACTATTAAGTTAAAAATACTTTATCAGAAAGCAATTTGCTAGTATACTTAAAATTTGTAAATATAATATCTAAGACTACAGTCATTTTCTTCCAATTTTTCTCTAATTTGTATCAAATATTTTAGGGTAGTTTAAATTGCTACCAGCAGCAGTACATATAGTTGCATTCAGTTTATTCCTAAAACTAATATATTTTAAAGTACTGCATTTTCCATAGGGAAAATTTTAGAGGCTAAAGTTTAGGTTGTCAATTACAGAGTTATTTTTCTGAAAGTATTTTAATAATTAATTTTTGAAAATAGCTATAAACATACAGACCTAAAACCTAAATATCTCTAAGGAAATCCTGCCATTGTTTGTCTCTAGTTAGGCACATGAGTGATTGCCTTTATTTCCCAATTATCAGGAACATCATAATCAGAGCGCTTACATGCAATTTTATCTTCCACCATCTGTAAGAAACAGAATTCAACTAATCATACAAAGTATGTATGTTGTGCTGCGAAGTAGTTCTTCCACAGTGCCCAGTACTGGCTCCTGAACTGCACTACCACTTGGAAGTAAAAGGGGTCCATGTATTTAGGGGTCCACAAATTTGTCAATCTCCTACTCAACCCATGTCATGATTTACAAGTAACACTCCTTTGTAGATGATTTGAACTTATTATTGTACTTTTGTCTCATTAAGTACTGACTGACTTAGTTCATTCATGTAATCAGCAAATATTTTTTGAGTACTTATACACTCTTAAGCACTGTTTTAGAAGGTGGACGTAGAGTGAAAGTAAATACCATCACCCAAACAAATTTACAGCACCAAAAGTTTCTGGAGTCTCTGCTCCAGTTATCCAGACAAACTAATAGAAGAAAAATATATCAGTAAAATCGAAGGCTGTCATGTAGTGGTAAATATTAAGAGGGGGAAAAAATGCTTGGTAAGGGGAGAAAGAGATTGTTATTATTTTAGATAAGAAGGTCAAAAAAGACTTCTTCGAGGTGGCAAAAGTTGAACAGAGACCTTAAAAAAAAAGAGAAAGAGCAAGGCTTGTGGATTCCTGGAGTAGGAACATTCCTGGAATTCCAATATAAAATCCCTAAAGATAGAGGGTGCTTAGAGGACAGAATGAAGAAGAAGTGGGAGATGAGGTTGTAATGTAGCTAGGGACTAGAATATGGAATTTATTCTAGGTGTTTTGTCAATAAAGCCTTTGAATGGTTTGACATAATCTTATATTAAAGGATTGCTCTAGCTGCTATGCTGGGGGGAGGGAGGATAAGGCAAGCTAGAAGAAAATATTTGCAACATATTTTTTTTAAGAAAACTAAAATAAAGGGTATCCCGAATATAAGTGAAATCTTAAAATGCAGTCATTTAGGTTAAAAAGTCAAGATTAAAAACAGTTATCTATATATGTCTTTAAAATTAGAAAAAAGGAAAAAAGAGAGAAAGGAAAGTAGAAAACTCATGTGGTAATTATAATTATTCCTTATCATATAGTTGAGGGAAATGAAGATCAATGTAGTTAAGTAACTTTCTGAGAATCATTTACCCAATAACCAGTGAAGACAAGATTTAAATTTAGGCCTACCTTAATTCAAACCTCTTCTTATAACATCTACTGCATGCTTTTTCCCGTGGGAAATTTGGAATAGAAAATTTTTAGAAGTAGAAGGTTGGCAGGAAATAACAGAACATATTAAATTCACATTAAAAATTGGAGGTAATTAAGTAACTAATTGCTTTAAAATTGAGATGGCCTCTGTGAGTTGTGATTCCCACTATTAAGGTAACAAATAAAATCTGATTTCAGAAGCAGCTCTCAGATTATTTAATTTTTCTGATTTATTGCATGCATTTTTAACTACAACTATTAGCCTAATTTAATGTCAATGTAGGGAGAGATTAAGATTAAACGTAAACAAGATTAATTAAATAATGCAGTTAATCTTCTCTACAAATTGCAGATAAGAAAGATTCTCAGTGTCATTAAAATTATAGTGTAGACTTGATTTCTACTGAAAGTCAAAAAGATTTTTGAAGAGATATTTCAACTTTTGAAATTATTAAAGTTGCCAGATTTGGAAAATTTATACAGTAAAAGAGAATATTTTGAAAAAAAAAAAACAAGAAGACAAAAGACCTTACTCTCAAATTGCTATTTTCATTACATTTTTATAATTAAGCATGAAATGGTGACATGAAATTTTAACTGAGTGATTGCTATCGACAGGAACAAAAGCCACAGCCAAGCTTAGAAATTTGGGGAGACAGTTAACAAAGTAGGGAGCAATACAATTTGGTTCTCAACAGAGATTTGGGTTTTTGAGGGTTTCTTGTCCCCAGCCCTATGCCTACTCACCCAGCTCTTGTGAAAACTAACTCCAACCTATCACTGAAGATTAAGTGAAAGTTTTCCTAGTGTAGCATATTTTAGCAGTTTACCATGGTGTTTTCTCTATACTAGACACTCTAAACAAACTCATTTATTCCCTTTAGAAATCCTATGGGGTAGCTACTACATATTACTATTCTCAGTTTACCAATGACAACACAGCCAAAGGCAGACTAAGTAACCTACTGAGCTGCACAGCTAGTGAGTACTGAAGCCAAGATTCATAGCCAGACATTCTGGCTACAAAAGATGCTCTACTGCCTCAGGTGGAATAGCACTGGGCCAGGAGTCAAATCATTTAGATTCAGCTCTGGATTTGCTATGAACTTTCTGTGAGGTGTTATACATCATCACTTGGAGCCACAGAGGTCTTCTCCTATGCAAATATTTTTTGAGAACTAGATGTCCCTTAATTGTTTCTGATGTGTTTGGGTTGTTTGTTTTCACATATTAGTTTACAGTTAAGAAAATAATGACATGGGGAAAAAATACCATGCACCATCAAACAGTTGTTATGTTTCAGAATTATATATTTTGGGGGGATGCTATATGGCAGGGGTCACATTTCATTCTTTTTCCATTTGAGTATCCCCTTATTGCAGCACCAATTGTTGGATTTTGTTTGTTTGTTTGGGAAGTGCATGTGTTGGGCATCGAACCCAGGTCTCCTGCATGGCAGGTGAGAATTCTACCACTGAACTATTCTTGCACCCCCCAGAACTACATTTTAAATGTCAGCATTCTAGATTACTTCTGAAATATAGGCGCTATTTATATCTTATTGCATTTGTGGCTGATGCCACTTGAAGTTATTGGATTATTTTATTTATGACAATTTTTACCTAGTCATTATTTACAGTAAAAATCTATGAAGTAAATTTCTCATAAAATACTGATTTTAATTCCACTTTACCGTTAAGGAGAAAACACAACTGTATTCAAACCCTTCTCATTCTTTAAATAGAATGGTGTCCCTCAGATCTTACAAACCCCTGGTTTCCTTCATGATTTCTGAATTCTTATGATTGTGCCTTGAACAACAGTAATGCACACAGTGCCTGAGTGTTCCTTGTGTTCTTATTATGACACACAACTCAATTACAACTTGGTTTAGCACTAAAACACATTGTTCTGTTATCATTTATGTACCTGTTTCCGTACTAGAATTCAACCTTAACCTAAACAAGTGTATCTTACTCATTTTTCTTCCCCACAACGTAACACAATGCTTAGCACATAAGTGGTCATTTGGAGTGAGGGCACAGCTTAACAACTTAATTCCTTTATAGATATATTTTTGCTCAATATTTCTCATCAGTGTTTGATTTTAGTTTTTACTTTTTATTTTTACATGCAACCATTTAACCTGTTTAATCAGGAATTTCTATATATTGCATAAAGCAATTGTAAATGTTCAAATTAGCAAAATTCGCTTTACATCAAACTCTCTTGGACCTTTTAATTTCCTGCATGGATAGTTGATTGACATAGCACTATTTTCTGAAAAGACTATTCTTTCTCTACTCGACTGAGATACTGCCTTTATTCTATGACTATGGACGTGAGAATTTGTTACTGGGCACTGTATTGTATTTCATTTATCTATCGATATATTTGTCTAGTTTTGATCAATAGTTCACTATCTTAAGAACTATAGTTTTATCACAGCTGATAGCCTAAGTGCCCCATTTAGTTTTTCTATTTTGTGATTGCTGTGGCATTTCCTGGCCTTGTGCATTCATTACAATATAAAGTTTAGAATCGGCTTATAAATCTCTGCAGGTAAAAACATTACCTGTTGAAATATTTATTAGATGTAATTGAATCTACAAATCAATTTGGGAAGAATGCCAGCTTTACAGTATTGTGCAGAGACGAACATATTTTGGGCCTGGATTCATATTGTCCACCTAACCTCTCCCTCTATAAAGAAAAATTGCAGGAGTGGATGTGCTGGTTGGGATAGAGAAGAGGTTTGGTAGCATTTTCTTATTTCTTATAATCCTTAGTACACTGTATCATAAGTTAAATTCTAGATGTGTCAGGCCATTTCAGTATTTCTGCAGTTGTTTATGACTTTAATTTTTAAGGATCCTGTGTTTACTTGTTACCTAAATTTTATGGGTTTGAAGGGATGCTGGAAAGAGAGTTAGTGGCTGGGATCCCATGAAAAGACTATAATACACTGTAGAGAAAAAGAGACAATTGCAGCTACAGAGTTATATATTTTTTTTAATGGAATACAAATTTTAAAAATGTTTTAAAAGCTCTAAATTCAACAAAAGGAAGGAGACTACCAACTTCCTTGTAATTTTAAGCTATTCTTGGGAGGATAATAGAATTCTGACAAAAGCTGAGGGATTGTTGATCTGCAAAGTTTACTGCATTTTTTAGCAATAAAAGTCTTTTTAGTTAATAAAAAGGAATTATCTATTTTTAAATGCTCAATGAACTAATGCAATATAGTTTGCAATGTTATATTATTGGTAGCAGTCATGGAGAGATACCTATAATAGTTTAGGGCTGCTTGGATTTAGAAGATGGGGCTATAGAGGGAGTAGAATTCAGTATGGACAAGCATATACATTTGTTCTGGTTCTTGGTTTCAGCATCGAGGATTATAAGCCAGAGAGATAAAATTTGGACCCAAAAATATTTAATCATGTTCACAGGTCAGAAATAGATTTAGAGATCCTTGCTTGACTGGTGAAGCCTTGCTATAATTTTATGATATGGGACATTGACAAGGAATCTAAGCGGGGCAGGAAAAATAAATGAAGAGACCACTTTGAAGTCTTAGCGGAGGCAAGTGTAAGGATTTAGATACTCAGCAGGGAACTGGCATCACAGGAAAAGAAGGACGGAGTGATCAGAACACATTCCCTACAGGAATAATTCAGTGTGGGACACCCATTGATACTAAGACAGCTTCTTTTGAGGAATGGACTTTAAAAAAAAAAAAAAATTCAATATTAGGAATCACAGTTAAAATTAGAGTGTGGACGGGATTGAACCCCGAAGTAAATACAAGAAGGCACCCCTGTGGGCAGGACATGAATAGTAGCTCCTGTTCCCAAACATGAGTTACTAAAGAAACTTTACATTAAAATCGATGTCACTTAAAGCATAATCAAATGTTGTTAATAAGCTAAATCCCAAGATCATGAAAAACAGGATTAATGAAGCCAGAATGTAAAGGACAAAAAGTAAAGTTTTAATGTTTAAATCTGTGGCTCTTTTTCATAAGCATAATGAGAAAGACACTCCTTAGTCACAAATGGATCATGAAAACTTTGGCAAGTTTCTTAATTTCTTTACAACATGTAGGCTGCAGAGTGATGATAATATTACTCACAAAGTTCTTATGAAAAATAAATAAATGAGTCATTCAGGCGGCTGACTCCTTGAATGCTTTCAATAAAGATTCATGGTCATTGTTAGCTATTACATCTGAGTAGTTCTTTTTAGCTCTAGTATAGTAGTAATCTCTAGCTCAAAATGTTCTAAATTTATCATCACAGTGCATATAAGTCATTGAAACACAGTTCTAATGGATGCTCAAGTATTTTATCATTGTCCTTGAAACAAAACAGTAAACCTATCCTTCCAGATTTAACCTTTAACATCATTACAGAAAGCCAATTTTTGTACTTATATTAATGATAAAATAAGTTATATGATACTGAAAGTTACGTTAAGAACAATATCTTCCATTATGTCATGCCAAGATTAAGTCTATCTTTGAAATACATCTTAGTGTAATATTTTCACTAAAATATGTATACTACTGAGGAATGATAACAGTTTTTCCAAACTATTTGTATGTTTTAAATTAGATAGTTATCTTATATAGCCATTGACCAGATTAATTTCAATTTGATTGAGCAGTATCATCTTAGTATTGTGTTACATAGTACTTTTGTATGCATTTTTCTCAATAGTTATCAATGGTGTGGTATTTCCCTTTCAGGTAGTCATAGCAAATTTAGGAAAAAAGATCTGTATATATGCAAGTGTTAGATTCTGAAAACAACCTGGCAGCATAGCTAAGAAAATTTTCAATCTTCAGGTAACACCTGTGTAGACTTATCTAGAGAAGAGTTTTTAAATACTATTTATTTTAAATAGTATTTTAAAACATGGATATGCTGGGGTTTTTGATCCTTATCTTGCCATACAATAAAATTGGGCAAGTTTATCTTATAGTAATCAGTATATATCTGAGGAGTGGAAAAGTTCTGGAAAATAAAATAGAAAAAAAATCAAGAAGGCAATAAAGTTTGTAAAATAGACTTTTTTTTTAAAACAAAGGTGCTACATCTATATGGAAAGGATAATTCCAGACTGGAAAAAGCCAGCAATTTAGAAATTATTATGGGGATCCCTTATATCATTCCCTTTTTGTATAGGTACGGCCAAAATGTCATTTCCCGGAGAAAAAGTATTAATAGAAACTTCTGATCTGTGTACAAAGTATATTTCAAAATTATAAAATGAATTACCTTAAAAATTGAAAAATGAAGCAGTCCTTCTCTGTCTTATGTGTTACAGCATGACACATAACCTTTTATGGTACCTACTGAGCATATTAATGATACATTATAGTGATAATTATCATGGAAATTATGGATAACGAATGAGAAATGAAAAGAACACATTGAGAATGTGTATCTCACCTAAAATCATAACAGTTTTATTAGCAATAAATGCAATTAAAACATCTCATTCTTTTTCAACATGTCATTTAATGGAGCCGAATCACTCAGATAAGGATATAAATTGCCTCTGTTCCTTGCCAGTGTTTGTGTTCTGCTTGGCCCTTGAAAAAGAGATACGGAGATGAAACTACATGTCTTCATTTGATTTCTACTGGACTCTGTTATTATCTGCACAGAAGGAAAAAATATAGATATTCAATTGCAACTTTAGTGAAACCTATCAGTGTAATACAGGTGTCACTCTGTCTGCAGTAGGGAACCTGACCATTCTCTTCAGTCCACCATATCCTGCTTTCACTACACTCTGGGTATAGGAAAGCCATGATTGAGCGTTGGAGTCAAGGATTTACAGTTCTTCTCACCAGGCTCAGTATCTGCAGAGACTTGTGGTCATATCTCCCCACCAGAGTCAGGAATTTAATGATACCCTGTTTATAAATTGCTTAACCGGGTGCAGGGCACAGGATAAACCCTCAGATTTTCTTGGGTTTTGCCCAGATCAGGCTTGGTTATAATTTTCTGTTCCTCTAATCCTTTGCGGTACTGAACTCAAGTTACATTTCATCATGCCAGTCTTTCTTAGTACCAGCTGCTGGCTGAAAAAATACTTATATTAGACCAAAAAACAGGTTGACCAATGCTATGTTTTGGCCTAAACAAAACAATCAAATGAACAAATAAGCAAACAAATCCTAGCAATTTCATTAACTATGAATTTGATCTAGAAATGTCTTTTAGGTTTTGGTAACTCTGATGTTCTCTTGGGTGACTTTAAAACCATTCATAGATGCTTATGGACTTTTATCTATTTAAAATATTTCTGTGTTTAATAATACTGCTTATGGTTTAAGTTTATTTTTATCACAACAAAAATTCCACATTTAGGTACTTTTGCTTAAATAATATGGTATTCATTAAAAACATAGCAATAAATGCATTTTCCATGTGGAAAATTGATTTCTCCAAAAATATTTCTGAATTACATTCTATACGCAAGGTACTGACTAATGAGGATTATGAGCTACAATGATAAATCAGAACATAGTCGATTCCCTATGGATTTACACACAAATACACACAAGGTGGAGAGCGATAAGTGCCTATAAATGTACAATAAGTGGCAAGAAACAGAAGAGATCAGCCAAATAGCTACAAAATATTTGTAGAAAAGAAGGCAACAGTTTAGGAACAATAAAAACTTTGATTTCTTGAGTGTTTACTCTGTGCCATTTACTATATATCCCATTGAATATCATAGCCACCTATTCAGCATGTCCTATTTCCCCCCATTTTACAGATAAGGAACTACAGTCTGCAGAATTCTTTGCCTAGGTTCATACAGCTATATTACTGGAAACATGTGGGTGGCTGCAACACTCCCCAGGGATCTCAGAAACTCTTAAGAAAAGTAGCCTCATTTAAGCTGGGGTTTGACTGCTTTATTCACCATTATATATATATATATATATACATATGGAGGTGATCAGGGTAGGAGATTTGTACCATATGCTAGAGTGAGCAACCTCTGGCCTAACAGACAAGGGACATTTCACTTCGGGTAGAATACACCATGTGTGCAAAGTTTATAATCATGGAAGAGTTTAGATTGTCCAGGAAAAATAGGTAGTACAGTGTTTTGAAAAATAAACAAACAGAGAAAGAAGTTGGAAAGATAAACTGGGGTCAGAGCGGAAATAATTCATGGGCTTGTTTTAAAGTGCATCTTCTGGCAACTGGGGGCTGGCAGTCATTTGTAAGCTGTTGCTCCAATGAAAAGTAAAACATGATGTGAGTCTGAAGTTGGGGAGTGTCAGCTTGGCAGAGAGTAACAGAACTGAAAAATATTGCAGAGATAGAATGCAGAATGCTTACAAATGGACTGTAAGTAGGAGGGCAGGGGGCAAGATTAAACAGTTGAAGATGATGCTGAGGGTTTTTTAACTCAGTTTAACCCTTCAATGATTATGTCTTCACCATGAACAAATGCAGAAAGAGGATCAAGTATGCTAGCCAGAAGATGTGAGAGTGGGAGCAGAGAAGAAACTGTATTTGATTTTGGATTGAGTTTATTGTAATTAAGGAGCAGGAGTTAGAAACAATGGGTCTGTCATTTAATTTGCTTTGAACAATGAAAAATGTAGGATGTAACTACACAATTATTACAAAATGTACAAAGCTCTTAAACAGTTTAAGAATATGTATTTTTCATAAAAATTGGTAACATTTTGTTATTCAAAACTAACATTGAAACTAGTTATCTCTCTCCCATAAGGGGCTCAAGTTGTACATGGTTTTTTTTCCTTCATTACTATGTCTATTGAATAAGACAGAATTTATTACTTTTTCCACATGGATGAAAAGCTGGAATAATTATTTGAGTTCATTTCAAAGTGTCATTGAGGGATGTATGTTCAATCATTGTATTTACAATAATGAGGAAAAGAACATAAGTATTTCTAAGGTAAAGATATTTATTTTCTAAAATATTTTATTAGGAAAAGAAAAGAAAATTAAACATAAATTCTTTAGTTATTGCATAAATTCAAGTTTTGCTTATTTTATTTTATTGCATGGGCAGGTACCGGGTATCAAACCCGGGTCTCCAGCATCACAGGCAAGAACTCTGCCTGCTGAGCCACCATGGCCTGCCCAAGTTTTGCTTTTTTTTAATTCTTATGCCTTCTGTAGTAGAGAATGTTTCAATATATAAACAAAAAATAATGAAAGAAACATTTTACTTTTCTTCACTTTGAAACTTTCTTGAATTTTTCAAATAGATGTTGTCTGGTGCTTTTTGCTACCTCTCTTTCTTTTTTTTTTTTTTTTTTTTTAGAGAGAGGGAGGAAAGGAAGGAAAGACAGAGAAGGAAGGAAGGATGGAAGGAAGGGAAACATTTTTAAACATTTTCTTGTTTTATTATATTTTGTTTGTTTGTTTGTTTTTTACATGGGCTGGGGCCGGGAATCGAACCGGGGTCCTCCGGCACGGCAGGCAAGCACTCTTGCCCGCTGAGCCACCGCGGCCCGCCCCCTCTCTTTCAATGGAGAATAAATTTTGACAAATTCTAAGCCCCTGTAAGAGACTTTGTAATTCAAAGTGTGATCTGCGTGTCTCTACATAATGCTATTACACCATTGTTTCTGCACCAATTTGTATTTTACTCAGCATATCTCTGTTATATTAGTTTTGATTTTAAATAAAAATGTCTAAAAAATACCACAGTACAATATTATTCATATGTAACTCCAATATTTTCATTTACTATTAGTAAAGGAAAATAAAAAACTAATATAACTGAGAGATATGCTGAGTAAAAATTAGTATTATTGGAATTTAATGGGTTTTGGAAGTTTTTAGGACTCTACTAATTATTCCACCAATATTTCTGCAGCCATAATATTCATTTAAGCAGCAGAAGTGAATGGTTTTTGAGGCTGTTAGAAAATTAATAGGCTCACCTCCTCCCCTGCACAATATAGGCCATTATTTGGTGATTTTCTCTTAAGTTTGGGCCCCTTTGTGCATTAAAAATTCCAGAGGAGATCTTAGAAATGAGTAAAGTGGTTGCCTATATCTAAGCTTTCACTTGGAAAACCAATTTCAGTAAGTATAATTAGAATATTTCTGACTTTCATTATTCAGAACAACTTTAGACATAAAACTTCCTGATTTTATTGCCTAAGAAAAAGTCAGACAATCACATTTTCGGGGTCACCTCTCCCAAATGATTGTGTCATGAAACCAGAATAAATTTGTTATTATAAAGAAGTTGATGAAATAATGAAATGACTTTGCTTCTTTAATAAATTTGATCTGTTAAGATTTTCCATTATGAGTTAGTTTTAATGTTTAGGCATTAATTTAACCAAACTTCTTAGGTGCCCCCTTTTTACTATCTGATGATTAATAGAGTTACGATATTTGTATTTGCCTTTCATAGAATACGTCTATAAATTTTCCGTAAATTATAAAACAATACGGATTATATTCATAATAGTTTAAATTCATTTTGAAAGATGACAAACTATTATGTTTTATTCATGTTTAAGTTCCCTAATGGGATTGTAAGTAATAAGGCCCCTTTCAAGCAGGCTGTTCTCAGCCACATAACATGCATCAGGCTTAACTTCTATTATTATTAGAATTTGAAAATCTCTCTTATTCTACATGCCCCATGCCACCTCTCCCCTGCCAAAAAAAAGCTAGAAAGGTAGATTTCTACCTGAAATTACAAGAATTGTAAATAAACACATAAATGAACTTTGGCTTATATTTCAAATCACATTTCATCATATAGACATAATATTTTATATAGTAAAACAGAGTGTATTCTATCCAGCCTGATTAACCTTGTCTTTTAACCGAAAATTGAATTATGTTTGTCATAATTTATAATAGATTTTTCCCTATCATTCTATTTTGTTTTTTCTTTCTTTGTCCTATATTTTTCAACATTTCTTTTTTTCCCCTTTCTTGTTTCCTTTGAAAGTTTTTTTTCTTATCTCTTGTGTTCCGAATATATTCAAGAAGTTTTACAGCCTATTCTATTAATTAAGGATTACCTCCAAAATGTTTATTTAAAAAAAATCAATGTCCCACCCACTCCTGAACAACATAAGAACCTAAAAATATTTAACTTCAATCATTCCCTTGCTGAAGTATAAATTACTGTGGTTGAATATTTTATCTATCCTTTCTAACTACACATGAAAAAACTTATTGTACTGTAGATTTGGAGTACATGTTCGTATAAATGAACTCACATATTTACTGTTTTCTATGCTTTTCTATATCTTCTTAAATCTTACATCTTCTATCTGGAATCATTTTGCAAAATATGTAATTTAGAACTTTCCGATGGGAATCTTTTCATAGTAAAGTTTCTCTGTGTTTGTCTGAAAATATGTTAATTTCACCCTTGTTTTCCTTATTTTTGAGAAACATTTTCGTTAGATCTAGGATTCTAAAATGAATTATGTTCTCTGTGTTCTTTGAAGATATTTCACCATCTCCCTTTCAAAATTGCTGTTGAAAGTCTCCTATGTCTAAGTCTTCCTAAGACTCTGCTTTTAGGCTGGAGAGAGGAATTGAGTATTTTGCAGATTCTATGTGCGTGGTTCTTGGCATGGGGTACTGGGTTTTTTTGTTTTGTTTTGTTTTTTAGTTTAAGATTTATTGGTCTTCTTATATCTGTGGATAGGTGTTTTTTATCAGCTCTGCAAAAATGTGTGCCCTTTTCTCTTCTCTCTTTCTGAAACTCTGATTAGGTGTTTTCTAAACCTTCTCACTCTAAATTCTGTTTCAAACATATTTTTTTCATGTTTTTCATCTTTGTCTCCCTATGAAACATTCAAGGTCATATCTTTTACACTATTTTTCTCTTAAGGGCTGTGCCTTCTCTGTTGACAATCCCGTCTCTAGATTCTTACTTTAAATGATTATATTTTCATTTCTAGAAGATGTTTTTGTTCTCTTCAATCTTGGTATTACTATCTTTGGTGTGACTCTGTATATGTTTGCATATATAATATTTTGTTATTTATTTCGTAAAAATGTATTCAGTTGTAAATTGTGTATGGTGTGATGTATATACCCCATTTAGATCAGTTCATATCTGATATATAAGTTTAAGTCCTAAGGCGTGTGTTTGTTGAAAATTGAGCCACACTCAGAATTAGACTCATAATTGCTCATAGACGATAGCACCCACTGGAATTTTCGTCATTCTCTGTTTAACTTATTAGAGTTCAAATATTCATTTGTTTGAGAGGGAGGGAGGGAGATTTCAGAGGGTGAATATGATAATGACCCTGATAACCACCCCCAAAGAACATCCTGAAATAAGATCTCTGAGCTCTCAAAGAGTATTAAACCCACTTAAAGAAATTGAAATTAAAAGCGAATATTGCACATATTGCATGTATATATACCTATATATCATAACTGAGTTATCCATTAATTTAAAAGTTCCAGTAATCATGACTTTAAAAAACTGTCCCATTTTTGACAATTTGCTCCAAATAAACTATGAAAATTCATAGAAAAAAAGATACTTCTGAGTTAAAATGACTAATTACAAATGACTAATTTTGAGTCAAAATTACTAATCCAAACTTTTGCATTAAATGAGTGATTCAGCGAAGTCATGTTTTTGAAAAATGCACACTTTAATCTGTTGAGATCAAATATGGTCATTTTGTGACTATGAGAATTGAATAATTTAGGAATACTATAAAGTGTTACTTGTTTACTGAAATTGAAAGTTAATCAGTAAGAACTGTGCAACGAAGCTGAATGCAACAAGCAATCAACTGATTTTTGTTGTCACTATCTTTTCATTTCTAAATAGTGATTGTAGTGTTATATGGAATTTATTTTAAAATATAAAGACTTAGAATCTAACAACAATAAAAAATTGTATAAAAGAAGTCAAACAGAAAAAAGAACATATATTATTATTTAATCAATATAAAATTGAAAAACAGACATAGCTAATGTTAGAATTCAGGGAAATGGTTATCCTGAAGAAGGCAGATATGAATGGAAGGGTGCACAAGCAGCATTCTGAAATGTTGTAATGTATTCCTTGATTTGGGTGCTGTTCATGCATATGTGTATATTTTTCAAAAATTTTTAGATGTGTGTTCTTACAATTTTCATGCTTTTTCTGCATGTTTTTATACCTGAATAAGACTTGTATTGATTATAAAAAGTTTCAGGGAAAATGCCCATGTTAACCAGAAGTTAAAGAAAATATCCAATCAAATTTTTTACTAATTTGTCATTAGTCCCAAATTTTATTATATTATGCAGAAAAACGTCTTTGATTACTTGATTTAAACTCTTACTTTAATTTTAGTTGGGAATATACTTTAAATCTTGTGTTATGCTTTGTTAAATGAATAGAACTTGCAGTTCAAAGCTTAAAAAGAAAAACTTTGATAACTATTTTTCCTTGTTCTCTTTTTTCCTTTAAATGAGCTCTGCTATGATGTAAACCAAACAGACCATTCAAAGACATGTGCTGGTAATTGGCACTTCTCTTTTAATAAAGTTGAGAATTTTAACTTCATAGAAAATTCATGAAATAATTTATCCTGAAGTGATAATTCTGGATGGTTGAGTTACCCTGCCCAACAGCTAGGTAGCCTTTCCTTGAAATTATTTAAATGGTTAAGGATACACATGGATTTTGAAGTTAGAGATTCAGGCTCACATTGCACTTTAATACCCAGTTGTTATTATTTACTAATATTGTAATTATTTGTATCCTGACTTCACCACTCACACATAAACTTTGGCTATTTAAATTTAATTTAAATCAAAATTTCAATTCCTCAGTTACATCAGCCTCATTTTAAATCTTCTATAGTCACATGTACCTAGTGACTACTGCATTTAATGGAGCAGAAATAGAGCATTTCAATCCTCACAAAATGTTTCTATTGGAAAGCATTGATTTATGTAATTAGAGAGATTTTTTTATTATAAAATCAGATTATTTTCTGAAGAGTTGTTTGCAGTTTAATGGCAAGTTATAAGGGCCTGTGCATGATGTCTAATAATACATTGGTCAAAATAAGGATAACCAGATCCACTCATAATGAAAATATGTAACTTAAATATTCAGTATCTTAGATGAGGAGCAGATTGTCTTGTATAAATTCATGGGAAATCTTCTACCCTCCGTCCCTCATCCAAATCTTTCACTATGAAATAATTATCGTGAAGTGGCATTCTGAAAGAAAGAAATCTGGTTAGTCAATCTGCAAGATGACTGAAAAAGGAAGTTGGCCAAGTATTCAATCTCTCTCTAATAATGATGTGTCATTAGGTAATTAAGATCTCTATTTATATCTAAAGTTCTTTGTTAGAAGCTGAGTTTTTATTTATTTTATTGTCATTGTATATGTTTTAGAGCAGTGTTTTATTTTTTTTCTCCTTTAGGAAATATATTAGATTGAAACACAATAGACATGCTGTCTATTACAACAAGACATTGGTTAGGTAAACAACACATCCCACCCTTAAACCAATTTGGATCACAGCCCAGAGTTTAACCAGACATGACAACCAAAAAACTTGATTTATCGACTCTGTTATTCTCTATGTCCTTTGTAGTCAGATTTTAGTAGTCATTATGGTTCAAATAACAACCATTCAAACTTATAGGCACTAAAACTATAAATCTACATAATGATATCTAGAAAAATAAAAGCCTTTTAGGAGGGCTTTATTACTATGTTATCAATATATAATAAGCATCAGTTTTACAAAGAGAAATAAGACCTTTAATAGTTAAGATATTTTTCCTGCTTATTTACAATATTCATCTTCTAATCTCTTCTAGGCTACTGATAAAGATACTGGTAATTATAGTGCCATGGCATACAGACTCATAATACCACCAATTAAAGAGGGAAAAGAAGGATTTGTGGTGGAAACCTATACGGGACTAATAAAAACTGCTATGCTTTTCCATAATATGAGGAGGTCCTACTTCAAGTTTCAAGTTATTGCAACTGACGACTATGGAAAGGGTCTAAGTGGCAAAGCAGACGTACTTGTGAGTATATAAATTTTCAGATAAAGAGAGTGCATGCAATAATTAAAGATATTTATCCAAAAGTCAGTGTTTTCAACTCACAGGCACTTAAAAAATTTGTTTAAAACAGGTTTGCTAAGACAGAAATGTGATTAGTTTTAATCCTGGTTGTTAATACCTATATATAGTTTAGGACAGGAAAAAATATAGCTTTTTGGTTAGTTGGTTGTTGACGTTTGGGACATGCACATTATAAATATACATATATTTATTTAGTCTTTGTATTGCATGCTTTCTCATTTATAACACTAAAGTTGCAGTAGAATAAAGAAAGGCTACTTTAATCATTATTGATCCCTAAGCCAAGATGCTCTGGGCATAGATGGCATTGAGTTTGACATTGATTTCTGGTCAAATTGAGATCTGTAAACTATATGAGATAATGTCATTTCCCTTCCTCTTCATTTGAAATATGCATGTTGTGATGCTCTAAGATAAACATCTAAGGTCACTTCACTCAGTATAATTAAAATATTATAAAAACCAACAACAAACACAATATAATTATTTAGGTTATATGTGTAATATGCACGTAAGCAGTGTGATATTTACAGGCTTTATTTGGACTCCATGAACTATTGTGTGAAAATTAAAAGGTATATATTTTTAAATTATTAAAAATATATTTATAAAGAAGATTAATTTTTAAAAAATCATAATATAATATATATTAATCATAATATGAAATGTATATATATATATATTCTGATACAACTTTAAGCATACAAGGAGACTTCCTAGAAAAATTTTATTTACAAGCAACTATGGGAAGATAAAGAGAGTGTATGTCCTTTCAATCAAGAGAAGGGCTATATGGGAAGTAATAAGACTTCTATGTAGAGGAAACAACATGTGCCAAGACGAAAAAGAAGAGAGATGATGGCAGGTCCGAATATCAACAGATATTTACTTAGTTTAGATGACCATCAGAGGGAAAGTGAAGGAGAGGTGGGGCTGGAAATGGAAGTAGGGGGTCTATATGAAAGGCATGTAGGTTGTATCAAAAATGTTGGAACTTTTTCCTGAAAGTAATGGGAAACCATTGAAAATTTTGCAGTAGAAGTGAATGAAATTAAGATTTTTAATATGTAAAAAGCTTCTTGCCTAATAGAAATCTGGTTCTCCCCTGAAGTCTCTCCTTCTCTTGTTGCCTTCTCATGTGTCAGCTTTTCTTTGTTTGTATTTTTTTCTGCTTTGGTTTGCTGCAGCCTTCATATTACCCACTGGCAGAGTAGGAACCTCAGTGCACAGCTGTGCTGCTTCTAAACCTTTCCTCTTTTCTCAGACTCCAGCTTTGATTCTCGTAATCTGACTCTATCACTCACTGCCCTGCACTGTGGCTGCCGTCTCCCAGCAAAAGGCATCCACCATCGTATCTCAGTGAATTGGCTCCTGAAATACTATTGTGAACTCCAAGAATTTTCCTGTCCTAAAATTTGGCAATTTTCTTATATGCAGAGATGACCCTTCCAGCATACTGAACTGAATTTCTTCAATGTCTTTTCTGCAAAGATTTTCCCTCTATCCTCTTTCAACAACTGAATCCCATAGTTATTTTTGCCATTGCCAATTATTGCAACCCCTGTATAACGCCCATTTCACACCTCTCACTCTTTTCCATATTCGTGATATTGAATATATCCAGTTACTCTAACATCTTGTGTTCACTCTAGTTTTACCTTCCCAGTTATGGGGAACATACCTACCCACTTATGTTCTCTCCTGCTTACCAGAAATTATCAATTAGTACAAGCATTCAATCACATACACATTCAACTTCTTTCTCTAAATCATACTGACATGACAAAACCATAGTTCTTTTAAATTCCAACTTTGTCCTCTCTCCAGACTTATACTCATACTGAACATTTCTTCAAAAGCATATATAATTGTATTACTAGTGTCACCATAAATTAAAGACTAAAGCTTTTCTTATTGTCCAATAATGACACTATATTTTCTGGTCCACTCACATTCCTGCTTTGCTCGATCTCCTCTCTACCCAGTCCTTCAAACCATTCATCTTCACTGTCACCTAAAAAGCTGGTTTCTTATTTCACTGAAGATAAGATTAAAAGGGCGGGCCATGGAGGTTCAGCAGGTAAGAATGCTCGCCTGCCAAGCCCGGGTTTGATTCCTGGTGCCTGTCCATGTAAAAAAAAAAAAAAAAAAAAAAAGATTAAAGCATTTACAAGTGTTCTTCTAGAGATTCCAGCCACTAAATCCATCTACCTAATAGGATCTGCATCAACATTCTTTACCTTCTTTCTTGCTACTTTAAATGAATTATCTGCCTTTTATATGGAGCCAGTATCTTCAGCTGTGTAATAGATCCAATTCCCTCTCATCAGTTCAAGGACATTGCTTTAATAGCTTTCCCATGTCTTTTCCACATTATTAAAGTAATATTCCCCCTTTATCTAATTACACCCGTGAGCATACATTTTTCCTCCCATATTAAAAGAAATAATAAAAACCCAACTGGCCCATATCTTCTTTAGCTAGAAACAGAGATATTTCTCTTTCCCAAAAAATCTCTTGATAGATCTCTCTTGAGTAGATCTCTTGATATGGAATTGCTCTTAAACCCTCTTGAATTATAATTCCAACACTCATCCAAACCTCTCATGTCAACATCACCAATGACTTCCTTATTCATAAATGCACTGATGCTTTGTACTCATTTTACTTGAACTCTCAACAACACCTCACTCTAATTACTCCACTCACCAGGCTTTCAGCCCACAAAACTCTCGTTTTCCTCCTAACTGACTGTTCACTCATTCTCAATCTTCTTCCCTGGTTCATTTTCTTCTTCCTAACTTTTTAGTAGTGAGGTTTTTCAGGACTCTGATGTTAATTTTGTTCTCTATCTGTACTCACTGACTTAGTAAGCCCATTCAGTCTCATAACTTAAATATCATCTATATACTGAAAGTTCTCAAAATTTATACCTGCACTCCAAAACTCTTTCTAAAACACCAGACTCATATATGTAGCTGTACACAGAACAATTCCATATGGGTATATCATAAAGATACCTCATATTTAGTATCTCTTAAGCTGAGCTCCTCTTCCTCATCACATTGTTCCACCTATAATCTTTCCCATTTCAGCTGATGATTAATCATCTTTGAATTCCTTAGGCAAAACCATTTCTTAACTCCTCTTTCTCTCAAACTTCATGCAGCCCCCCAGCAACTACTGTTCTTACTTTCAGTGCATATCCAATGTATATGTTTCCTGCACATTTTCAACATTTCCACTCTTACAACTTGGTCCAAAACTCCAACATATTTTAAATGGATTATTGTACAAGCCCCTTAAATTGACTCGATGCTTCCAACTTTGCCCAACTAAATTCTGGTTTTATATAGCAAAGTGATCCCTTAAAGTATAATATAGATCATGTTACTCCTCTGTTCTAAACCTTCTAAAATCACCCTAATTCTTTCAGAAAAACATGTTCTTATAATCTGGCATCCCACGCACCTCCCCTTCTAGTCCTCCCTCTCTAATTTGTTCAAACCTAATGATACTGGCTGATTTGCTGTTTCTCAGTCAACCATGTTCTTACTTTAGAGATTTTTGCAGTGACTGTTCCCTATGCCTTGAATGCTCATTCCCCAAGTGTGTTCATAGTTAACTCTCTCACCTCTTTAAAGTCTTCGTCGAGATATATTTCACAATGAAGCCTGCTTTGACCATCCTGTTTAATATTAAAACCTCTTGCATCAACTTCACACCTCTTTATTGCTTTCCTTTCTCAATGAATACATCATACTCATTTTTATTACTTCCCCCGCAAGAGTATAACTCCATTAAGATAGATTTTCTAATTTGTTTCTTTCTGTGGTTTATCTAAGTCATCTAAAATAATTTGTAATATATATTGGGCGCTCAATAAATATTTGTTTGGTCATCTAAAATAATTTGTAATATATATTGGGTGCTCAATAAATATTTGTTTGATAATTGAATGACCCCTCTACTATAATGTAGTTAGCAGTTCATAAAGTGTGCTCTACAGAACCCTGAGGGCTATAAAAATCATTTCAGGTGTTCATGAGGTTAAAATCCTCTTTTGGAGAATAGTAGGATATTATTGGTCTTTTTTTTACTATGTTGCACTCGCACTGATGATGTCATAATATCCTCCACAGCAAATACATTCAAAGCAAATAAATAAATAAATAAGCAAGATGGTTTTGACTAATTTGCATCCTTGATTAAGCAGTAAACCTTACTTTAATGCATCTCTACTCTTGACTATGTTTTTTCAATATTTTGTGTGCTAAATGAGAAGGTTGCATAAAGCACTTCTGCTTTATGCTAAAGAATGATAGCTGTCTCTAGATAAAGCATTATGTTAAATAAAATAGCTGCTTTTTCCAAGGAATACCTTTTTACGTGTAAGAATAACTTAAGGACAAAATACCATTATTCAGACTTGAATATTTGGTGGGTGTTTACACAAAAATGAATGAAGTAATCCTATCTCTCCAAGGATAATAATTGTATTTGTTGTTAACTATCAAACATTCAAGCACAAATGAGAGCATTAGAAACCTTTTTTTCACCACTGTGAGCCTGAAAGCATCCTAATTCTTAAAGACTTTTCTGATGAGATTCGTGGTCATTTTAAAGCATGCGTTTTTTTTAATATTCTATAATGAAATGTATCAACATTTGAAAAACCTGCATCATTTAGTAAACAAACAGTTTCCAAATGACCAATGCCCAAGATGTTAAAAATTCACTTTTGAGTAAAAATCCATTTGAAGTACAAGATAGATAAATGGATTTTTAGGTAATTGGACATCATTTCAGATTTTGTACTACAATTAACCTTGAAAGGAGCACTTAAGTTTAGGTGTAACATCAGAGAAGAATATACAAATTCTCTTTAAAAACTATTGCAATATGCCCCCCTTTTCAAGAAAAGTGAGATTTCTGCAGAGACCAGTTAGGAAGCATAATCACCAGTTCAAGCAAGAAGTGATGAGTTTCTCTGGAGTAATGATGACTATATGCTAACTATTACACACATATACATAGGTGGCTACTGAGCACTTAAATTGTGGCTAGTTTTCACTGAGATATACAGTAAGTATAAAAATACACACTGGATTGCAAAGACTTAGTATGAAAATGTTTAAAATGTCTCAAGTTTTTTTATATTGCTTATATGTTTGAATGATAATATTTTGAATATATTAGGTTAAGTGTATTATTGAATTAACTTTAATTTCACTATTTCTTTTAATCTTTCTGGTGTGGGTACCAGAAAACTTAAAATTACATATGTGGTTTATATTTGTGGCTCATATTATACATCTATTGGACAGCAGTACCTAAACTATATGGGAACATATATGAAATCAAAAAGAAAGATAGGTTTATGAGAAAGAATCAAAAGGACTTAGAGATAATAAAATATGTAAATTACCAGTCTTTGTGTTTAGAATTATTTGCTTCATTCATAAATGGTACTCTTCATTCTTTTGACCATGAGTAGTTATTTGAATCCATTATAAAAACTGATCACAGCAATGATAGAAATATACATGAAACTTTCATGAGTGATCAACTTATAAGAAGCTAAATTAAGCAATTTATAAGAGAAAATTTTTAATGTTTGGTGTAATAAACTGACATGCATATCTAGAGATATTTACATCAAGGCAACACTGAAAAAGTAATAAATAAATTATAATAATCTGGAACAATGAAATATCTTTGCCATAGACAATAGAAGAAACCAGAATCAGGGGTATAGAATTTCACTGAAAGATCAAAATGTAAACTGTAATACCTTATTTTCTTCATTTTAATAGTCAAAGATATTTATGTTCAGCATAAATCAGATATTAGCACTTGAAGGAGATTTTTAACTTTAAAAATGCCTATTTATAAGTAAGTCTAAAACAACGTTTGTTAATTTTTCAGAACTAGACATATATATGTATTATTTCTATATCTTAAGAATGTATAAGATGATTTTCAAAAGTTTAAGATCAGAAAATCTTTTTGATAAATTGCAGATTTAATACTTACAATTTCTAAAAGATTTTAAATCCTAATTCCTTTACTGTTGGTTCAGTCAGAATTTAACCCAAAAGCTCATTAACAAATTAAAATTTTCTTTGAGTAGGTACTTTGTCTTTTCAATGAAGAGAAATAATGACTATCCTTAGAAGGCAGGAAAAAGAGCAGAAGAAAGAAAAACAGCTTTACAAATCTCACGTATTTGCAAGGCCAAATTCTGCCTCCAAATACAGTTTCTGGCATATGAATTTATTACATATTACATTCCAAAGTTTACTTGGAGATCAGCTACCAAAACTCAGAACAAATTTATGTGAAGGGAAAGTCTGAAACTTCCCTGCCCCTACATAAAACTATCTAGTTTTACAAAGCATTAAATGTGTAACAAACAGCCCCCAAATTTCAGTGGCTTAACCTAACAAATTTTATTTCTCTTTCAGATAACACAAAAATTAGGTTGTCTTTTAACAGCTCTTCAGGAAATGGAGATGCAGGGACTCAAGTTCCTTCCATCTTGTGTCTCTGTCCTACCTAAGTGTTCTTTATTCATATGTAGATGGAGAAAGAAAAGGATGGATCACATAGGAAAGATATGAGAACATTCATGTGCAAATTGGGTAATTTAAGGAGGGTTTAATAATGCGACTGTTTATGAAGGTCTTTGCAGAATGTAGGGAAATAAGAAGGAGTGCAATATCCTGGGGTCTTAGTAGCAGGGCTTCATTCCCCCTGCAGGCCTAAAGATGTGAGAGGAAGGAAGCACTTCCCAGAACCAGGAGACAAATAACTGTGAAGAGAAGGCAGCCTGACAGGAAAGACAGCCCTGGCCACCCTGTATCAAAGGAACCAGAATTGAGGAATAATTGCCCTACTTTCTCTCCTCCTTCTAATATTCCATGATGCCCTGACTGCTTCCTCCATTCATAAGCTCTGTCATCCACAACCCAATCAGGTTAAACATCTGGGAACCACTTCAGCACCAATCGCTGGACAGCTCCTCTGCCCTAAGCGCTTCAGAATCTAATGGACAGGGCAGTTAGGAGTTGATGCAGGCTTCAGGGGTAAGAGAATGAATAAAACCTCAGGATGCTACTTGCCCCAACAGGATTTTTTTGCCAGAATTATTTTTCCTTTCCTTGAGACAAAGTTGTAGGGGGAAAAAGGAAAAAGAAAAAAAGGAAAAGAAGGAAGAAAAAAGAGAGAACGAGGTAGATAAGAAAGAAAAAACAGCTTCATAAATCTAACATACAGATTTCTAGAGATATTCAAAATGTATTTTCACCAAGAAAAACTTAAAAACAATTAAAATATTTCTATACAGCCTCTCTTTTTCTTCACTCAGGAGCATAAGTGAAGACAAAATCACTCAAAACCTGCAAATTTAATGCTTTTTTATACTAAAGTTAGATGTTGTTTATAATGACACAATTAACATTCATCTACATGTTTAAAGAAAATTTGGACATTTGATTATAGAGACCTAATAAGAGTAAAGGGCGCTGGCTGGAACTGCTCGTGTTAAGTATTTGCTCATGTACAGTAATTAAACAGAGCCTGGCTTAATAGAGTCTGCACACATAGTTTATTAAGTCCCCAAGTTGGTCTTAAATATTTTTAATTGGTTTCAAATATTTTACATAATATTTTGGGTTTCTGCTTCTCTTGAAAAATTGAAAGATCTAACAAAAAATAGCTCTGTTAGCCCACATGGCATTATTCACTACAGCTGCGTAGAAGCTACCCTTCCCCAGATGAGGCTTATGCTCTTTAATTTGGTGCAGTTCCTGCCACAATGAATATATGATCTCTTTAACCTTATGAAATCTAAATGCATTTATCTTTATCCTCATGTTGTTAATTAATAACCAAATTTGCAAAAAATAGAACACCTTTAGTGTTTTAGTAAATAAACGAGGAAACAAATGCAAAAATCAACAATAGTTGAAATCGCTTAGAGTTCTGTAACTTCTAGGGAGATAACAAATAATCTATCATTCTCAAACTACCACAGCTAGTTTCCAAAATCTACTAGAGATAGTGTAATTAGTTTAAAAGATCATTTGTTCCTGAATTAAAAATGAAAAACCACTGTGTCTGTGCATACTGCAGAAGAAATAATAATTTTATTTTTTATTTAAATGTTAGTGAGCAAAAGCTAAGTGAATTATTTTCTATTTTTCAGGTATCTGTGGTCAATCAACTGGATATGCAAGTCATTGTTTCTAATGTGCCCCCAACTCTGGTGGAAAAAAAGATAGAAGATCTTACAGAGTAATGGATTTTTGTTTACTTATAGATTTATTTTCATAAGATATTCATACCTAAATGCCTGTTAGCGGCTTTAATGTCATCTATTCAGTGTCTTTCTGATTACACTATCCAAAAGAGATCACACCCTCTTCACCCTCCAATCCTTTACTCTGATTTGCTTTTCTTTGAAACACTATTTGATATTTCATTATATGTTAATTTTCCTCTAGAACATAAGCTCCATGAATGTAAGGAACTTATTTTGTTCACTGCTGTAACCTCAGTTGCATAGTAGGTAGTCAGTGCTTAACATGGACTGAAAATTTTAGACAAAAAATCATAATGCCTGTTCTAGTTTGCTAGCTGCCAGCATGCAACACACCAGAGATGGATTGGCTTTTAATAAAAGGGGATTTATTTTGTTGGTTCTTCAGAGGAAAGGCAGCTAACTTTCCACTGAGGTTCTTTCTTACGTGGAAGGCACAAGATGGTCTCTGCTGGTCTTCTCTCCAGGCCCCTGGGTTCCAACAACTTTACCTGGGGTGACTTCTTTCTGCATCTCCAAAGACCTGGGCTGATCTGCTAGTGCAGAGATGAGGAATGCCGAGCTGCTTGGCTGTGCTACATTGCATTCTCTCATTTAAGCACCAGCCAATTAAGTCAAAAGTCACTCATTGCAGCAGACACACCTCTTAGCTGACTGCAGATGTAATTAGCAACAGATGAGGTTCACGTACCATTGGCTTGTGTCCGCAGCAGTAGAACTAGGTATGCTCACCTGGCCAAGTTGACAACTGAATCTAACTAACAAAATGCCCTTTTCTTCATAAAAGCTGAAAAAGAAATAGCTGAATTCTTTCTTTAAGAACTTTTTAGATTGAATGCTTTTTTGGTCGATATGGTGATAGAAATGAGAAAAATCAGGCCCTTTACAGATCTTGAGAGAAGTGTATCACTGTGGAAGGAGCGTTGACTTCATTTAATGTTGGACTTGGTGCATGACATTGGGCAAATCATTTGATCTTTCACAGCCTCAGTTCCACAATTTGTTGACGAGAACTAATAAAACTTATATCATATGATAGTGGTGAGAGTGAAATGATGTAAGGCATCTAGGACAATGTGTGGAAATTATTCACATTAAACGATGGGCAAAAAAAAAATATATATATATATATATATATAAACGTGGCTGAAGGCTCGAAGACAGTACAGTTATGCAGACATGCCAGGGTTTGGGCATATTCTATTAATATAGCATAGTTCAGTAATAGAGCTCAGATTATGGATTCAGGCAGATGGATATTACCATGTGACCTCCAGGCAATACTTTTAATGTTTAGGTCCACAATTCCTCACCTGGGAAATTGGACTAAGGATGCCTATTTTGTGGCTATTTCTGATAGAATTAAAATTATATTTCCTAGTGCAGTAAGCATCATAGGCAAATGTCTGATTCCTCTTTTTTTTTTTTTAAGTCTGGTTCCTTTTTGTAATTTTTTTTTTTATTAGAGGACTTGTAGGTTTGAAGAAAAATCATGCAGAAACTATAGAGCTCCCCTGTACCCCACCACTACCAACACACACACACAGTTTCCCCATTATTAACATTTGGCATTACTATGGTACTTTTGATGCAATTCATGAAAATATATCATTATAATTAAACTGTTAACTGTAGTCAACAGTTTACATTAGAGTTCACTGTGCTCTACATTTCTGTGGTTTTTTATTTTTGTAATTCTGTTAACATATGTGCAAATGATATTTTCTCACTTAAATCTGTGATCATTTCAAGTTTTCATGAGCAGAAATATTTCTGACCCCAATTTAAATGCTCCTTTAGTAGATGGAAGTGTTAGTGATAGGAACTGTTGGACCTTATTCTGCACTATGAAGTGCCAAACATTTACTTTACTATTGTACAAGGGTGAGTAGTGAAAATTCATGTGTCTGAGGTAGATAACAGAGTGCCAATCTGTCAATTAAAAATGAGAATTTATTGTACCAGTGACCATACTAGCTAGCCTATTCATTCCCTGTGGACATTCTTAGAGAACAAGTCACATCATCATCAAAGTTATTTTCTGTATTTCCCATGAGACATCCCTATACTTTGATTATTTATGATTGGCACTTTTTTTTTTCCTTTAGGCAGATGCATATATGAGGCCACATCATAATGCAAAGGTTCCTTGGTAAAATATGCAATCATTACAAACTGGAAGGAAAAATCAATAACCTGATATATCCATTTCACAGTGGGGAAGGCTTTGCAAAGGGTACCAGTTTCCTTTACTGCTAAGAGCACAGTGGCTGGAAAATAGAAGTCATATAGTAAATGTTGCTGTTATAATGATAATAATGATTACCTACCACTCCCTTGAAAAGAGTTTTAATGACTACTAAAATTTTAATAATTTTTATTAGTTTATGTTTATAGAATTAACCAGCTCTCCTTTGTAATGAAACATATCCCTTTTTAATTATACCAATATATTCCACAAATTTCAATGAGTACCTGTGTCCCTTACAGGTGATATTACATATCTGTGCTCTGAAGCAGTTTAAATCTTGAAACTTATCTCTTTGTGAGCCTTGTGTTCCTCTTACTTACACATTCTTAGGTTTAATGTTTAGTGGTGAAGATAAGGGTAGGGACATCTTACTATAACCAATAAGTAAGTAGCAATAGTGTCTAAAGAAGCTAAGAAACGTATGCATTTCATGTTTTCTTCCTTTGTTCCTCCACTTTACCATGAAGCTCAAATAAATAAAAGAAGTTTGGGGATCTAAAACTTAAATCCTCAAGGACTTGCAGAAATGACGTTTTCAAAAATGTATAAATTAAGGAATTTGGGTGGGGGTGGGAGCTTGGAACTTCATATTCCCAAGAAAAACATTTTCTTAAGGTAAATTCATTCCTGTGGGCATAAACACATTTTAAGTAGGACTTTTTGATGAGACTACTTCCCCTCAATCAGTTTAAGTCTTAATCCTATTACTGGAGTGCTGATAAGCAAGATGAAATTCAGATAGAGAGAGAAAAGGTACAGGAAGTAAGAAACTGGACATTGAGGGAACCCAGAAGAGAAGGAAAAGATCAGGGATGCCACCATGTGCCTTGCCATGTGGCAGGGAACCGAGGATCACCTTGATGGCGCCTTATTGTTGACTTTCTTTTGGCTTCAAAACCATTAGCAAAGAAATTCCCATTGCCTAATCCAACCCATTTCATGGCATTTGCTTGAGCAGCCTAGAAAATTAAAACATTATGTTATAATATGAATTAGAATTGATAATTCAGGTCTCAGAGTTGCTCAAATACTTCAAACTATTAGTGTGAAAATTAATTGATAGTTGGATTTTATTGAAGTAGTATTGATTTGTGAGTGAAAGAGTCTCATCTCCATGAAGTTTTTATATAGCCTCAGAATGTGTCTGTGTAATTAATTTAGAGTCCTTGGAATTAAAGTTTTAAAATTTGTTTTCAAAATCTAGCCAAGATATACATTTCCATGATGAGATTTAGGAAATCTCTTGGAAGAGAAACTATGAAACAGTAAACAATAAATGCTAGTACTTATATTTCTTAAATCAGTGGTATAATAGACCCACATGAACTGGATATGTTATGCATATCAGATATAGCTGCTATTCTGTGAAACTAGTGAAAGAAATCTGTTAAAAAATGTAAAACCAATTGGAACATGTGAAGTAGCTTATTGTACCTGAGAGTTTCTTTAGTTAAGTAGTCTTTTAGTTTCTGTATTCTAAAATTAAACTGCTTTAAGTATTGTCAATTGCACGCTAATTTTCTTTAAGTATACTTATCACAAAGATGTAGCCAAAGTCGAAAAGGTTGTCAATGGAGAATGACTATGAATGATCTAGTTTTTCTCCGATAATGGACCACAGCCATTTCAATAGTACAATTTTTGAAAACAGTAATTTTTTGTATTACGCATGTAATAGCTATAAAATAAATTGAAAATCAATCATAAAAATAAAACACAAACTGTAATTATCATAATGAAATCCTGATTTTCAATATTCTTGGTATAACTCACTCTTCTTTAAGAAGCAGATACATGTAATTTCAGCTTTATCCAAAGCCTTTATTACTCAGTTGTTTTGATATGGAGAGAATTTATTTGCAAGTTATGAAGCAGGTTAGAATAGGAAAGAGGGAGGGAGAAGTGACCCTAACACCTATAAAAAAATGTTCCTTTTGGCACACACACACCCCTAGTCCTCACTCAGGTTGGTGCCCGAATAGAACCAGTAAAAGGTGCTAATCCCTAATTAGCATAACCAAGTAGGGAAAGGGCCCCTTCAAGTCCTTATAATGCAGGAGTTCCCACCTCAGATGGCTTCCCGTCCTTTGGAGAATGCCCACACTCACCCCCCAGGGGACGTGTGCTTCGCTGTGCATTAAAGTTTTGAGCTGCACACACCGACTGATCCTCCAGTTCTTCCCTGTGGCTGGTCTGGAACCTTCATGGCACCAGCCCTGGTTGAGGTTTCAGCCTCTCTGGGAATTCCAGGGCTGTCCAGCATCATAAGTACTCAGTTGTTTTGTTTTGTGTTTTTTTTCTTTATTTCGGTAGAGGAGAAACAATCTCTGTTCGCAAGAAGAATGGCTTGTTTTTAACTCACTAGGTTATAAGAAGTTATAGTGACTACAAACATGTAGTTCTTTACAGAACTGAAGCTAACCCAACACGCAATTAGATTTTTAGTAAATAATCTTTTATAATGATCCTCATATTCATATGCTGTAGTATCTTAAGTGCTTACTTCCTGGGCATGTAGAAGCTTGTCTAGGTATAAATCCAGTTAGTTTTAGTATTATATTATATAATTTTCAATTATTCCCAAAGCTTCAGTATTGAGCTAACGAAACTATAGTTACAAAGCAGGGTAATCCCTGACTTTCACTTCTGTTAGTTCTACTTTTCAGGGTAAAATGCTACATTTTATATGAATTATTTGTTATTATTTCAAGAGATGTCATCTTGGCATGACATGAATAAATCGCTTATACTAATGGTTAAACATTTGTCAAAACAGCTCAAATTCACAACAGTTAGTGTTTGGTCTCTGATAGTCTTTCACACATATTAAGATAAATTGCTCTATTTTAATTTTATATCACCTGGATTTTCCCTATTCCTGTATATTTTCTTATAAGCAATGTTAACCAAAAGCAAATGATTTATCAACTACATTTTTAATTTTTCTTAAAATATTTTTATATATTGATCCAGTAATGAGAGCCATATATGCTGATGTGTTTTCATCTTATTAATTTGTCCCTTATTCTAATGACCATACTAGTCATTATTCATTAACTAACAAATTCCCAAATGCTTCTATTTTAAAAATGATTCTGTCTTTTCTTGGGAGATATAAAAAGTACAGAGAGATAATAAACCAACTTTCTCAGTTAAATTTGCCACATGATGGAAGCGATAATAGAAAAATTTAAATACATCAACACCCTTCCCTCATACTTTCTCAAGTACCTCCATAAAAAAAGTAAACAACTGGGTGTGACTGCTACATTTATAGAGTACATTTTGTCAGGATAAATATTTTCTCCTTTTTAACTGTTTCACTTTTTTTTATTCAAACTCTTAGAGAGAGTGAAAACAAAGCCCAAACAAAACAAAACAAAAATTCATTTTATTCCATTAATGACATTTTCATTTGGATTTTATTTTTTTAGAAAAAGTTTGAAACTATCAACTATTGCTGCTATGGTCAAGAAAAGATAAGCAGAATCTTCCTAAACTAAAAATATACTTTATAGAAGACTAACTAAACCTCCATTTTTAAAAAATTTTGAGGTTTAACAAAGACAGAAACATTACATGACCATAGTATGCTCTGTGATAATGATTGAAGTATTGGAAAGTAAAGAAGTGTTGAGGCAAGTGTTCCAGTTAAGAAAATAGCATGATTAAGGGATAAATTGAGATAGAGCAAAAAAGAGAAAAATCAATTTCATTCATTAAATGATTATAATGAAGGTGCCAATATAATGGCTTTAATATTTTTATTTTAGCTTATGATTTGTGCAACATATTGCAGAAATATTCAAATAAATTTTTATTCACAACACATGGAGAAAAAAACATTAATAAAGGTATATTCTAAACAATGATTTCATAGGAAATGGTTCTTCATATTCCAAAGTGAAATCTATCAATACAAGTTGTAAGAACATGTATTTTTCAGCATCCTATTACACTTTTCTTTTCATAAAAAACCAAACAAAACTTGGAAACACAATTGGGATAAGAGGAAAGAGAAGCAGAAAGTGGTACAGTGGATTAATTTAAATAGGATTATAATCTCTGTTTTACTCTACCCAAATGTCACGCCATTCAGTTCAATTTATGCTTCAGAGTTTTTGCTTACCAAATTCAAAATAACTTAACCAAGGGCAATGTAAAAATAAAGACATTATTATACATTGTTCCATTAAAGTATCAGAAATATCCAGGTTTTCTTTTTACTCTTTCTCTTTGTGCTCTATCGTCCCTACCCACCCTTCCCTCCCTGCCTCCCTCCTTCTCTCTCTCTCTCTCTCTCACGCTCTCTCTCGCTCTCTCTATCTCTTTGCCTCTCTCTTGCTCCTCACCCCTTATCTTACTTTGCTAAGGCTGCTCTAGTAAGTACCAAGACTGATTGGCTTAAACAACAGGAATTTATTGTCTCAGTTTTAGAGACTGCAAGTCCAAAATCAAGGTTTCAGTGGGATCATGCTTTTCTGAAGCCTGTAGGTAGTATTCTGGTAGGAACTTGCCAGCAATCCAAACCTGTTTCTCTACCTCTGACACATCGCCATTGCTAACTCTTGCTCTCTCATCTGTCTCCTTCTGCCTCCTGCTACTCCTCACTGGCACATTTCCCTTCTTATAAGGGGAAATCCAGCCACTTTGCACTAATACATTCCCTCTTAAATGGTTCCAGTAAATCAATGAATGGGTGGAGACACATCTCCATGGAAACCATCTAACACCCACAATTGTGTGGGTCACATCTCCATGGAATGTGGAGCTTGGTCTCATTCAGCTTGGTCTCATCCTAATGGGATCTTTGATGATCCTGTTTACAAATGAGTTCACATCCACAGGACCAGGGGTTAGGACTTTGTGCCAGTTTGAATCTTTTGTGTATCCCAGAAAAGCCATGTCCTTTAATCCTCATTCAGTATTGCTGGGTGAATCTTTTTTTATTGTTTCCATGGAGATGTGACCCACACAATTGTGGGTGTTAGATGGTTTCCATGGAGATGTGTCTCCACCCATTCATTGGTTTACTGGAACCATTTAAGAGGGAACCATTTTGGAAAATGCTTCAGAGCAATGAGAGCCCACACAGCCAGAGACCTGTGGCAATGAAGAAGGAAAATGCCCCTGTGGGAGCTTTACCAAACAGGAAGCCTAGGGAGAAAGTTAGCAGATGTCGCCATGTTTGTTTGCCATATGACTTTCCAGTTGAGAGAGAAACCCTGAACATCATCAGTCTTCTCAAACCAAGGTATCTTTCCCTGAATGCCTTAGATTGAACATTTTCATAACCTTCCCTTAATATGGACATTTTCAAAGCGTTAGAACTGCAAACTTGCAACTCAATAAATTTTCCATCGCATTTTGGCAGCTTTCAAACGAAAACAGAGTTGAAGATGTCTCTGTGGGGGACATGATTCAATCCATAACATCTCCCAATCTTTTAAAAGAATTCAGTGATACTATAACATGTTATTTTATGTTTTATGATGAAAAAATTTTGCCAAATAGAACTCAATTATTTTTCTAACTCCATGGAACAAGGTACATATTCTTTGTCTCAGACAGCTATTCAGTTCAGACATCTGATTAACAAAAGCCAAATTCTTAGTTATATTTGTTTTTTAAAATTTTTTTCCTATTCACATCATGTCTCAGTCTGTACTACTACTTTTTAATGTGAGAAATAAATTTAAAAAAATAAATTCCTGTTGTATCAGCAAAATAACAAATGTTGTTTTAGATTATTTCATCTGGGTCTAAGGTATATTAAAGGATACATTTAATTATTTTTTAGTGATCCACCTTATTCCAAAGAGAATTTGATGCAGTTTACAAGATTCATACTATAAAGCAAATAGAATACATCTAAAACAAGTCCAAAAAAGGCAAATGAAAGAGAATTATATGAAAGAGTCAGATTTAAAGAATATTATAGATGCTACACAACTCTGTTGAGTTGCTGCTTGTTAGAGTCAAAGAGAAAAAATCAAACAAAGAAACAGAAAGAACAGAATCAGTTACAAAATTCACAAAACCAAACCCTCTCTGGAGGAAAAACAGAACTATTTCTGATTCTAATGCCAGATTGGGGGGAAAATTATTTTATCCTGTGGGACGGTATAGAGAAGCTACGCATAATAAAGAGAGCGTAATAAAGAGAGTCCCTCTGGGTAGGGACTTCTGGGTTCTTATTAAAGAAGGAAGGAAGTTGGGAGCATCAGGGAGCCCCAGGTGACATATCCCTTCCGCCATCTGTCCCGGCCCGCGGGACGATCAACCGAGGCTCCAACTCCTGTGAGGGAAGAATGGCATGGGACAAAGAGACGCGAAGAACGGCAGCAAGACAAATATTCTGATCAAGCTGCAAAAGTTTATTGAGGAGGCTGGGTATATATACTCTAGAAGGAGAGGGGGTGGCTAGTAGGGACGGTGGTGATCTGGGATTGGTGGCTGCTGTTGCTAGGGCAGAGGGCAGATGTACGGTTAGTACTTTTGGCGGGAACTTTAGGTGCAAACTACTATTACTTCCGTGAAGAAGGCTGATTATAGTTTAGGCTGTTCTTTGTTTCAGCCCTGGTGGCCATGTTGCATGTTTCCGGCATCACTGAGGGTGGATTTTATACATGCTACCTTAATTGTCCCCAACAACAATCTGCAATGCCTATTGACTGATTAAGCCAGGCTTTTGAAAAAATATTGACAAGTACCTGTAGTGGAGCTCTCCATGTTGCCAGTTAAATATAAGCCATTTACTTCAGAAGGCTAACTAGGGTTCTGATCATGAAATCTGAATAGCTTCTGTAACCACCATAACAAAGAGCTGGCATGTTTGGAGAGTTTTGTATTTGTTGGGCTTTGTGCCCTTAATGGGTGGTACCTAATTAACCCCTCACAGAGACAGATACTCTTTGAGGTAGTTATTACTACTTTTCCCATTGTGCTGATGAGTTCCCTGAAACTTGAAGGGTTGAGTGGTTTTCACAAAGGCACAGCCGGCAAGTGGTGGAGGTTTGATGGGAATCTCAATCTATCTGCCAGCAGCTGACCCTTTCCTAACCACTCCCTCTGTTAACTTTGCTTCTCAGGGGGCAAAATGAATTCAAAATCCAGTCCACCTTTTCTCAGGAGTGAGCTGGGTAGGCAGGACCAGAAATTCTCCCCAAACGGTAATTTTAAATTGCTTCATTCGTACAGATGAATAGGTGATCGAGAAGATGGCTGCTGTAATAATGTCAGTGCGCAAAAAATTAAAGTTAAATCAACCATAAATAAATACCTGCCTCAGTAAAACTCCTACACTTTAATATTTTATAATGCAATTTTCTGGAAAAGAAAATAAAGATGTACATATAGGAAACTGAATAAGGTGGTCCTGTAAATTAAAATATAGAGTCATCTACCCAAAAAAATTTTGTTTGTGAATACGTTAGTTAGCTGAGCCAGTTGTTTACTAAAAATGCCCACAGTTTGTGATTTCAAAAATGCCATCAGCATATGAAAAACTGTTTCATTTAAATATGGCTTTCATGTTTATTCTAAGAAACCTATTTAGATAAACTATTTCTGTATTGGACAGTAACTAGCACAATGTAGCACACTAATTTATGTTCCAAAAAATATTTACACGTGAATTGTATTTGAAAAATTATTTCATTTTTTAAAGGCAAAATAGTTATATCAATATTATGGGTATGCTATAGAACTTTTGAACTGAGGTAGAACAATAAACCTAAATTAAATTTGAATTTTTATTTAACAAATGTCATTCATTTGCAGTTCCTTCACTTTTAGAAGATCAATCAAAGCTAATACCCTGTTTTGAGAAGGTTTGCTATAATCAAATACTATTTTATTGTATATTTGACTGCATGAATTGTATTTTAACTGTATCTAATTGCCCCAAGAAATCAAATTCAGGACAAATTTAAATGACTATTCTGGGTTTTCCAGAATACAATTTTTCTGTCACACTCTATCACTAGCGATCACTGTAACTTTAAACAGAAAGCAAAATACGTGATTAATAGGGATACAGAGAGTCTAGTAAGAAAGATTTTACTGGGAAGTAGGATAGTGAAACTAATGTTGCTACCATGAAAAAATTAGAAAAATGATTAGTGCTTTTATACTGCTGTACCTTAAAATGAAATATGCATACAGGTTCTAATGTACTAGAAATTGACTGAGGCTAACTTCAGCAAAAGGGAATCTATCAGAAGATAACAGGAGCTGAGAATATCAACGAGAGGATCATTAAAAACAGGCTGGCAAACGGTCAAGAGCAAGGACAGCTGCAGAGGTCTAGGAAGCAGGAGCAGTGGGAGGGCCTATACAAAATTTTAATCTAGTTAAGATTTTGCACCTGGAGTGGATGAATTCCAACCATTTAGCTCCTTTTGTTTTTTGAGTCAAAACCAAATTCCAAAGAGTGAGCAGCTTGGTTTGGGTCACATGCAGCCTTTTTTTTGGCATGTGGCTAGAGCACAACAAGACCTACAAGATTTGACAGTGGAATACAGGATTGATTCCTTAAATCAACATCAGGGTGGTATTAGGATGAGAGCAGAGATGCTGGCCAGCTGAGAAGCCACAGATCTCATTTTAGAAATGGGATGTCTTCTTTTCATGAATCTAATGAAGACTATTATTTTACAGTTTGCTTGATCAGCTTTTAATTATGATTGGGCAGCGCTGACCAGAATTCACCATATTACAGAAAAGCAACAAGTGCAATCAAAGATATTGAGGCCTCTTGGCTGTTCTACAGTGGCAATAGGAAAGCAAAGAAAGGGAATATTCTTTTGTCTATCATTTTCTAGAGACCTTTTGCATATCACCTACTTTGGCTGTTAATAACACACAGCCATTTAAGAAGAATAAATAGGAGCGTGAGAAACATTTTCCCTCAGCTGTTTAACTATACTGAGTGTCAAAAAGAAATATGGTTGAAAGTTTTATCACAAGAGAGGGGAAAGTGATTATTGCCTTAAGAGGAGGGCAATAATCACTTTGCAATAGGGAGAATGCTCAGACCTTGAGATCTGTATGTTTTTCAAAGATGAGGCTGAAAGGGCTTTTGTTTTATAGGGAGGAGTAAACAAGGCTAAAAAGAATGGATGTGAGGAAGTGGGATGAAAAGGAGAGATAAGATCAGACTGCAGATCAGAGAATGTTTTATGTGAGGTGGGTCTAATCTCAGGAGATGCCATTGAGAAGGGGTTCCATGCTGGCTCAGGCTATGGGTGAGTCAAAGTTCTGCTACCTGGGAAAGGAGTGAAACTAAACCAAAGTTTGACTAATAGGAACTTGTTCTGATTGATCAGTGAGTACCAAACTGTTCAGCTAATCTCTTATGAGGCCAGGAATGGGAACTTGGAGGGTCTGTATCTGGCTTTATCATATGTCAATAAAGAGAGGGTATATCTGGAGTCTTACCTGAGTCAGTGGAAAAGTATGCTTCCTTGCACTGGAACACAAAAGATTGAATGATTTTTTTTTAACCATCTCTGTTTTCCTGGAGCACAGGTCTCAGATAAATTTCAACTTTATCAAGTTTAAAATGTCATATTGTCTTAGACCATAATGTCAACTTGTTTTAAATATGTGCATCCTGTTTTATCTCCAGGTGGCATTACTGTATTAGATGTCTCAAAATAGTATGTGTTTTGAGCCAGGTATTTAAACAACTCCACAATTATAAAATTGTAAAATCATCCTCTATCTTGACACAAATTTCTTTTTATTTTTGTATATTTTAGTTTGCTAAAGCTGCTGGAATGCAATATTCAGAAATGGAATCTTTTTTAAAAAGGGAATTTAACAAGTTACAAGTTTACATTGCTAAGGCCATAGAAATGTCCAAACTAAGGCATTCAGAGAAAGAAACCTCAAGTACAAAGAAAGGCCCACGTCTGTCAATGGGAAGGCATATGGCTGGTGTCTGCTGGTTCGTATTCCCATTTCCTTTGGTTCCAGCTTCTGATGCCAGTGGTTTCCTCTCTAGTATCTGTAGGTCTACACTTAGCTCCTCTGGGACACAGTTCTGGGTTCCAGCTTGCTTAGTATCTGATGGGAAGGTACATAGCCATGGTTGCTGGGCTCTGCCTGTGTCTAGGCATCTACTCTCTCTGTCAGAACTTCAAGCATCTCCAAAATCCATGTCTCTGACAGCTCTGAAACAACTGTTCTCCAAGCATCTGCATCCAAGTGTTCCCCAAAATATCCCCTCCCCTTTTTTATTCTATTTGTATCCTTGGGTCTAAGACAAGTCTCTTATAAGCAGCATAAATATCTCCCCTTTTAAAGAACTTTAATAAACTAATTAAGATTCACCTTGAATGGGTGGAGTCATATCTCCATCTAATCAAGAGGTCATACCCACAATTGGGTGTGTCACATCTCCAATGGAAACATTACAGTCAAAATTTAAACCCTAAACAAAAAGTCTGCCCCCACATGACCAAACCAGAAAAGTAAACATAGCTTTTCTGGGGTACGTAACAAATTCAAAGCCCCACATTCTATTAAGTACATTTCCAAAGCAACTGTCCTGTAAAGTCAAAGTCAGGGAAGGAAGAGAAGGAAAGGAGACTGAAAGATTGTGGAAAAAAATCAATCAGACCATCGTAAGTATAAGCTTATATTTGAAAATCCCTGATGTGAGAACGCTTGGAAAGTCCCTCAGTGACTCTGGAGAAAGAAGCAGAATGTTTTCTGGGGCTTTGGCTGGAGGGGGTTGGCTAAAGTTCAACTAGTTCTGAGAACAGAAAGATTATTTTTATGGATTAGCAGCCATTGTTTGGGGCAGTCCAGATTTTATCAAGAGGGGCACAGAGGAAGAGATAAGGATCAAAGTCAAATGCAGGAGGTGGTGGGGAGAAATAACTGCAAGGACAAAGGCATGTCCTATTGTCTCTTTATTGTTATTATTGCATTAGCATGTATTTGTTTCTCTGTATTAATGACCTAACGTATGATTGAATGATATTTGTAGTATTGCGCTGTAATTTACATCCTCCACTTTTCTTAAGATGTTAGCCAGCTTTAAGAACATGCTGTATAATACTGTCCCTATAGTGCTGCCACCATGAAAACTATTCCTCAAATACAAAGCCCTGGGCTTCACAAAGAAACAATTTGAATAGTTCAAGGTATCAGAGACAAAGCAGAGAAGGAACCTGTGCACCAAATTCAATAAAAAAGATGATAGAAAGAAGCAGACTGAATTCTAAAAAAATGTTGCTCTCTTTTGACAGTCACCCAGGTCTACATACACCCTTCGTGGAAATAATAAAGCATTCTAACTTGGTCTCTAAGCTTTATCCTCTCCTTTATGTTTTTCTTAAAGAATGATCTTTTAAAATTGACCCATTCTAAAACGAGGAATCACAAAGAGCTAGCATTTATCTAGGTTAGCCTAACAGTAAAAATATCTGTTCGTTAGACATTGCGTTCTTAATTTATTTTATGACTTTTATGACTTGCAAATGGGTATTTATGTAACCAGTCATCATGATAATGCACAAAATGGAACTCAGTGGTCAATAGCCAAGTATTATGTTATATCTTCTTTTCTTCTCAATTATTGAGTAGGCTGAGCATTTAATAAAACCCTCATCTACTTAAAGTCTTTACTAACACTTTTCCCTGATTTTATTCTTGACTACCCCTTCAGCCTATTCTCTACAGAGAAACCACTGTGCTTTTACTAAATTAAAGATGGATCATATCACTTCCATGTTTAAAATCTTTCACTAGCACCACATTTTACTCAGAATGAATGGTAATGTCATGATGGTGGCTTAAAAGTGCACTGTGTGAACTGCCCCCACCTTTGCTGATCTGACACATTTCTGCATCAGGGCTTTTGCACGAGCAGTTAGCAGTTCCCTCTTCCTTAAACATTATTCCCCCAGATATCCACATTTCTTGTTGTCTGCTTAAAGACTGTGCTCAAGAATCAACTTCTCAGTGAAGACTGCTTGAATGCTTGTATTTATTTTATTATTTTATTGTATATTGTCTGTCTTGCCCAACTAGAATGCAAGCTTTATGATGGCAGATATCGTTATTTCATTCAATGATGTATTCCAAGTGTCTAAAACAGTGTCTGGCATTAAAGCATTAAAAGAAAAAGACCCATTGAATGAACGAATCAAAAATGTTTCCACTTAGCCCTTTGTGATATCTTTTTAAAAGAATTCTAAGCCCACTTTAATTTTCTATACCTTTAAAACTATCAAATATATAGATTTATTAAAAAAAAAAGAATTTCCCTCAAGAAGTTAGTAAAGAGAAAATAGGGGACAAAGTATTTTTTAAAATATGACTTCATTGTTTTTATCATACCCATTATAAGAAATTCAAGCAACATCATAATATGCTGCTCAGAGTTCGGGACTGAAGGGAGCAATGAGGAATGGAGAAAGAAACACGAGAGGCAAAGATAAAGTTAAAGCTGGGACCAGGTGGGACTCTTAGCTGGGACGAAAACTTAAAAGACCCCAAGAGGTTCAGCACAGTTTATTTTATAGGGCTGGGAGATAAGGAAAGCAAAAAATGTAACTAAAGAACAGGGAAGTAGGAAGCATGAGCTGAACCATCCACTTGCTTGAGAGGGGATGAGTCAAAAATTACACTTTCCCAAGGCCTCCTTCACCCCCGCACTCAAGCAGCTTTGCAACACTTTAGTCTTTTCAGGGCATCAGGCGCCTTTTTCCACAGATACGATGGTTGCTATATGACTATAGCCAGCATGTGATCTCTGTTTCATCTGCTCCTGACAATATACTAAGAAAGAAATTATTAAAAAATAAATTCAAAATTATACCATCTGGACTGAAACATTATTGACTTTATATAAATATCAGTATAGACATCTCCTTGGATATGTATGCATTTGTGTGTTTGATACAGATAACACCGAGGAAGCCAGCATCATTGCAGGCTCTGCTCTTTCTCTCTCAAATGTGTATGTGAGATAGGTATAGACATTTTAGAAAACTCTTAGGTATATAGATATTAGATATTCATTCTCTTTTAAAATGCATTCAGTTTAGTTTTACATATTTATTAGAAGAAAGTATAGAAATAAGTTTTTGAATTCTGACATATTTCTTTTTATCTGAAGAGATGTTTCATCTGAAAATGTCCCTAAAAAATGAGAAAAAAATGTTAAATGAGAAGATATTATTGTGCATTTTAAATGACGTAATTCTTTTCCAAACTTCATTGATTGATTCTCAGCTACAATGAAATGAACAAATTAGTACAGTTACATTTTATCCTTGTGGGAAAGGGTAGCGTTTACCCATGTATATATGAAGGATTTCCTTGGAACATATTTAATGAACGCCTAAATACACTGCAGCAGTTATAATCACTGATCTGTGCTGTTGAGACAAATATCCTCCTTCAGCAAGATATACTTAGGTGACTTTGGTTTTGTTTAGTTTTGACTTGTGAATAATGGTACTAGTGAGAAATGTGCCTTCTTAATAATCCCACAAGTTCATTAAATGTTTCAAATGAAGCAGAGACAAGGAAGGAAGTTACCAATGCAGACGTTTAAGCCAACTTGGTAATAAATATAACAATTACATTTTATGGAACACTTACTCTGTGTAAAAATTGTCCAGAGATTTATGTAAAAGCATTAGTTTATTTAATGTACACAACAGTCCCATATAATAGACATTTCCCTCACTTTTGCAGTTAAGGAAACAGACTGTGCGAGCTCACAATTATTTGCCTAAAGTCATGCAGCTGATAAGTGAAGGAATTGAAAACTGAAGCCAAACCACTGTGCTTTTAACCACAATGTTATTATCCTGGAAACTGTGAGGAGTATGATGCGGTTTGACTCCAAGACCTCTCTTTTATTTTCTTTTAATGAGCCTAAGTTTGCCAGGAAAGGAAATCCTTAGAATCAGACTGAATGAATTCATACATCTAGTACAGTTATTCTCCTCAGGTTCAGGGGAAATGGCATTCAACATTAACTGGTAGTTACCAAATAGATTTATGCCTCCTGTTTTCCAGGTCTTCCTTCATTCTTAAGCAAGAAATTTCTCAGAAATGATACTGTAAGGCAGAGAGACCCGTGGGGGTGGGGTAGCAAGATAAAAGGAAAAGAATTAATGGTACTTCATAAAAACAGCCATCACCTATGCTGATCTATAACATTTTTAAGCAAACAAAGAAACAGAACTCTTCATTGACAGCAACCCTGGCATACAGACAATAAACCCAGTCTGCTCAGTGGTACAGACATTTCCTCAAAGTTTAATATCCTGCTTGGTTTTTTTGTTGTTGTTGTTTTTTAGCAAAGGCAAGCCAAGCACATACCAGACTCTTAAGGCAACATTATTTTTTTCTGTTTAATAGAGAAGAATGCAGAGCAATTTTGGTATCTGAAGTTAAATGTGTTTTCTGAAATATCAAAAGGACTTTAGAGTGCTATATGTACTTTTATATGTCATATACTCATCCAAAGTGTGTATCAAATTTTTTAAGTCCTGCGTTTGTAAGGCTAATAAAACAGTATAGCAATAGACAAAAAAAAAAGGAACTTTAGAATGTTATACATCCCCACACACAAAAATAAAGTGCACAATACAAAGTCCAAAAGGAGCATTGAATCCACAGAAAATTAAAAAATATTTATAGTGTATAATTTCAAAAAGTAACCCATTCTTAGTTCAATGTCAATCTATATTTAATAATACTTATTCTGAATTTTCATGCACAAAGATTCATAATATAAAGCTTTTTGGAAAAGAAAAGGACAATAAGAAAGTTGTCATTTGTGGAAATACGCAAAACAACATTATTTATATCATAATAGTTTCCACTTTCAGCTAAAATTAATTTAGACAATTAGAAAAAAAAAATAGTATCTTCCAGAAAATCACCTACTGGTTACCATTATTTCTGTCTTTTCTCTTTTTGAATATTACTAATTCTGTGTGAGATGGTATACCCTTTAGTGGTTTGTACTAACCCAAACAGCTGGAGATTTGTAGCAATGCTTTTAATCTCAACCTGATAAAACTATTATAGTAAAATACCTCTACATTCTCCATTGCTTTAGTGTTATCAGGATTTTTATCCCAATAAAAAAACAGGTATCCTAGCCTTAACCTTGGCAAATAGCTACATACTATTATGACAGAATTTGGTAAGAGGTATAATTTATGACACCAACCATACGAACTCGAGTTCCATGACCCCATGACTCCTATAAAGCATAGACAGCTTTGTTTGTACAACATATTTGGCATTTCCCGTGAGCCACATAAAACTCAAATGGTATCATAAATTCAAAAAGTCTAGACTTAAATAGGACATGGTGGATGACCTCTTTCTATCTTATTCAGCTTCCATCATCTCTGGGAGTTAAATGCTCAGAATATATGGAGAGTTTTTTTTTTTCCCATTGGGTAAACATAAGCAAGAATTAAGTGGTCATCATTTTACATTAACTAAATCTTATTTCTAGTTGACGGTGATTTTCTTTTCCTGCAAGTCCTCAGAATGTCATGTTGTGCTTTGATTTATAGGATTTTGGATCGCTATGTTCAGGAGCAAATTCCTGGTGCCAAAGTTGTGGTGGAATCTATTGGTGCTCGCCGGCATGGGGATGCCTTTTCTCTAGAAGATTACACCAAATGTGACTTGACTGTCTATGCAATTGACCCCCAAACCAACAGAGCCATTGAAAGAAATGAGCTTTTTAAGTAAGTTTTTCTTATTTTTTTTTTGTAACAGCCCTCTGGTCCTTTGTGCCATCTACATTTACAATATCACCCATGGATAATCCTGATGTAATGCTATGACAATAACCACTGGAAGATTTAACAAGTAAATTGTTGTTTAAAGTGAGTTGTAGGCGAAAGTCTAAGAGCCAATGCCTAGGAGCCTCATACCACTGGAGTTTCCAACCCAAACTTGGATGAAATTGTTTCTGAGGGTTTGTGCCTCCAATGGCCTTTTTTCCTGGGAATTGAACCTGGGTCTCTGGCCTGGCATGCAAGAGCTCTGCCTGTTGAGCTGCAGTGGCCCACCCCCAGTGGCCTTTTAAGGCAGCAAATTAGCCTGTTTTTATGACGTCACGGCTGAACCATACTCTGGCTCCAAGGCCCTGGCTAAAGCACAGATTCTTTCTTAAAATGGCAGTTTGCCCGAAATGCTTTCAGTAGCCCTGAATTTTAATAACAAATCCAACTTTCCTCAAAATCTATTAAAACAGCAAAAATTGTCGTCTGATTTTTCCTTGGCTTTGGGGGTAGGGAGTAGAGGAGATAATCACCTCCATCTATGTGGTATTTCACTCCAGTGTGAATTTGAATATTTGAGTTATAAATCCTGAAAAGGAAAATATTTACAGAATCTTAAACAAAACTATCCAACATTTTCTCCCTTGGATTTTATTCTAGCACAGTTTAATCCTTTTATATATATATATTTTTTTCTTTTTAAATCCATTAAACTTCTGCTTTACTGTAGTGACACCTAGTGTGCATTAAGAAATATTGGGATGGATTTCTTAACTGAAACATTTACAATTCATACACAATCACACATATATACTCTAAATAGTTTATATATGTGTATATATATAGCAAAATCCATATTTTTTTAATTTAGTTTTTCTTTGTGTATGTATATAAATTTAAACAGTATATAAATTTATATATGCACGTATTTGGTTATTTAATATTTATTCATTTCTTTATTGAAATCCATAAATTCTGGTTTTAAATGCTTTAAATATACTTGAAATATGTTCATCAACCAAATTTCACTGTTTCTATTTTAGCAACAATAAAAGAGTGATTTAATATCAACTTAATTTTTAAGTCATACTTACCAAGTAAGTTATCATTCATTTTTAACAGATGTCTGGGCCATATACAAGACAGTATATTAATAACTGTGGGGAAATACAGAGTATTGAAGTAAGGCTTCCTCCCAGTCCATATAATCATAATACAGATGAACAAGCATTTAGATATACCATCCAATTTTTGCATATCATATTAATTACTTAAAATTTGGGGGAAATACAGTTTATAGTAATTCATATATACTTTGTTCTTATAATTCATTATTGAATTTTCTTCTTCATTTAAACTCATCTGCTTCTTCATTTTCCACATACATTGGTTTTCTGTCTAAATTTGGTGATAGATTATTTGAGTTTACGGTGTTTTTTCCTGAAGATATCAATGTATAATTTCTTGTATGGCCTCAAAGTGTACTCAAAGGAGTGAAGTGATAATGATTACAATTTGAATTACACTGGCAAGCATTTTAGGAAGACAACGACTTGTAAACTCAAGACAATTGGATTTTGACTGTCATTATGTTGTATGAGATACACATCCTTCATTTTAAACATTTTTTTCAAATCTAGATTTTATTGTAGAAAGTAAAAGATCTAAATTCAATAGAATAACTGTCATAACCAGAAGGGAAGGTGAAAAAAAGAGGATATCTATACATGCATTGTTCTATTGTCATTTTTGAGAAGAGGATGGAGCAGCCATGAGGTATTAAAAATCTGCCCTGGAGTCTTCACCTTGAGCTAGTAGCTGAGGAAAACTGGTCTATTTCAAATCCCAGAATTAATCCTTAGAATATTTACTAATGAAATACCCAACGGCAAAGTAGCTGGCTAAATCCAACCAATTAACTATTATTCATTTAAAATAAATTGGCTATATATTCATAAAAGAGGTGCATGTTGCAGTTATTGTTACCTGTTCTGTAATATTGAATTCTATTAAAATTCTTGTTCATTAATACCAAATTGTTTAGATAATTGCCTGATTCTCAGACCAATGGAAGTAAGATTACTCTTTAAATTTCTCATAGCTAAATCTCTAAGTTTCACCTGAGGATTTTATTTTCAGGCCTATGGATTGGCATTAAGAGAAATAATTTCTCCAGTTATTCAGTCTTAGTCTAAGATCATCCAGAGTTCCAGAGAAAGCCTAGAACATGGCAGATCTATTTTTTATTTTTAAAAATAATTACAAAATTGAAAAAGCTTGTAAATGCATGGATAAAACTAGAATAATTTGTTATGACATACTAATAACTCATTTTGTTTGGAAAGGTTATATGTATTTTGAGTTTCTCCTTTTTACTTATGTGAATTGCTTAGATTTTATGCAATAAATATATATTTACTTTTATCTCTCATGTATTCCTGCCTGATGTTCTCTAAGATTTTGGATCTGTTACTTTTTAAATTTTTTCTAATATTCTCAGACATTATCTCTTCAGATATTTTTTCTTCCTTATCCTATTTTTATTCTCTTTTTGGGATTACAATTTGATTTTTTTCATGACTTTTTTATGTTCTTTTCTCCTCCCCCCACCCTCCTTTTCTCTTTATGTTTTAATTTGGGAAACATCTATTGTTGTGTTATTGCGTTAACTAATTCATGTGTGTTAGTCTGCTGATAAGCTCACTGAAGGAATTCTTCATCTCTGTATCTTTTTATAAAATTTCTGGTATTTCCATTTGACTGTTTCTTATCATTTCCATCTCTCCGTTGAATTTCCTCATCTGTTCAGACACACTTTTCACTTTTCTACTAGATTCTTTAACATATTAACCAGAGTAATTTCAAAGCTCCTGACTGATAAGTTTCAAAATGTGATTTATCTTCATTAATATTTCAGTTGCTTTCATCTTACAGCAACCAGACGTTTATAGTTGCTTGTTTTTGTGTGTGTGTTTTGTAATATTTGTCTGAATGCCAGACACCTTGTGTGTAAGAACTGAGGTAACATTTATGCCCCAAATTTGCACACTTCTGTTTGACAAATTTGGTCAGAAGTTGGGTTTGGCTTTTGCTGTTCTGATCATTAACTTCAGTACTTCCCAAGCTTTGAGTTCCTCTATTAGCAGACTGCTTAGAATAGAGTCTGGGGTGCTGCAGGGTTTTCTCTGTTTTTCTACTAGACCTCAGCTTAGAAGCAGTCTCTGCATACCCCAGAAGGGTTTTTGATGTAGGGCTACAGAAAAACATTGAAAAAAGCACAGAATCCCATATACAGAAAATACCTTTGAATTTGTTCTAGCCTTTGCCCATAAAACTTTGTTTTGGTTTGAGATTTGAGAGAACTGATATTTAAGAAGGTGTGGTGAGTAACAGATATGGACTTTGAGTCTAAAGGTTTGGATTGATGTCTCAGATTTGTTTCCATAACTGCATAGCTTTGTGGTTCCCAGTATATCAGTTTTATAATGTTCTACTTTATTCTGAGAACATAATGAGAAAATATATAGATATAATTTGTAAACTATGCTGTATAATTGAGGACATATATTTTATCCCATCTCAGTTACATAATGATATTAATAATCTCAACACCATGATATTAAATTTAATAATATTGTTAATAAGTTAATGAATGTTAGCATTTTAAGTAATGTTCATTACTATTAATAGCTTTGTATACAAACATATACTTATTCTTTCTTATTGTTCATGTCTATTATAGGTGCTTTTCTAGATATTCATAATAAGACTTCTGACCCAGCATGTGTTAAAATTTTTTAAAAATGTTAAATTATTTTATTTAAAAGATTTTGTAAAAAGTAAAAGACCAGTAGGTTGTCTTAACAGCACTGATTTTTACTCTTTATCTAAAAATAAAGATTTTTGGATGGAAAACTGCTCGATATCAATAAAGACTTTCAGCCATATTATGGGGAAGGAGGACGGATTCTTGAGATCAGGACTCCAGAGGCAGTGACCAGCATTAAAAAGCGAGGAGAAAGTCTAGGCTACACCGAAGGGGCTCTGCTGGTTCTGGCCTTCATCATCATCCTCTGCTGTGTTCCTGCCATCCTGGTGGTTTTGGTCAGCTACAGACAGTAAGTATTCACGGTTGCTGGATGTGGACAGGTCTTCCAGGAAGCATTCTCAAAGCCATCTCGAAACATGGCTTCGTAGCTGTCAACGTAGATGGTCTAACAATTCTAGGGTCACCGTATCCTTGCTCCAAATCGTCTCCCTCAAAGCGCAAACAAGTCTAAGTTCCCGTATAGTTTTTACAGATGGCTTACGGTTCCTGTACTCCTAACATGTTCTCATCCAATAAGAGCAGCTTTGTTTATATTCTTCATCATGTACAAAGTCTCAGAAGAGAAGGCCGTAGGTATTTTGAGAAAAGGCAGTGAAATGTGAGGTGTAGAGTGTAGATACTCACTTTGCCAAGTTCCAAATGAAGATCTGTAAGTTCAACGCATTGTCACAATTGGTCTGTTTTTTTTGTTTGTTTGTTTTGCTTTGTTTTGTTTTGCATGGGCAGGCACCAGGAATCGAACCCAGGTCTCCAGCATGGCAGGTGAGAATTCTGCCTGCTGAGCCACTGTGGCCCACCCACGATAGGTTTTTATTCATACTGTTAAATTTACGTTTTTGCAGATGATTACACTATTGGTAAAATAATTTAAAAATCATAGCAAACCGTATGTATTTTTGCATTAAGTTCCTTCCATCCTGGGTACCCGTGCCAGAGCCTGTATTCTATCATCTGACAGCATATTTTAGCTGTGCAAATTCTTATTTTTTCTGGTTCTCATATGCAAATACATCTATTAGAAAAATTTCTACAGTTTTTTTATTTAAGCCTTTCAAAGTATTCAAATAGTTACAACTAATTTAGATGTTATAATACTGAAGTAGGCTAGAAATCTATTTTTATTTGACAGTAGATATTTTGTGATGAGAGGCTACACATTTAAATTTTGTCCCTATTTGCAATGGTTGGTGAAAAAAATGGGGAATAAGGTTAAGAAAAGAGGAAACCCTGAGGGTGGCACAAAAGTAAAATAAATAACAGACAGGAATCATAAATCATATAACTTACTTGAAATTACAAACAGTAAGAGACAATGGTAGAACGGCTATTCATCATTTAAGATACGTACAAGGAAAATGCTAAAATAGTCCTTATATATTATATTCTTAACTGTTATCTTTGTTCTTAAGCAGTGAGAATTTTCTTTTGAATTAAATAAGGTAAGGTGATTCCAACCTTAAGTCCATAATATGCTCTGCGTGAAGACCTCATAGGAATATTTTCCATTACAAAACAAAATGAAGTTGCAAATATAATATTTAGATTGTTGAATTGGAGCTTAATGGATCCTTAACAAATCAATTGATATGTCAAATCTAAAGCCTATGAACAATGTTAAACAAATTTTTAAAATTAATCCATCAACCCAATATTAATTTTCTTGTTAAATGTATTCTATATTACCAGCTACCCTTTTAGAATCAGTGAGAAAACTGATGTTTGGCTCACAAGACAATGATCAAAACTGAAACACCCTGGATATTATACTCAGTGGCTGAAAATGAACTAAAAATTAAGATGCTTAATATGTAAACGTTTTGTCTTTGGTTGTTGCATTATTTAATTCTTGTTAAGTTCAGTAATCAGCTTAACACACAATGAATTAATTTTAGTCACTGCTTTTTATAGATTAATGGAATTAAGATGAGTTTTTTACTGCTCATGTCTCAAAGCAAAATGCTAGTATCTAAAACTCAAACTTTTGTACCTTCTGATTCTGCTTGTAAATAAAACTGGGAAAGGTAATGAATCTTTCATACTAAACTGCATCTTTGATATTTGCTATTCTTGGAAAACTGGAAGGGCAAATATGTCATGACTGCATTACCCCAGGAGTGGCACCTTCCAATTCTATCTTCAACTGCAAAGTGAGGTCAAGAGCTTACTGTGTGACTCCATTCCTTTACTGTTCTTCAAGTGGAGTAAACCAAGGCACTAATTACAAAGATCAGATCATTTTTAGTATAGCGTTCCTCTGTCATAAATGAATTCACATATCTATATTCTAATCCCGGTTTTCATCTTCCATGTAGTTCATTTCTTTGCTTTCCTATAATGAATGTTTTAAAAACTTGTCTGACTGTGATAATGAAATAAAGTGCTCATCACTTTCATTTTTTGTATCAAAATAGTTTTCCTACTATTCATTGACCCTGTACCATTATGAATTCAGCCAATAAATTATGTATAATTTAGACTAAATCAGATGTTAAAATATGATTAATACAATATTTCTAATGCAAGTTTCTTTTTCTTTACTCCTTGCTTTCCCAAACAGGTTTAAAGTGTAAGTATAATTACTAATGTTTTGCACATTTTACAAAAAGAGAAATCCTAAGCATTATTCATAAAGTAGACAACAATATAGAACCATGGATTATTTGTTTGCTTTCTGCAGTAGGCATATACGTTTTGGTTCAAATCCCCTGGTGATTTTGAATATAGAATGAACTGATTTACATAACTGGAGGAAATGTGAAAAGGACAGTTTGCTCTGATGGTTTCCACCCTTTGAAATCGTGGTGTTGAGGAAGGCATTAACCATCAGTCAATGTCCAGGACATTCAAAAATAACACCCCTAGCAGTCAAAAGCAAATAAAAGCTAAAGTTAACCATATTTCCCTCCCAAATATGGATACCTCCATAGCATCTGTCAACGAATACCAAAAATGTTTCAAATAACTTTTAAATAAAAGCACTTTTCTTTAAATACATGGATGATTAATAATAAAAGAAAATTATGTCTTCTAGATGCCTCACATTATGAAAGAGATTCATTAAATAACTTCCAGTTACACAATCACATTTCCATAAATATTTTATTTTCCCACTTTCACTAACATTATAATTTGATTTACTTTGCAAATATTTCTACTGAATTCGGCCCCTTATTCATGGGTTAAATTTTTAAAGTACTAAAGGAAAGGATGATATTGAAATAAAACCTTGGGGGGATGCTTTTGTAATTCTAGTCGTTTGCAAGTTCATATATTTGCATACAAGGGGAAGGATAATATTTAAACAAAAACCCTGTGGGGATGCTTTTGTAATTATATCTGTTTGGAAGTGCAAATATTGGCGTGAAAGTTTTTGTGATGGATTCCTCTATAAACTGGACCACATTATTAAAAGTTAGCCTATTAATAAGCAGGATTTCACAAATGAGTTTTACAGAACATCCTTGCTTTACCAAAGGCGCCAAGCCGAGTGCACTAAGACGGCGCGTATCCAGTCGGCTATGCCCGCAGCCAAACCAGCAGCACCTGCCCCTGCACCTGTGGCAGCGCCCCCGCCCCCGCCCCCGCCCCCGGGTGCACATCTCTATGAAGAGCTTGGGGACAGCACAATGTAAGTAGACGTTTCAGGAACTCTGAGAAATAGATGAGTTCTAATGGATGCTTCATGGTAAGTATTGAATTGTAACCTCACATGGAAATGCAGCTTTCCTCCTCCTTTGACTATTTTTTTTTCAACAGAAAAAATATTAAAATGAGACCCTAAGAAAGGTCAAGTTGAAAAGTTACAGTCAAAAAAAGAAAACCACCACCCAAACAAACAAAAATACTGAGAAAAAAAAAAAGCAGTGGTTAGCTTGAAAAGACATTTGCAAATTAGGAGCTTGACTATTATGTTTAATCTTTCATCTTCCGGGGTCATGAAAATCCCCTCCCCCCACTTCACATATTTTAAGTAGATTCTGAAGGACTGAAAAATGTTTAATCATAGAGATGAAAAGAAAAAAGCACAATAATAAGTAGTAATTCCTGATTTGCTGCCAAAAATCACCTCCTGATTTGGTGATTAAAAGGCAATTCTATGGTTTAAAAATCATAGACTTTTTCAAGATAATATTTTTTTGATATCGTAAAATTTAGATCTTCATGGAAATCAAACCCATGTGTTGAATCAGCCACTTGGAGAATATCCTTTTCAGTATACTCCTTTGAAAAGAAACAGCTGTGATGGCTTTATATTTCTCTTACTTCTTAGGAACTCTAAGCAATATTAAATCATACATTTTTGAAAGAGACTTTTAACTTATTTTTGAAGGACTTCTCAGCTGTTGCTAAAATGATACTCCCTCATAATCTCATCCTTTGGGAGATGTTTAACTTGTCTATATAAAAATATACAAGAGTAATTATTTCTAGATACAAAATGCAGAACAACCAAGGAAATTATACAATTTTGAATATGACTAAATTCATTCAGGAAACCTTTAATTAACTGAAAGTTTGTAGAGGAGAGAGATTAAAACGTGTTGTTCTTATGTATTACATTTGTATCATTTACTAGTGAGAATAAAGCAAGTCTCAAAAATTATGATATTCATTCCCTTTTAGAGGTACAACCAGTTTTAAACAGGCATATCAATATTATTTGCCATATTAATATCTATGTTTAAAATACTTTTTATAATGTTAAAACTGATTCTAATGATTGTATATTTTAATACTTAAACTGAATTTGCAGCAACTTCATGTATGATATCATTTTTCCAAATAATAGTACAATGTAGGACTCATTCTTAGAATAGATATTTTTAAATTTCTTTTCATATCTTCAAAACTATGGCCTCTTTTCAAATTATTGGTGAATGTAGGAATTGAGCCAATATGATTTGATTCTCTTTAATTATGCTAACCATCTCTCTCCAACAAAAATGTTTAGAAACACAAAAAGCCATCTGTATAAAGTAAGATTTGTTTATATTTGAAATCAGTGAATGATATATATATATATTCATTTTGTTTACAAAGGTAGATGTACAGTAATATCTGGAATCAATATAATTTGATGACAGTAATTTTCAAATAACTTAATAACTATTTTCATTTGAAAAAATCACAGATTTAGAGGATTTTTGAGTTTATAGAACATGTTTTATTGAAATGTTTAAGTTCTACATTTTTAATTATATTATCAGCTAATAACTTTTAAATTTATCTATTTAAAAACTTTTTTACACAGATCATAATCATGTTTCCAGAAAAAAGTAGCTCCAAATGATTTATTATCAATTATTTTAAAAGAAAAAAAAAGGTCATTTTGAAAAGGATTTAGTAATAGCTTCATAAAGTAAATATGATGTACATTAAACAGTATTAGTCATAAGGTTACTTGTATATTCACTTTCTTTCAAACACCTGTACCTTCTTTATTTCAGCATGCATTGATTCATTTTTCAAACATAGTTAGACATAGAAAAGCAATTCTTAGAATCTCATTTAAAGTTTCTGCTTTAGGATTGAATTCATCCGTCTTCAAGGATGTCTTTTACCTATGTGTGTGATCAGACAGCCAAGCAAATACCATATGATTTTTATTTAAAACATCATTAAATTTTATTCTTATAAATAAAAACAAAGAAAATATAAATATATGCATTTTCTTTTTTTGGGTAGACATGTTTAAAACAATTTCCTGATAATATTTTCATAATCATCTCAATTAACTATAGTTAAAACAACTTTTTCTTTTCTATCACATGTTTTCTCTTTCTCACCTGTGGATACATAGGCATAAGTAAGTAAATAATATCATTTTAATAAAAGGGTACTAGAAAAAGAGGCAATAAAATAGATTGTGTTGCTTTTCTCTAAATATAGTGATTTTCATGTTTTAAAATAGAGGCATTTTACTTTTAAATAGAAATTTATATCATCCCCATCCCATTTCTTTCAGTTGGCCTTTAAATGATATGAGCTTTGTTGTTTAAAACAATTGTTCGCAGTGATCGTACCTGGGCCTACCAAGAGGAATTTCAAAATTCTTCTTGCTTTTAATTTGTTAAAAATATTTATAGATCCATTCAAGCAAAATTGATGTATCAAAATCTAGATTTTTTTTTCCATGAAAAGGCAATCTAAGAACAGATCTACACTGAAGCAATCACTATGTGATAGCAAGCCCAACGGTTATTGAGATTTTTTTTTTAATGCTTTCTCAGGATCAGGAAATATAAAAATATTTGGTGTATTTAATCCAAACCAAAGGTCATGAATTCTTCAAGTGGGCCTGATACCATAAGACCACTTGTAAGAATTCTCTCTTGCAGATATTATCTTCACTAAATGACATAATAGCAACATTGGCTTCAGATATAGCATTTTTATTATCTCATCTATCATTCTAATTTTTCAATATGACTATTTCAGTTGAATTTCTATTCAAAATATTTTCTCTTTACTTCCTTCTGCCGTGTGGGTAAATATTAAGCAGAAATTAAAATTAATCTGTTTATCTGTTTGGGCTTGAGAGCAAGATTAAAGAGAGACTATTCAAAACTGCGTATCACTGAGCCTTTCTGGGGGAAAGACCCATTCCCCTCATTAGAGGCACTTTATTTGTATGTTTTACTTATTCAATTTTTTTTTTAACTAATTCACAGGGACTTATAACTCTTTGTCCACACATGAGCAAATCTTTCAGTGATATCACAACTGTGTTATTTTCTTAAATTATATTTTTTTCATTTAAATGAGTCTACTAAAATTTCATCCAAGATCATGTTTTAATGAAATATCAACAGCCCATCTTTTTATTGTAACTTCATAAGAATGAAATTTAAATACATGGCAATGATTTTGTAAAAATTCTAACATTGCTTCAATTTCTTAATTGAGATTTTAAATTCTGTAAGGGAAATTCTCCCATCTGTCCTTGGGACTTCAATTCTCTTAATCTGGAGAATAGATTATACCTTTGCTTTGTCCCAGATAGCACTGAGATGAGAGATAATGGACCAGTCCTGAATCAGATACACCTAAAGATCTTTTCTTTGTAGCAGCCGACTTTAAGCATCCCTAAACAAGCAAAGGATATGAAATCAGTGGCCAAGTTGCTGGCCTGAAATTTGGAGAATTGTGATTTATACATGAGAGAACTGTTATGTGTGGATGTAGATACTTTGCTGTATCAAACTAATTGAAAAAAAAATCAGTCTACAGATTGACACATTTCTTAAAAATGAAAAATTTCCATGCTACTCACAGCTCTCAAGCTTTTCCTGCTTTACCTTTTTAAGAACTGGGACATGAAAGTTATGTCTTGCTTCAGGAGATGAGTGTTATTTGGCCTTTTATATTTTGAAGTGATAATGAGAATCATAAAAACATCTTTCTCATAAAAGTTGTGTCGCAACCTGTTTCCTTACATTTCATTATCTTCTTTTCTTTCAAGTCTTTTCCTTCTCTACCATTTCCAACAAAGCAGGGGAAATAAGTCAGTCTCAGAAGACAGGAAGCATCAGCGAGTTGTGACACCTTTTCCCTCCTGTACTGTTGAGGCTCACAAGCAGACTCATGTAGACAAATCCCTCCAGAGCAGCCAGCCCAAGTCTGCAAGGAAATTCAAATTTCTTTCCTGTGAAAGCTCCTTAAGTACCCACAGTACCCTTTATATGGAAAATATAGGTCAAAGATCAAGAAATTCAAACTTTTCCTTAAGAACAGATTCTCTAGGCCCATTTTTATCCAAAACACAAGCCAAGAATGAGTCGCTGAAAGGCCCAAGAGAAAGCATTCAAAGGACGTGGAATCAACCATGTTGTTTACCAATGAGACAAATGTGGGAAGTTCCAAATAGACCAGAAATCATAGATCTGGAGCAATGGCGAAGCAGCAGTCCCAAAAGTGAAAATGAAAGCACTGGAAGCTGTCCAAACAAAAGAGGTACCAATGAGGCCTTCTTTACTGCTGACAATACAAATATAACAGCAAAAGAAGAAATAAGGCAAAGTAAATCTCCGATTATACAAGGGACTGCACAGTTGAAATCACCATCTTCGGACTCTTCATTTTCCTCTCCTTGGCTTCCCTCCTCATTCTCTGCTTTGCCAACTGTTTCAAGAAGGGTAGAACTCAAATCAGAACCTGATGTCATAATTTCTCATACTGACTGTTCCTTGGAGCTTTCTCCTTCAATGTCTTACGTTTCTAATTCTCCACTTTTTAAGAGAAAGATGCCCACATGTATGGTGACTATTGAAAGCAAAAAGAACATTTTTGAAAATCATCCCCTCCCACCACCGAGCATCCCTCCTCTTCCTCTTTTCCTTACTCCCTCTTCATCTTTGCCTCTTTCCTGTTCTCCTCTTCCTCATGCTCCTCCTCCTTCACCTCCACCCTTTTTGCCTTCCATTCCTCCTTCTCCTCCCCCTCCTTCTGATTCTCCCTCACTTCTTCCACCATCCCTTTCTACACCTCCTCTTCTTCCTTCTCCACTGCCCCCTTCAGATTGGGTTCCATCCACAGAATGGGATTGTAACCTGACTGATGATCACACCGCCAACTTGGCACCCATCAAGCAAATTAAATCCTCTATATTACAGCAATCACCAACAATGTACAATCAAAGAGAACCAAAAGGCATCCTCAAACGTATTAAAAACTTAGCAGAAATTGAAAAGTCAGTGGCTAACATGTACAGTCAAATAGAAAAAAACAATCCATCCTCACACATTTCAAAACTGGACCTTATTTGCACCCCAGAGCTGGCAAATATGGAAATCACATCTGAACAAAACCAGGAAAATGTGAACAATATTGTTGAGGGATTAGAAAAACAATCTCACCATTAACCTACTTCACTCTTCTGTTGCTCTCCTCTTTTAATTGGACAACCCTTTGGTTGACCATAAACTTGGAACTGAGGCAAATTTGGACATTGAAGGCAATTCCATCTTTTTACCCTTAAAGTTAATGTAATGCTGTTTCATTTCCTATTTTTTTTGGGGGGGGGAGGGGTGATTGGGCCAAGAATCGAACCCCAGTCTCCCACATGGCAAGCAAGCATTCTACCCACTGTACCACTGAATCACTTGGGTACCCTCTTTTCTTATTTTTAATTTAAAGGATTATTACCTTCATCACTGTTAACTCTTTATAGATTTACCTTTTCTTAACTACAAGGTAGCATTTACTTAGCCTAAATTTATTTAAAGGAAATTCTAATTTTTAAAATGGGAATACATGAAAATAAAAGATATGCAATTTTAAATAATGGCTTGTTTGTCATGGTAATGTAGTAATTTTTACTTTTACTTTCTGATCATAGTTTTTATATGAGTGCTCCAGGAATAAAAGCAGACTGTTATCGACAAGCTTAAAAATGTCATAGGTTCGGCAATTTCTTAGAAGACTTTGTGGTTGGTAAGAAGAAATAATACTAAAGAAAAACTTTATGCTTCTAGAAATGGACGAGATGACAGGCAAACAGAATTCCAAAATAAATTTCAGGTGCTATAATATGTAGTCATTTATTTTCTCATAAGGATATCCTTTATTCTGGCTTGCTTTTATCTTTCTAGTATGTTTATAGACTTGGTAAATATTTTCTTTTTCCAACTGCTGTCTTAGAAATTCTATGTGTTTCTCACTGCGCTTTGCCTTTCCTTTTTATAATGAAAATAAATTTTGAGCTGTTGACTTTTGTAAGGCATTTTATTGTTCCCACAGATGTTTAAAATGCTATTTAATTTTGCTTGCTAATTTTGTTATAGCTTCTCCTAAATTATAATTTCATCATAAGATTCTTCTCCAAAGACAATATTTGTTTACCTCCAGTTTAATAAAGAAATTCTAATCAGTTTCATGAATAGAAAGTAACTAAATGTCTACAAAGATTTTTCTAGTGTGGGTTTAATTACTGCTGATTTCATTGATTAAACTAAAGTTTATCAATAATATAAAACCTGCTTTTTTATCAAAATATTTTAAAGTACATTGTTTACTTCAACTCTACTCTTTTTTAGTAACTATGGGTACATCATTAAAACTTAGCCTATAGTATTTGAATGAAATATAAGTACTTTAAAGAAAAAATCAAGAGGAAATATATTTGATGAAATGTCACCAGTTTTATATCATTAATTGCCATTTGTTTTAGGCAAAGTAGATGCAAGTTTGTACTCTGGAAAGTAATTTCTGTAGTCGTAGTAGCTGTTTTCTTATTTTAGAGCTCAACTTCTTGAATTCTTCAGCGCATCAGCTAAGCTGAGCATTGTCTTCTTCATGGAACCCACATTCTCACTGAGCTCAATTCTGCACATATACATATATGTATTTGTTTACACACACACATGCATCTTTAATATATTTGACTATCAAGTAGATTTGCCTGCACAGAGGAATGGACAAAGGTCATGCTTGATAATTACTTTTATAAATTTATTGGTGTAGATTCAGGGCCTTACAATGTATCATTTCAAAGTTTTTATTCAGTTCTTATATTATTTTCTGTGACATTTCTGCAAGAATTTGGTCTGGCATTCTTAGTGAACAAGGCCAGATAAAATACAGACTGTAAGTCTAACTATTTCCATTAGCTCTTCTGCTTCAGATTCTTTTCATCCAATTCAAGAGTAATTTCTTTCTCGGGGTTGAACATGATTTTTTTCTCTCTTTCACTGAAAAACTTCAGTTGGAGTTTTTGTTGGCAGCTCGTCATATGCATGAGAACTTGTGCTAATTGGCGGACTCTGACAAGGTATTACTCACAATTGTGTAAGCATTTAATGCACGTGTGTGTCTTTTCTAAAGGCAATTTCTATCTTTCTAATGTAAAACTGAGAATTCCTTGATCACAAAATCTCTAAATGGTGACCAAGAACATATTATAGGAAATCGAAATAACTATTGTATTCATTTACCTATAGTCATACTAAATTATACCTTTGTACTTTTCTAAAAGAATTTTCATGTTTGCATAATTTTTAATTTTTATTATTATTTTATCCTTTTCAGAAGAAACACCTATACCCATGTTTTCTATTTAATCCATTCTTTTACTGACCCATTATATTTGGAGATTCCTCACTTCAGCACATAAGTCACAGTATCTTCATGAGACCCGTAAAGATTTTCTGCGTACATGGTGGAAAATATCTTTCCCTCCTCAATTCCCTTCAGCAACCTCCTAAATAAATGACTGACAACCAGTCTCTAGAGCAAGAATACCCTTTTGCTCTGCATTTATTATGTCCCAATTAAATGCATGCTGAATTATTAGATATCTTATTTAAAAAGACATAAACAAAATTACCATGCATTTGTCATTATTGTTAGAATTTAAAAGTGGTATAACATGAATAATGAATATACATTGGGCATACATTGTATTAAAAGTTCTTTACATATTATATGAGTGGTTTTATTAGTAGCAACAGGAAGTCATGTTAATTGAAAGCATGCAGCTCATTGTACATGTTGATTTTTAAGTTATTTTCTGCCCTTAAATGAAAGCAAGCAATACTACTAAGCAAATCAAAGGCAATAAAAATTGTTAATGGAAATAGTAGCTCAAATATTATTTTATTTCCCATATTGCTTGTGGAAGAAGGCAGTTTATCCTAGAAAATAAAGGCTAGCTGTAGTTGAACATTTTATATGATGTATGCATTTCAATTGCCATTATTAAAAATTAAATATGAGCTTTACCTTCTTCTACTTTATTTCTAAGGTATACAAATTAAGTAAAATTTGAAAATTCCTAAACAGCTAAAGGCTCTAGAAGGATTATCACTTCCATAAATATTGGCAGAACCATTTAGGCACTCTGCAAAATCCACCACAAAACCATTTTCAATAATAAGTTGCAGATAGAGTTGAGTTGACACTATATTAGCTTTATTACTAACAATTTCAATCAACAAAACCTTAACCGCTTAAGACACTTTCAGACAGATAGACCGACTTTTGTTGCCTAAGGCATTGTGATTTTTTTTTCAATTTTCTACAGATATTGCTTTCTTAGGCTTTAGAAAGTTATTGCTTCATAATTAATCTTCATAGCAGTTGCTTATCACTTCCATTCAACATAGTAAACAGTACCAGTTTAATACTATGTCAACCTATTAAGTAAATAATAAATAGAAATCATTATAATGGATGACATTCAGTCTGGAAAATATTCTATACTCTTTTCCCTCTCAAGTAGTGTCAAATGTTTTATCAACTTGTAGTCCATGAACATTACAAATATTCAGGCAGTATTGAACATTTGGTTGTACCATATCTCTAAATGTTTTCATGCCATGTCTAATAATATATCTAACCCTTCAAAGATGAACTCAAATATTTTGCAGTCATTATTTTAGAATCAAGTTGAAGCAAACAGAAAAGAAATCTTACATACATTTTGAAGGATATATTTTAATAATGGAGATGATTTTCATGCTATACCTATTATTTTCTTCATGTATGAAATCCATGTTTTCCCCAAATGAGTACATTATATGTATCAAGAATTGTCTAGGACAGAGATTGTATAGAATATTTTTTAATCCTAATTGATCATAAAAGAGTCAATATGTATTGTTATATACCAATGAGATAAAACTCTGGAGTGCAGGGTGATAATTGCTTTTAGTAATGCAGGCATGAAACCGTGATCCTCCTGTCTTGATAATTTCACAAAATATATTTCCCACTGGAACATCTTTTAGCAAAAATTACCTTTTCAGTTTTGCTCACATATTTTTAAAAAGCCCTTATCTATAATTCTATTTACTCTGAAATACCAAGATGTTTAATACCGATATCTTTATTTCTGCCTTGCAGGAGAGGTTATGCATCAGAGGTAAGAGTTGTATGGTGTTACATTATGTCTAGCTGACTCAGAAAATATTTGTGTGACAGGTAGTACTAATTTGCATTTTTTCAAAAATGAGGTATTTTATCCTATAAACCTTTAAGTGTGGCATTTATTTTCTCCCTTTATGTTTGTCACTTCTATGTTTTAAGTCTATTTTTCAATGTGAAAACAAAAAACACCTGCTCACCTTTTCAAGAATAAATGAGTTTTTTTGCCTGAATCATCACTAGTTAATATCTTGATGTTCCTCAAATTTCTTTTTCTAGGCTATGAGCCTAATTTAAAAATTGTACAATTACTTAATCTTTGATCTTCCTACCAGATCCAGGATCCATACTATCATCAAATTAGAGCTTTGGATTTTTAAGAATGATTTAAAAAAAATAGGGTTTTAGGAAACCCTGTCCATACATTGTGTTAATGTGATTCTGAGCATTCTGTCCTATAGCATTAATTAGCCACTCATTCAGTGGTTATATCGATGAAGTCATGGAGAACTTAGTATGGTTAGCATGCAGCTTCTCAGTCAAGAGAGTGAAATAAGCATGCAACCTAATTGGTCTCTGTTCTAATTGTTTAGAATGCCTAAGCCCTAAATTTGGAAATCAAGTTGAATGCCTCTAAGAATAACTATTTTTCAGGGATATTTACAATAAATTGAATCAGAGTATTTCTAATTTAAATACCCCCTCCTTTAAATGAGTCCCTTAACTAGACCAATTCACCAACAAAGCATACAAAGCCTAACCCTCCATTTGGATAGTTGTTCTATCAGCCATTTCAGTTGGTTTCACTGGTGAAATTATTGACCAGAGCCTCTCTACCCACCCCCAAATGCTTGTTTTTTACTTTAAAATTCGTGTTGTAGACTTATTTTCCTTCAAAGAGTTAAAGTCCAGAATCATATATCTTGATCCAATCTTGTTAAAATCATTCTACTTTAAAAATTATTATGAAGTAGGCTAATTGAGATCATATTTCCTTTAAATAATTATGGGTGAAGAAGGGAGAAAGAGGCAATCCCTACAAAATCTGAGGGATGAGAATTTCCCTAATCCCAAAAGAATTTCTGAAAACCCACTTAATGCTTGAGTTGTAAGCTATCCACATTTTGATAATAGGAAGAAACGGGGGATATGTCTCAAGTTTGATGGTGAATACATTACAACTTTATCATTATGGAGTTCTGTGTATTCAACCATTTCACCCAGTGAACCTGGTTATATTTAATGTGACTGGGGAGAGAAAAAAAAATAGGGGACAATTTAAAACAAGACTGAGTAGTTGAACATAATTGTGTGACTATTAAACTACTTTTAGAACCATAAATGACACTTAGAACTAAGGAGCTTAAACCAAAAAAATTTATAGATTCCTGCATATGAAGATAAAATTTGCTTTGCTTTGTATATATGTTATATTATACAACAAAATTTTTAAAAAAAATATGAAATTTGATATTAGCAAATCATGAATTAAAACAAATTCACTCTTTATTATTTTGTGTTCCAATATAAAGACTTAGCCAAAATAATAGTTAATGTTTTTCATAGCTGTCACATGAACAATGAATCATTATGACAAGGCAGCCAGTTTTAAGCTGTCAACTTTTTTTATTCTCTTCCCAAGCATAACCTACCCTTTCCATCTGAACTATGTTCTAAATCTTTTTCTGTCTTAATTTCCTTTGGCAGCAACAACAACTGCTGAGGCCTTCTCTTCTTAAATCGGAGGTATCAATTTTCTTTTTCTTTTCAACGTCACTGTTTTCACAATACTTTGTGTGATCTTAAGATCAATCTTACATACAGACAGAGTGGGTGGTTGCCAGTGTGGCATAATTTCACAAAATATAGAAAGGGTTTGATTTCAGTCCTGAAATTAAAACAAACAAGCAAATAAATCTGCATCCTATGCTTACTGGTGGCTGAAATTCCAGTTTCATCTTTGTTACCTGGGAATAAGGCAAATAAGACCTTTGCTCCTATGGAAAAGCAAGATTAGGGAGTGAAATATTCAGGAACCTGATCAGTCACTTGTCTTGGTGAAACTGGATTCATCAGAACTGTTTCTGAGACCAGATTTAGTTTTTAAGGCAAAATTTGGCTGCAAAAGAGACTGTTTTGGAAAAGTGTCTATTTTGAAATGGCCATGATATTTTCTTCTGCAATGACAAAAAAAAATCAGCATTTTAAAACAAATGTATATTATATTTATTTGCTACGTTTATATACCCAAATTCTAAAATAAAATAAAAATAGGGTAAGCTACTTTTAAGTATTTTTTTACTTTGGCTACATTTAGTCATTCATAAGCTCTATTTTTTTTTTTTAAAAAGCATTCTCTTTCATTAAGAACAGAATCCTAACTGCTAAAAAGAGGTTTTTCTTGGTTAAAACATACTCCTTCAAAATACAAGGGTGAGAGGGCAATAGGAATATTAAACTTTTATAAAGTCTGGGGTTAAGATTTGTATGAGAGGGCTCCGTACGCTATTGAATCAGACAAGTTAAGGTTAAAATCTAAATGACGATTAATGCACCCAAGACCTTTAGTCAATATATACATCCTCATGAATATCAGTTCCTCTTTTGTAAAATGGTGGTGGTAATATTTAACTTAGTCCCTAAAGTAGTGGGTAACTATAATAATAAATGTGTAAGCTGATAGTGGCATATATTAGAAAGAACTTCAGTAAATAGTAGTTTTTTTTTTTGTTTTGGGTTCATTAGTATAAGGATATCTACGTGTCAATAAATTACTAAGTTAATGCTCTCTGTCTTTTTTCTGTGGTCAAGAAAAAAAAATCAATTTTAAAAATAACAGAAAGTGTTTGCTCTATGCATAAAATTGCTTTTGAGGATGTTACTCACTGTGATTTTCCAAAATCCAGGCTTCGTCTAGTAAAGGGATAGCAACAGAGGCTGCAAGGAGCAGCCAAAGGGGTCACTGTTCTATTGTCTGCTCAGGTAGACCCAGGGATTGTCAAGGTCACCAGGTCCTGCCTTGATTTTTTTTGAAGGGATGATGTTCTGCCCTTAGTTATAGGTGGTACCAACATCCAAGGGAGACCCTTCAGATTGTTCCCTTCTGCCAGCTCCTATCCCATAGCACTACGGAGGGGCTGATTGAATCTCCCTAAGTTTCCTGAGTCCCTATCTCAGTCTCTTTCATGCTAGTATATTTTATAAGGCAGCTGATGCAAGATATATATTGTAGGTAGCAAGAACTAAGCCTGGTCTTCAAAAAAATTAAAAATGTACATATCTATAATGCAGATGAAAGGAAAAAATAACTCCGATTCTAACATTCAAAATCTGAAATCCCCTAAATTACATTATGTCCCTATAAATATTTGCTTGGATATTTTATTTTCCATCTTTATTAAGATGATGATGATTGAAAGTTACTGAAATTCAACTTCAAACTTTTTGAAGGTCTTTTCTTAGTCTCTGTTCATGTTAGATTACATATGTGGTTTAATCTGATAATTTTGCCAAGTAGTTGAAAAGTATTAGTTCTGAGATCTGTTTGCTTCCTTTAAACTAGTATAATTACATTGGGTTCTAGATACTCCCAAAGTCTAAACTTACCAAGTATTTAGTTTGAATAACTTAAATTCAGACTTTAATTAAATTTACCCCAATTTCTTATGGGTCTTTTTGCCCCCCAGTCCTTGCTATAATAAACACTTTTATAAGAGAATGAAACCTATAGACATACCAGTATGTAAACCATGTTGCACAGCATGATGAATTTTCACAGTGTACACACCCTACGAGTTCTCCAGAAGCCCCTTTTTCTTCTCGATATTACTTCCTTTCCCTAACCATTCACATGACTTGTAACACACATATTAGTTTATCACTTTCTAAATTTATACAAATGGAGTAATATAGTATGTTTGGTTTATGTCAGACTTTTTTCCTCATTGTTGTATTTGGGAGATTCGTTTATGTTGTGTGAAGTTGTAGGGTGTATTTCATGGAGCTTTGCATTGGTTCCAGTTTTGGGTTGTTATTAGTAATGTGTTTTGGTGCTCAAATGTATGCATTTATTTTGGATCTGAGTTGAATTGTTCTGTAAGAAGGTTATGAAGTATGTTTGGCTTTAGGATTACTGTTAAACATTTCCCAAATATTTTAGCAAATTTACAAATTCCTCAGAAGTATATAAGAATTCAGTAGCTTTATGTACTTGAAAACACATGGTAGTGCTGATTTTTAAAATATTTTAGTCATTCTGGTGGATAAACTGAATCAGTTTAACATCAAAGTTGGATTCCCTTTCCACTGGTACACTGTAAAGGTAAACCTTTGTAGACTGCAAAATAATCAGAGTATAAAGGGGACGTGTGTTTGCAAACTTAAGTGACTACAGAATCCAGGGAAGTAATGTAAAATAATGGGGGATTATTGAATGTAAAACAATAGTTCAAAAGGGATACTATGGCAGTTATGGGTATAGATACAAAACAGAATGACTGGTGTCTTAGTTTGCCAGTCTGCTATGACAAATACCACAAACTTGTTTTATCTTAAACAACAGCAGTTTATTGGCTCAGGGTTTTGGAGACCAGTAGTTAAAAATCAAGTCATTGACAAGACCATGCCTTCTCCCTGAAATCTTTAGCACTCTGGTGCTGGCTGTCAGCAATCCTTGGGGTTCCTTGGCTTGTAATTTTATCTCCTATCACAAGGTGATGTCTTCTCCTATCTAGCTTCTATGACTTCCTACAGTAAAATGGATTAAGACCCACCCTCATTTAGTTGTGCCACACCATAACCAAAAATAATAATATCTTTAAGAGGTCCTATTTAAAATGAGTTCACACCCACAGGAATGCAGATTAAAATTAAGATGATATCTGTCTAATCCATCCTACTGCACTTGGGGATACTGTGGTGAACAAGAGAGAATTTGCATGCTGTAAAGAAGCAGTACCAAATAGATTTCTGGCATGTAACAATGTGGGCCCAATATTGCCGTCGTTTTATTTTTCAAGAGAAGACCAAAATCTGGACTTTTCTGTTGCGTGGGATTTCCTGCTTAAAATTGTCAACTATTTCAACTTTGAACAATGATGTTGAGCAAACAAACCACAACAGAGGGTAATTGTAGAAATCCACCACGCAGGCTATGACTTTCCACACTTTTTAAATGCTATTCTGTGCCCTCAAAGGAGGGCTTTTTTTTTTTCCTATTCACTACTATACCTGGATCAACAAAATTAATTCTTATGGATAATATATGATCTTAGAAAAAGTAGCATCCATTTTCCTATTGATACATTTACTAATTTTTCCTCCTTTCCTTCTCTTACTCTGTTGCAAAATTAATTTGGATAAACTTTGCCATTCACAGTACTTCATATATGAAAGTAGAATTAAAAAGAGGAAAGTAAGGAAATTGAATCTAATATTTATCAAAAATCTAGTGTCATATATATGTCTCGGGTAAGGCATATTTCTGTAGAGTAGAGCTTGACAAAATCAGTATTGTCTAGGTTTGGAAATGGAGCTCTTGAAAGACCCTGTGCTTTCATAAATTCCTTTTAAAAATCTTTTAAATCCAGAATTAGCAATATATTTTAAAATGTAAACTTCCTTGGGAATATCATACCTTAATTTATATACTTATTAATGCATAAATGAGCATTACCAAATTCTTTCATAAAAATAATTTGAGTTGCATAGAAGAGCACTAGGTAATAGAAAACTTCTAGCAGGAAATTGAAATGATGCTGAAGATAAATAAAACCATTCTTCATGGCTAAACTCTTGCTAAGAATAGTTAAACTATAGTTAAATATTAACTACACATTGATTGTTTTAAATGATGTCCAAGAGGAAGTTAAAAGCTCATTTACAATTCAAAAGATTTACTATTAGGAAAGCTGGAGGCTTTACTTTTTTCTCCCCTCTGATCTAATACAATCTTATTTCATGTAAAGTAGTTACAGCCAGAAAAAGGCTTGAACGTTTATAGTTAAGTTATGCTTGCCAGACTGTTTTGCTATTCCTCAAATTCTAGGGGTAGAAATCTGACTTTGAGCTGAAGTGTGATAAGAATTTGCTTTCAAATGCAATTTCTCTTTTTGAATAATAGGAGTTATCCATGGAGTCTGGAATTGATCCTGGCCAGGAATATGGACAAGATTATTACAGTTATGAGCATGGGTACATCTTCAGATTTTTTTCCAGTATCTTACTATAGTATTTTAAGAATAGTTGTGAGGTATGAAGTTATTGTTATTCCTAGCATTTGTTTGGTAAATGTCATTTCACCAGTTTTTCCTTTGAAAATATGAATAATGTGACATGATCGCAATTCTGGGAATGAGGTAACAATTATTTAAAGTTATCTAAATGAGAAATAGAAGTCAAACATATTTGCTCAATTCCTGAATTCACCATTTCTTCCTTATGAGATGTTTCACATTTTATTTAACCAAACAGACTCCAGTATTGGCCAGCAGCAATGAAGAAACAGAAAACGTACCTTAGACTCCAGTAGCTACTAGTATTTAAAAGTTCACTTCTAGACACTACAAGTTAACTGTTTTCTAAAACTGCAGTGGGAAAATGTCAACACTAGTACAGACTATGAATGAAATAGACCTTTAATATAAATGTTTGGGCTTTATATTCTGAATGAGCCATTATCCTTTTAGAAAGATCCTCTTTTGTGCCCTGGATTCTTTACTTCATTAAGAAGCCATTAAGCCTTTCTCCTCATTCTGATCTCTCCCAAAATTTATATCATGAATAACTCAACTCTCTTTATTGTTATTCTAGGGTACCACTATGGCAAAAATCATTGGTCATCAGGTAGTAACTCTTACCCTATAGTTTTGTAATTAATTAGTCTACAAGGAGCCTTGTTGTGCTGCATAAATATCTGTGAACTGAATGATGAAGATAAAAAAGGAAACAAAGATCACTCATGGTAGAGTCTACACAGGCCACGTGAAAAATACTTAAAGTTGTAAGTTTCTGTTGCAGGTATGAAATGCCTCGCTACGGGAGTCGCCGCCGGTTGTTACCGCCGCCCGGTCCAGAGGATTATGGTGAGGTGGTCGGTGAGGCTGAGGAGGAAGATGAAGAAGAAGAGGTAATTGCTATATTTTTTGATGTAAGGTAGTATTTCAAAAACAATATTTTTAAACCCTGTATAAATATCAGGCTAAAGAACTTTTCAGTTTTCAGAAATCCTATTTGCCTAATACTTTCTACGTCGGTGTAACGGTACTGACCATTCCATTGCCTTGTCTATGGAGGAAAATTAACTTGAATATGCTTAATTTATTTCCTTCAAAACACTGAACACTTGGGAAAGAGTTACCATTACATCTGTAAAAATTCCATAAACCTAATGCTATAATCACATAAATTAAAATGTATTCTGTCACACAATGGTTACTTTTGTTCCCACGCTATCTACCATTCCAAAAACTCATGAAAAAGTATAGTCTCCATCTTTCAATTAGCAGAAAATAGCATTTATTACCTCCAACGGTCTTGAAGGAATTATGTAATTTGTGTTTAATTGACCACTGGATCATTTTTGTCAAATTCTTATTCTTTGCCTTAAATATTTACTTGGAAAATTTATCTAAAGGTATAATAAATTAATGCCATTGAATCTTTAACCTGCTCAAAATCAAGAAAATATTCAAAATCTTGATAATCGTAAATTCATGAATTAGTTAAAGTTCTTAGACTTTAGTTAAAAGAAATAGATTTTTTTTAAAGTTTTCCAATGTGCAGGGATGAGAGTGGGATGGGATAGTGATTAATCATTTCTCCATTGATTTAAGATAGAAAAAATAAATTTTGAACAGGTCAAACAATGAAAAATTATTAGATGTTGGTATTATGAGGTCTGAGCCAAACTAAAATAATTGGCTTTTTTTTTTATGTCATCTCTGTCCATGTGCAGTGGGGATAAACAGTAGAGAATTGAGTGATTGTTCTCTGAGCCCAGTAATAGAACTGGCGTGAAGCTATTATCACCTTGCAGATACTTTCTGCTTAACGTGTGTGGGACAAGTTCACATCCTAAACATTCCCCAGGCTGACACTTCAATTGCATTTTCATAATTTACAGGACAAGCCAAAGAAAATTAAAAAACCAAAAGTTGAAGTTAGAGAGCCTAGTGAAGAGGAAGAAGTAGTTGTCACTATTGAGAAACCACCAGCAGCTGAGCCTACATACACAACGTGGAGGAGAGCCAGGATATTTCCAATGATATTTAAGAAAGTTAGAGGCCTAGCTGATAAAAGAGGCATCATCGACCTTGAGGGTGAAGAGTGGCAGCGGCGCCTCGAGGAAGAAGACAAAGATTATTTGAAACTAACCCTGGACCAAGATGAAGCTACAGAGAGCACCGTCGAGTCTGAGGAGGAATCCTCGAGCGACTATACTGAATACAGCGAAGAAGAATCCGAGTTCAGTGAATCGGAGACAACTGAAGAGGAATCTGAGTCAGAGACACCCTCGGAGGAGGTGGAGAGTTCTACCCCCAGCTCGGAAGAATCTGAATCCACCGAGTCAGAAGGAGAAAAGGCGAGAAAAAACATTGTGCTTGCCAGAAGGCGGTCTGTTGTTGAGGAGGTCAAAAAAGGCAGAGGTCGAAAAGAGGAGTCACCTGAAGAGCAAGAAGGACCCGATGTAGAAGCAAAAGGAGACCATCCAGAAGGAGAAAGTGAACCAGCCCCGGTGGAAGAACCCACAGACCTGGAAGCTCAAGACGCCCCTGAGGAGGGCAGTGAAGAATCAGCTTCAGTGGAAGGAGCTGTGGAAAGTGAGGAGGAATCAGAACCAGTCAGCAGTAGCAGTAGCAGTGGCAGTGGCAGTAGCAGTAGCAGTAGCAGCGAAAGCCAGTCTGGAGGTCCTTGGGGCTTCCAGGTACCAGAATATGACCGAAGCAAGAATGCACACCAAAAGAAGTCTCCAGGAGTGAATTCTGAAGGTTACAACACAGCACTTTAAAAGAAATCACAGTAGGTGGGAGTTGTGCAGTGATGAGTGCTCTTGTGTGCGGTGCCTTCTGTGTGTTCTCTCAAGTGAGCCTTGGAGGAGAGGAAATTGATCATGATTTGGATCTGACTTAAGATCAGAAGCATGCCAGAAAAGTGAATATATATGCTACTGAACTGGATTTGTATATTACAAATGTAAGGGTAAAACTGACTGATCTTTGCTATGTTAGTAAGTTGAAACACAGCATCAGTTAATCGTTCATTTTTTCCCAGTGGGATTTCTATTAAAAAGCAATGTCGAAAAACAAGCAAACAAACAAAAAACCAAACCAAAACAAAAAAACAATGTTGCATTATATAATATCAGTGATGCCTTTCCTATCAGAATGGATGATATGAATGAATATATATACATATATGTCATATATATATATATATATATATATTAGAAGTTTTTGTGTCATCCTTACAAAATAAACACTTAGGACAAGCTGCCACAAATGAGATCTTTAAAAGTCTACTCTTGCATATATGTACATTTCCACTGGCAAATGCATTATGAAAAATAGGAATTTTTCAAATAAGTTTGTATTCGACATTCACAATATTAGGTGTTAAATAAATTTTTAAAAATTTAAAAAACTGTTACTATTTCTTTTCTGTTCTGAATGTAATTTAAAGTGGATTTTGAAAAATTTTGAATTGTAACATACATAATATTTTTCTGAGTGAATAAATGCAATAATGTGAAATATTATCTAGAATCAAAGACTGTGGCTACTTTAATGCAAACTATGGATAAAAATGCAATATTACTTTGAGAATAACATAATATTGTTTAACTTTTCCTCCTGGCCATTTTTAACATGGATCAGTAGAAGTGAAAAAAAATTCAATGAAAATATCCATTGCATTCCAGTTGCTTACAATAGGGAAGTTTAGAATAGATATATTTCAATTCTGTGTTCTACTAAAGTGAATTTTGAGGGTTCTGTCAAAATGGGATGACCCAGAAAACCAGTAAATAAATGCATTAAATTATACAAAATATTTGGCTAAGAATGGAGAATGAATTAGAAGCTAGAATTGTGGTTTTAAAAATACCTTTAAAATATTATAAACATAAGCACTGGTATGAACAGAACATACTTTTATTATGGGTACCTTTCAAACTCACTTTCTAAAACAGATAGCAGCTGTCAAACAATGGATCTGATCCCTAGTGAAATAGTAATAATATGCATTCTGTTCTGCTTGTTTGTGTGTGTAGACCTGTAATTTGAGTGCTTTCTAGAATGTCTACTTCCTAACTCAGCAAAACTTTTTTCAGATGTTAAGCTCTAAAGCCAATGCTTTATTGGTGGAAAAGAAAAGAAACTGTGGTTAAGAGAGAGTTGCTTCCCTCGAACTTTCTTGAGCTATTCACCTTTGATAGCTTTCCAATGGTGTGGTTTTGGATTTACACATACATTGAAGTCAGTGTCTTTAATTCGCTTGATAGTGACTCACGTGGTGTTTTTGGTTTTTTTTCACAGTGGGCAAGAAAAAGAATGATCAAATTGGTTGTTGATCGAGAGTATGAGACCAGCTCAACTGGAGAAGACAGTGCTCCTGAATGTCAGAGAAGCCGTCTTCACAATCCTAATGTGCACAGTAATATCAACGGCAATATATACATTGCGCAGAATGGTTCTGTGGTTAGAACCCGCCGTGCCTGCCTCACTGATAATTTAAAAGTTACTTCCCCTGTCCGACTGGGGAGGCACTTTAAGAAACTAGACAAGTTGGCAGTGACTCATGAGGAGAATATCCCCCTGAACACGTTATCCAAGGGACCATTTTCTGCTGAGAAGCTGAACACAAGGCCACCCCTGGTGAAGTTTGCGCCCTGCCCTGTGGGGTCAGACAGTACAGCGGTGAGGCCGTTGGGCAACAGGCTGAAAAGCACAGGTGAGCAGGAGTCTGTGGGTGACAGTAAGAACACGAAGGAGGCTTTGGAATTCCCCAGCGACCACACGCAGTCAGACGAGGAAGAGCTGTGGATGGGCCCCTGGAACAGCCTCCATATACCAATGACCAAACTGTGACCGATTTTTAAAAAGTTATTTTGATTTTTACTTCAGTTTGTAATAAACTGTGCTTTTTATTGTCACTTGAAAATAACAAGGTATAGAATTTATATCATGCACACAAGCTAAAACTTTGAACAATAGGCTTTAAAGTTTAAAAGGAGACAGATTTGCACTCACATTTGTACCAATTAATTGTTCTTCCCAGAAAACTTTTTTGGACAGACCCTCAGTACAGTAAATAACATTCCACTTAATTTAGCAGTTTTGTTGGATTTTGATTTTTTTTTCATTTTAATAAAAAAGAAATAATTTACTAAATAATCATTTACATTTTGTTGAGTTCCATAGACTCCACTTCATGTCTCGCTCCAGAGCACCTTTCTGTGTATGTCATCTTATTTTCATAAAGAAATGGGAAATATTTATATTGGAAGATTTTTACAAGTAACAAGTTTATACAATTGCTGTCTACACTGTCTTGATTTTTTACATGAAAGAGAGAATTGCAGAGTTTATGAGTGTAATAGAAAATGTGGAATCTTCTGTAAATTATTTTGAATCATAAACTTATTTTCCTTTTTCAATATAATTTTTTCAGAGTTTCATATATGTAAATGTTGACTTTTCTAGGAACACTTGAAGTCCTTATCTTCCTTACTCATATCATCTACAATTTTCCCTGTTGCCACCCCTTCACACACACACACACACACACACACACACACACTCTATCCAGAGCAAACATAGATAATTTAGTTTAGCCACTCAGAGTTACATGATTTTTTGGATCATCACAGAAATCTCACCTTCCATGATAGGCAATAATGCATCTAAAACCACAGTTTATGTGTGGAAGACATGGTGAGGTCAAAGCAGTCTCATACTGTTGTCATTGGACATGAATATTTTATAAATTCAACATAAAGGAATTGGAATAGTCAAGAGGTTATATAATATGTGAAATGCTATATATTCATAACTTCAAATGTACTTTATCTAATTTCTCCCAACTCCAGTTTATTTATGGGATATTTCAAAACACATAATATTTATATATGTAAGGTGAAGTACCAAAAAAAGATTGCTTGGGCATATTTTATCAAAGAATATAGCCATGATTTTTCACCATTGAACAAAGCACAGGGTTTCACTATTAGTAGAAACTAAAACAAAATATCATTTAAAAAAGCAAACCTTGCCTTGTGTGCTACATGCTCACCAGATGTAAAAAGGATGAAACATTGTAGCTTAAGATAATTCTAAACCTTATTGAATATGATTTAATATGCTATAAATATAGTTCACATCAAATTTTGCACAGGGTTGACCAAGTTCAGATTTCATTAAAATTCTTCCATGCATGTTTATTATAGGGCTGGAAAACTGAATAATGTACTACTATTATTTATTCCCTTCTCACATGTTTCATATTTTTAAAATATTTTATTATAATGCTATTTCCTTATTTGGAAAGTGAATGAAGCTATACGAACATAAATTGCCAACTTATATGGGCAGATATGTTTTTATTTCGGATTTCAAAAAATATTTGAGGTCAAATGCAATAACATCTCATTTATCTGACACTCTTGGAAATGCATTCTATATCCTTGATAGCAAAACTATCAGCATCAACTGGGAACTTCTTAGAAATATAGACTCCTGCCCCCTACCCTCAGGTCTACTACCTGAGAATTTACATTTTCATTTTATCCCCAAGTGGTTTATATGCATAATAATTTTGGAACAGTAAAGATCTATACCATTGAACTTCACTGATATCTAGGGCTCTCTCTTTCAAGCACCAAAGCAATTTTTTCTCCATATAAAATGTTTTGGATAGAAGTTAGATTAAGCATATCATATTTTGCTGTGAACTCAATCCAAGATCACTGATCATAATTTAATATTTTCTTTATGGCCACAGGGTCAACTCAACTAGCATCTCATCATAATCACTCTAAATATGACTTTGTATTTATTTCCTCTTCCTTCAATTTCAAGCTGTGATATTTAACTTATTTTATTGCTATGTCTCTCTCTACAATTTCTCTTCCAATTTATTGTGTCTAAGCTCTTGGAGGGATAAAAGTCTGTGTATTTGTTTATTTTGCTTGTTGTTACGGAGAAAGTGTTAAGCGTGAGATAGGGATCAGATATGTGATCTGATCAAGCAAAATCTTTGTGATTCTCAGAAGCTTTCTTTGGTCATTATTGGAATCCGAGCACTGTTCTGGAAATCTGCTGTTGGCAGAAGACTAATGCCCTGATTTATGAGATGTAACTTTTTTAAAGTTCATTTTTTACAAGGCAATGTACAAAATTTTGCCAGCTACTTAGCAAACACATTTCAACAATTTCAAGTTGATCAGTTCAGGAAAAACAATCATAAAAATCTATTCCTAAATTAATATGAGATTGCATATAGTTAAGCAATGTTTACACAGAGTAACCAAATCACATATCTGGTTGGTACACTTTAAGGCAAAGAATACACGGCAGCAAAAATACAAATAACTTAATAAATATATCTGGACCAATTGAATTGTTATTTTGATAGTGCTTTCACTATTCTATAAAGTCTTGACTCAGGAATTAAAATTGTGGAACCCAGGGAAGATATCCAAGTATGTTTAATCTGAAGATACTTCACAGATATGATTTTTCTATGTAAATGTTTATAATGTTTATAAAATAATTAGTGAAATTATTTTTCCTAGATAGGCATAGCTTTCAACCAGGCAGAAAAACCAGCAGATATTGGTTGATTAAGGTAAGAGCAAGCTTATATGACTATAATATTGTTAAACCTGTTGATTTCAGGAAAAGCTCTTTTGGGCATGAAGGACAAGGGGAGATAAATAGAAAACAAGGGGACAAGGACATTTGTGACCTGATGACCATAAAATTGCAGATTCTAATCTTCTCTCTCTCAACTTGTGTTTTTCATTAATTACAGCCTCTAGGAGTTGTCATATAATTACAATTGAAGGTTGGCCAAAAGCATATTTTCAAAATGCAGAAAAAATTGTCTTGAATTTTATATGTGATATGCTATTCATGCTATTAGATCACATTGTTTACAGGGATATAAAAACATAAATATTTATTCTAAATGGTTCTTCCAAACGGGACCAGGTAGTTACTATTAAAATATTGGTGGCTCAGTGACAGAGTTCTCGCCTGTTGTGCTGGAGATTCTGGTTCGATTCCCGGTGTCTGCCCATGCATTAAAAATATATATATATAGTTAATAATACATGTCTCTTAGAGCCAGGAAAAACTTGAGGGCTAATATATTGGCTCTTGAGGGGAGGCATTTTCTTTTTCTTTCAGTTCATGAGTCTTGCTATTTCTTTTGCTCTGCTCCACTTCTTGCACTTTATACATAAGTGGGTGTATACCACTTTAATTAATTAGTAAAATAAGCAGAAAGTGCTAATAATCTCTTCTCAGGACAGATGCCTATTGGTGCCTGCAATTTAACACAGAGATAAGGCTGAGATGGGTTCAAAATAATATGTAGGTCCTCAATTACTTCTTTTTTTTTTTTTTGCTTTTTTTTTTTTGCATGGGCAGACACCAGGAATCGAATCTGGGTCTCTGGCATGGCAGGCGATAACTCTGCCTGCTGAGCCACCATGGCCCACCCTCAATTACTCCTTATTGCTAACATTAGGTTATTTTCAAATGATAAGGTGAATTCTTTTGTTCTACCTTTTTTTCTTTTTCATTCATTGGTCTTGATTTCTATGATAACAATCTCCTTTTCAGATTGGTATTATCTTTTTCATTGCACATGTATGGAAGACTTGAACCTTGTCTGGAGGTTGGAAAATTATCAACATATTCACTGCTTTCACAATTTCTTTATCTAAACACCTATTCTTCCTTAAAAAATATTATGTTACTGTATGAGGAATATGAATTAGAAAAGTTAAGTTAAATGCATTGTTATTCACTTCACAATGTTTCAAAAATAAATTTCCATTTGAAAAATGATTTCTTATTATTTTGTCAAGTGGGGATAAAAATCAGAAACTATTTCCCATTTAAATATTTAGTATTTCAGTTTGATAATAATAAGAAAATCCTGCTCTGCAAACTCTTATCTTAATGTGAAGAAAAGAAGTGCATTTAAAACCTTGTGTCATTTCTTTCTCCATTTCAGTTTGTACTGTACTTATGCCACCAAGTTCTAAGAAGAGTGGTGGCTCTTTCCTAACATACCTCCCCTCCATTTGTAAAAATATAATCACTAAGGTTTTCATACATAATCAACATAGAAATGACAGCTCTTGCTGTTATATATATTCTCATATGTCAAAAAGCATAATCACCGTGAAGTTACATATATTTCTTTTAACATGTTTCAAAGACACATAATTTACATCTACTTATCTCTAGATGTCTCCATCAGTCTGTGAGTCCATGTACCTCACTATATTGCAGAATAAAGGCCTAACTGGGGTCTTCCCTATCCTTTTTTCATATCCATTCTTCCACTCCTCCTCACACCATGAAATATGCTCATCTTTCCCCCACCACATATGACTTGCCTAATTTTATGATGTAGCTTATGATGTAATTTCAATTGTCTGGTATTTCAAACAGGATTCGGGAAAATAAGCATTCCAGAGCAACAATCTTGAGTACAGAATTTTTGACCCTCAGTCATCCTTTCTACCTATAACAGAGCAGAATCTTACTTATACCTGGATCTCCATACCCAGAACTCTTCTCCTCATAACCAACAGTTGTTGAGAAAAAATAATTGTCTTTGACTTTTTGGAATTAATTCTATAGCTGTCACTGTATAACCCTGGACCAGGCATTTCGTGATTTACCATATTGGAAAATGACAATAATAATAATAATAATATCCACCTCAGTTAAAAAATAAAATAAAATATTTAACCTGAATATTTTGCCATCTCCATAATACTATAAGTAGAGGACAGAAGATTAGTAAGTGAACTTGGTATTCTTCTCAAATATGACCAGCTATTAATATTTTACTGGTGAAACAAGTAGCAATTTAATTCATCTATTCCACAAAGTAGATAGTCTAAGCTATGAGAAAATACATTTTCCCATAGTACGAATAAAATTACCTGTTTTTGGGCGGGCCGCGGTGGCTCAGCGGGCAAAGTGCTTGCCTGCTATGCCGGAGGACCTCGGTTCGATTCCCGGCCCCAGCCCATGTAACAAAAACGGAGAAACAGAATACAATAAAACAAGAAAATGTTTAAAAATGTTTCCCTTTCTTCCTTCCTTCCTTCCTTCTATCCTTCCTTCCTTCTCTCTGTCTTTCCTTTAAAAAAAAAAAAAAAAAAAATTACCTGTTTTTAAAGGGAATAAAAATAATTTTTAAATTTATGAGTTGGCCTGCCAGCTTATTTTTTTTTTTTAATTGCTGTTAAAGGAGCACCATGCAAAGCCTGTGCTTCAAAGAGGACAGTTTTCTATCTGTCAATATGAGGGAGTTTTGAGAAATGTATCCTGAAATATATCTCCTATCAATCTAAGTACTTAATCTAAATGCACCTTTGTTGTAGGAGAATGGCTGAATTAACAACTCTTTTGGATTGGCTGTGAAAAACAGTTTTCATCAAACTCGAACCTAAACCTAACTGTTTTTTCTTCTTAATTTCAACAACATGACTAACACAGATGAGCACACTGACAAAAAGTTGTTCTGAAACTTCAATATCTATTACTCTGCATGTTCTGCTCCTTTTACTTTCTATTCCCTATCAGATTTATTTACCTTGCCATCTCCTATAAAAGAACTGCTTTTCTAATCATATGAAAATATCAACTATAGTCCAAAAGAGAGAGAACAAGGAATTTTAACCATTTTGAATATATGTAAGATGATAGTGTCAATGTCTACTTATAATAATTGTTACTTTAATTACATACACATATTTAAATTCTCTTAAATAATACAATGCATTACTATAAAAATATTGCTTTCTTTTAGGCTCTCATCTGCCCTCATTTTAGTTATATTATTAAATTCATCAACAGGATCAGTTGTTTAACTTAAGGCACTTTCTGAATCTGTGTGTGGGGTAGTCACTATGCGTTTTTCCACAGGTGAAGGTATACATTCCTATAACATTAAAACAGTTGTTGTTGATTTGAAAGAGAATAAAAACATATACTCCTGAGGCAAGAAATGCACACCTTTTAAAAGTAAGGCATGTTTATTGTATGCCTTTTAACTCTAGCCTTTAATGGTGTTTTTTATGCATGTATAATTGAGCTTATCATAACCATAATCTGTTTGGAGAGTAATAAGTATTGTCTAGAAACAGTGGATCTAAAGAGCCTTATTAGGTTCGTATCAGATTCTTTCTACTAGGAGATGAGCTTACCCAAAGAATCATCAGTCTTGATATCAAAACTCAAATAATCTGAGTCCTAAATTACTAACATGTCATCACTATCCAGTTATTTTCCCTTGTTTGCATCTACAGCAGAGCATCGAGGATAAATCTTGGGCCTAGACATTCTTTTGTTACTATGTTTTGTTACTGGTCACATCCCAAACTCCCTGGTTCAGTTACCATATCTTCAAAATGTATTTGGAGAAATGAGTCACACATAAGGCCATTTTGTGAAGATATAATAATGCACAGAATATTACTTTGAAAACAAGCAAGTTTGTAAATACAGCTGTGCTTTACAGGACGAGATGCTGTGGTTCACCTCCTGCCATGTGTTATTCGTTGATACCCAATTTTAGAACAGAATGGTCTTATGGTGACTTGCAAAAATGAGTAGATTTTAAAAGGAGAAAAAAAAGGTGGAGGAATGAAATAAAAGTAACATAAAGGCAGGGCAAGAGTAAATGTAAGGCTTAGATTAGCACCCAGACAAACGTGCCCTAAGGTTCTGTGCATTAGTTACTTCAGCCACAAATTTAGCTCAAATCTTCCCAACTGTCAGATCGAAAAGGAAAATAGGATTAGTTATAAGATTCATAGTGTGCATAAAGTTAAAACACAATTACTGAAGAGAATTACAGCTTTGCCTGCTGCTGAGACTGGAGAGAAATTTTTCCTAAGGGTCTTCCTAAAGTGTATGTTATATGATACATTGGTTTAGTGGTAGTCGTTCAAAGTTTCTTTGATTCTCACTTTCCTCTTGCATAGTTCTCAAACATCAGTTTTTCCTCCAGGAAATCGTTAAGAATTTAAATCACTGACTGTCATCCTGTTATCAATGTTTCATACAATAACTGCTGGAAGGATGGATTGCCAGAATATTTTCTACTTTCACTAGTCTTTTTTGCCAATGGATTTATATTAATCCTACTTTAATTAAGTCATTAATCAAGGCAAGGTTATACAGGTCTGCAATTTTCACAGCTCTATAGCTCTGATCTTTGCTGATTGTGATGTATGTAAACTAAGGCCTATTTCTACAGTATATAGATATTTTAAAAATTTTTTTTCCCTTGAAACTCAAATCTGATTTAGGGGATGTGCTTAAATCAATGAAACTGGTTCTTCAAAGGTAGGTAAAAATATGAGGGATATGACATTACCTTAATTGTTTGTCTAAGTTAGCCTCATTGTCTAGTTTATTAGCATTTCATACTTAGAAATTTAGAAAAGGATGGACATAGTAGGTGTTATTTGCAGTGATATATTGGTTAACCAGCCCTCAGGAAAACAATACAAAATAAATAAACAAAAAAACATGATTTTTTGTGCTTGTAGGTTTCCTTGCTAGAAATACTACCAGCTCAGTATATTTCAAGGTACTGATCACTTAATAATCATTTCACGTCAGACTTCTTCATCTGCTCTGACAACAACAGAGAAAATAAGTCCTGTCTTTCTTTCGCTTTTAGAGCTACTTAGCTTTGTAAAACAAATCAATTGTGATATTTCCATTTGCTCTTCGACATTTTAGTCACTGCCTTCTTCCTGTACTACATGTGAAGAAATGATAATTAGGCTGAAACCTTTTATTCAAACCTGTTTTGTTTTTAAAGAAGTAAATAAAATATAAAAAAGGGAAGCAGTTTGACAAAAGGCTAACCATGTGAAAATATTTGAAAGCAGAATTAATTGAAATGTAATCTCAACTATTCATGTTTAAGGAGCAAGCATTAAAGAGATGTCAAATATTCCTAATAATTTCTTAAATTTAGTGTGTTTTTAAAAGTAATTGTAATATTTTCTAGAGGAAATCAATGTAAAGTAATGATAGAAATGGTATTTAAAAGTTTATCAGGGTAGCTCTTATTCAGTGCTAAATTATTTTAAACAAAATTTAAATCACTGGTCTAGCAGTACCTTTTTTTTTTCTTACAAAACAATCCTTTTTATTTGATAAATGAAATATTGTTTTCTTCCAGAATGTTACGCCGCAATTTTTCCTAATAGAAAAGATCATAATTGAAATTAGAATCAGGAATACAATCTTTCAATGGGAATTTCAAAAGACATATGGAGGGAACTGGGAAAGGGGGAACATTAATTCACCATGTAAAAAATGACGTAGACTTTGAAGGAAATCCCTGAGATCAAGAGTGTGCAAAAACCTTAGAAAACATTTGGGTAAGGAAAAAGAGTGAGGGAAACAAGAATTGATAATTGGAAGTTGCATTTCACTAACAGCAGAGAATCTGACAAATTTTGGACAAGTACTGCCAGGAATTGTGACTTTCAGATGATAAAGTGACAAGATAACATTTATATTAAATGTAATTCTATCCAAAAACAAACAAGCAAACAGTGCAATGGATCATAATCCCCAAAGAAAGTGAGCATTTCATCTCAAAATACATAACAGTGAGTAAAGGGAATCTGGCTGTCTTTAGGAAGCTCACAGAAAAAGCAGAAAAGATTCTATGTTCAGTTGGAGCTACTGTTCAAGGGATCAAGAACATTTGAAAAAAAATGAAATTCTGACTGCAGAAGTATAGTTGTATTCAGAGAGCTTGATAAATCTCCACGGGCCTCACTGGTAAACTTAGACTTTCACTTACTCATATGTATTAGTAAAGCACTGTTCTGGCCACTATGAAACATGCGGTGGGTCTGACCTGGCTGTAGTGTTCAGTGAGACATATTCTGGTACTGCAAAAGAGTAATTGGTAGACAGCTGACAGAAAATTGTTGCGAGTGTGTTTTTTTAATGTAATTCAAAGTTGGGGAGGAGATATTTACTTTTTTTAAACATATCCTATAAAAATCATTATTCCCAGGATACTTACCTAAACAAATGGAGATGCCAGTTTTTTTTTTTCAATTTAGATAAGCAAAATAAAAGAACAAAGAAAATACGGGACTAATTCAGAGTTCAAAGTTATGCTATCACTTCTTTAGAAATTTATCTTTCTTATCCTCCTACCCAGCAGTGTAAACCCTCCGTGGAAAGAATAGCTGTCACTTATACATCTCACCAGAGGCAGTGAAAGTTTTCAAGACATTAGAGGAGTCTGGGAGTTTGCTAACTCTTGGAGGAAAGGTCACAGCTAAAGGAGGGAGGGGCTGCAGTGCTCCAGGGAGACAGAGTTGAGGGAAGAAGAGATGGAAGTAACCGGAGGAAGGATGTTGGACGGGATCAAGAAAAAGAAAGATAAGCCCAAAAATGTTAGGCAAGAACTAGATTATTAATGAGCTCAGTTTCATCTTATCACATAGACAAAGGATAAATGTTAAAATAAATGTGAGCAGGAGAGAAGATCACTTCAGAAGTTTTATGTAAAAGATGAAAGTGAGGATTCATACAGAAAAGGTTTTGAGTAATAGGAAGAACAGAAAATTTCAACATAGAAGGCCTGTACTCAAACCTCAGTTCTCCCAATGAATATATTAATAGTCCTTTCTAGTGTTTGGCCCAGGGACCATACCTCAATGTCGTTATTTCCCAACTCTTCCTTTTCCTGTTTAAGTCAGTACCACCTACTTTTATACCATGGATTTCTTCTCTGTCTCATCTCCCACCATCCCCAAGAATGGTGATCTACGATCTTCCTGGATAATTTTTGAGAACAAGAGCAGCAAGGATAATATCTTGAAAATATTGAATTAATGGAACTTTCATCCATCTGTAATTCATGTTTCCTCACAGTCATTTTGCCTAGGGGAGAAGAAGCATGGCACAGCAATTAAACTTAGATCTGAGTTATACTGCATAGGTCCAAATCGTGGCTATGCCCCTACGTAAGAAAACTCTTTATGGGAAAAAGGGATAATGCTAGTACTTCTACATTATGAGCACCAAATGAGTTTATTTTACTAAAACTCTTAGAACAAGATTGGTATATAAGAGACACATAAAATAAGGAGGAGTGTGGAGGGGGGAAAGCCTTCAAGAAGGAAAGGGGTAGACATAGGAGAAAACTGATCCAGACAGGAAGTGAAAGCAAAAAAAAAAAAAAAAATCACTTACTCTGTCACATAATGGACTGTGGGAAGAAGTGGTCTGTGTACATGCTTTGATTTCTTTCTCTTTTCCCACCCTCCCCCCAAGTCAATGAATGGTGAAGCATGTTAAAACACAGGGACTTTTGTTCTGGGTTTTCATTTGAGATTTTCCAGAGACTTTTCATAGAAGGCTCTGTGCCAATATGTAGAGCCTCATCAGAAAAAAATCTCTAACTGTGTGGTAGAAAGAGGACTGAGTTTAGCTCCTGGAAGCTACTTTTACTCCCACACTATATGAAAAATATGCAAGTTTCACAACATATCCCAAAGTTATCCATGTGTTTCTATGTGAGCAAGAGTGGTTCACAGAACCACTTGAGGCATTGGGGATTCTTTCAGCTTATTTAATGCCAACAATGCCAAAGATCAGCAAGTCAATCTAAATTTCTCCATATAGGTAGTGTTGGGTAATGACCTGGACTAAGACTATATCTTGACTATCTAAAATAAGACCTATTAGTCTCTCTTGGAACTTACTTGCAATTGCCCAAGTCCAGGACCCTGAAGGGGGTTTAGGTGGGGGTGGAGGACATGATTGTAGGCAAAACTACAGATTAATCTCATCAGACTTCTTGGAGTTTTGTTGACAGTAGTGTAAATTAAGTACTTTATGCATTTGTGGTGATTTGGAATTGCATGTTCCCCAGAAAATCATGTTCTTAAAACGAATTCATTCCTGTGGGTGTAAACCTATTGTAGGTAGGGCCTTTTGATTAGTATGTTACTTCAATTAAGGCTTGGCCCAGGATGGGTGTAATCCTCTTCCTCTAGTCCTTTATAAATTGGATGAACACAGAAAGAGAGAAATCCACAGAAGCAAAAAACTAAAAGCAACAAAACCCATAAGAGAATGGAGAGACCAGTAGACACTGCCATATGCCTTGCTGTGTGGCAGAGGAGCCCAGCATTGCTGGCAGCTGGTCTTCAGGAAGAAAGCGTTGTCTTGATAATACTTAGATTTGGACTTGTTCATGGTTTATCAATTACCATCATTAAAGTCAGTGCATTTCATGGTATCTGTTTTGAATAGTTTAGCAAACTGAAACAGTATACTTGATCTCAGGCTTTACAGTCAGATTAATTAGAATGGCCAGTAGAGTGGCATACTCCTGTGATTTTTTTTTTTTTAATTCAGCCAAGAAAATATAAGGCTCAGAGATAAAATGTAAAAGACAATCCACCAAAGGCCCTGAGCACTATTGTACATTCTTTCTGGGTATGCCAAGAATGCAAGACCCTGAATGCTCCTTACCTGGGCCGTTTCCCAGAGTTGAGTTTGTAGGAAACAACCTTGAAGAATGATCTAACGTGTTCTTCTAAGCAAAGAACAGGTTTTTTCCTGCTTGGTCAAAAGCTCAGCCTTTCTTAGCAATGACATAACTCCATTGTTTGTGCAGCATCTACCTAGGCGCCTCCACATTGCAATCATGGAGTTTGGGGGAACGTGGGGAACTGAAGTCAACATCATGCTCATGCTTGCTGTGTCATGAGTAATTAAGTCCTTTTTCTATGACCTGAGAATCTCACATCTTCAGTCAACATCCATGAACCTGGCTTGTTAGCGTGAAAGATGGGAAAATCCCAGACTCTTCACAGTTCTTGATAAACACTCAAATCTGTGGGTTAAAAGTTAATCTTATTAATGATATATGATGATACTGAGTAAAACATTATTTAGGAGACTCAACAGATATTTTATGATATTTGACTGGTAAATTAAATCTATCACTTAGGCCTTTTTCTTTACAACAGAAATTTATTTCTTTAAGTTCATATTAAAATCTAAATGTATTAGTCTTCTATTGTTGCTGTAAAAAGTTATACAAGTGTAGTGTCTTAAAAACAGCACAATTTTAGTATCTTACGGTTTATAGTGCTATAGGATAAAAGCCCGGCATGGACCTCCCTAAGCTAAAATTGTACCAGTCACCCTGCATTCATTTCTGGAGGCATTAGAGAAGAATTACTTCCTTGCCTTTTCCACTTCTAGGGGCTGTCCATATTCCTTGACTTTTGTTGCCTTTCCTCCATTGCTAAAGTCAGTAACATTGCATCTCTCTGGCTATTCTTCTTAATTATATCTCCATCCAATCACAGCCAGGAAAGGTTTTCCAATGTTAAGAATTTATGTGGTAAGATTGGGTCCTCCCAGAAAATCCCAGATAATCTCCCCATTTCAAGATCCGTAATCTCCTAGAACCTTAACCACATCTACAAAAGTCCTTTTTGCCATGTAAGCTAACATATTCATGAGTTCTGGGGGTTACAACATGAACATCTTTGCAAGGGATTTATTCTGCCCACCACAGTTGCTTTTTCCTTCTTAAAATATTTATCAGGTATTGATTGTCTCTCAGAATCAATTTTATCCTTTTTGTCATTCATAACCAAATGAATCCAGTTGTCTCTGTGAAAATGGATCTGGGTCCTTTGAATATTTTTCTTTTGATAGCTGACACGATGTTAAATTTTGTCAGTATGGGGCACTGGAGACATAGCAAGAGGAAAGAGTGTTGCTTCTAGTTCTTGTCTGCTCCCTTGGCAGTCTCCTGCAGCGTGGGCTTCTTCAACATTCAGGTCCTGCTGAACACATGCCTCCTCTAGCCTCTGGCTCTTGCGGCAAAAATGGCTTTCCAAGGGTCCAGCACTTACAGCTCAGATCACTTCTCTAGCCCTAGGGTCCTAGAGCCCTTGCAGTTTCTTCAGCACTAGGCTTCTGTAACACTTGCTTTTTCCCCAGGGCTCAGGTCTTCTAGTGCATGCCAGCTAGCAGCAAGATATCCAGCAGCTTCCCCCAGAATCCTCTCTAGGATTTCTTTTTAGTGGGCTGCTTCCAGTGAGAAACTTTCCAGTGAAAAGCTTTCCGCAGAACCCTAGAGAGCAAGTTTCAAGTAAAAACCAGAAGGGGGACTTCTTGTGCCTTTTGCCAAATAATATCACAGTTACTTCCTTGCTATCAGAGACTCATGGTACTATATCCTCTTCAACATGGGCTGGATCTCAGGCTTGGGGAAAGATGTTCTTCTTGGACACTCTATCTGAGCTCTAGGAGTAGTGTCTATCATATATTTTTTATATAAAATTGTTATGTTATTACTATATTTGTTGGAATTCTATACATGTTGGAATGCTTTTTACGTTCTATTAGCCAATCCCTCCTCATTTTGACCCCTGAAATGCTTTAAAAACAAAATTAGCATGGGGCCAGCAGCATATTGACCTCGATTCTGATAACTTTGCTAAAAAAAGTTGCATCATCCAAAGATCAAAATGCTGTGTGTTTAGTGGACCACTCATACCAAATGATTTTTCATGCAAGTAGTAATTGTTTGTTTATAGTAACTTAATGTTTTTTCAGCTTAAGTCTGCAAGAGTTTCCATGCCAATGTGTTATTTCTACATTCTTGCCCTATAAGAGTTGGTATTTCAGTTTGCTAAAGGTGCCAGAATGTAATATACTAGAAATGGATTGACTTTTACAAAGGGGATTTATCAAGTTACAAGTTACATTTCTAAGGCCATAAAATGTCCAAATTAAGGCGCCAAGAAGAGAATACTTTCTTAGAGGAAAGGCAACTAGCATCCAGGTTTCCTCTGTTACTTGAAAAGGCACATGACAATGTCTGCTGTCTTTCTCTCCTGGCTTTTGGTTTCAAACAGCTCTCTCAGCTCTTGTGAGTTTTTCTTGCTTCTCCCCAGGGCATTTTCTTTTCTTAGCCTCTCTTGGCTTTCTCTGATAAAGGGCTCAAAGAAAGGACTAAGATACACCTTGAATAGGTGGCATCACTCCACTTTAGTGGAGTTCTTAATGAAGAGAAAAAAAGACAGTAAACAGTCAGAGAGCTCAGTCACAGAGAGTAGAGAGATGACAGATGCTTGACACATTGAGATAGAAAATACCTCAGGAGATGCTAAGCTAAGAGATGAAATCCAGAGCTTGCCTTGAAGAAGCTAAAGAGGATTCACAGATGCTTGAAGAAAGAAATAAACTCTGTCAGAAGACAGAAGGACCTACAGGAACTGAGAGAGCCATTTTGGAAACCAACCCAGGAGAGAAGGGCCAGCTGACATTGCCACGTGCCTTCCCATAGGGTAGAGAAACCCCGGAGGCAATCAGTCTTTATTGAGTGAAGTTATCCTCTTGTTGATGCCTTAATTTGATCATTTTCATGGCCTTAGAACTATAAATTTGTAACTTAATAATTCCTTTTTGTAAAAGCCCACCCATTTCTGGTATACTGTATTCCATTACCATTAGCAAGCCAAACCAGTACCCTATTATGAATACCATGAGTTGGTGTGGTACATTTGTTATAATTGTGAAACATTTTTATAATTATACTATTAACTATAGTCCATTGTTTACTCTAGGGTTCACTGTGTTGTACAGTCTTATGAGTACATTTTAAAGAAGTTTTATTGTAGTACAACATACACAATCTAACATTTCCCTTTTAACCACATCTGAATATATATTTCACTGTTGTTAATTCTGATCAAAATGTGCTACCATAACCATCAAAACTTATCCATCATTCCAAATAGAAACTCTGTACATTTTCAGTCCAACACTATTCCCTAACTCCATCCCACCTCCTGGTAATATTTGTTCTAGATTCTGACTGTATAAATTTCTTATTCAAATTCTTCCTTCCCAGGGAGATTATTCAACATTTGTCCCTTTGGGTCTGGCTTATTTCATTGAACATAAAATCTTCAAGGTTCATCCATGTTGTTCTTTTTTAAGGCAAATAATATTTCATTGTGTGAATACACCCCATTTTGTTTATCCATTCATCAGTTGATGGACATTTAGGTTGCTTTCATCTTTGGGCAATTGTTAATAATCCCACCATGAGCATCAATGTGAAAATATCTGTACAACTCCTTGCTTTTAGTTCTTTGGGGTATATACTAAGAAGTGAGACTGCTGGATCATGTGGTGATTTTATATTTAACTTTTTGAGTAGTTGCAAATCTGTCTTCCACGATAGCTGCACCATTTTACATTTCCACCAGCAATGAATGACTTTTCCTATTTCTCCATAATCTCTCTAATATTTATAATTTTCCATATGTTTAATAGTAGTCTTTCTGAGAGGTATCAAATGGCTTTTCATTGAGATTTTGACTTGCCTTTCCCTAATGGCTAATGATGTTGAGCATATTTTTGTGTCGCATGTTTTTTGGCCATTTGTATATCTTCTTTCAAGAAGTATCTATTGAGGTCCTTTTTGCCCATTTTTAAATTGAATTGTACGTCTTTTTGTTGTTGGATCAAAGGATTTCTTTATATATTCTGGATATTAAACCCTTATCAGACATGTGTTTTCCAATGGGAACACTCTATGTTTGTCAGCATAACTGTTTTCCCTCAATATCTTCAATGTGGTGGGCAGGGAGATTTCTTTGGATTTATTTCTTTTACTTTTGGTCAGTGTTCTCCTGAATAAAAATAATAGTGTAAGAGTAGACATGCTAACAGGTATCCCTAGGAGGCAGTGTTTTGGAAATAAACTTATTTAATGTTCTAATTAATAATCAGGAACAGAGAAAAAACTGGCCTTTAATGAAATATCTAGCATTACTCAAAAATACACTATCAGGGATAGACAAACCATAAAAATCTCAAAAATATAAACAAAACTGATTCATACTTTGCACACAAAACAGGGTAATCTAAATAAAATTAAAATGGTGTTCCCATACTATCAAAGGGAACAATAAGCTTAGGAAAGAAATTGTTATGCATGATAGGTTTGAAGGCTAATATGCATGTACATTTTTGTAATAAATGATTTTTTGTTGTTATTGAAGTCTTGTTTGTTTCTTTTCTTTTACAAAACTTTAAAAAATATAAAGAAATGTCTGTATATGGATTCTGGGAAACCATTTGATGGCCATCAATTCCTTCCCCCTATAATCAGTGTCTGAGAGTTTGAATTCCCCATAGCCTCCAAAATTTGATATTATCAAACATTTAAGGTTTTTGTCAATCTGATAAGTGGAAAAATGAAAATGATATCTTATGGTTTTAGTTTATATTTTCCTATTTATTAATGAGTTTGAGTATCTTTTTTTGCCCTCACTGGCATTTCATATCACTTCATCTATGATTTTGCCCATTTTTATGTTAGGTTTCTTTATTATATGTATTTTTTATTTAGTTTGCATGTCTAGGAAGTCAAACCACGTCATATGTATTGTAAGTACTTATTGAGTGTACAGTGTATATGTTTTTTAAATTTTGCTTATAAATTCTTTTGTCATACAATTTTTAGTGTAATTATTAAATATATTTCTTTTCACTTATTTTTTTTGTTTCTGCTTAAGATGGTCCCCCCTTTCCTACATCAGACAACTGCTTTCCTAAATTTTCTCCTAACTTAAACTAGATCCATTAGACTTCTAAAATTTATTTGTTTTTGCATAAATATGCTTTTAGTATTTGTGAGAGTAAGAGGCATGACAATGGCTCCATGTGGCCTAATATGAAGAATATAAACTTGTTTATGAACCATGTCAAGGGACCAAGATTCTGTTCCAGGCTCTGCTTTAGCTATGTGATGTTGGGTGGTATGTTTACCTTCTCAGGGCCTTAGTTTACTAAAATAATACCTATCTACATCTATAGCACTAGATTATCTCAAACAGAGCCATCCCTGGAGTGTGTGGGTGCTCCAGGGACATATTTATTGGGGGATCCTATCTATATTAACAATTTAATTTACCTCACATCAGCCTGTTAGTCACTATCCTACCTGCCCAATCCCACATGACCCTTCAAAAGGAATAAGGTGCTCGTCAGTGGGGAAAATCATCCATGGGCATGAGGCTAAGAGCTCCGATGGTCAACCCATAAAATGAGTAAGGTAGAGGGTCAAAGTGTTCTTTGAAAGGAAAAAATGGGATCCTGACCCATGTGGGTCAGCTAAGAGTGTTTTTCCAGAAACTGGCATTGCCAGTTCTAGGTTGTAATAGGAACTCTGGAAATTCTAAGGAAAACTCTTCAAAGCAAACCACCTCCCTACCTTTCCTATGTCTAAGAACATTTATGATCTCAAAGCTTTTTCTCTGACGATCTAGTGAGGGCATTCTCATGAGGGCATTCAAATGAAGGCATGAATATATGTGATCTTATTCCTTCATTTAAAAGCTCAATTTTGAGTAAAATAGAGAGAGCCCTCCTCCACCATACACACTTATTTTTTTTTTTACTGGAAATCTTCAAAATTCTTTATACTTTGAATACTTAATAAGCTATGCTGTCCCCTACGGTAGATTGAAATATATACCCCAATTTAGACATGTTCTTAATTTGTATTCCTGCGGGTGTGAAACCATCGCAAACAGGCTCTCTTGATGATACTATTTTAGTTAAGATGTGGCCCAACTGCAAGAAGTTCACTGGCTTCCAAGAGTTCTTTTTAAGCAGAAGACATTCCAACATAGTCAGAGAAGGCCACAGAGAGGAGGCAGAAGCCAAAGCAGAACCCAGAAAGGAAAGGAGAAGACATCACTGTGTAATATGAGGCAAGAATATGAGCAAAGGAACCCAGCACCAGAATGAACAGATTTTGGGGAGAAAGCAAGCCTTGCTGACAGCTAGATTCTAGACTTCTCCTAATCTCGAAACCACGAGCCAATAAATTCTTATTGTTCAAGACAAACCACTGTGAGGTATTTATTATAGTAGCCTGGCAAACGACAACCCATTTTGAATAAGCTGTAATGCTTGTGGGAAAAAGCCAGCTAGGGCTGGCAACTCTGGAGACATTGCCAGTTATAAAGCTACTCAGCACATGTTCATTTGTGTTATGGACTCAGAATAGAATTACAAAGGACTAGAGAGAAATCTGAACAAAAAATATTGGTGATATGTATCATTTCATTAAATAAATTTGATTTTTACACTTGGAAGTGTTTCTGAAAATCAATTAGTCTTGTGAAGTAAATGGAAAGATGGAATTTAGAAACCTTCTTAACTTGTTTCTGATTAACACTGAGGGGCTTTCCAAAATGATCAAAAGCCTGAGGTTTACTTCATTTGCTGTTTGTTTTTGCATTCCTATACTCACATTTCCAAATGAATTATTTGATCTCACTTATTTAGTCATCTGCTTGGATTCATATCTTCTAATCAAAATTCTTATGTATATAACTATAACAGTAATTGTCTCTCCATTTAAAAAAAAAGAAAGGCTGTACAATTGGTACTTTCAAGAAGCTTATAAAATCTCAAATATTGATTTCATGTGACTAAGAGCTAAGCCTTTCCTATAAAATGTCAGAAACACACTGTCTACTCAGGTCATTTGACAGTCTGTGTGTGTCCTTTTTCAAGTTTTTGCCAGAGTACGACTTTTCACCTTCACCGTTCACACTCCAGAATCTATTCAACTTGAACAAAGTGCTTATTTATCAACTGAGAGCTGTCACTTAGATGGTACAGATAGATAGATAGTTAAAGTGCCAAAAATATGCTGGATGCTTGATGAAAGTTTTCTTGCCTGAAGACAATTCAGTTGAACATATATTGTATTAAAAATAAGCTATTGACTTTTGAATGATCCATCTCTCAGGCAGAGAATAATATGACCCTCTGAGCCATACACTTTATTGTTGTGGCTACATTCATAGCTGATCATGAGCTCACTGGAAGAGGGAATGCTGTAATTCTGAAAGCTCAGATTTCCTTGAAAATATTCACTGATCTCAGTATTTGGTGGCAAAAGGGGGGGGGGGTCTCTTAAAGTGGCACTTATAAGTACAGCTGCCTTCCCTGTGGTGTCAGGGTGGCAACTGAGATGACTTCCTAGATACAAATATCTTTGAGTAGAATAAAGGGGCAAAGATTCCTGAAAAAATTTGAAACACTACAGCTTATTTACAAGTACATTATCTCCTATTTCTTTCATTCACCAACATTATTATTCATTCACCAACATCTATTTAAGTACATTATCTATCAAATGATTCCCCTATTCTGATGTTCCTCCCATGTATTCCCTTCCTATCCGTGTTTGTCAGGGTTCTCTAGAGAAACAAAACCAGCAGGAGACATCTGTAAATGTGAGACTTATAAAGGTGTCTCACACAACCGTGGGAATGGAAGTCTCCAAAATCCATAGGGCAGGATGAGAAGTTGGAGGCTCCGGCAAAGAGTTTGGATGAACTACACAGGATAGAATTGCTGACTAAAGAAGGAGTTCCTAAAAGCCTTAACAGATTGAATTATTTCATTGGGGGACACGCCTTAGTTGACTGCAAATATAATCAGTCACAGATGCAATCAACTGACTGATGATTTAATACACAAGCCTTCCAGTTTATTAATCAGTCATGAAATATCCCTGAAGCAATGTTATGGCCAATGCTTGCCTGACCAGACAACTAGGCATAATCACTTGGCCAAGTTAACACCAGAATTCAATCATCACAGTCCACCCCTTGTCAACTTGACAGCTATACATATCACCTTGAAACATGCTTAATTTTCAAATAGAACACAATAACAGATATATGTTTCACCTAACAATTTTCAACTGTCTTCCATACAACAGAAATGCACTATATATCTCCAGAATAGGGTGCTAGTCTTTAGATAACATTCAGTCTTAAACTTCATATCCTATGACTTAAATATAATAACATGAGCAATACACCTTATGTCATATGATAAGAGGAAAATAAGATATTTGCATATGTACAAATGCAAGCATACTCATAATAAAACAGGGGAGGATATTCATACAATCACAGTCTCATTTCTATAACTGATCACATGGTCATATACCCATTCCATGTTCCCATTACCCTCAGCAAGCACTTCAGCTGGCCACGGTTCTTTTCCAGTTAGGGTGAGCCAAACTTTCATTTCTGAAGTTTCTGGTCCATTGATAATCCTGCCTGAATTGGGTTGTTGCAATGTTCCATTGACTTTAATCAGAGGGCACTGTAGTACTAAGTGACACCATAGGGAATCTCCTGCATTCCAAGAAAACACTTCTTTACCCCCACTGTGTAGTTGCAGGTCTATTTCCCCTTTGTAGTCAGGATCAATCACCCCAAACAGAACAGTAATCCCTTTTCATGCCTGATGATTCAGTGGCATGAGAAGCCCAAAGTGGCCAGGTGGCAGCCTTAACTTCCAGTTCAGTAGAATCATTGTTCTATCTCTTGGAAGGAGATACATTACTATTTTTGGAACTAAGACCTGTAGACCAGAAGAGCTTAAGGTTTCAGGGACAGGAAGCAAAAATTTTCCTTCTTGATCACTACATGTGATAGTGAGTGGTGCCACTCCTGTTTCTACCCCTTGATTCCTGGACCCCTAAATCCTGGCTATGGAAGAAACAGCACCATACAGTGGATACTGATTCAGAGAATACACAGCCTCCTGGAAACCACTGCCTCAGCCCTGCACGGTATTGCCACATAGTTGGCACCATAATTGGGTCTTCAAAATACCATTCCACCATTCTATCAACTCAGCTGCCTCTGGATGATGGGGAACATGGTAAGACCAAATAATTCCATGAGTGTGTGCCCATTCCTGCACTTCATTTGCTGTGAAATGGGTTCCTTGATCAGCAGCAATGCTGTCTGAAATATTATGATGGTGGATAAGTCATTCTGTAAGTCCATGGATAGTAGTTTTGGCAGAAGCATTGTGTGTAGGGAAGGCAACCCATATCTAGAGTATGAATTGTCCAGTTAGAACAAATTGCTACCCCTTCCTTTATGGAAGTGGTCCAATATATACAACCTGCCACCAGGTAGCAGGCTGATCACCTTGGGGAATGTTGCCATATAGGTATTGAGTGTGGGTCTCTGCTGCTGGCAAATTGTGCAATCAGCAGTCACCTTAGCCAGGTTGGCCATGGTGAGTGGAAGTCCATGTTGCTGAGCCCATGTGTAACCTCCAGTCCTACCACCATGCCTACTTTGTTCATGAGCCCATTGGATAATGGCAGGAGTGGCTGAGGATAGAGGATGACTTATAACCACAGGATGGGTCATCTTATCCACTTGATTATTAAAACCTTCCCCTGCTGAAGTCACCCTCTGGTGAACATTCATATGGAACACAAAAAACTTCATGTTCTTTGCCCACTCAGAATGGTCTATCCAGACACCTCTTCCCCAGACCTCTTTGTCACCAATTTTTCAATCATGCTCCTTTCAAGTTCCTGACCATACAGCCAAACCATTAGCAACAGCCATTGAGTAACTATTCAAATGCACCTCTGGCCAATTTTCCTCCCAAGCAAAATGCACTGCTCAAAGTTTCGCCCACTGGGATGATTTCCCCCTCACCACTGACCTTTAAGGACATCCTTTAAGGCTCAAGTGTTCTCTTCCCCAGTTAAGTGACTGTAGGGAACTCCCCAAGATGCCCTAGCTGTGGTCTGGGAAAGAGAAGGTAATGTGTCAGGAGTGGGGACCATGGCTATTTGGGCCACTTTCTCATGTAACTTATTTATACCTTCAGGACCTGCTTAAGCCCTATCTCTAATATACCATTTCCATCTTATGATGGAGTGCTGTTGTGCACATCCAACTTTATGGCTTGGTGGGTCAGACAACACCCAGCTCATGATAGGCAACTCCAGTCTCATAGTAACTTGGTGGCCTATGGTTAAGTGTTCAGTTTCTACTAAGGCCCAGTAGTAGGTTAAAAGCTGTTCCTCAAAAGGAGAGGGATGGTAAGGCTTTGCTCCAAAATACCGAGGGTCAGCATTTTGATTTTCCTTTAAGGGCTTGCCTAAGGCTCCAGACAACATCCCTATTTCCCACTGACATTTCCAGCACAATTGGATCTGCTGGGTTATATGGGCTAAGTGGCAGAGCACTTTGCATGGCAGCCTAGACATGTTGCAAAGCCTCCTCTTGTTCCTGTCCCCACTCAATACTAGCAGTTTTTCTGGTAACTCAGGAAATGGGCCAGAGTAGCACATCCAAATGAGGAACATGTTGTCTCCAAAATCCAAAGAGGTCAATTAGGTATTTTGTCTCTTTTTTGGTTGTAGGAGGGGCCAGATGCAACAGCTTATCCTTCACCTTAGAAAAATATCTCGCCATGCCCTATACCACTGGACGTATAGAAATTTCACTGAGGTGGAAGTTCCTTGCAGTTTTGTTGGATTTATCTCCCATGCCCTGAACCACAAATGCCCTATTAATGCATTAGGGTCATCTAGAGTAATTGCTACTTCTTGCTCATTAGGTCCAATCAGCACAAGATTATCAATATAATGGACCAGTGTGATGTCTTGTGGGAGGGAGAAATGATCAAGGTCCCTGTGGATAAGATTGTGACATAGGGCTGAAGAGTTGATACACCCCTGAGGCAAGACAGTGAAGGTATACTGCTGGTCTTGCCAGCTGAATACAAACTGTTTCTGGTGGTCCTTACTGACAGCTATTAAGAAAAAACTATTTGCCAGATCAATAGCTGCATATCAGGTACAAGAAGATGTGTCCATTTGCTCAAGCAATGATACCACATATGGAACAGTAGCTGCAATTGGAGTCATCACAAGGTTAAATTTATGATAATCCACCATCATCCACCAGGTCCCATCTGTTTTCTGCACAGGTCAAATAAGAGAATTAAATGGGGATGTGGTGGAAATCACAACTGCTATATCCTCCAAGTCCTTAAGAGTGGTACTAATCTTGCAATTCCTGCAAGAATATGGTATTGCTTCTGATTCACTATTTTGCTAGGGAAGGGCAGTTCTAGTGGCTTCCACATGGCCTTTTCTACTGAAACAGCCCTCACTCCATGAGTCAGAACCAATGTGGGTATTCTACCAGTTGGTGAATATGTTGGTTCCAATTATGCATCCTGGAACTGGGAAAATGACCACTGAATGGTTCTTGAGACCCACTGGACCCACTGTGAGGTAGATCTGAACTAGAACTCCATCAATCACCTGACCTCCATAAGCCCCTACTCTGATTGGTGGACAAGAGTGATGTTTTGGTTTTCCTGGAATTAGTGTCCCTTCTGAGCCAGTATCTAATAATCCTTGAAATATCTGATCATTTCCTTTTCCCCAGTTCACAGTCACCCTTGTAAAAGACCATAGTCTCCTTAGGGAAGGCTAGGAGGAAGGTTAACAGTGAAAAATTTGGGGCAGTGTAAAAGAGTCATTCCCCAAAGGTACCTGACCTCCCCTCATTAGAGGGTCTCTGGGTCTGTAAACTGCCTCAAGTCTGGGAATTGGTTAAAGGGACTTAAGTCTCTGTTTTTGTAATTCAAGTTAGACTTATGTTCACTTGACCTAGAATTCTGCTAATACAGCTCAAAGAAGAATTTAGTAGACTACCCATCTACCCTACTTTTAAGTACTCCATAATGTACCAGCCAATGCCTATGAGTTGATGATTTTGACTGCTGCTTTGAGTCTGCTGTCCATTAAGGTGGCCACACCAACCTTGTCTATGTAATTAACTGTCACCACATGGCTTCTGCCAATTTGGGATCCAATCATCCCCTATTGTGCTTAAGGATTCCAGCTCAGTGACAGCAGTTACCACACTAATATCTGATCTACAGAGGAGGGCAACTACAGAACTCTTCAGGGACAATGGAGCTAGTCTCATAAATTTATTTCTCAGGATTTTGATAAAAGATATGTACTCTGGACATTCCTGGGGTGTGTGAGCAGGTCTTCCATAATAAATCCATTCTAACATTCCCATCTCTCTAAGCCTCTGGATCCCCTCATATTATACCAGAGCAGTACTGGCATTTCAACCTCAGGTAATGTCAGCCAACTTTGGAGCCGTGTTTCAGCCAACCATTCAAAAATGCCCCCCCCCCTTTTTTTTTTGCCCTTTCTAAACCCTCAAGCTAGAACATTGAATGCAGAATCTCTGCTTAATGGAGCCATATCAATAAATTCAGCTTGATCCAATTTTATATTCCTTCCTCCACTATCCCATACCCTTATTATACATACTCATACATATTCCCTTGAATTCTGCATATATGGATTGGAAAACTTATGCAGTTCTGTTGGAGTATAGCATACCTCTTCAGGGGTCACACTTTGTACTTCATCTTTTGAGGCCTGTTGGGACTTTAGTCTAGTTATAGGCTTTGAAGAAAAGAGGGATGGTGGGGGTGGTTTCTGAAAAGAAATAGAAGTGTATTTCAAGACAATTACTTCAGAGCATTCTGTTGCAGCTTCATCTGGTGAAACAGGATTAGTAACTCCACATAGTAGAGTGAGGGCTGTTTCCCCAGGGGAGGTGGTTACAGAGTTAGCAGGCACTGAAGGGTTAATCTCTTTAGGTAGAGGTTGGATGGCAGATTCCTTTAGACAGATTGGAGGCTGGGAAGATGTTTTATCAGGGCAGCCCATTACAGGTCTATCTGTCAAAGGCTCAGCAGATTCCAGAGATTCCATCTCTCCATCACCATCATTATCAAGCCATGTATCTCCATCCCAGTTTTCAGAATCCCATTCTTTTCCAATAAGTCTTTATGTTAACAGCAGACACCCAGCAAGGTTGAAATTTTAGTTTACATTGTATATCTGCTACTCACACAATGAGTCTCTGTGTCTGTTTTTCATAAGATCTAAAGTCTGTGAACACAAGAAATAAGGTTTTCTTTCAGAGCAAACATGAAAACTTACATCATTCATACATTGCTGAAGTTGCAAATTTGAAGCCTTCAGCTCATCCCTTTCTCTCACCACTATATCTAGTGTATCTAACAACAACCAGCCAACATCATTCAATTCCACAAAACTCTGTAAAGATTTCAAAAACACTCTCACCCAGAGCCTTGCCTCATATGAGCATATAATTGACAGAATCTAATGGTGATATTTTGAGTATCTCTTTTGCCCACTACCCCATGGACTGTCAGTGCCATCCCGATTACTGGAAACAGAGTCATTAGTGCCTCTGAGTCTAAAGTAGGAAACCAATTATAAAAACCCACTTTTAAGATTCTGTTTCTCAAGAACCACCCCTAGTAAGAACTGTGCTTATCAGGGCTCTCTAGAGAAACAGAACCAACAGAATATATTTGTAAATATAAGATGTATAAAGGTGTCTCACATAAGTGTGAGAATGTAAGGATTCAAAATCTGTAGGGAAGGTTGTGAAGCTGGTGACTCCAATGAAGGATATGGATGAACTCCACAGGAGAGACTTGCTGGCTGAAGAAGGAGTGTGTCTCTCTTCTCCCTTGAAAGCCTCAACTGATTGGATTATCTCATTGGGGGAGACACGCCTTAGTTGATCACAGATGTAATCAGCCACAGATGCAATCAACTGACTGATGATTTAACACAAGCCTTCCAGTTTATCTATCAGCTATGAAATATCCTTGCAGCAAAGGTCTGGCCAGTGCTTGCCTGACCAGACAACTGGGCATAATCACTTGGCCAAGTTGACACCAGAACCTATCTATCACACTACCGAAAGTATGTTGCTCCTTTAAATTATAAGTGTCTTCATAGAATGTCTTGTATATTTTTTAGAATTCTAGAATGGTACCTCCCTTTATTAAGCATTTTTGTAATTTCTCAATGAATGTTCAAGGGAGCTGCCTTTCTGCTTCTTTTTGACTCCCTGCAGGTTCCATTGTTTCAAGATCAATTGCTGTTGCACAGTGAATCATCATTAATAAGAATAGCTGTCACTTATTGGCATATAATAAACTGTCAGTTACTGTGCATAAATTAATTTTTACAAAAACCCTATGGAAATGCCATCTTTATTACTGCTGTTTTACAAATGAGTACAAGAGGCTCATGGAGTTTACATGTCTTATTCAGTGTTGCCTATCTACCAAGTGGTGTAGCACAGACTTGAAAGCAGATAGTCTGACACCAGAATCTGAGTTTAACCTCTTTGCTAATAGAGAAATATGGCCCTGGGCCAAGTTGAAGGAATGGGATCTTTGAGTGAGGACCCATCATAGGTCTATGATGTCATCTGCAGAAGACTCTGCATTGCAGGGCCTCTGAAATATGAGAAAATTCCAACTCTGCAGAGGGACTTTCAGAAGGCATCCATCATCCATAAACTTGGCCTTATATACCTTGGTCTTTGGTGCATGCCAGATTTGTGTGCTGATTAAATACTCCATGCAGAATCAACTTGGGATTTATTAAGAGCATACATAGAGTCTGCATAAAATGAAAGGTTCATTATAACCACTTCAAGAAATTTCTGACTCTAGGAATCTATGCTGTGTTTTGCATCAGTCAAGTCAACAGATTTTAAGTTGCCAACTGTTAAAAAAATTAATGATAATGGACAATAAATAAAATTATGTAAATAACTGTTTGACCCAGTTTATTGTCTCCCTTACATTGTCTGTAACCTTTTTTTCATTTTCACGTGTTTCTCCTTAACTTTATAGGAACTAAAATGTCACAAAACCGTACTACTCCAAATAATAGGGTAGTAGCATCAATGCCTTTGTCTCACTAATATGTATCCTATCATTACCCCTGCCCATCCTTAAATGGGCATCAAAGTTTAACCAGGATAAAGGCTTCCCTGTCTAGCTTTACCTGGACTAGCTGGAAAAAGGACAACTCACTCTTTTTCAAGCTACTCATACTCAGGCTGATGCATATTTTTATTTTCCATTCCTTTTGCATTTGGGCACTTACACACCATTAAGAGACTTGGTAGGCATTTCTTTTCACATACTGTCAGATAGGATTATGGTAATTGGCATGCAAACCTTCAATGAAGCAGTTTTACAAAGTATCTTGTGACAAATGGGATTCACAAGTGTTAGATTATGTATTCACACATAAACTGGCAGTAATGAACCCAGAAAAAGGAAAGCAGGAACTATTAGATTTTCTGGCAAGCTTTGCTAATACATCTCTGGTTGTCTAAATGGCAAGCTAACCTCGATTTTTTTTTTAACTTCAAGCTGGATAGTGAGACTAACGTTATTAGCATGTTGGAAGACACAATAAATAATGTTTGATCAATTGTGTACAGGGTTCTCCATTACAGAATGAAAATAAAATAAAATAAAAACAATCAGGAGAGGTCCCTCCTACTTCTCTCTTTTAGGAACATCTTCAGCACCCCAGTGGTACAGAGAGAAGGTAGGAAACCAAACCTTATCATTCCTCCAGCAGGATCATCTAACTTGAGTATTTTTACCCATCCACAGTTTCTCATTGGCTTTTAGACTACCCTGATACATTTTTCCACATGCTATACGTCATGAAGAACTTGGACATGGAAAATTTCATGGAGAACTTCTGAGAGATTGCTATTTTCCCTAGTTTGCAATGCTGATGCAAGTTTTATTCCTATAATTCTTCCTTTATTTTTTATATTTGGTTGTTCATCTTAAAAATACACATGTGCTTATATTTTAATCTACAAGAAAGTGTCTTTTTCTCTAGTCCTACATTATTCAGTGCCACCTTTACTGGAAATCTTTCTCTGATTCTGGGACATAGAGAATTGTACTACCTTCTGAATCTATCAGACTACCTATCATATCATTTTGTAATTATTCACATAAATATTTGTCTTCTGCTACCAGACTGATAGCTCTTCCAGGAGAATAATCATGTCACATTCATCTTACATATACTGTTGGATCTGAAAATATTTTGATGATTGAATGAATGAATGAGAAATTTATTGCAAAATTTAGGAAAGCATTTTGACAGTGATTTTGATATTCTTCATATACATTAACAGTCATCCGAGGTCAGTGTTAAAAAAAATCAGTTGTATAATTATGTGAGTGAAAAACATAATACAAACTATTTTATCTCAACATATGATTTGTCGGTTAACTTTTATTCCTTTCATGTATAAAATACATTTCCCTCAGAAGAAAACATTACTATAAAGAAACTAGACAAGAAACATATCTTATGAATACATTTTACACTTTTAGTAAAAATTGCTCTATAAGCAGTTATTGCTGGTAGAATGGAAGTGAGAGTCTTTTTCCAACATTAATTGCTAGTCAAATATCACAGGAAAAAGTAGCGGAAGAAATGGTATAAAATTGAAACTTGAAACCCAGCTTTTTCTGTATACTATTGGCCCACTTCCATAGGCATGCATGTTTCTTCTCACAGTTACAAATTCCAGGGGAACGCCTTTAAAAAATTGTAGATCTAGTATAGTAAGAGGAGATAGAGGCTTTTATTTGTACTCAGAGAAAATGGAAAGAGAGCATGAGGAAAACCTGGGGTGGGTAGAGACCTTGTAGATAGGATGAAGCCCATTTAAAAGGTCTGAGGAATAGAATGTCTTTATCTTTTTCAAAAGTATTGTTATGCCTGTAGTATGTGGCCATGTAATTATGAATCTCATTTGGGTTATCTGTTATTCAATTTTGAATTGTAGATTAGTGGATTAAGGTAGAGCTTCTAGTAATCACAGCACTCATTTTAACTCAATCAATTTCCTCCTAATGCCTGAAAATGTGATAGGAATTTTGATAGGGGTAATAGAGTATAATGACCTGTAACTGAGAGTTAAGAAGTAACAAATAATTATGATTGCTGAATTATGCTATCCATGTTTTTCTTATTTGCTTTTAATTGTAAAATGACCAGAGAGAAATGTCTGTGGTTGCTGAACTGTGGCCCAGGTGTCCTGATCTTTTATAAAGATTGCATAACTATATAACCTTTATTTCGTGATTTGTAAAACCTTGTGACTGGCCCACACTTGTCTCCCTTATCCTGTTTTTAAACTGTAGAGTCTTATGATCACAAAAGACAGACCCTAATGTTTATTAATGAAGGAACTCGAGCCAATCCAGAACTAATCCATCCCAATTCCTAAATTACCTTGTTAGGGGAAGCTGGATCTAACCAAAATTGGCCAGCCTGACATGTGCTGCAGTTTAAACCTTAACCTATAAATGACCTGTACCTCTTTATAATACTAAGAATCACACCCATCATCATATTAAATCCGCCAATTTCTTACACACGTTCTGTAGATAACTATATAATAACTCTGCAAATGCTCAACAATTAGATCACTTCTGATTACATTATCTTGAGCCATTGTGCTCATTATCCTAAAACCTATCTAGCTTTTGACACTATAAAACCATCAGAGTTACTACAGCTAGGGAGACAGGTTTTTAGGTCAATAGGCCATCTGATCTCCTACTTTGCACTTGGCAATAAATTCTCTCTTTGAAACCCACAGTCTCAGGAATTGGTCATTTGAGTACACGGGGCAGAGAACACCCTGCTTTTGATCAGTGTCAGTGCTAAATGTGAAAAACATGCCTGCTTGGGCATTGGAGTGGAGCCTATTTGGTAAAAGAGGGAAAATGCACCAGGAAATGGAAGGGCAAATAAGGAAAGGAGCTATTGGAATGACAATATCAAATTTCTTATCTTTTGATACTTCTTGATCAAAAAAAGTATAGATAAGTAAATAGATAGATGATCGATAGATAGATGGATGACAAATGGATAATAGGGAGAAAGATAAAAGAATCACATTCAAATAACTTGGCAATAAAACCTTATATAACTTGATAAAGAATCTGAATGTTTCTTAAATGAAACATTAAGGGTTTCTTAAATGATGATAAAAGAACCACGTATACCTGAGCAATGGATTCCTAATAAACATGCATATTACTGGGTCCTACTTAAAGTTTTTCAGAGTGAAATGTATTCTATATTCTTATCTAATAGGTTATTCACACAATTAACATACCCCAGGACCCAATTAAAGAGGAAAAGAATCATTTAACTGTAAAACTAAAAGTTAACTTATGTACAAATTGAATCAGCCATTTTATTTACTAATAGCCAATTTAGTTACTAACCTTAAGAGCATAAGGTGACTTACCAGATACCATTTGTGTAAAAAACAGTGAAAACCTATTGTTTTAGAATTCATAGGTATAAAGAAATTCCTCTGATCCAAAGTAATTTAATATATTCATTCATTCAACTTGTAGTATTAATTAAAACACCATGTACCAGGCAGTATTTGAGGTTGTCAAGAGTCAGCATTGAATAAGGTGCCTGCCCATGTGAATTTAAGAGTTAGTTGCTTATCATTAGCAGAGATGTGGATCCAAACACATCTAAATAACATGGCAAGTTATATAAGAAAGGTATTTCTCTTGAGATTCTTTCTTCTTTCTATGAGGTAGAATAAAAATATAGGTAATGTTTTTTTCTTGGAAACTGCTTTGTCGAGAAAAAAATTTCACATTGAAGAACATTCCCCAAAAAGCAATGAGAATATGTAGAGTATAATCAACTGTCCAGAAAAAAAAACTGACCATCTAAAACAGTTAAATTAATAAGTTTTGACCTAAAGAAAATAAAAAAGTCTAAGTAAGTAGCTAAATGATAGAAAGATAGATAGATATACAGACAGACAGATGGATGATAGAAAGATAAAAAGAAAAATGCTAAATATACAGAGAATGATCCTTTATTTTAATGGAGGGGGGAGTAATATTTCACTAGAATTAAAAAAAAAAAGAAACAGTTACTTAAATTTTAAAAAGTTAGATCTTTATATAGAAGTTGTGTGAAACTCAGGAGATGGGTGTTGGCTCCTTCACTAGTAGTCTTGACTGGCTGGGATGATTCAAAAGTTTGATTAGCTGATACTGTAGGCCAAAGTTCACATGTTCTCATTTGTTTGGGCTAACTCCCAGAATGATGGAATCCATGTAGTCATACATCTTACGTGTTGTAGTGAACAAGATGGAAGTGGCATTACTCTTTGTGTTTAACCTCAGAAGTTACATAGTACCTGTTCTAGTTTGCTAGCTGGCAGAATGCAATATACCAGAAATGGAATGGCTTTGGGAAAGGGGAATTTAATAAGTTATAAGCCTACAGTCCTAAAGCCATGAAAATGTCCCAAATAAAGCAAGTCTATAGAAATGTCCAATCTACAGCATCCAGGGAATGGTACCTTGGTTCAAGAGGGCCAGTGAAGGTCAGGGTTTCTCTCTCAGCTGGAAGGGCATGTGGCAAAGTCTTCTAGCTTTCTCTTCTAGCTTCTTGTCTCATGAAGCTCCCTGGGAGGTGTTTTTCTTCCTCATCTCCAAAGGTCACTGGCTGGTGGACTCTCTGCTTCTTGTGGCTATGTCATTCTCTGCTCTCTCAGAATCTTGTGGCTTTCTCCCTTGCTGTTCTCTAGCTTTTTCCAAAGTGCTTCTTCTTTTAAAGGATTTCAGCAAAACCAATCAAAACCTACTTGGAATGGGTAAAGACAGGTTTTCACCTAATCAAGTTCAATACCCACACTTGATGAGTCACCTCTCTATGGAGACAAGCTAATTAAAGTTTCCAACATACAGTATTGCATAGGGATTAGAAGAAACTGTTGCTCCCGCAAGGTTGATTAGGATTAAAACATGTCTTTTCTAGGGTACATAAACCATTTCAAACCAGCACAGTACCATTTCTAACATACTGTAGGAATGCAATCTAGAATTCACTGAGATTCAGGGTGAGAGAACTTAGATTTCTCATTTCAATGGAAGGAGTATCAAAGAATTTTGCAGCCATGTTTTAAGTCCCCCAGAGTTCACCATATGACCACAAATTACTTACATTCCTCTCACAAACAAAATACACTCCATCCAAATACACTTGAAAAATTGAATTCCATTATGTCTGTAAGTTCAGACTCTGTGACAGTTTGAATTTGTTGTGTACCCCAGAAAAGCCAAGTTCTTTAATCCTCATTCAATATTGTGGGGTGGGAGCCTTTTGATTGTTTCCATGGAGATGTGACTCACCCAATTGTGGATGATAACTTTTGATTAGATGCTTTCCATGGAGATGTGTCTCCACCCATTCAAGGTAGGGCTACTTACTGGAGCCCATCAAAAGAGAACCACTTTGGAAAAAACTTTAGAGCCCACACAGCTAGAGATCTTTGGAGATGAAGAAAAAAATGCCCCCAGGGGAGTGTCATGAAACAAGAAGCAAGAAGAGAAGGCTAGCAGACATTGCCATGTGCCCTTCCAGCTGAAAGAGAGAAAAAAAAAAACAAATTTCATCATCCTTTTTAGAGTGAAGATAACCTCTTGTTGCTGCCTTAATTTGGACATTTTCACAATCTTAAAAATGTAAACTTGCAATGTAATACCCTTTTAAAAAGCCATTGTGTCTCTGATATATCATATTCTGGCAGCTTGCAAACTTGAACAGGTTCCTAGTCCAAGATTTCTTCATTTAGATGACAGGCAGGTTTAATTGAGATTTCTCAGGAGTGGTTCTTCATGTATAGTTTTTTTTCTGAAGATCTGTGAAATAAAGAGACAAATTATCTGCCCACCATGCTCAATATATAATGGTGAAATAGTAACACAATAGTTGCAGTAAGTGTTCACATTCAATTGAAATCTAGCTAGCTCCTTGATTTAAAAGCAGTTGTATTCTCTGATATTTTTCTTTGTAGTTCTTAAGCATGACTAGATTGATCTCCCTAAACTTTTAATTGCACTCTCCAACTTTTCTCATTTCCTGAAGAATCCATCAGTGTCATCTCCCTGAGTTTCCTTTGTTGCTCTCCAATTCGCTTTGATCCAAATAATGTATAAAAACCTCATTCTTGCAGTCTGTTTTAGGTGTTAAATGCAGTTTGTCAGAAATGGGTTAGCTTTATAAAGGTGATTTATTAACTTACAAGTTTGCAATTCTAAGTCCATAAAAATGTCCAAACTAAGGCACCCAGATAAAAATACCCTGACTCAAGAAAGGCCAATGGCACCCAGAACACCTCTGTCATCTGGGAAGGCACATGGCTGGCATCTGCTGGTCCTTTGGCTTCCAGTTTCAAACAGCTTCCGTCGGGGCATTTTCTTTCTGCATCTCCAAATGTCTCTGTCTGTATCTGCTCTGAGCTTTTTCCAAATTAGTTCCCTCTTAAAGGACTCTAGTAAGCAGATTAAGACCCACCTTGAATGGGCAGAGACATATCTCCATGGAAACCAACTAATCAAAAAGTCACACCCACAGTTGAGTGAGTCACATCTTCAGGGAGACAACTTCATCAAAAAGATCCAACCCGAACAATAAATCTGCCCCTACAAGTTGGACTAGGAAAAAGAACATGGATTTTCTGGGGTGCGCAACAACCTCAAACCAGCCCACAGTTGGGGAGGCAGGTCTGAGACTGTCTTTGCTGGTTAATTTATCATTTTCCTTTGCTACAAAACTGGTATGATGAGCTTTTCTTCCCATGCCAGGCAAGGACCCAAGGCCCACAGGGTTCCCTTCACTTTCTCCCCATGGAAGGTCTGAGGTTTATAGAACTCTTTTTATTTTGCATTCTCTCTGTCCCTTTTATTCTACTCAAACATAAATTTAGAAACATTATGGGTCTCTGTAAATTTTACTGGAGATCCACTAGATAAATTCCCTTGAGATTGATACTCCTCTATCTCAGGTTTACAGTTGTACTGAAAGACAATGTGACTAAAATTCTTAGGAGTCCTTAAGACTCTTAGTCATGCCCTTCAGCTTTCTATAAGGACTTTTAAGTGTGTTCCAAAAAGGATCTATGAAATATCAACTTGACTCTCTCTGCGGTCTTAGCAAAGATCTCATCTTTACCCTAAAACCATATTTTACTAGCTTCTCTATATTTTTTTGCTACCTGGAGAGCCAGGGGATGGAAAATAGTTTTGTTGTCAAAAACAGAATATCCTGGTTCCATTATATTTCCACTACATTCTACTTGAAAAATGAATCCACATTTGTGGTAAATTTTCCATGACTACAATGCAAGGGTATGCTTCCTTTGACCCACCTACAATATTTACCTCACTTTCTTCTAAGTGCTCATGGCAATCTTTGTTGCAGTCCATCAGGTTCTCTCTGACAGTCTCTTCAAGGCTCTTTTTCTGGCCACTGCCTGTTGAGAAAGACAATGTCACATTCTTCAGGTTTTAGTTATGGCCATACCCCAATTCCAATAGTCAAATTCTGACCAATTTACTGTTGCTATGTAACAAATTATTCCATTTCATCTAATTTTCAAATGTATTAGCATAAATTTTCATGATATTCTTTTTGATATTTGCAGACTCTGTAATGTTTTCTATTCTTGGTATTGGTTATTTCTGCCTTTTTTTTTAATTTCCATGACTGGTGCTGGATTTACAGTTTTTGTAGACTTTTCAAATAATCAATTTATGGCAGTGATTTTCACATTTTTTGCATTAGATTATTATTTTTTTTTTTCTGGTATATGTCTGGGAACTGAATCCAGGTCTCCTGCATGGAAGGTGAGCATTTTACCACTGAACCACCTGTGCACCCTGTATTAGATTAATTTTTGTCCTCATTTTTATAATTTCTTCATTCCATTTTTTATTTTAATATTCTGTTCTTTTTATAAATTTTTGAGATGGATTGCTTAGATTCTAATTTTCATTCTTTAATATATACACATTTAGACTATAAATTTCCTTTCAAGCACAGGTTTATGTGCCTTCCACTTTTTGTTATTCTTTCCATTATCAATCAGTTCAAAATCTAGTCTAATTTTTACTCAGACTTTTAATTTAACCCCTAGGTTATCTAGAAGCAAATTGCTTAATTTGAAAACATATGAAGTATTCTAGGTTTTTAAAAAAATGTGGTTCATTTTCTCTTACTCTGTTGTAGTTGGAGAATACACAGTTTCATTTCAATCATTTAAAATTTGTAGAGACTTATGCTTTATGACTCAGCATATGATCAGTTTTCACAAATATGTATGTGCTCCCAGAAAAGAATGCATTCCCTCAAGTTGTTGGATGAATTGTTCTATATATGTCACTTAGGATGCTATTTTTAACTTACAATTCAAAATGTCTCTATATACATTGATTATTTACCTGCTGGTTGTATCAATTTCTAAGAGAGATATGCTATTTCCCATCATGACTTTTGTCTTTCTCCAAATTTCATCAATGTTTGCCTAATATATTGCCTATATTGTGTATATATTCACATATGATATGCTATATATTCCTATCAGTTTATCTTTTTATCAGTAGTAGATGTCTTTGTGTTTAGGAATGCTTTTTACCTTAAATTATACTTTGAAATTAATATAGGTTTATCAGATTTCTTTAGGGTGGTATTTTCATAATATTATATATCCATAATTTATATGTGTAATCTATCTTTATCACACTTTAGGTCTGTCTCTTGTAATCAGGATATAGTTGACTTTCTGAAAATCTAGTCTGACAGTTTTTATCTTTTATTTCAAGTATCTAACACATTTATTTATTTTTTCTTTCTTTACTTATTTTTTCACATAGACAAGCACTGGAAATTGGACCTGGGTCTCCAGCCTGGCAGGCTAAAACTCTGCCTGCTGAGCCACCTTGACCCACCATAATACATTTACGTTTAATGAAATTGTTGATGAATTGAAGTTTAAATATTTCTTTTTTCCTATTAGTTTTCTATTTGTTTTACGTGTCTTGTGATTTTTCCCTCTCTTTTCTTGCAGATTAATTATTGTCTTATTATTCCATTTACCCTCTATTGTCTTGTTATTTATGCTTTCCATTGCTGTTATTTTAATGACCATGCTAGAGATTGTCATGTATTTCCTTAATACCTTTACCATTTCCGAGGAAATGCAATGATCTTTTAACTCTTTTTCCACCTGAATTATATATTATAGCTATCATGTTGTGTTTATATACAATTCTGTAATGTATGTTTGTGTATGTATACGTTCTACTCTATTTCTGTTGTATATGGTCATTGTATGTGTATGGTCATTCACTGTATTATTCTATACACTTATAAAATACACTTATTTAGATCTGTTGGTATATTTCTCCTTTCAATTGTTCTTTAATTTTTTCTGCAGCAAAAATTATGTAAGATTAATTTACTGCTTCCAGAAGAAAACTCTTTGGTATTTCCTTAATGCTGTTCTTCTAGTGATGATAATTTTTGTTTGCTCACAAACTTTTTTATTTCTTCTTGCTTTGATGGATAATTTTTTAAGTATATAATTTTAGGTGATTGTGTCAGGGATCCCTAAGACCACCCTCATGTTTGAAGAGTCACTAGAAGGAGCCAGGAGACACAGCATATCGTTGTACTCATGCATAAGATTTATTACAGTGATTAGTAAGGACATAAAAGCTGGACAAGAGGAGGAAAAGACACATACAGAATCTAAAAGAACCCATGTGCAGACTTCCTTATGCTTTCTCTTTCCCATGAGAGCTGACCCAGAACACACTCTTCCCTCAGTCATGAAAATGCAGAATGCTGTGTGTGATGTTATGACCCAGCAAAGCCCACGAGAGACTCAGTGCCCATGATTTTTCTCAGGTCTGGTCACATAGATTCCCTCTGCCTTGCACACATGAAAATTCCAGACTCCCAGAAGCAAAGCATGCATTCGGCATAAACTATACTGCTTTCACAAGACGTGTCTACTCAGTGAACCACCCTTTTCAGTTAACTGGTGATGAGGTATACCAGGAGCCACATTCCCAGATGCCAGCCATGGGCTTATCTTTTATAAGATGACCTTTCTTAAGATAGTCTGTTAATTCTCTTTTCCACAGTTGGTCATTATTTTTTTTTAATTATTTGAAGATGTAATTCAATTGTCTTCTGCCTTATACAATTTTGTTTAGAAGTCTGTTTAGAACATTTATGGATGTTCTTTTGAAAGTAATGTATTTTCTATTTCTATTGAAGTAATGTGTCTAAAGACAATATGCTTAGATTTTGTTTCCTCCATATTTATCCTGCTTGGGAGTCATTAAATGCTGTTGCTAGGTATCTTTGAGAAGTTTGGTGAAAATTTCGAGCTTATCTCTTCATTTATGTTTGCACCATTTTATGTCTCCTCTCCCTCTAGGATTCCAGTCATCTCCATGTGGTTTTCCCATCCATACTTCATATATGGCAGCAAGCAGCAAGCACTAAGATACAGAAACACCATTACCAGCATCCCAGAAGCCCTCTCAGGGTCCCATAAGTCATCCCCTATCTCTCAAAGATAACTATTATTCTGACTTTTTCTATTAGTTTGGTAATCCTTTTAAAGTACTCAGATTGCACTATCAAACATCAATTTGCTTCATGCTTAAATCAATATCAGAATAATGATAAAAACAAAATAATACTTTAATCTTTACTTTAAGATGGAGAAAAGGCGCCATACGGCATAAATTGCTGCACTCTTTAACCATATCCCATCACTCCACCTCTGAGTTTGTCTCCTTCTGGGCTGAAATTTATACCTAAGAATTAAATAAAATAGATAATATATGACAGAAAGGTTGTTTGATCATTTGTTATTATGCCTTGTCACAAATTACTTGAAATTTAATAATCAATAGAAAGCTGATTCCATCTTTTCCCTGCTTAAAATGTCTTCTCACTATTTTAATCTGTAAATTCAAACTTATTACACTTGCACTCACAAGGCTGAGTTTACACTATCCCCTTACATAATCTAGCCTCTGTTTCCATATTCAGTATCAATTCTCTCTGTTATCATATTGTGTAACTATGTCTAAGGTTTATTAAAGGTCTTTGAATTCATTATGCCTAGCCTTTCACATCACATTTATATATATATATAATAATAATAAAAACTTTGGATATTGTTTTTATTCATTAGCCAAAACATATGCTCAAGCATTGCAAGTAAATTACAATAGAAAGCTTTTTTAAAAAACCATTAAATTTTACCATGCAAGGAAATTAAATATTTCTAAGCAATGTACAGTTTCTAATTTTCATAGTCCTTAAAAAGTTAAGAAAAAGAAAAACCTGCATATCAATTTTCTTCAACTGCCATTAAGCTACTGATCATTTTGAGAAATATTTCTACAATTAATCAATACCTCTTATCCAAAAGTAACCTTGCCTTAATTGTTCACTTATTGGATAAGTGAGTGAAATTAAATGTCAGGAATTGATTTTGCATATTTACTAAGAGAGTGAGATTTTGAGGTAAAAATATCTTGGTTGGTGTCCTTCCACTTTCATAGACCTACTATGTGACCTTTGACAAATCTCTTAAAGTCTCTAAACTTCCGTTTTCTCATCTATAAAAACTGGGATAATGAGAAGCATCTTCTCTGCATTGTTTCATGGATTAAATATATCTATTTTGATATCAATATCTATCTAATGACATGGATGATGGCTTATATTAAAACTTAATAAAGGAAAATCTTTATTAGTAATTAGTGAGACATATTTATAATCATAGAGCAAGTTCTTTTTGGATAATGAGTGCTTATGACTCTCATCAAATACGATATAACCAAGAATAGTCTTTAAAAAGATTTTTAAACTTGTCTATTAGCTTTATAATTTAGCCTTCTTTCCCTTTGTATCTGTTTTGTCAAGATTGAAATAGCATACTGGTGAAAGCCACTGTATCTATTTACAATTTATGAGAATTCACATATGAGCTGGCTAAAGATGATATGATTAATACATTAAGCCTTTTCTCTGAGTCTTACATCTGGGATTACATTATGAATTAATAGACGTTATCCTTTAATTATGTTCCAGAAAAGAGAGTAAAGGAGTGAAAACTTGAGTATTGATTGATTTTTACACCTTCCCTTCTACTTCTTGTATTCATTCTTTCATTCATGCAGTCATAAGTCATTTAATGAGTGCCTACTTAGGCACAGGCTTTGTGGAAGATATTATTAATTTCAAAACAAGATGCAGAGTTCGCCTTTAAGTGGAATAGTCACCAACCTTTACAATAATATGATTATCTTTTTTATGGAACTATGAAAATAAATCTGTGAGAACACAGAAAGGAACATTAAATATATGGATACATTGAGGCAGTTTGGTTTTAGAGTTGCACCTGTTTTTGTTACTTTACATTTGCACCAAATATATTTTAATGAAACTGCAGATTTCATTGATTAAGCTAATCATGCAAAGTATTTAATGTCATGTTGAGAATAAATATGTTTAAATCATATTAGCATTAATATGTAAATTAACTGAAAAAAGTACTTGATAGTTCAGTTTTACTACTTGACATTCCATTATGTAAAAGAAGTAGCTTTAAATTTGTATCCAAGAGACAACAATTCTCCATGTATTCAAGAGACAAATTCTTTTCACAAGAGGTAAATCAGGTTTCATACTGGTCAATGACTATCATTCATTTGTTATGATGCCTTATTATTAAAGTAAGAAAATGATAAGATTTTACCTCATGTTTGAAGTGTTTGATGAAAAACATCACAGTACTTGCTCAGACACCATCCATTATCACCAGGAAGTGAAATGATGCCAGATTTTTGTTGATGAAATAAGCTGGCAGCTCACTGTGTTCACATTTATCACTCTAGAAAACCTTAAACCTACCTCCATGGGGTCCAAAACCAAGAGGGAACAAAAATTGAAGAGAAATAGAAATATAATGAGCAATTCCTAATTAAATCTTGAAAAATGGCTTCATTTTGCATAAATGATTTTGCTATGATTTTAAATATATAATTATATATAAATATCTAAAACTTTTATCATTTATCAAACACACCTCTTACTCTTTGTCTTCTGCTTCCCAGCCATTGCAGATTTTAAGCAATTTGATTTCCCTTTCTCCCTGTCATTACCTAATAATTTCTTAATTAAACTCTTCTTTATCTGGGAAAACTTTAATCTCTCTGACAATTTTGAAGGATAATTTGGCTGGGTGCAGAGTTCTTGGCTGGAAGTCTTTCTCTTTCAGGATTTTGAGCATATCATACCACTGCCTTCTCACCTCCAGGGTGCTAGTTGAGTAGTCTGAACTCAGTCTTATTTGATTTTCCTTGTGTGTAGTAGATTGTTTTTCTCTTGCTGCTTTCAGGATTTTCTGCTTCTCTTCAATGTTTGATAGAATGATCAGTATGTGCCTTGGGGAAGGCCTATTTGGATTATTCTGTTTGGAATTCTTTGGGATTCTTTGACTCGTATATTTATGTCCTTTATGAGGGTTGGGAAGTTTTCCCCCATTATATACTCAACTACTCTTTCCAGATCTTTACTCCTCTCTTCTCCTTCTGGGATACCAATGATTCTTATATTTGAGCACTTTGTTTTGTCTATCATTTCCCTGAGTTTCCATTCAATTATTTTCCCTCTGTTTTGCCATTTGCTGTTTTGAGTCTTTGAAGTCAATTATCCTGTCCTCTATATCACTTATTCTTTCTTCTGTGTCTTCCAATATGGTGTTGTGAGCCTCTAGTATGTTTTTTATTTGGTCAACAGAGTCTTTAATCTCTGTGATATCCGTTATTTTTCTATTTATTGTTTCAAATTTCTTTTTATGCTCTTCTACTGTTTTCTTGATCTCCTTTATGTCATTTGCTATCCCTGCTTATTTTATTAAGTAGAGTTGTATGAACATCTTTAATTAGTTGTTCCAATGTCTGTGTCTCCTCTGGTGCTTTAATTTGGTCATTAGGTAGGGCTATATCTGCATTGTGATATGCTTAGTGATCTCCTGCTGTCTTTGTGGCATGTAAATATCTTGACTGATTTACTTTGGGAGTTGATTTTTTTCAGTAGTCTAAGGTCTTGTGTTTGTGGGATGGTTGTACAGCAGAGAGCAGGGCACAGGGTGGACACTCAGTATGCTGATTTGTTTCAGGGCATGTATAGGTGCAGGGTGGGGATGTTATGTTGATGCTTGTGAATGTGGGTTCCCAGTGGCCAGGGAGGATGTAGCTGTGCAGGTGCACCAATCTGGGGGCATATCCCTGGTGTGTGCTTGTCTAAGGCATGGGGTCCTTTGTGTACATGCATAGAGCTGTGGCAGCAGGTCAGTATTATGCCTTCGTGGATTGGGGGTAGATGTGATGCAGCTATGCAGGTCAGCACTTTCTCAAAGCTGGGAAGTATGGATGAGGGCTGTGCACATGTGCAGTTCTAGGACTGCTGTAAAGTGCAGAGCCCAGAGCTAAATGACATGATTGGGGGCCCATGAGCATGAGTGAGCCTGGGAGTGCCATAAATGGATGTGCAGAGTTCAGGCAGGGCAGGTTGAAGCTGTTTGACACTAGGGGGGTGGGGCAGAGGTAGACTGGGTATGGAGATTAGTGCCCACAACCTTTATGCACTGGAAACAGCCTGCAGGGAACATGGAGGTAGTGCTTGGGAGGGGTGCAGGAGAGGTGGGTTGGGCTGCACTTGGGGTGGGGGTATGGGGCAGGTATGTGCACTGGAGGCTGGTGGGGTGGGGGCACCTGGAGCATGGGGAATGGGAGCAGGTGACAGGGTTCAAGTGTGTGGGGTATGGGGTGAGTTGCCTGTCATAGAGCTGCACTGGTGAGGTTAGCGTGCCCAAGGAATGTGGCCTGGTTTACTTCCTAGTCCTGGGATCCTGTCTATGTACTCCCGTGGGCTCCGCAGCTCTGTGTCTCCATGCCAGACTCCAGCTTTCTGCCTCTCAGTTCCTCAGCCTCTGCAACCAAGGCTGCAGCATGTGATGCAGAAGGCTCTCCCAGGTCAGCTGCACTCCTGAATTGCCACCTCAGTCGCCCTCCTGTCCCTTCTCCAGCTTTTCTTTGGAGCAAGACTAAGCACAAGCTACTGTATTCGGCCATCTTCCCAGAAGTCCCCCATAGCACTTTTAACACATCATTTATTCATTCATTAATCCACTGTTAGATATATTATTGAATATCTACTACATGTCAGGCACTAAGTCATGGGGATATAAAAATAAATATAACCTGATATCTTTTCTAAAGAAGCTTACATTCTATTGGGCAGATGGCTAAGAAAAAAATTATACACATAGTTACAATTATTTTATCAAATGTATGTATCTTTCATCTATCTTCTTTATTTTATCAAATGTATATATCTATTCATCTATTTATCTTCTTTAAATGGTGAGCTTTTTTTAGAAGGTCGTTCTGTATTTTCTTGATTTTATATGATCTTTTCTTATCAAAAATCTAACAAAGTTTCGGATAGTTATTCCTCACTAATCATTTGTTAAATTTTATTGATAAAGACATTCTGTATATTTTAGTGTGTGTTCATATGACATAATGATAAATGCTGATTAATAATAATACATTTCCCCACAGGTGTGATTAACATTGTTTATGCAATGTAGGGTCAGTGGCTGCTTAAAGAGCATTATTTTGAACCTGGGAGGTACTTCATTTACCCAGAATCTGCCCATTGGACTTATAACAATTGGAATTAGTTTACAAAGAAAGAATGAATACTTTCACCAAAAGTATCATCAAAAATGAAAATTTTCCACAGAGTGCATATTAGACATCATCGTCTTAAAATATGACATTGGATTTTTCATTAAGTATCATCTAGTATGGAGAATAACAGAGAACAAAACAAAACAAAGACACATTTTACAATTTCCTATGATATTACATCATAGACCAAGTTCTGCTTAGCCAGTGATGTCTTATGACACCTCTTGCATTTCAATTAAACAAATACTATTTACCATATGTCAGTTATTGCAGTTAGCATAGGGATAGTTACAAAGACAAGTAGAACACAGACTTGTATTCATTTTTAGTAGTGTAATTTGTTGGTGTTATGGATAGTAATTTGTTGGAATTTGCACAAAATAAGTAACCATAGAACTACAATATATAGCCCCACAACTATGCTTTTGACAAGAGAAAGAAGGATACGTACAGTCCTCTACTGAAAAATCTTTTTATTAGCTGGTTTGTAAACATAATCCAGCATAATGCATAACATGGTCTTTCACTCGTACATGATATTTTCCACCTCATAAACAGTACATTGAAAGTAGTTGACCACTCCCCCACCAAGATACCCTTATACCTTATACAAAAATCACTTCAAAATGGACCATAACCTCAAACATTAGAGCTAGGACCATAAAACTCCTAGTAAAAAGCATAGGGAAGCATCTTAAAGATCTTGTGTTAGGAGTTGGTTTCTTAAACCTTACACCTAAAGCACAAACAGTGAAAGAAGAAATAGATACATGGGAGTGCCACAAAATTGAATAGCATTGTGCTTCAAAGGACTTTGTCAAGAAAGTAAAAAGGCAGCCTACTCAAAGAGAGAAAATATTCAGAAACCACAAATCCAATAAGGGTTTAATAGCTAGAATATTTAAAGAAATCCTACAACTCAACAATAAAGAAAACCCAATTAAAAAATGAGCAAAAGACACAAATCTACAATTTTCCAAAAAGGAAATAAAATGGCTAAAAAGCGCATGAAAAGATGCTCAATATCACTAGTTGTTAGGAAAATGCAAATCAAAACCACAATGAGATATCCTTTTACACCAACTAGAATGTCCAGAAAATTATAAGTTGTAGAGAGGATGTGGAGAAATAGGAACACTTATTCATTTGTTGGTGGGAATGTAGAATGGTGCAGCCACTCTGGAAGGCAGTTTGGTGGTCCTCAGGAAGCTAAGTATACATTTCCATATGATTGGCAATCCCATTCCTAGGTATACACTCAGAAGATTTGAAAGCAGGGACACAAATAGACATTTTCACATTGATGTTATAGTGGAATTATTCATGATTGCCAATGGATGGAAACAGCCCAAGTGTCCATGAACGGATGAGTGGATAAACAAACTGTGCTATATACATATGATAGATTTTACACAGCTGTAAAGTCCTAATGCAAGCAGTAATATGAATGAACCTTGAGAACAGTATGTTGAATAAAATAAGCCAGACAAAAGGACACTTATTTTATGCTCTCACTAATATGAACTTAATTAGTTCATTTAATTAATGAGCAAACTTTGAGAGTTAAAATCTAGATTACCAGGAGATAAAAAGAGGGTACAGAATGGGCAGATGATGCTTAAGGTGTACAGAATGTTTAATAAGGTTACTATAAAGGTTCAGAAATGGATGACCAAATGGCAGCACAGTACTGTAAATGCAATTAAGAAAGCTGAGTGTGAGTATGGTTGAAAGGGGAAGTCTAGGGTCACTTATGTCACTAGAAGGAAAGCTAGAGGATAGAACAATGTATTGTATAACATAGAGAAACCTATTGTGGATGATGACTGTGGTTAATCATACAAACATACGAAGGTTTTTGCATGAAATACCACAAATCTACATCATTATTACAAGGTGTTAGCAATAGGGTAGTATATGGGAAAAAACACAATTAATGCAAAATGAGGACTATAGTTAACAGTACAATTGTAATATTCTTTCATCAGTTGTAACAAAGGTATCATCCAAAAGCTCAACATCAATAGTAGGGGAGCATAACAGGCATGGGATTTTGTTTGTTCATTTGTTTTGGAGACAATGTTTTCAAATTGTTTGGGGTGATGAATGCATCACCATGTGATTATATCAAAAGTTACAGCTGGTAGGCCTTGGTTAGATTTTGTGGTGCATGAATAAATTGTTTTAAAAAATAAAGCACAATAAAACAAAATAGGAGAAAAAGAGAAAGAGATACTATTTAGTTTGGCCGTTAACAATGGCATTAGAAGTAGCATTAGAAAAGATTCTGTTTGGTTTTCTTAGCTTCTCAGAAGTACAGGGGTTTTGTAATGTCCTAATTTTAGTCCTGATGATACTGGGATGAAAGTTTTGAGTGGCAGCACGTGTAGGAAACAAAAACTGTTTTTCATCAAAGCAACGCAGGGAGGACCAAGAGCAGAACTCTGCTTAATGTTTCTGTTTTCTTCCAGGAGCCATGCTGGGGAGTCTTCCTACTGCCAGCCAAAGATACTATTTTATACCATGAACAAACTTATTGAGCACAATTTGCCATCAACATAAGGAAGTTCTCACAATTTTCTGCACATCTTGCATCTTGCTCTTTTCCCTCTACATTTCCTCTAAGGTTGACATTCAGGGAAGGATCTGACAGTCATGATGATTCACCATCTTAGTAGGAACTGGGGACTTGGATTCAGTAAGTTTGGTTCCATCTGTAATTTCAGAAGGCAGTTCTATATGGCCAAGCCTTTAAAGACATTAGAAAATAAAACTTTTCCTCTCAGAGGCCTCTTCAACTTTATTTCCATGGTCTCTAGAATCTTCAATTTTTCTATTGCATTTTGCTTTCCTTAATTCTCAGCTTCACATTTCAAAAACAAAATCAATTCTATCTAGTTTCACACTGAATGACTTCTCCAGTTTGGAAGGAGAGAACAAAGTGACAAGGGAAATGTCTTCAGAACCTCAGTGGGGAGAATTTATAGGACAACCAAAACCCTTACTATGTTAATAGAGTTGCCTCCTTGTTTTCAAATCTTAAGCTTATTGTATGCCTAAATTAAAATGTAGGGATGGTTATGAGATATGCTTTAAGAAGACTGAACAGAAAGAAAAGTGCCAACTCTCCAAAGATGTATGATCTCTTTAAGTTCATGAGTGTGCAATTTTTACCTGTATTTCCTGTGTTCAGAACAAAGCATCTAGAAGGAAATGAGTAAATACATAGATACTGAATAACTGCATGAACTCTTGTGGTGAGAACCAATGGTGCTAAATTTATTCAGGTACCCTTGTAAAGATACCAATCAAATATTAATTTATATCTACATTTTAAAAGTTAACTTTAAGTGTACTTAGTACATTTCACAATTGTGATTAAACCCTCTGATTTCAGCTTCATGACTGCCAGCAGTTCAAAAAATACTCACCATTTTCCTGCCATGTGTATTGACAACCTTATATCTGCAATCCCTAAAAATCACATTTCCTCAAGAGTTAGAAAACTCAGTCAAAGAAATAGCATCCATTCCATCATTAGGTCTAATTAACAGCATTTTTTCCTCACTTTTTGTGGAATAGAATGCTTCCCAAAGATAATATAAACTTAATTCATTTACATTGTGCTAATCGTTCACATGTAATTGATTTTTTAAACAAGAACAACAAATATCAACTTTAAGGAATGTATTTATTTTTCTAGAACTTTGACAAATAATCAATTTTTTAATAATATGAACATTTAACACTGTCTAAACATTTATGAAATATCAAAGATATTACAGCATTTTTAAATTAGGTAAAATTTCATTCAAATAAAATGTTCTTAAGTATGCTTTCTAATATTTTATATATGAAATGGGTAATCTATATTTAATTTTACTATTTCCTTGGCCCACTGTGACTATTTGAATCTAGAAAAGCCATGTCCTTTAATCCTCATTCAATATTGCTGGCTGGGAGCTTTTTGATTGTTCCCATGAAGATGTGACTCACCCAACTGGGTATTGACTTTTGATTAGAGGGAGACGTGACTTCACCCGTTCCATGTGAGTCTTGATTAGTTTGCTGGAATCCTTTAAGAGAAAGCATTTTGACAAGAGTCCCTTATGATGCCATGAAGCACAGAGCCTGTGCAGCCAGAGATCTTTAGAGATGAAGGAGGAAATTCCCAACAGGGATGCTTCATGAAAACAAGAAGCTGGGAGAGAAAGTTAGCAGATATTGCCATGTTCACCATGGGCCTTTCCAGTTAAGAGGAAAATCCTGAACTTCATCGACCTTTCTTGAGTGAAGGTAACCTCTTGCTGGTGCCTTAATTTAGACATTTTCACTACTTTAGAACTGTAAACTTGCAACCTCCCCTTTTAAAAAGCCATTCTGTTTCTGGTATATCACATTCCAGCAGCTAGGGAACTAGAACATCCCCTCACTCCTCAACCCATTAAATATGCTTCTTTCTTAGCTCTTCAACATTTTCTCTAGGTAGTAAAGAATAGTATTCTATTGGGTCAAATAGTGGCCTATATTCAGCCATATGATTTAATCTATTGATGCATCGAATGCAAAACACCAATTTTCTTCAAAATTGTGCTCTTGCAACCCTAAAATACTTTGTAAAATTATATCATTTCTTTGATTTGTTGAAGAGGACATAAATAACTTTTCATATAAAATTTAGAATGTTGCTAAGGACATAGCATAATATAAATATTGATAAATGTTAAAAACATTTCAATGTATATTCCTTTCCAATGGAAACTAAAAACCATAGTAAATTGATAACCACTGTCATCCATTTAAAAATACTTGAACAAATTTTTCCATCATGTTTAGTCATTTACATTGCTATTTTTTCTTGTTGAACTCATAAATGTATTCCATAGCCTCTACATAATTTTATCATAATGATATTTAATGCTTTAAACTCTTTTATTGATCACCTCATTGAAAGGTTTTGGAGACAAAAGAGAGGAGAGGCAGACCAAGAAATCTTAGAGTGAGCAAGTTTATTCCTGCGCTCCCGGGCAGAGCTCACAGAACTCAGGTAGGGAGTTGGGAGCTCGCCACTGGGTCCTGGTGTGGGAGGTTTTTAAGCAAGGGGGTTAGGTGATGTCTAGAAGGGGTGGCACATTTTACACAGCTCGAGTCATGGTGACCTTCCCTATTCCCCCGACCTAACACTCATCGTAATTTCTCACTTAAATATTTATATGTTTTAAATATTTTTTCAATGATCCTAACGCCTAGTGTTAAAAATTTCTTCTGTTATTCTTAGTAATCATTTCAATTATAACTAATGCACAATTGATTAAAACATAAAAACATATTAGTGATTTTGACAAAATATTAATAGAAATATGCCTCTTAAGGATATAGTAATACATTAAGAATGATTTAACTATGATTAACTAAGTACTTAGATTTCTGACCTGCAATTCAATGCAAAATTATCTGGAAGCCCAAAATTACCTCTGGCCTAATTGAGAAGTAAGGAAGTACAAAATTAATCAGTAAAAAAAAGAGAGAAGTAGATTATTGTACAGAAGCCTCAAGAATTTGGGGAAAATTATTTTTCTTTTTTTGGGGGGGAAATTATTTTTAATGGTATGCTGAAATGTCACTTAACAGGAACCAAGATAATGTAGTGCATGCTAATATTAATTGCAGTCAGTTATATCCTATAACCTCCTGGTAAGAAATCATGCATTGTCATATTCACATGCTTAGTAAAAGGCCTGGCATGTAGGAGGGGCTGAAGAGCTTTTGGTTATTTTAGGTTTTACCCAAAAGATGATATTTTCTAGTGGGGAAAGAAGAACACAGTTATGTACCACAGAGTATAATAAGCCAGACCATATGCCTAGTGCAGGCTGAACACAAAGGAAGAGGCAAATAACTTTTAGGGGCATTTGGAGGAGTCTTAATGGAAGGTATGGATTTTCAACTGGGTCACAAAAGGTGAAAAAAATGGAAAATGGGGAGAATGTAGGAAGAGTACTTTAGGCTTAGGTTGTGGAGTAATAGTTTCTAGTGATATGATCTTATTGTGAATGCATAATAATAAATAAATAAAAATAAATAATACCTTAATAAATTGAATGGATACCCATATCCTTTCATATTTCATAATACTCATTCATAACTTAGCAAGCACAATGATGGGAAACAAATTATGCATCCTGATTTGATGTTTTGCACCAAAGACATAAAATCAGAAGGTTTTTCTGGTTGTGAGATACAATGGGGAAACTGTTGCTGAAGTCCAAAGTAATACAATTTCCAAAGGAAAGTAATGCAAAGAACTCAATAGCAGTAGATAAGGATCAAACATATCAGGGATTCAATTTTAATCATTCAACAAATATTTATTGAGTACCCACTGTTAATCAGTAACATGTTAAAGGTTAGAGATTAATCTATGGATATAAATGAATACAGAAATATGTTACTGCAACAAAAACTATCTTGATGTGCTTAAATTATACTGCAATGGGCTTAGATCACACTGTACTTTTAGCCATTACAATATCTTCTTCACCCTTTCCTCATAATAGCATCATTTCTTCTTTTTATTTGGAAAACTACTACTCTCATATCCAAGTGGTTCAAATGGACATTGGCTCAAGTTTGGACAATTTATCTGGGAAATTTACACCCTTGAAAAGATATACAGGGTGATATATGGATAAAGCTATTTAAAAATGAACAGAGAGATACAAGTGCTGGAGAAAATGTGGAGAGAGAGAGATGTACTTATACAGTGTTGCTAAGGAAGCTGAGAAGTGCAGACCCTCAGGAGGGCAGGGTGGCAGTTCCACAGCAGACTAGGGGTGAGGTTGCCATATGATCCTGCAACCCCATTGCTAGGTGTATACTTGGAAGAACTGAGAGTGAGGACTCAAATGGACCCTTGCACACTGGTGTTTATGGCGGCAGGGTTTTGGATTTGCAATGGATGGAGGTGGCCTAAGGGTCCACTGAGGTATGGAAGGGGAATGTGGTGCATACATAAAATGAACTACTTAGCAGCGGCAGGACAGAATGAAGTCACGAGGCATGCCACTTGGTGAAAGAACCTTGAGGACACGGTAAAAAACAAATATCATGCCTCAGTCATATGAACTAACTATAATATACAAACTTGGAGAACTGAAATTGGACCATGGGTTATCAAGTGAAGGCCTATTGTAAAGGTTGCTACACAGTAAGCTCTTACACCAGTCACATCTGTTCCAGAATTGTAACTATTATTTCTAAACACTTAGATGCTAAGCTATTTGTGTATAACCTGGTCATTCCCTGGAACTTCGGGTATTTGTGTGTCACCTGAGACTCAGAGTTAGAGCTCTGAAGCTATGAAAGTTAGCATTACCCCATACAGTAACTTTTTTTTTTAAAAAGTTGAAAAAGTGATCAGACTTCACTAGAGATATGAATGAAGCTGATCTGGATAGGACTGAGATAAGTCAGAATACAGGGTAAAGGATGATATTGACTGTACATTAAAATTTCAACTACTGTGTGAGACCAAAGAAGAGATGACAGTTGGTGCAAAATTTATATTTTGGGTAGCACACTATCAAATTTAACTTACATGGTCAGTTTATTCACAAACCATAATTACATGGAATCTTGAGTAGGGAGTGAGATCTTGTTGGTTTGTACAGGTTAGTGTGATGCCCAAATACATCCCAGAGTAATTTGGGCAGAATAAAAAAGTATTTACAAAGTCCCTTTGAGGGACTGTTGAGAAAGGAGGAAACAGCAAACTTTCCTACCTGGGGATTCCTGATATTCTTACAAGCATTGGTAACAACCCATTTCATAAGCTAAGCCCTGATGGTGGGGCTCACACTATGAAATATATTCCTGCAAAGGAAAATTAAGCCTACTTATAATTATCCTAAGAATCACCCCCAGAAAACCTCTTTTGTTGCTCAGATATGGCCTCTCTCTATAAGCCAGCTCAGCAGGTGAAGTCACTGCCCTCACTCTTACATGATTCCCAGGGATGTAAATCTCCATGGTAACATGGGACCTGACTCCTGGGGATGAGCCAGGACCAGGCACCATGGGAATGAGAAAGTCTTCTTGACCAAAAGGGGAAAGAGAAAAATGAGACAAAATAAAGTTTCAGTGGCTGAGAGACCTCAAATAGAGTTCAAAGTTGATTCTTATGCATTATATGGATATTGCTTTTTGGTTTTTAGTGTTTTAGAATAGCCAGAAAGAAATACTTGAAGTTGTGTCACTATATTCCAGTAGCCTCAATTCTTATTTTTTTAAGTTGTGTTATGAGCTTTTATTTTAAAAGCATGATTAATACAAGGATAGTTTTGCAGATACAAATTTTCACTTTTATTCTGCAAAAGTCTTTGAATATTATTCTCTTTATAAAATAGAACCTTATAAATAATGAAAATGTAATGTTTTATAGAGTTTTCTCTAGTTGCAGTCATTTTTCTCATTGTCAAACACCTATCACAGAAATTTTAGGTGATATTAAAAAAAATTAACTCAATGCTTTTTAAAGCAGCTAATGTAAATAACACAGGTCAAGACAGTTTATAATCATAGTGGATATAGCTAAAATTGCTTCAGAAATAATATTGTACATAGGTAACTTTTAATGTTTTGCACATTATCTATATAATATTTATATACATAAATCATAACTTGCTATAGTTAAAATGACAGGATGGATTCTACAATAAGGATGTGCATGTAGTTGATTCATGTGGTTTTATTTAGCCTTTTGAAAGGTTTGCATCCAAGAAAAAGCATTGCTTCCTTCCTTCTTTCCTCAGAGGTTCAGTAGAAGGGGTCCCTGTCCACTACCACCTGCAGTGGGACCTTTCTTAGATTCACGTCTGGATAGAGAATGAGGGGAAACTCTCTTTGGAGATTCAACCCATGTATTCTTCCCAGCAGAACCTACCAAGATCAACCCCAAGACCATAGTGCTTTACCCAGCTTAGCAAGAGCAAAACCCCTGTTGGCTTCTTTATCTTGCTCGGTGGTTCTTGGGCCTGAGACCATCTGCTACTCTAGCTCATGCTGACTTTGAGTAGCCAAAAGTTCAGTTCACTTTTCTTTCTGCCCCGTTCACTCTCCCATCTCGTGTACAGAAGGCTGTTTCATATCAGAGGGCAAGCCATGCCTTTGCTCACCTCCAAACCCTCACAAGAAATACTAGCAGGTACACAGCAAGGATTTGACGGCAGAAGGCAGTAACTGAACCCTGACCATTTCTAAACGTGTACAAGTGACCGGCGACTGGTTGTACACAATATCAGCATCCTGCAATTCATGTTTTAACATCACAAGATGATGCATCAAAAGTAGACAAATGAGAGTCCATACCCTTAGTTCCTTCTGAAATTGTGCTCTTTGCGAAATTTACTCATTCATAGAGTGTCCTAATCACTAAAGTGAGGGACTGAGGTTACTGGCCTATGGGCCAGGGAAATGATAAGGCCTTAGTATAAGATATCTGGATTCAGGATCCGATAAATTGACTGAGAAAGTTTGCTTTTTTCTTCTATGCAAAAAAACAAACCAAAAACAAGACAAGCTTTCTGAACCAAAGTCACAGTAGAGAATGGAGTGGGGCGGACAGAGAAGATGAAGAAATGGAACCTCTCAGCGGCTGTGTTCTTGATTCACTTCTCTTTCTGGAACTGTGTGCTACAATGTGAATTTGTGCTTTTCTCACATGCCTGGGATCCCTTGGGTCACAAAGATGACCAACAGACTCTACTCGAATTGTTGTGCTTGTTCCAGAACGAGCCCATGTTCAGTAGAACATGAACACGTAAACCAATTGTGCATCCAGGACTCCAACACTTGGTGTTCGTTTGCTGTGGTTTCTACCCATTTCAGAAGGCCACAAGGTAAGACTCTTTTTCTTTCTTTCTTTTTGAAAACCAGTCTGGCAAAAAGGTTTTCCCTACATTCTATGGTCTGATGAAATCGGAGAGCAGCAAGAAATTGCTGTCAACAGTCATCTTGCAAAAACAGCTTAAGAGGTCAGTAGCATCTACACCATGTGATGGTGATTGTTCCTGCCAATAATGTCCATAAGTGAGAGGATTTCCTTCCTTATCACAGGGGAAGACTGGGGGAATGCTGTCTTGGCCCTAAAGAGGTCAGACATGAAGAAAACTATGCAGCAGGCCTCCAGGGTGCCCTGAGCAAACCCTGTCAGGACATCACCAGGATGTTGCTTGTGGTCAGATATGCATGACAGTCCCATGAACAAGACCATTCTGGTCAGTGTGAAACTGCAGGTGGGCTTGGAGCAGGCAGGCACCTTGCCAAGTGAAGTGGGCCTACAGGGAGAGCATCAAATACGGCATGGTGAACATGGAGAAGGAGGCATGGCCAGAGAAGAAGGACTTCCTGGCTTCCTGGACTTTGCTGTCATCTCCTCTGCATTTGTGGTTCTGAGTGTAGCCCTCAGAGCAGTTGATCTGGCTGAAATCATGGTTGCATACACTCAAAAAGTGAGGACACAGGCATCCTACAGACATTTTGGCAATGTCTGTGAAGGACTGGCTGATGGCAAGCCAAAGAGGAAGCAACCAATTTGCTCATAGAGGGCTGCCACAAAAGGATTCTGAATAGTTGAGTGGGACTTCTCCTTCAAGTCATAGATCTGGTAGAATTCTGTGATGATTGCAAGGGTGGCAATGATGATCGCCACAGTGGAGAGCACAGCGTCATTTATTGTCTCACCAGGTACTTGATGCTCTCATCATTGCAGTAAAATCCTCAGTACGAAAGTACTTGTCTTGATGATGAAGAAGGGCAGGCCTGAGTTCTGAACCCATGAACATAACCAAGGCAAGGCATCATCAAGCAAAGCTTTCTCCCTGAAGCCTGGCTGCCAGTGATCCTGGATTCCTCTGTCACCTGAAGCCTGGCTGCCAGTGATCCTGGATTCCTCTGTCACATGGCAAGGCACATGGATGCTACCCTGGCCTCTCCCTTCTCTTCTGGGTTTTGTTGCTTCAGCTTCTTGCTTCTGCGGCTTTCTCTTTCTTTGTCTGAATTTCATTCTCCAGCCTTGATTCTTGAAGATGATCATAAAACTCTATAGCTTTCACAGTGTGATCACAAGATTGCGAAAACCTGTGGCTGGCATTCCCTTTATCCAGGGTGTGGATAGATGCATAAAAAAATAAGGACAAAATAAATAAATAAATAGATAAATAATGGGGGTGGGTAAAGGGTACAAAAATTGGATAGATTGCAAAACTAATGGTCAGTGAGAGGGAAGGGTAAGGGGTATGGAAGGTATGAAGTTTTTCTTTTTCCTTTTTATTTTTTTTTCTGAGGTAATGAAAATGTTCTACAAATGATCATGGTGATGTATTGTGAGCCATTGATTTTATTCTTTGGATAGACTGAATGGTGTGTGAAGATATCTCAATATAAATATTTTTTAAGGAGATATACAGGGGAAGAAGACATTTGGAGTTGAGTCATTGGATTGTAGTGTCCATGGATTTCTGCTAATGAGATTGTGAAATTGAGTTGAATTTTTCCTTATTTTATGAAGGTAGTCTTTCTTGAGTCAAAGAAATGGCTTAGGGAAGTAGAGTTCAGGGAAGGAGCAATGGAAAGATGTGTGTGAGTGAGAAAGACACTACTAATGATGTTATTTCAACTCCTGAATTTAGCCACATGGAACTTTGAGTATCACCACTCTTGAACTTACCAGTTATATTTATCAATAAAAGTATTACATTAAATGCTGTAAAGAAAAGTTCAGCTTTTATGAGAGCATTTTAATTTAAAAGGGATACAAAGCATTGACATAGAAGATTATAAGAGGGTTTGTTTAACTGATGTTTATTTTTTATTTGTTCCTGGTAGAAATAATGAAATTATGGCCTGGGTGGGGGATGTGAAGTGAATGATTTGTATTAATTGTTCATAATATTAAAGACAGAAGACAAAAACATTGAGGGAGCATTTTAGAGCCTGAAGATAATAGTCATATTCCAGAAAATGCTGTAACATACAATTTTTCATGCATTTGTCCTGTATAGACAGAAAGATAGATTTTATAATTGAGTCAGGGCGAAAATTAGAAATCAGGTTAAAACTGAAATGATAAACTGAACCAAAGTTAGAATAACAAGAATGTAGTTGAATAACGAAATCCAAAAAATGAGAGATTCAGAGGGTATTTTTTATTTTTGACATTGTTCTTTCTCTTCTCTCCTTTCTCCCTCCTTTTCACTTCCTTTTTCTGTCCTTTCCTTCTTCCCTTTCTTATTTACCAATGGCAAAAAAGATTTGTGGAAAATGTGCTCAGTCTGAACATTTAAGAAAAAATTACGTAAGCCTGTGGTTAGCAGGTCAGATGTGGAGACAAATTATTCATGCTTAATTTATCAAATGCAATATTTATTCTTTTCTTTCATTTTCTTTGAATATACCATTTTTCAATAGTGCAATTAATTGTGTTATCAGAATGAAATAGTTTATGAAATGCAAAGTTGACTTGTACCACTCTATATTTTGTATATTTTTAATTAGGAAATACTACTGTCACAGACAATGTCAAATTAAAATTAAATTGGAAGTGTTGCCTAAGCTCAAAATACCATGAACAATTTTGCCACCTGATACCCAGCTGTAAGTATTTTAAAAGTAGGTGGTTGTGAGTGGTCAGATTACAATAGCCATTAAAACTTTACTGTAAACATCTCCATTTCCAAAAAGGTGAGAAATATCTTAGGAACAATGTGAGTGAAGTTATCAACTTCCACAACCAACCAACTAAAAAATGAAGTTATTACTCCCTGATTGATTTCTCAAATGGTATATAAAGAATTATCTTCTCATTTCTGAGAGTCTATATGTATGACAAAAGATACAAGACTCCTGTGCTTATGGTCTAGGGGACTGAATGAGGCACAGGTTCTGAATTTCATGTACACCTCTTATTAAATATTTTTTCATCATTGAAACTATATTTTTACCCCCTTGCATCTTAAAATTGAGAGCTATCAACATGTTGTCAAATTAAGTTATTTGTAGAGTTGAACAGACAACACTGATTAGATGTTTCACCCATTTTGTGGCATTTGATGGCATCTGTAGGCAAGGGAATAAAATGACATATACAATGTTAGAGAAAAACTCTTCTCTTTTAGCTAGTTTTAACATTGCCTAATATCTTCTCAATAGCCAGGGGATAATCCACTCCACTGGAGCTCTTACCAGGTTTTCTACTGCAAAAAAACTATCATGATCACAAGAAAAGAAATAGAATGGGATAATAAGCTCCTTTTTGGGTGGAAGAAAATTCTAGTGACGTTCAGCATGGGATTCATGTATACTGTGCTGCTTTTGTCTTGACTTCTGGTACTTAATGAAAGTCTTCTCTTGAGCCTGAGATATCTCATGAAAACTATCAGTCCACAAAATATGTTTGGAAAATAAGAAAAATCATCACGAATTATTTGTGTCAATTGCCATTGTTTATTTAATACATTGTCCTCTTTATGGAATTAAAAGAATTGTTATGTTCTATTTTTACCTTGCTAATTCTAATTCTAATAAGGGTGTATTCCATATGGAGTTCCTCAGGAACTGCCCATAGTAATTGGAGGCTTTAGAGGGAAGCATCACAGCTGGAAATTTCTGAACCTCATTTGAATATATAGTTCTACGAGGTTAGAGATGTTCTGGATATATCTTTGTTTGATAGCTATTTATCATGCAAAAGCTATTGAAAAATGAAAGATGGAAACGTTGAAACGTTTAGCAAAGACAGAATACAAATTCTCTTGCAGGTGCCATGGATGTGAAATCCTATTTGCTGATTAGTGAGGTTTCAATAGGAAAGCACATTTGCTTATTTCACATGGCAGCCACAAACTAAATTGGAGAATTCTGCCATAAAAATCCAACATTTATACGAAAATAATTATTCTTCATAATGTACATTTCCATGCAAGTTAAAAAACTAGAAATTGAGTCAAATTTAAATTACATTCTATATTTATCTTCTAAAATAAAATAGGCATAGGTAGTTCTACCAATTAGTGAAGCAATGCAAAATAAGTAGAGAAAATTATACTTTCCTTCCTAGGAATCCAGTGTCAGCCTGGACTACATTATTGCATAGCTTTCTCCAAGTTCAAAATATACATTCACAAACTATATATGGCTTTTCTTTCTTGTTGCATATAAAATGCTATTGTATATTAATATGTATGAGCAATTTTCTTGCTTGCTTGGTAGTAGAATTGCTGACACTCCCAAAGTCAAGAGTTATATGTTTAACTTTTTTTTTTGCTAGCTTTGTGGTAATTTATATTATGATTGTATCAAGATGAACTCAACCTTTTCCTTAATTGTGGATATTGAAGCTGTTTCCTTGTGCTTTTTTGTTTTGTTTCTTTTGTTTTAGTAAAAATAGTTCTGATTTAACATCCTATTATGTAAACTGGAGGCTTTGGGGAGCATATGTCTCCAGAAATAGAACTGTTGCTTCACATTGAAAGTTTTTATAACTATTTCCAAATTTTATTTTCTTATTGAACTGTTTACCTCTTTCATTTCAATTTATAAGATCCATTGTTAGTTGTGATATATGATAAATCATGATTAGTGGTTATAAGGAAAACAAATTGACTCGGGCTGAGTTAAACAGAAAAGCAGTTTGTTTATAACATGGGGCGGTTCATGGAATTATTGAAAAGACTGAAAATCCACATTTAAGTAAGGATCATTGCCCCCACATCACGGTGCAGATTGTTACTGGAAAGTAAAGTGTAGCTGCCAACAGGATAGGAGAACTACCAATTTTCCTTAGTTTCCAAATATTTGGTCACAAAAAATTGATTATTGAGACTCTTGTGAAGTGTTTTATATTTTAGGGTAAAACTGATTTTTGTTCTTCTTTCTCATAATCTCCTTGCTGTTCTCAAAAATGTACACTTTTTAAATGTATTTTCTCCCCAATTTCAATTGAATTGGAATTCCATTGATAACGGATGTATTTGTGGAGAATTAATATCATCTTAATTTTAAGTCTGCCAATCCATTGATTTAGCATATTTCTTCATTAATTGAGGACATTTTTCACATACTTATTGCATATAGAACCTTCTCCATAACTATACTTGTATATTTGGTTTAGTTGTCCCCTGGGTTTTGTTGCTGTTTAGAATGTCAACCTTTTTCATTATGTTTTTGAAAGGTTTTCAGTGATGGAGAGGAATATCTCTGACTTGATTTTATTCTCAATTTTGTATTTTGCAATGTTGTTGAGATTTTCTAACACTTTAACAGGTTTGGGGTCCTTTAAGCATTTTATATAGATTATTATACTGTCTTGAAACAACTGCAATATTATATTCTCTTTTCCAAATGGTAAACTTCTTTTTTCTTTTTTTCTTACTATTTCATTCATATTTTATGTAATCTGCTGAACAGTAGATAATAGGTGTCTTTGTCTTATTCTCTTAAAGAGGCTTTCTAAAAATTCTCCCCACTAAAAAATGATACTTACTATAGATGTTTATCAGCAAGGCTACACATATTACATGGTATGGAAATTCTTTTAGATTCTTATTTTTATAAAAGTTTTATCAAAATAAATATAAAATTTTAGGCAGCATTCTTTCTTAATTTATTACATTGACTACAAAATAAAATGAAGTTTTAGAAAGTTACTTTTCTTAAATGACTTTGCTAATCATATTAAAGCAGGTTAAAATAGGACAACTGTTAAGTCCCTGGTTTCCTATTCAGCTCTGAAAAAGTTAACAAACAACTGCTAGTCTCTTGTTTCTTATCTAGCTCCAAAGGGACTAATGCAAACTGCACACTTCAGCTGCAAACTTTCTGGGGCACAAATTCCCCTAAAGCCAGGAAACCTCCCCAAGCCATTGAAGCTCCCCAAACCATAAAAGCTTATTAAATTCTGGGCCCAAAGCAAACTCTTAGTTAATGACAGAAAGCCTAGGGTCATAAAGATTGTTAACCATTTGCCCAGTGACAAATTTTAGGGATGTGACAACAAACAACCAAATTCTGTTAGCTCTCTATCTCCTCCTAGAACAAAGAAGACACCTAGTATTCAAAGGTTACTATGGAAACCAACCTGCAAAACTTTCCTATAAACCAAGCTGGCCGGCTCCCCAGAGCGTGCCCCTCCCTTGGACATGTCCATGTTAACCTCTTTAAAGTATAGTCTCCTTCACTTAATAAACTTTACTACTTATTCCTACTGACATCTGGTCTCTAAATTCTTTTAGTTTCAAGAATCAGGGCTCAGCTGGCACCAATGCCAGCCAGGAACCGGTTGCAATATTGTTTTATACTTTATTAGTCAAATAATTTAATGTGTTATAATAATAGACTTTGTGATGTTGAACCATTCCTATATTCTTGGGATAAACAAACTTTAGAGGGTACACACATTATTCAAAGAGTAAAGTAATATTTAAAAATACACTACAAATAAGTACAAAGAGTTGACTAGCAATGGTTTTTGTTAAGAGTTTTGACTCTATATTTCTGAGTAAAATTTACCTGAACATTTATTTACTCTTCTATTCTTATGCAGTCTTGTTATTTAAATTATACTAACCTCATGAAATACATGATTAAAATTTCAGATTGTCAGATTTTTGGAGAAATTTTTTTCTCCATGACTTTCAAATTATATCTTTGGATGTACATGAGTCATAGGAAGTTAGAAAGTAACACTGATTAGGGAATCTTTAGTTCTTATTTAATAGTCAGCATGTCATTTTAATCTCTGGCAGAGGGTGAGAATCTCTTCAATGAATGCAACAAAGAAACTATGACAAAGAGATGCACTTTGTGTTCCAAAATATAAATTTTAGGCCACACATCCTAACGTTGTATATTTGAAATATGTGAACCAAGCCAATTGAAATGAATTCATTTCAGTACACTAGAAGCTTTAAAAAAGGCACTTTCTTCACGGTTTTTAGCAGAGTTTGCTCCACTCTAATCAAAGGTTTGAGCTAACCATGTTTCAAAGTTTAAACCATTGCAGAGTCATGCATGGAAACATGTAAGTTTCAGCATGAGATTCTGCAATAGTTTTCCTATTAGCTGATAAAAGAAAAAGACAATGTAACTGGAAGGAATGACCCTTAAATTCAATTATTGTGTGTGAATCAAAGGAGAGTTGATATAAAATATATTGAGCCAGCACACTAATGCAAAATATTAATAGGAAAAACTGTGGGGCAGACAGTGTGTGGGAACTCTATATTCTTCATAATGTTTCTATAAATCTACAAATTCTATTAACAATTTTTTTTTAGTATTGTGCCAGTGGAAAGAAGAATTTGGAGCTACATTTCAAGAAAGAGAACCTGAAAATACAGTGTTCTTGCTTCTAATTATAGAAACTCGTCACTTTTCCAGAGTAACAGCTTGAAACCATTTGGTTCTAATGCTATAGTCCACTGTTTCCTAAGGAGAAATAAGATAATCACAAGAGCATGAGCACTGCTAGGGTCTGAAAAGGCAAATATTGAGGCAAATAAACAAATCTCGTTTAAATTAAGATTTTTAATCATTTATGTACTATTTGAATACCATGAGGCACCATTTTTTCCAATACTATTTATTTAATGTAAGTGTCAAGGAGATATTTTGTCCAAGTTTCAGGGAAGTCCTTAGAATCAGGGTTATTGTACCATGAAAACCAGAAACGAGGAGGCAGGAATTCGAACAGGCCGAGACTAAGGAGCCGTAGTTTTGGGAAGCAGGTTTTATTTTCTATGGCCATAGGGCTCAGCTGAGTAGCCTCTGAAAGTCTGAGCCCCAGCAAAAGGTAAACTTAGCTTTTATAGACTGCATTACATGCTAGAGATAAGGTAAGCATAATATGGCCACCGGCAGTATCAAAGGAAAAACAATCGGTTAGTTTGAGGCTTGAAGGAGGTTACAGAAGCAGATGAGCTGTTAGGGGAGGGTCCCCACCCCAGGTGTCATATCTCACTTGTCTGCAGTTTCATCCAGTCCTGAAGGCTAGGAGAGGGGGTTTCTATCCCAGGAATGTGTCTTGGCTCGCTTGCCTGCAGTTTTACCTGTTCCTGAAGGTCAGGAGAAGGGGTTTGGGGATTTTTCACAGAGAAGGCAGCTGAACCAGAAGAAGAAGGGGGGGGGGGGGGAGGCCTACCTGCTTTAAAGCCTGCTTGCTACATTACATTGATAGGATCATTGTTAGAAAGTTTAAAGAAACAAATAAAAAATGGATAGCTGAAGGTTTTCAACATCAGTGATTTAACTGAACCAAAAAGAGCCTCTCAAAGGTAATGATTTTCAAAGTTTTATAATGGATCCAAACTATAACTGATAATTTTCTGGCCAACTACGATAATCTCAAAGGACCCCAGAGTTTTGAAAATGTCAAAGTAATGAGAATTTAAATGAAAGGGCCCAGTTATTTGCAATTAAATTGTATAACAGTTGTAATTTTAAATCTATGAGCTGCAAAATGCTATCAAGTAACTTTGTCAATTATAGAAGATGAAAGAGGATAAAATAATACATAGGAGCACAAAACTGATTATTTCTTATCTTACTGTCTTTGATAGACACAGACGGCATATGCTTGTTATAATACTTAATGAGTAATGCTGAGCTGTTATAATCCCAACTTCTATCTTTTCAAAAAAGCTGTTTATCTCATTATAAATCTAGACTCCATTTATTCTATTATGGGACTCAGGGTGAGGCAATCAATCTTGTGGGTATTAATTGAAGCTTGTGGTGGGAAATTTAGCCTGAAGATTAAGTAATATTAAAAGGAAAACTATATACAAGGAAAAGCATAATGGAAAAAGAGAAAAGTATGGACTTAACATCCAGAGGGCCCTGGTTTCCTTCTTTCATTCCCTCTTTTGTAGCCATTCATTTTATCTTTAACAAATACTGGGTGAGCATCAACTGTGTGTTAGGTTTTATGTGAGGTTGGGTGTCTGTGAACATTCTCATAACTGCTCAGAGCCTTCATTTCCTCCCTTTTCTTCCTCAGTTGGGTTAATATCAGCATCATCAAATTTTGCCAAGGATAAGTGAAATGATGTGTATAAAGTAGATGTAATAAGGTAGCCACTGAATGAATACCAGCCACTGTTTTTTTTTTTACAAGGTAAACCAAATACATTTATTTACATTTTTCCTCTTTAAAGGTGCTGCTATCTAAACATTAACAAAACACTTCAGCCACTGCTTTTTTTAACTTCAACTATTTTAACCTTAAACACATTACTCTACTCCCTCCATGCTGTTTACTCCCTATCTTTATACTTGAGAGTAGCTTTGATTCCTAACTTATGATTATTTGCTTGCTACTTACTCTTTAAGCCACAAACTTTCACTTCCCAAACACTCTCTTGTTTTTTTTTTTTGTTTTTTTTTTTAGGTTATGATGCCCTTTTTGTAAAATCTAGTTATTACTTCCCAGGCTTAATACATCTTAACTCTCTGAAGCATTTGAAATCCTTCAGTTCATTCAATCCATTAAACAAGTTAACAGTGTATGCTTGCTGCCAATTCATGAGCCACACCCTGGGAACACAATGCTGAATACTCTGGGTGCTGCCCTGCTGTCAGTGGATTTCATAGTTTGGGACAACTCGTCACAACCTACTTTCTAGATCTCTACTTCCTCTGGATTGTCTGAAATTTTCTATTCTCTCTTGATTCAACTTCCGATTTTTGGCATTTTTAAGAATAAACTCTTCTTTGAAAGATAACATACATCCAGAGAAATGGAAAACTCACTGGAATACTGCTAGATGAAGGGAACAGCCAATGGCACACAACACTGGTAAAGAGTATTGCAATCATGCGAGTTCACCCTTGATCGAACTCCGATGCCCACGCTACACCCCCCAAAGTTAACCACTGTCATGACTTTTAACACTCTGGATTAATTTGACCTGTAATTTGGGGATGTTCCACCCAACTTGGCTCCAAGACTAAAGAATATGCCTGGCACGGAGTTACCCATGAGTTTAATTAGGGACATAAACAGGAGAAAATTCTTCCTGATGGCACAGTCGTTGAGGAAAGGGAAGTCAGTACTCCATGCATAAGAGAGAGAGGGGAGTGCCACAGGAGCAGCTCACAGAGGTTTAGGTTCACAGGTAGTGACGACAGAGTTTCAGCAGGGTCTCGGAGATCTGAGTAGGGGAGGAGATTTTAGCAACATTCTTTCTCCCCCCGAGTGGGTCTGTTGATGCTTAGTGTCTGTCCCCGCCATGAATGCAGCTGCATGGAATGACTTCTCCCTGTAATGGAGGAGGGGGCATGGCCTGGGCCTTGGGTCCTCATCGGGAATATGGAGTATTTACTCTATTCGATGTGGTTTGTTTTATTTAATATCCATTCTTCTCTGCAGGTCCTGCCACTGTTTTGGATTTTATTTTCTATTTCACTGAGACAATTGCTGTAGCATCCAATCATAATCTTGATTCCATAAGACTCCCATCCAATTTCATTTTCCTTTCTGCTGTCGAAAGGATCTCTCTAAATTCAGAGCTGATCACACAATTAATTCACATAATCACTCATTCAACCTATTCAATCAATATACACGCCAATATATATATTTTTTTCCACATGGGCAGGCACCGGGGATCGAACCCGGGTCCTTGGGCATGGCAGGCAAGCACTCTTACCTGCTGAACCACCGTGGCCCACCCTATGCCAATATTTTTTGAGCTGTGACTGTCATGAGGGTAAATACATCTGATTAAAAAAAAAATACTTCTCCCTGGTGGAAGAAAAAAGGCGGATGGGGGGTAGTAAAAGACACTCTCTCACCCACTTTCTTAGAACATTTACTTTTAGAAAACATGCAATTCTAAACTCTTTTTCTGCCCCTTTGAAATGTATGTCAATCTTTCTGAAAGCAAAAGTAACCTCTAGCAGCTCTACAACCAGGGAGTATCTTCCTCAAGGACCTGGGAGCCATCTCTTTGAAATGTAATCATCAAGGAAGATAAAGCCTCTATTTCCCAGTTTCCAAGGAGGGTAGGAAAATGACTTTAGTTACTGTCTGGCACCAGTTTATAACACTACCTGTCATAAAGGTATGAGAAGTTTATTTTTCCTTGGATAAAGGACTTTAGCAAACACACATGGCTACCTAATTTCCTGGTGAGTTTAGGATGAACTATATGTAACAAATGGTGCTGTCAAGTCTTCTAATTTGAGGAATAGTTATCATTTATCTTGAGAACATTTATATGAAATATGAATTTTAGCTATATGAAAGGGTAAGATTTCTTTCTGTCTTTGTAATCTTTTTTCTAGATTAACTGTGACACACAGCACATTCAAGTTTAATGCTTATTCAATAATAAAATTGTTTTATTTCTCTTCTTGTGGAGAAGTTTTCTGAGTAAACAGGAGATTTTCTTTTTAATTATATTTCCTGAAAGTTATATGTCATATACTTTTCAAGGTAACGAGTATATATTACTGTACAAATCAGTCAAAGTTCCACTCAGCATCTTACTGAGCAAGGGCTTTCTGCCTAACACACTGTCCTAGTTTGCTAGCTGCTGGGATGCAATATACCAGAATCAGAATGGCTTTTAAAAAGGGGGAATTTAATGAGTTGCTAGTTTACAGTTCTAAGGCTGAGAAAATGTCCCAATTAAAACAAGTCTATAGAAATGTCCAATCAAAGGTATCCAGGGAAAGATACCTTGGTTCAAGAAAGCCGCTGAAGTTCAGGGTTTCTCTCTCAAATGAGAAGGTACATGGCGAACACAGTCAGGGCTTCTCTCTCATCTGGAAGGGCACATGGAGAACATGGCATCCATCTGCTAGCTTTCTCTCCCGGCTTCTGGTTTCATGAAGCTCCCCAGGAAGCGTTTTCCTTCTTCATCTCCAAAGGTTGCTGGCTGGTGGACTCTGCTTCATGGTGCTGCAGCATTCTCTGCTCTCTCTGAATCTCCATTCTCTAAAATGTTTCCTCCTTTATAGGACTGCAATAAACCAATCAAAACCCACCCAAATGTGTGAAGACATGTCATCACCTAATCCAGTTTAACAACCACTCTTGACTAAATCACATCATCCAGGGAGATGATCTGATTACAGTTTCAAACATACAGTCTTGAATAGGGATTATTCTATCTTTATGAAATAGGATTTTGATTAAAACATGGCTTTTGTAGGGGGCATACTTCCTTTTAAACCAGCACACACACACACACAGAGGCCAATACCATCCATCGGGATTTTGAGTAAAGGAATAGTCTTACTACGAGGTTGTCCAGCAAGGGGACAGGAGGCAAGGCTCAAATCTGTTTCCCCAATCTGAACAGTAAGGGAGATTTTATGGGTAGTGAGAGGTGGGAACAGAAGTGAGGAAGTTTACTTGGCATTGTCCCATTGGATACTTATAGAATTGCCCATATGTGGCAGAGTGGGTTTTAGGCTGGATCTTCCTTATTGAAGGACCACACACATTTGATTGGATTCTGGTATCTCCTTGTTCTCACAATCTTAGTTCTGGGGAGGTGACCTTTGTTCCTAGTGTCTCAAAGTTTGCCTAAAAGACAAGAGTCTCTGTTTCTGCAAATGCTCAGGTTATATGACCTGTGATTAAACTTGGTGGCCTACAAAACAAGCTCAGAAGAAAAGGTTTCAGGGGTAGAGGATATCCTGAGAAACCGGTCTTGGCCTGTTCATGGTTTCATACACAGAGCTTCAGTATTAGTAAGAAGGTGGGCATTAAAACAAACAAACAAAACAAAAACTCAGAATTGTATGTTATGGTAAGGATAATACATATTTTACAAAGTATGTATGTAAATAGTAGCACGGTGTGGTGTTGTGGTGAGGAAAATAGTCTATTTTCAGTTAGGTGGCTGGGAAAGGTTTCCTCCAGGAAATATAAAGAAAGTGATTTTTAAAGAACACATAGAAATCCAGCAAAATGTAGGAAGTCTCAGGGGACAGTAGGTACAACAGCCCAGCATTACTAAGGAGACTATTTTGTGTATGACAGTAAGGCAGCATGGCTGAAGTGTAATGATTGCGAGTGGTTGTACTGTTAAAGCTCATACATTTTGTCTCAAGTTGTAAACAATGATTCATATCTCAAACAGTGTGAGCAAGCTCCTGTTTTAGTAGTGAATGTAAGGGTGGATGGACTAAAAATCTATTAGGCAACTGGGACAAAAGAAAAGTAATGAGAGGGGTGATTGTTAGGTTGATGTGTCAACTTGGCCAGGTAATGGTGCCAATTGTCTGGTCAAGCAAGCACTGGCCTACTCGTTACTGTGAGGATATTTTGTGGACTTAAATTATTAGCAAGTTGATTGTATCTATGGCTGATTACATCTACAATTTCAACTAAGGAAAGTGTCTTCAGCAATGAGAGGCATTTAATACAACCAGTTGAAGGCTTTAAAGGAGAAGTCAGAAGAGAGAATCTCTCTCTCCACTTTAGCCTGCCTCTCCTGGAGAATTCATTGAAGACCTTCGTTGGAGTTGCCAGCTTGTGGCCTGCCCCATGGAATTTGGACTCTTGCATCCCCCCAGTTGTGTGAGACACTTTTATAAAATTTCACATTTACAGATATGTCCTGTTAGTTCTGTTTCCCTAGAAAATCCTGACTAATACCAGAGGTTAGAGAAGAAATCCCATACATGATTTTGCGTGCTTACTTAAGATGAAATCTTCTGAAGAATGAATGCCCTGGTAATTGTCACCTATGCATCCTTGGAGACACAGGTCAGGCACCGCCACTTTATAAAACTTTCTCTTTACTTTTGTACTTTTTTGTGTGTGCTATATTTCAGTGGTTCTCAAACATAGTAAGAGAGGGAGGGTGTTCAAAGGGCATATTGGGCAATGTCTGGAAATATTTTTAGCTGTCATAATAGGAGTGTGAATAAGGATGTCACTATGGCATCTACTGAGTAAAAGTAAAGGATGCTGCTATACATTCTGCGGTACATAGGGAAGTCCTCTACAAAAAAGAATTATCTGGCCCCAGATGTCAATAGTGCCAAGGTTGAGAAACCCTGCACAGAGAAATGGTCCTAAAATATTACTGGCTAAAAAGCACCTACAGTTTTGGTGTATGTACACATTCCCTGGCCCAATCCAAGGTGTAAACTCAGAAATCAATTGCATTAGAAACAGAGTCACTCAGATTCTGATGCAGGCAGTTTGGGGAAGATACCATGAGAAAAATACTCATAGCTATACTTAAGTTGACAAATCTATCTTTTCTAGTAGACTAGGTGTTATTTAAGGTCAGGGCCGGTTTTGTTACGTTTTCATTTTATTTGCCTTGCCCACCCATCAGTTTTTGGCAAAAAGAATGCAGTTAATGATATATAATACTTTTTCAAATAAACGATATCACTAACTTTGGCAAAGTTGATACGGCTCTTAGCAGAGGGTACGTATAATTGTAAGCCCATTATAAGTATTAAAATAATTTTAAATCTTCATTATATTTCTATGAAGGAGGTGCTATTATTATTCTTATTTTAAAAGAAGAGAAAATTGAGGTACAGAGAAGTTGGTAAATTGTTCCAGTTCATACATTCAGTAAATGTTGAGCTGGAAATCAAAGTTGAGAAGTCCGACTTCAGAGTTCATGACTGAGCCATAATGCCATCTTGTGCTGGTTTGAAAGGATTTTGTGCCCTAGAAAAGCCATGTTTTAATCCTCATCTAATCTTGTACTATAGGTTGGAAACTTGATTAGACTATCTCCACAGAAATGTGCTTCACCCAATTGTGGGTATTAATCTTTCATTAGAGGGAGATATGACTCCACTCATTCCAGGTGGGTCTTAATTAGTGCTCTAGTTTCCTAGTTACTGGAATGCAATAAACTGGAAATGGAATGGCTTTTTAAAAAGGGAATTTAATAAGTTGCAAGTTAACAGTTTTTAGACTGTGCAAATGCCCCAATTAAAGCAAGTCTCTAAAAATGTCCAATGTAAGGCATCCAGGGGAAGATACCTTGATTCAAGAAGGTCGATAAAGTTCAGGGTTTCTCTCAAGTGAGAAGGCACATGGTGAACATTGGCAGGGTTTCTCTCTCGACTGGAAGGGCATATAGTGATCACAGAGTCACCTGCTAGCTTCCTCTCCAGCTCCCTGAGAGGCATTTTCCTCCTTCATCTCCAAAAGTTACTGGCTGGGGGACTCTCCGCTTCATCATTCTGTGGCATTCTCTGTTGTGGCTTCCTCGTGGCTCTGTCATTCTTCTCTGCTGTCTCTTAATCTGCTTTCTCCAAAATGTTTCCTCTTTAATGGGATTCCAGTAAGCTAATCACGACCCACCTGGAATGGGTGGAGACACTTCTCCACCTAATTCAGCTTAACAACCACTGTTGATTGAGGCACAACTCCAGGGAGATGATCTAATCAAAGTTTCAAACATATAGTACTGAATAGGGATTAGAAAAAACATCCGCCTTTACAACATGGGATTAGGATTAAAACATGGCTTTTCTAGGGTACATACATCCTTTCAAACTGGCACAATTAGCTTGCTGGAATCCATTAAAAAAGGAAGCATTTTGGAGAGAACAGAGAGCCACAAGAGGAGAGAGCCATGAGAACCATGAGCATCCACACAGCTGGAGATCTTTGGAGATGAAGAAGGAAAATGCCCCTGGGGAAGCTTCATGAAACAAGAAGCCTGGAGAGAAAGCTAGCAGATGTTGCCATGTTCACCAGGTGCCTTTCCAGTTGAGAGAGAAACCCTGAACTTCGTCAGTCTTTCCTGAATGAAGGTAACCTCTTGTTGGTGCCTTAATTTGGACATTTTCATGGCTTTCGAACTGTAAAGTTGAAACTTAAAAAATTCCCCTTTTTAAAAGTTATTCCATTTCTAATATATCACATTCCAGCAGCTTGCAAACTAGAACACCATCCTTCCTTGCACATCAGTGTTTTTTTTATTCACCGTTACTAAAGCATTATCTACATGGATAGAACCCAGTGAATTGCACAAAGTGAACACACCTATGTAAATACTTCCTAGATAGAGAGAGAGTGCACACATCTTCTTGGAAGCCCTCCTTTTTCCCCTTCAGTGACCACTGACTGAATCTACTACTTTGGATCTATCACTATGAATTAAGTTTGTCTCTTTTTTGAACTTTATATAAATGCAATCATAATCTTTCATATCTGCTTCTTTCACTCAACATTGGTTCTTGTGATATTGTTTTGTGATGCTTTACTGTAGTGAAGTCACCAACAGGTGAATGTCTTATTCTTATTGCTGTATAATATTGCAATCTTTGAAGACAACACAATATTTATCCACTCTGTTGTTGATGGATAATTGGGTTAGTCACAATGCTGGGCTATATTAAATAGTGCTACTAGTCATACTCTTTTATTTCTATGAGCATGTGTTATTCATACTGTTTATTTTTAAATATTCTATAAATTTATCAGAGAGTAATGTTGAAATTCCTAATGATATTTTTTAACCTAATAATGTATTCTATAGCAGTATATAGTGATGATACTCATTCCTCTTTACTCCATTGTGTGGAACTACTATACTTGATTAAGTGATCCCCAATTAAAGGTCTTTTTTTCTCCAGTCTTTCACTATTATAAACAATCATTACAAAGAATAGTCCAGTTCATGTGGTGGTGTTTTTCTGCCATTTTTTTTTCAGCATATTTGGGGGTGACATCCTGGAATTGTGATTGCATGGGTAAAGAAACAATGCAGATGCACTTTTTCTAGATATTATGATGATTCCTCCATGAGAACTGTACCATTTGGGATGCCCAGTGGCTACATGTATGTCACATGGCATATTGTCAAAAGTTGGGGTGTTTTGCCAACTTTTGATATGATAGTGATAAATGGTGCAGTTCAAATCTCATTTCTCTTATTGTGAATGGCATGGGGCATCATTTTCTTATGTTGATGGGCTGATTATATTTCTTTTCCTCTAAACTACCTGCTTATATTTCTTAGCCAGGTTATAGAGAGCTGTTGGTATCTTCTCTACTTTTAAAAGTCATGGTTCAGTAATATAAGTTGCAAATATTTTCCCCAGCTTTCATTTGTCTTTTACTCTGTTTATGGCAGGTCTTTCTTTTGCAATGAAAAATATTCTAAAATACTTTTAAAGTATATAATCATAACTTCATTTCTTCTGCATTTTGAGTAATAGTTAGAACAAGCTTTTCCTCTATCATGTTAAACAGGTGTTCATCTATGTTTAATACTAATGCTTTCCTGGAGTGATCTTTTACATATAAAATTCTAATTCATTTGGAATTTAAACCAAATTACAGTGTAAGGAAGAAAACCAACTTTATCTTTCATCCAGATGGTTACCCAGTTATTCTAAAACCAATATTTTTTAAAAGTTTCTCTATCCCATACTGATTTTAGATGTTGCATTTATCATACATTAAAATTCTATATGCAAAAAAAAATTCTATATGAAATTATAAAACCTCATCTGTTCCACTATTTTTTTTTATACTCCAGAGCCCCTAGAGTATATTTGTTTTGTTTTAATTTTAGTGACAATATTTTAGTTTCCCAGTGTTAAAACAGGTATCTTACAATGGGTTGGCTTAACAGAAATTTATTGACTCATGGTTTCAGAGGCTAGGAAGGTGTGGTATCTTTCTGACTTGCCATGAAGCTTTGGAGTTCATTGGCTTTCTGTCACATGGCAATGCACATGGCAGCATTTCCTTTATTCTCCAGTTTCTATTGACTTCAGACTTCTTTTGAAGGCTTGCCCAATTTCCTTTAATTATAAGAATTTCAGCCATATTAGGCTCAGGCCTAATGTCATTCAGCTTGAGTACACTTTAGCTAATAACATTTTCAAAGGCCCAATTTTCAAATGGGTTCACACTCACAGTTCCAGAGATGAGGACCTGACCCTGCTTTTTTTAGGGAGCATGATTCAATTCCCAAGACTTTATTATATGTTTTAATATGTATTAAAGCAGGACCCCCATCAGAATTCATATTTTTTGCATTTTCTTGGCTAAACTTGCTCTTTTGTCCTTTCAAATGAATGCTATAATCAACTTATATCTGGGGTTGGAGGGACAGATATTGCTATTGGGATTATATTAAATATATAAAATAACCCAGGGAGAAGTGACAACTCTAATGTTCCATTGTGTGAATGAAACTATTTAATGGCTTTCTTGATACCTTAGTTTGAACCTTTTTGTTGTTTCATTTTTTATTGATTTTGAAAACTTTTTTATTATGATAAACACATGACTGATAATCACAAGAATAAATTACTGCTTTAATCCTGATTATTTCTTTAGGAAAAAACCTCAAAACATATGAAGAGTTTCTAACTTTTGACAAATATTACCTTCCAAAAAGATTATATAAACTGCTAGTCCTGCATACATAAAAGATCCTTTCCCCCACTATCATCAGTCTTATATCATATGATTACAGCATTGTTAAACTTGCATTCCTTTGGTTACTGTTGTATTTGAATTCATATTATATTTTCACGTTTATTGGTCACTTACATATCTTCTCTTCTGAATTTCCTTTATTTTTTTTTTATCTATTTTTGTTAGTTAAGAATTTCATCTTTCGATTTTTAAATCACCCATATATTCTGGATACAACATTAATTTTTTATTCCTAATCTGAGATTGTCTTTTAAGTTTAAATTAAATCTATTGAATTTTTTTCAGCATATCCTCTTCCTCCAGTTCTGCTTTATCCCTTGTAAATATTTCTGTCTTCTTCAATATATGTCACATCCCAACATTTGTTGCCTTAGTTTGCCAGGGCTGCTGTAGCAAAGAACCACAGATGAGTTCATTTAAAATACAGAACGTATTGCCTCACCGTTCTGGGGCTGGACATTCAAAATCCAGGCGTTGGGTCAGGCTTTCTCTGCAGGTTTCTGGCTGTGGCTTTAGGCAATCTATAACTCACTGCCTCCATCACAGGGCCATATCTCTCTGTGTGACTGCATCAGTTGTCTGTCTCTGTTCAAATTTCCTCGCCTCATAGGGTTTCCATTAATATTGAATTAGTGCCTAACCTGGTCCAGTTTGGCCTCATCCAACTAATAACATCCTCAAAGGTCCCATTGACAAATAAGTTCACATTCACTGGAAGGGTGTTAGGATTTGTTGTACATGACATTTTGGAGCACATAATTCAATTCATAACATTTGTTTGTCATATTACATATTTCCCTTTTGTTTAAACTTACCTAGATTTTTTTTTCATCTGTATCCTAGGCTGTTGCTGCTCTTTAGGATGGTATCTTGAACAAAATGATATTTAGTAATTCCAATTAGCTTGTATTTAAACCTGAGGTTGATGAAGCAAATGACGTTTTTAAATGTTAACATATCCATGGGCTGGTGGTGCAATAAATGCTAATATTGATTAAACATGGATTAGTCTGTTTGTGTTCTGTAATCAATGTGACTATGTGGTCTCTTGTTGGCTTCTCCATTCCAATCATCACCTGTCCTGTTAATATCTTCTTGGAGTCACTAATATTTAAGTCAAAGTGAAAGGAAAATTCTCATATCATGTAAATAGCCATATAATATAACATAAATAATTTAATATTTAATGACCACAACTTCTTTAAAGATGTTCTTTTATATGAGGAGAAACAATCTTGGTATCAGATGGCTACAGGAGCTCATTGCTGCTCCCCTTCCTAGGGCACTTGGTATGAGCTGCCTCTACTAAGCTAATCTAGCTCACAAAAGACAGAGAAGAAAGAGGGTGTTTCTTTGCTCTCATGACCAGGCTCGACACAAAACTCTACTGGTTGAGCTCTGGAGGCTCTGCAACATTGCTTCACCTATATTATAAATATATAAAGCAGTATGGGGGGTGCATGGGTAGTTTAGTGGTTAGAATGCCCGCCTTTCATGTGGGAGACCTGGGTTCGATTCCCAGACCATGCACCCTCCCCCGCCTCCAAAAAAAAAAAAAAAGGCATTAGGCGGGTAAGGTACTGACAGACACATCCAGCTCTGCCGGCCTAAGCATGCCATTAAGCAATAATTATACAGAACAGAGAATCCTGTGCTTTCAGATATGCTTCTTCTATTAAGCCATTTTAGTATACTTTATCATGTATCAATAATGCTGTGTCACAATATATCTTGGACATTATAGCTATCGAATTATGATCACATTTTCCCCCAAAAATCTGATTTTAAGACATGATTTTCAGACAATATTGTGGTATGAGAGTTTTTCTTTTCTTCATAAATAAATGTGAATGACATATGAAATGTGTGTAAAAAATAAACTATTCGTTTCACATTTCAGATTATGCTTATTAAAATATATAACTGAAAAATGTCCCAAAATGATGATAACATTTGCATTTATTTTGCTCTCAAATAGATTGTTATATGTACTAGATTGAACATTAAAAAGAAAGTAATTTCTTCGTATTACATATGGAAATAAGCTTTTTTACATATATTTATATCCTTTATCTCTATATACAATACAGGAAGGAAATTTCCTTAAGTGAGTTGAATTTAAAATTAAAATAATGCACAATATTGTATTCTGGATTATTTAAAACATTTGATACTTGCTAACTAAAAATTTACTGACCTAGGAATATCCATATTAGATTTAATTTGTTGTCCAAATCCTGGCTCAGCTCCTTGATCTGCCACTTTCTAATTATATATTTTTGGAAAGTCACATGGAAAATTTCAGAGCTTCAGTTTTTTGTTTGTGTTTTTTTTTTTAATCTGTTAATTGTGTCTAGTAAGATTTACTTTGTGGGTTATTGTAAGTAGTTTATCAAATATTATGTGATTTTTCTCTTGGCACACTACTTGGCACATTCAAAATATACAATAAAAGTTGACTTAATATTACTGGGGATAATTGCTAAAACAAATTTTATGTGTGGTACCACACACTGTACAAAAGGCTCAAAGAGCTATTTTGATTATAGAAAGAAAAATACTTCAAAACCATTCTAGTCTTAGATGGTTTTTAAGGTTTCATTTTTCTCAGCTTGGTTTGGCCTACCAAGCTGTGCTGGTTTGAAAACATTATCTACCCCATAAAAGCCATGTTTTAATCACTGTAAGGTGTAATCTTTTGATTAGAGCATCTCCAGAGAGATGTGACACACCCACTTTTGAGTATATGGAAATGTGACTCCACCCATTCCAGCTGGTCTTGATTAGTGTACTGGAATCCTTTAAAAAGAAACATTTTGGAGAGAGTCAGAGCTGACAGAAATGAAAGAGCTGGCAGGAACTTCAGAGCAGAACTGACACAGAGGCTTTCACTTGGAGAACAGAGACACAGATGTTTGGAGATGCTTGGAGCCCAGCAGACATCTCCAGGAGATGTTAAGTAAGTCAGAATCTGGAGAGAGCCAAGGGAAGCCAAGATATGAAAGCCAGGCCTGGAGAAGCAAAGTGAGAAACCCACAGGAACAGAGGCTGAAAGCAACAGAGCCCAGGAGCAAGGGACCAGCAGATGTCAGCCATGTGACTACCCAGCTGATATTGGCCTTCCTTGAATTAAGGTATCTTTCCCTGAATGCCTTAGTTCGGACAATTTTATAGGCTTAGAACTATAAAGTTGTAACATATTAAATTTCCCTTTTCAAAGGCCTTCCAGTACTGGTGTATCACATTCCAGCAACCTGCAAACTATAGCACAAGCAAATGTACCATTTTACTGTATAACTTTAAAAATCAGTTAAGACTGGCACTCATACTGTTGAATTTAAAATTCATATATATATGAATACCTCACATGATACAGTTATGACAATCTCTTTAGCCTTCTTCTGATAAGCACTGTCAGGAGGGAGAACATTAAAAATAATAGAAGCTACTTTGGAATAAATACTTCTGGATTTTGGGAAATTCCACTGTAAGAAAACATCCCTAAGATATAAGAATTTCAAAAATTAAAATTAAAATTTTTTTGTTCAAAAGTGAATTTTCACTACTAGAAACTGTCAGAAAAGTTTCTTGCTGTATTTAACGACAAAAATTGCTTTACTTTTAGAGAGCAAAGTTGTAAAAAATTATGTGGTAGCAGGAATATTGTACAGAGTGGATGAGTTTTGGTGAAAGAAGCATCCTTAATTATCTTTCAGCAAAAAGCGATAGGCTCAGAAATTGATTATCTGGGAAAAATATCTGGGGACAGATAAAGCAATATCTAATAACAGTTATTCAGAGCATGTTTTTAGAGAGTTACTTGTAAAAATAAGCTTTATGCAATTTCACTATCAGCTCTGTAACAGTGAAAATTTACAATCAGATGCTAGCATGCCTGAGAATTTCTAGCATTCCACCCAGGTAAGAATTTGCCATGAAAATATGCTTTTTTTTTGCTGTAAAATGAAATATTTACTGTTTGGTCAATATTAAATTTAAAATTCATCTTACATTATCCTCTTGGGTAAAAACTTGCTTATATATTTTTAATGGAGAATATTCTTGGGCTTTGCAAGCTCAGTATTTTGTAACACATGATTAAAGAACATCTAGCTTCCTTCCTGGTAATCTACATACTTGCCCCAAATATCCAATTTCTTGAAACCCCAGAGGAAAAGGGATGCATGAGTAGTTGGAATAGAGATTCATTGTGTTTCTTTGTCATGTAAGAGTTAGTGAGAGTTAGTGAGTCAGTGTTATATTTGGTAATAATCGTTTAACTACTCTTGAAATTTAATATCCACAAAGTCTGGTTAAACTTTTTAACATCACTGTTTGAAAAGCACAATGGCCTGGGAAGACTTGGGACTTCATTTCTTAAGTCCTTGTAAATGTTGGCATAAATTCATCAAGTCAGCTTGCTGCTACTTAGATTGCTCTCCTTTGCTGTTTCTGTTAAAGTAATAGTGAAAACTACAAAAATAATAAAAAGGTAACATTATAAGTCTACATCCTCTTATTTAAAATTCTTGGGACTAGAGATGATTTGGGATTTAGAAATCTTCAGTTTATAGACGTATTGCATTGTATATAATACATTTACTGCTGAGTCTGTGACAGAACTCCATAATTAAATACACTAATATTTCTGAAGAATATAAATGTTATAAATAGCATCACATCATTACAAGTCAGATTTTGACACTAAGTACGTATTTGTCAAACATTTCGTTTTCAAAAATTGCTGGACATCAGAAGTTGAAATAAGGAATGTTGTTTTCTACTGTCATTGTAGTACTATTATCATTAAATTTTCAAAATAACTGAGAGTTAGTTATTATTATTTCTTTTTTATAGATGTGGAGATTTAAGTTCTAAGAGTTTGTAAAATTTGTAGTCTCCTCACTACTAAACTGTGAAAGGTATTTAAACCCCAAACTTGTTTGACTCCTGAACACATTTTTTTAACCATTATACTAAACAATACAAAAATATACCAGTTTTAGAATATGTGTATGACAAAGGATATAAAACAAAAAGAAGTACAATTAGTATTTTGGTTAATAGTCCATTATTTCAGCAGTATTATCATGCCTGTTGGTAAGATAAACATATCATAACAGACAAATATTTTGTGCTTACCATAAATTACAGATAACAGTATCCATCCAAACTTCTGAGCTGTATCTCTAAGTTTATCCTCAAACTTAGGCATGGGTTTTTAAGGGGAAATGGAGGGAATTTTCTGAAAGAAGTATTGAGTTGAAAAATGATGTGGAAATGTAGTAGAGCTTGGCTTTAACTGGAAATCATTCATGTATCAAGAGGGGGAAATTCTAAAAGGGATAAAGATAAGGATGGAGAGAAAAGGAAGTTGGGACAGTTCAGATCAGATTAAATTTTATAAAAAAGGTAATGTAAAGCCTTTGTTGAGTCCAGGTATGTCATGTAAATGCAATATAATCATAGCTGGGTGGTTGTATAATGGACTTGACTTCAGTAACGTGTGGGAACGTATGTTGCTGAACTTCATGAGTTACTCTCCATTTGTAAAGGTCCTAGTTTTGAAAAAAGAAGCAAAACTTCCAGGTGTTTTTTGTACAGAGGAATAGACATAAAAACATGTTCTAGAACCTCAGTGAGCAATGTAATAGCCATGAGCTCCCCGAGACTATTAAACTTTAAATTTAATTAATCAAAATTAAATATTATTAGAAATGAAATTCTTCAATCACCAGGCATATTTCAAGTGCTCAATAGTCATATGTTGCCAGTGGCTAATTTATTGGACAGTTCAGAAATAAAAATGCTCAGGATCCTAGCAAATGTAATCATAGCACTATTCTAGATAAAGGAATTTGGCAAGACTGTGCAAGTATGATAACAAGTTTGGTGAGATGGGAAAGCCTCACAATGAACAAAGGTGTGCGAATATGCATGCTTGCTAAATGTCAGGGTTAGAAGAGATAGCGGTTGCAGGCAACACATCTCTGTACCAGCTAGCAGTAGGGTCAGGAAGATTATCCTGGCTCCAAAGTGCTAGGGTAGAGATCTAGAGACAGATAACCCCTCATAAAGAACCTACCCTTCATCTGACCTGATTCAGAACTCAGTCAGTGCACAGGGCCTTTTCTCGGAGATCATCCGTCAAGAACATTCAGCAGCAATTGCACAATTTCTCAGCTTTCTGTAATGGTGATAACATTTGGGGCAAACAATCAGCTAATCAAAAAACCTACATTGCTGGTGCGAATGCAACATGATATGCCTTTTTTGTAACAAAGTTTAGCAGCTTCAGTCTCACTGTTAGGTATTTACTCAAGTGAATTGGAAACACACGTTCACATATAGTCCAAAAAAACCCCAGAAAGTTAGGCAAATGTTGATAGGAGCTTTATTGGTTCCTATCCAGTATCTGGTAACAACCCAGATATCACTCCACTGAGAATGAATTAACAAATTGTTGTAAATCCAAATAATGGAATATTACTAAGCAATAACAAATAAACTATGAGTAAATGCAACATGAGTAGATCTCAAATGTATTATGCTGTGAGGAAGAAAGATTCAAACTTAATGTACAGGAAAATAACATTTATAGGACATTCTTGCAAAGGCAAAGTGAAATAAACAGAAAACAGATTACTGGTTCCCAGAGGTTGGGGATGATGGAAGTGGTTGACTACGAAGGGCCACAGGGGAATTTTGGAGCATGACATACCATTGTTGATTGTGTTGGTGGTTTCATAACTATATGCATTTATCAAACCTTGGTGAATTTTACAGCATTTAAATTATACCTTAATAAAAAAAAAGGAGGAAAATAAAACACTATTAGCTGCATTTAAGTAAATGCCATACAATATTGTTGGACCTGGTGGGAGTTAAGGTGAGATATTGTCGAATTCAGTGTTTGTTTCACAATATTTATTATATTATAATATATACATTTAAAAAATTTGTATACAGATTTTAGTGGCCAGTTGGGGGTACATTCCACAGGTATATATAAAGTTAATAACTCGTTCATACATTCCCTGCAGAAACATCTTTTTTCTGGGAAGCAGTACTTTTCAAAGTCAACCAAATTAAATAGAATGTTACAAATTGGAATCATTATGACAGCAGTGAATAAGAACACCTAACCATGTTTTCCACAGCAGTAACAATGATTGTTTACTTCATAATTTTTAAATTCATCTCTTATGCTACAATTAGCACTTCTTATCATGATTTGTTTTATAAAGTAGTTGTATATTTTCCTAAGTGCTCTTAGCTTAGATGCTTCATGGTATTCCAATTCACCTAGATCAGTCTTCAAGATCAAGAACCAGACATGCATATGCATAAACTAACACCTAAACTACCTATTTCAGTGCAAAAGGCTGTTTGCATCCTTCTTGCACGTTATCATTGATACAGAAGTCCTCCAGTCTATTATTACATTAGCAATTAGGAGGTCTCACCCTTCAAGTAGAAAAAAGTACAATAGAAACTTTTTGAAATGCTACATATGTGGAAATGAAATTGTGCTGGTTTGAAAGATGTGTGTCTGCTAGAAAAGCCATGTTTTAATCTAAATCCCATTTCATAAAGGCAGAATAATCTCTATTCAATACTGTATGTTTGAAACTGTAATCAGATCATCTCCCTGGAGATGTGATTTAATCAAGAGTGGTTGTTAAGCTGGATTAGGTGATGACATGTCTCCACCCGTTTGGGTGGGTCTTGATAAATTTCTGGAGTCCTATAAAAGAGGAAACATTTTGTAGAATGAAGGCGATTCGGAGAGAGCAGAGAATGCTGTAGCACCATGAAACAGAGAGTCCACCAGCCAGTGAGCTTTGGAGATAAAGAAGGAAAACACCTCTCAGGAAGTTTCATGAAACAGGAAGCCAGGAGAAGAAGCTAGCAGATGATGCTGTGTTTGCCGTGTGCCCTTCCAGATGAGAGAGAAACTGTGACTGTGTTCGCCATGTGCCTTCTCATTTGAGAGAAACCCTGATCTTCATCGACCTTCTTGACCCAAGGTATCTTTCCCTGGATGCCTTTGATTAGACATTTCTATAGACTTGTTCTAATTGGGACATTTTCTTGGCCTTAGGACTATAAACTAGCAACTTATTTACCTGGAGGTTATTCTTATGCATTAAGTAGATATCACCTTGTTATTCAAGATGTAATGGAGAGCCTGGAGGGAACTGCCTGAAGATGTAGGGCTGTGTTCCAGGAGCCATGTTTCTTGATGATGATTGAATAATGATATAGCTTTCACAATGTGACTGTGTGATTGTGAAAACCTTGTGTCTGATCCTCCTTTTATCTACTTTGTCAACAGACGAGTAGAACATATGGAATAAAAATAAATAATAGGGGTAACAAATGTTAAAATAAATTTAGGTTTTTAGTTTTAGCTAGTGATCAATGAAAGGGAGGGGTAAGAGGTATGGTATGTATAATTTTTTTTTCTTTTTTCATTTTATTTCTTTTTATGAGTTGATGTGAATGTTCTAAGAAATGATCATGATGGTGAATATGCAACTATGTGATGATATTGTGAATTACTGATTATATATGTAGAATGGAATGATCATATGTTAAGAATGTTTTTGTTTGTTATTAAATTTTAAAAATAAGCCATCCATTTCTGGAATATTGCAGCTAGCAAACTAGAACAGAAGTAATATTCTTTTATTGTGCCTTTGCTTCTCTTAATTCTATCTCCTTTCTACTAGTCCCCATAACTTAGTTTATTCTTGGCTTAATAAGTGCACTAGATTAGGAGATCATTACTTGGTCACATGGCCCCAAGTCTATCTATGGTGATACATAAAACAAAAACCAAAGAAATCAGTTTAAAGCATATGTCATTAGTTACTTTTATAAAGTAACTAAAGAACTGTCATTAGTTCATTTATAAAGACTTTTTCTTTTTGATAATATTTTAGCTGAATAATACACAAATATTAATACAGGTCTACCATTCGCCAGGCTCTGCTAAAGGTGCTATGGATTCTGGGATTAAGTTGAAGCCCCTTCTCTGAAGTACACTCATCCCCCACCTCCTTATTCTGTAAAGGATTTAAAGTGTACAATGTAAAAGTGGAATAAATTATCCTAAGTGTGAAAGAAGAAAGAACAAGAACAAAAGTGGAGACAAAAAAATAGAACAAAGGATTTTTATCAATAAAATTCATTATTGGGGTAGGCACACTATTCTTCATAAAGACCCAGTTCACCTTTACTTTACTTACCCAGTTCACCCCACAAACGGGGATTGTTCTTTCCTGTCCCCTTGAAGATTGGCCTAGCCAAGTAACTGACTTTGTTAACATACTGTAGGCATAAGAGATACATACCATTCCCAGGTGGAAACATGTAGAAGCTGCTGGATGATTCCCCTTCTTCTCTCTTACATTGACAGACATCATCAGAACCTATATTAATATGGTGGCGTCATAATACCAAACAGCTTAGGATAGTGAGCCAACCCATGAAGGAAGGCTGTCCTCGAGAGACTGGTGAGTAGAGTTTGTGCGCACTAGAAACAAACTTCTGTTATTTTAAACTATTGAAATTTGGGAATTGTGAATTTGTTACTGAAATATAACCTTAAATACAAACATATTTATGGATTGACCATGGCTCTAAAATGTCTGGCAGCTAGGAAAGTTTAATTATTTTTGTAATTTGCAGGCCTTAATTTTGAAGAAGAAGCATTTCTCAAGAGAAGTATTTCTATATACATTACACAGATCAGCAGAAATCCTTCTCAAGAGTCTCATAAAAATGGATACTGTGCGCTCATATAAGTAAGAATAATGATAACTATCTTTTTTCTTTGTATAGCCCAGAAACTATGCTAAACACTTTATTTACAAGATTATTTTGTTTCATCCTCACAGAAATGAATTGAAGAATGTATTATTATTGTCCACAATTTAAGGATATGGAATATGTAAGAGGGATTAAGGATATTGCCCAAGTTTAGGCAGCTATTAAGTGGCTTTAGAAAAACTTAACATTTTACTTTTCTTAAGAGAAATATAAACACAAAATTATATTTGCTTCTGCTTTGATGAAGGAAAATAGAAAATCAGAAATGTCTTTAAGCAAGGAATACACTTTAAGTATCTTAAGAGAAACCATAAACAAAATCACATAGGCCTATAAAAGCTTTGCTGTTTAGACACTATATTATAACAATTTCTCTTTGCCAACAAGAGAAGTTAAGGATACAAAATACTGATGACCCAGGTTGTTAAACAATAAATTCACTTGCTATCTAATCAGGACAGGGAAGGAAGTAAAATTAAAATTGTATTTGTTCATGATCATATATGCCAGTTTTCTTTGACTGCCTTTTCTAGCATTGCAAAATATTAGATAATTCTTATGGTCAATATTTTACTGAGATAAATGCATCTTCAATGTAATCATTTATAAGGGATATTTGCGTTGTGAAAAGTGTTTTCATATAAACAGTGTTAGCTTATATTGTTTCTTAACTTAATGCATATGATATAACATTTTTACCAATTTTGTTTTTCATTATTTTTTCTCAATAACTATTCTGACATCATCTTCTTTTTTCAAAAATTTAACAACATAGATTATTTAAAATATTAAAGTTAACTGTCAAATGCAAACCTTTGTTTATATGTCAGCATCAACAAGTGGGAACCTGAACATATATCTTTCTGACTCAGGGCACATTATCTTAACAAATAAGCATTACCTGTATTCTGTATTTCTTAGAATTTGCTAAAAGAAAATACAACTTGAATATCTACATAATAAAAAAAATACTTTTTTATTGTTTATCCTGGATATCATGCTATTGCTACAGATCTAAAGAGCATCTCCAAATACTTTGCTTCATTATTTTTGCTGTAAGTAGGTTATGTTGTGGACTGATGATTCACATTCCTTGTGTTTCCTTGTGGTCAGTGGGAGGTATTTATGAAAGAGCTGGTCAAGGTTATAGCATCCTGGGCATCTCACACTTTTCCCAAAGAAGTAAACAAGCTATTCTTATCAAGTAACCTCAGTCTTAATAAAAATAGAGTAAAAACCACAGGAATTCTCAATATGGTGGGAAAACTCCATAATCAGTGCATATTATTTACTGATACATAAGCACAAAGTTTGATTATATTTTCAATTTAGGGCCACATTTTTATATCACAAAATCCTCCTTTGGTAAACTCTAGCTACAAATTATCTGAAAATAGCTTGCATGGAGTAGAGAGATTTCTTTTGTTTTTCCCCAGAGTTAACAGCATTTCCGGAAAATGTCATTGTTTTATAGATGAATGCATTTCAAGGTAAATTACCTTCCTAGAATTTAAATTTCAACACCACCATAAAAATAATAAAGGTACCAATTTTGAGTTTACCATTTGGCAAAAAATCCTTTGTTATCTCCTTTTTTTCTTTTTTTTCCACATGGACATTAAACCCAGGTCTCCAGGGTTTTCCAGTATGGCAAGTGAGAACTCTGCCATTGAGCCACTGTGGCTTGTTCTGTTATTGTCTATTTTAAACTGATTTTACTAAGCTGCTTTACACATGATTCATCTTTTCACCACCCCCTCTGCAGCTACCTCAACTGCAAATGACATTTGCCCTACTGTAAACTCCAGCACTATGAGCCCTTAATTGTAAGATAAGTAGACTAATAATTTAAGAGATAAATAACATTTTTGATTTCTTGTTTGTTTACTTTAAATGAAAATACTGTTTGATACAGAATAAAGGGGTAAAAGAATGAACTGTCAATTTTTTCCACAAATAAGTATAAAATATGAGAAGGTAAGACTGATGTTTAGCACACGGTTGCTGTACTACTAAAAGAGAGAATGTGTTGAGGGAGATAATTTAAATAATTTTCCTTTAAAATGGATTTATTTTTATAGAGAATGAGTATATTTTTGGTTATTGGCATTTAGTAGTAAACTAATATTTTTTGTAAAGTTATAGCCTTTTCTCACTTATTAAAATTTTAGTCATTTTAAATGCTCTTTTATCTTTGTTAGTTCTTTTAGCATCTATTGAAGTAAATATTTGTATCACAACTTAATCATTGGAAAACTGGTTTGCAACATAGTGTTCAAAGGGGCCCCTATAATATTTTATAGAATACATAACAGAATTAACACAGGTTGAATGCAATTAAACTTTCAAAACTTTTTACTTAGTTTATTAGTTGTTTAATACTAAGCACTTATACATAAACTCTTTGGTACCCATATTCTCAAGTTAAATTACTCTTATATCAGAACCATGTTATTGATGCATTTAGATTGTAAGAGACAGCATCCAGTTCTCAAACAGACCTCTCTAAACCTTGCTGCATATATATGTCTTGATAAATTAAGCTGAGGTAAATTTATCATTTCTCATTAAATTGATAAAAAAAATTATCGATTATTTTCCTTGTAAATTTTACAAGGAAAAATGAAAATATCCCAAACTAGTCAGAAGTATAACAAGCCAATTCACTGAGGTAAAAATGTCACTGCTCCAATATTTGGTTAAACAAATATTATTGCACATTTTTAGAATGACCAAATATTAGAGCAACAACATATTTACTTCAGTAAATTGGCTTATCCATTCAGTAGTGACAACACCCAAAAAGATTTAATTAGTAAAAATAACAACAGAATTATAATACACAAAATCTTTAAACATAAACATATCTAAAAATAAACTATATGTGTATTATAATAAATAATCATTTATGCACTCCCTGCTCCCTATTTCCTACCAGGACTCTTTGAATTCTAAATTGCTTGAGCACAGATGAGAAATAAGTTCAATTGAAGAGATGAAGTCCAGTTCCAGAAAACCATGTTAAACAAGTGACTCTGCTGCTAGAATCATTTTTTTCTATTTTAACATCTAAAACAACTAGGTTTTGAGCAAGCTTTTAAAAATGAACACACTCTCTAGCAGAGCTAATTAATAACCCATAAATGTTAATTATGTTTGCAAGTTAATTTTCATCTAGAACTAAATTACTAAAAAATGTTTAAGTGTGATGAATATTCTGTCACTGAAGAGTCACTTGTGGAACAAAGCAATAATTGCCAAAATCTTGGGAAAGTTGCTTCTCCAAGAATTTAGTACTTATTTAAAAAATTGTTAGCACAAGATGTAGTTGCAGCCTGCTCAGTTGATCCTGCCTTTAGAAAAAGTGGTTTATTCCCCTGATCTCTACTCCATGAATATTATTGTTATATTTTAAAAACTTTTTTGTGCCATTTGATAATTTTGACATAACGCAGATATACACATGTAAAATTTTCACATTAATCAAGATGATGAACAATTCTATCATACCCAAACATTTCCTTGTGCTCCTTTGTGATCCCTCCTTTTTATATCTCTGTACTTCACCCCATCTTAAGCAATCAAGTAATTTCTGTCACTATATATTAATGTGTAATTTCTAGAATCCCTTGGTATACATAATAGTGTCCATATTTCCCTTAGGTGCTATTTATTTTCTTTATCTTTTTCACCTTTTTGCTCCTCAGTTAGGATCATTTCAATTATCTTATCTTCAAATTCATTGATTCTTTCTTCTGCCTGCCCAAATAGTCTGCTAACCCCTTCTAGTTATTTTACATTTCAGTGATTGTATTTTTTATTTCCACATTTTCTATTTGGCACCTTTGAATAAAACTTTTTTTACTGATGTTCTAATGGTGTTTGTACATTATTTTCCTGTTTTCTTTTCATTCTCAAGCTGTGGTTTTCTTTTCCTCTTTGAGTATATTTGAAGCAGTTTATTTAACTATTTGTCTAGTAAATCCAATGCCTATGTTTCATCAGGGATGTTTTCTGTCAATTTACTTTCTCCCCCAAATGGGCTGTTTTCCTGTTTTTGTAACTGTCCTAATTTAGGGGTGAAAACTTGGACTTTTAAATATTATAAAGTGGTGTTTCAGTTTCCTAGCTTGCTAAAGCAAATGCCATGCAAAGGCATGACTTATATAAAGGAATTTATTATCTCACAGTTTTGAGACTAAAAGAAATCCCAAATCAAGGCATCTTCATGGTCATACTTTCTTTCCAAAGGCCGGCATTCTGGGGCTGGCTGCTGGGGATGCTCAGTCCTTAGATCCTGTCACATGGCATTGCACATGGCAGCCTCTTCTGGCCTCTCCATTCTCTTCCAGCTTCCATTGAATATTAGTTTCTTGGTTCCTGTGGTTTTCTCTCTTTCTGTCTAAATTTCATTGTGCTTATAAGGGAATCCAGTGATAGGATTAAGACCAATCATGATTAGGTTGGGAAACACTTTAACTGAAGTAAACTCATCAGTAGGTTCACACCCATAGGAGTGGATTAAGTTTAAGAACATATTTTTCTGGGATACATGTAGTTCCAAACCACCATATATGGTAACCCTGAAATCAAATTCTTTCCCTTTTGCAATTGTTGCTTATTGAAGGAAGCAGTCATTCATTTATTTGAAGACTTTTCCAAAGTATTTTTGCAAAGACTCTCTTTCAGTCATGTGGTCACTGAAGTCTCTACTTTATTATTTAAGTTAGCACTCAGTGACCTGACAGAAATATTCTTCTTTTTTTTTTTTGTTTGGCATGGGCAGGCTCTGGGAATCAAACCCAGGTCTCCAGCATGGCAGGAGAATTCTGCCACTGAGCCACCATTGCACCACCCTGATGGACATATTCTTAAACACCAAAATACAGCTGCCCTTTTCTTCATTTTCAGGTCCCCTGGATGCTGTAAATTTTGAATTAGATTCCAGAGCTCTTAAAGTTGATTCTATTAATTTTTACCGGTTTAAAGTTATTTCAATGGAGGGACTAATTCTTTAAGCACCCTACACTGCCATTTTCTTTGATGTGCTAATCCTCTGTTTTTTAAACTTTTTTTTTTGTTAAATATAACACATATACAAAGAAAAGAAAAGAAAAGAAAGCAATGATTTCCACAGTGCATTTCGACAGGCAGATACGGAACAGATTTCAGAGTTTTATTATGGGTTACCATTCCACTATTTCAGATTTTTTTCCTTCAAGCTGCTCCCAAACACTGGCAGTTAGAAGACATATATTTTTTTTCTTTTTATGAACAATAACATATGTACAAAAAAGCAATAAATTTCAAAGTATATTGCAACAATTAGTTGTAGAACAGATTTCAGAGTTTGGAATGGGTTACTATACCACAATTTTAGGTTTTACTTCTAGCTGCTCTAAGATACTGGAAACTAAAAGAAATTTCAATAAAATGATTCACCAAACATTCTCATTTTTTAAACCCTATCATCTCTGTATAACCCCACCATCACCTTTAATCCCACTCTTTAGGAGTATTTGGGCTATGTCCATTCTAACTTTTTCTTGTTGGAAGGGGATGTTGATAATATGGGATAGGAGGATAGAACTAATTGATGTTCTGGAGAGGTTTCAGGACTTATCTGGTCCAGGGACCCATATGGAGGTGGTAGGGTTCTGGAATGTTACCCTAGTGCATGGAACCTTTATAGAATCTTATATAACACCCTAGGTATTCCTTAATATTAGCTGAAATGGTTTTGGTTGGGGTTTGGCAAGTTATGGTAGGTAGCAATGTCTAACTGAAGTTTGCATAAGAGTGACCTCCAGAGTAGCCTCTCGACTCCATTTGAACTCTCTCTGCCATTGATACCTTATTTGTTCTACTTCTTTTCACTTTTTGGTCAGGATGTCTGTGCTAATCCTCTCCTAATCCTATTCATTCAATTTTTCATTTCTCACATTGAAGTTTTTATTTATAGAAGCCCAATATGGGATTTTTAAAATCTTCCATGCCTATACTCTACTTTTTCCCTGTATATGGAATATGTTTTGTTGTTGTTTTGCATGGGCAGGCACTGGGAATTGAATCTGCGTCACCAGCATGGCAGGTGAGAACTCTGCCACTGTACCACCATTGCCCACCCTGGGATGCTTTTATTAACTCTAATGCATGCCAATTTCAAAATCTGTGCCTGTTCTGTGTTTTAATTGATTAGTTTTTATTCTGTATGGGCTGTTTCTTCCTGATTTTTGCATGCCTCTTAATGTTTTAAATTTGATTCCATATTGTGAATTTTATCTTGTTGCGTTCTGGGTATTTTTTATTCCTATAAATGTTCTTGAAAATAACATGAAATAAGATTTGAGTATTAGGGAAAAACATGATTTAAAATATTTTTTTCTTATGATACAAGTAATCATTAAAAATTGGAACTTTTCTATTTAAAACCTTACTAGAACTAATCAGGGCATTTGATAATATGGCTGTATGCAAGAGTAAAACAAAGAAACAGAATTTTTGTTAAAATAGTAAGAACCAAGGAAATCAATTAAGAAACATATACCATAAGCACAAGAAAAACAAAAGTACAAAATCCTTGTACTTTTATTGGGAGAATTTAAATAATAAAGTACGAGAATGTTATGAAGAAAAGGATAAATAATTAAATACATAAGAATGATGTTAAAGATGTGCATTTTTTAAAGCAAAGTTAGTATTGTCCAGGGACAAGTCTGGACAGGACCTATACTTTTGGAAGTTTACAGTGTATAGATGGTAATTGAAATCAGAAAATATTTGAGATAATCTTAAGTATAGAGAGAGAAGAGTGAGCCTTGGGTTTTAAAAATTAATATTAATTTCATTAAAGTTACAAATCAAAACTTAATCCTTCCTTTAAGCTTTTAAAGGAATAAACTTTTTTTCATTTAACAGATCTCATTATTCTCTATATGAATCTAACAAATTTTAACAATTGGGCCTTACAGGGATTTTGACTAATGTTTGGCCCCATTTGTAAAATATAAACTTCTTCAAATATTTTAAAGTCATTTATACATTTAGTATGTTTGATTTTCTTTTTATGAATACCAAATGTCTAGCTGACATAACAAATCTCCCTAAGTACTTAAGCAATTCTTATAAACCTAATAAATTAAGCTTATAAATATTTACTCCATAGGCCCCATAAGTTCTTTTAAACCCAATACTGTTTACAATTTAACAAGATTTCACCTAAAAATCACAAGTCCAAATCATTCAATTATACATTTTAAATCAGAACTTTGCACTCTCATATATCAAATTCTCATAAACCCTACAAATAATATACTTAAATTCCTAAGTATGCCAGAATACTTAAGATAAAAATATTAATAGTGTTTCTTTTAGTCACATAAATATTTCTGCACTTAATTCTATGTCTCCCTGAGGTAAAAGCATGCTAAGTCACTCAAGAAACAATCATCTAATCCCAAATGATTTGGAGTCACTGCATTTTTACATAGAAAGAGAAATCAGCAAAGGAGATTAAAACAATTAATTGATAACATAGGAAAACCACAAGACAGTGTTAACGTGAGAGCCTAGGTAAGAAAATGTTTCAAAAATGAGAGAGAAATCAAGATTGTCAAATGCTGCTGATAGGTTGAGTAGAATCAGGCTCAGAGTTGACCATTGGGTTTGGAAATCTAGTTATGGAGGACATCAACAAGCCTGATCAGAGTGAATTCAAGTAAAAAAAATATATGTATAAGGAGAGGATATGGAGACAGTGAATACAGAGAAGTCATGTGTGGCATTCCTAGTGAGGAACTGTGAAGTCAATGAAGAATTTTTAAAAAACTAATGTGGGATATTAACACATTTTTATGATGGTGGAAAAGATAAATTAAAGAACTATTAATGATTTTTAAAAGGAAGGAGCATTTTTGGAAGAGCAAGAATCTCAATCAGTGAAAATGGATTGGAATCTCACATGAGGGGTTTTAAGATACAGGCATGGACAATTCATGATTACAGTAGAAAGAGAGATGTGATAGACTAGTAATTAGAGACACAGATGTGTTATAGGCAGACTAGAAGTTATGGGTAGAAATTGATGCTTAATATTAGGCCTGTAAAAGTTCATGATGTAGAAGTGCAAGGGTAGTTCAGTGGTAGAATTCTCACCTGCCACGTGGGAGACCCAGGTTCGATTCCTGGTCCATGCGCTTCCCAAAGAAAATAAACAAACAAGCAAAACAAACAAAAATTCAACAAATGGTGCTGCAATACTGGGATAATCACATGGAAAAATAATGAAATGAGACCCCGCCATACAACATACAAAAAAAAGTTCATGAAGTAATTGTTTGGATCGGTAACCACCAGGAAACATTTCCTATCTATAACTTATTCCAATATATGTTTCATTACTTCTTTAACTCCTGCTTGTAATCTTTTCTGTCTTCTGATCAGTCATCAAAATCCAGCTGATTCTCTAAGACCACTTCTGGTTTCATCTACCACCATACAATCATTACCACTTGCATACATTAAACTGACTCTTTACTAATGAGCTAACATGTCTTTTCTGTACTAGCTTAATACTTAGTATTAGACTGTCTTCTGCAATGAGTGATGCTTAATCTAATCTAATCTAATCACTGGAAGCCTTTTACAGAGAATTCAGAAGAGACAGGCTCTCTTCCTGCTTTGGCTGGTGAGCCTCTCCTGTGGTGTTGGTCCAGACCCTCCATTGGAATCATTGGCTTCACAGCCTGCCCTGCAGATTTTGGACTCTGCATTCCCACGGTCACATGAGACTCTTTTATAAATTTTATATTTGCGAATGTTCTCTGTTGATTCTGTTTCTCTAGAGAACCTGTAACTAATACAGTCCCCATATCATTTATTGTAACTGCAATTAAATAATTACCTGTACCTTATTTTTCTCTACCTTCTGCCTCCCCATTAGCTGTAAGCACCATGAGAATTGTATGATCTGTGCTTTAGTTGGTTCCAGACATACCCTGAGCATTCAGTAAATAATTACTGAATTAAAAATATAAGTGGGTGATTGATAAATTGATAGTGCTATCATACATGGACCCAAATCTCTGGTGTACACTTTTAATGTTTGAGTTGTTATATGTTCGCTTTGAATAAATCACATTTCTCTTTTGGTTTATTGTCAATTTGACAATTATCTTATTCCATCATTTGACTAGATGCCTGAACTGTCAAATTGAAAGGAAGCACAAGAAAATAACTTGGTAATTTTGAGGAAAGCAATAGGGAATGTTGATCAATAGGATGAAGCATACTAGAAGAGTGAACAGTACAGTCAACCCAGTTTCCTGAAATATAATCCTAGCAATAAAAATAAAAAAAGGTCCAAAAATTTATATAAAAGGGCAATATGATTTTTCTAAAATAAGGCAGATAAGAATAAAAAGGAAGAATCCAAAAGATATTTTCCTGTGACTGATTTTTATGAATTATTTAAACTAAAAACATTACAGTTTTGCTTCTTAATATGGCTCTTCATTAACATTTTAAAAAATATATAAAAGTCCTCTTCATCATAAAGAGACAGAATAAAATCTGTAAGATTTTATTTATAGGTAATTTACTGAAACCTAATTGAGAAACTCTGTAAATGAAACTTTCAAGAATAAGAGTATTTAAATGACTTTTCAATCACACATGGATAGTGAACAACGAAGTCAAAGCTAGGATAAGGAGCTCCTGAGTTGGGCACCAGGGATTCCTCTTGAACATTTCCCAAGCATCATTATAATAAAAAGCATACATACAATTGGAGTTTCAATCACTTTCTATTTCTTGAAGTACCTGCTACAATGTAAGAGAGACATAAATTGCCAAGGAATCATTCCTAGTCTCCTGCATGATGTATCTTATACATGTGGTTAGGTGATAAAGTAATATAGCCTTGTGATAGAAAGGGAAAGGTGTTTTTACTCTGGAAACAACTGCTCCCTACTGGTAATAACAACTAACATTATATGTTGTTTTGTCTGCCCAAACTTCTTTGCAGCAACTTGCTATACTGCATGCGCATCATGGGAACACAGGTCCAGGCACAACAAAAACTTTCAGCAAATGATCATTTTATTGCCAGAAAAGCAAGGAAAGAGATCCCATCATGGCTGGTTTCCTGGTGAAGCCATCTGGTTGGGTGAGGATTGTTGGATGGCAGCTCTGCACACCCTAATTTGCATTGGAAAGAAGAGACAAATCTGTGCTGCCTCAGGGCATAGTATTTATGCAAAGCAGTGGGACAGGGACCTGCCTCTGAAAGTTCCCACCTCGATAAGCATCTAGAGCTGCTAGTTCCTGGTTTTGCATTTAAGGTAAACTTCAGGACATTCCTTTAGATCTAACATCTCTGCCCATCAGGCTGTGGCATGAAAACAAATTGAAACATCTGCACACAATAGAAAAGGAGGGGGAATAGGTGCAGGCTGGGAGAGGGCAGCTGAGCCTGACTTCCTCAGCAACTTCTTTCTTCTTCTGGTAATAGTACCCAGATTCTGCTTGAGGAACCCATCTTTTTGTTGTATATTCCTTGGCTTCTGAGGGACCAACTCAAACCAAATCACTAAAAACATTAACTGATAGAATTTCTTCTCTGAATAACCCTATGAGATAATGAGTACTATCATTTTTTCTATTTTACTGAAGTTGGTTTAGAGTGTTGCAACATTTTGCTCTGGTTACACTGCTAATGAGTGACAGAGGCAGTGTGAAATGCAGGTTTATCTCACACTAAATCCCATTCGGTTTACCACTGTCGTGTGTTACCACCTCCGTCCTCAGAAAAGTGTGTCTGAAGCCATATCCTCAAGGCCATACATGATATTAAACCAGGTAGCTTCACTTCCCAAAGAAACAGAAGCTGTGTCTCAGACTGAGAAAAGATGACTTATTTTATACTTTTCTTTAAGGGAAAGACTGTTTTACATTGAATTTTAAAGGATATTCCACACATATATATAATGTCTCCCTTGGAGAACATGTTGAAAAATCTAGTTCTGAAAACTGTTGATGGATTGACCTTACATTCTCAGGGGCTAGTTCTCAAACTTGGGTGCCTATTAGATTCATCTGGGAGTTTTAAAAAGTACCTGTACTTTGGTCTCATATCCAGAGATTCTGATTTAACTGCTCTATGGTACATTCTGGGCATTTGATTCAAAATATCTCCGTATTTTATTTTAATGTGCAGTGGAAACTGAGAACCATTGTCCAAGTGGAATAACCTCCAGAATCCTACAAAATTTTTACTTAGTAAAAGAAACAGTGAAGAATATTTGCTCTTATTTGAAAACGTTTGACAAAACCAACTTGACTCTGAAAAGAATTTTTTTTTAATTCATTCCTCTCGCACCCATGTATTCTTCTAATGATGCAACCTGGTTAACCAATAGACAATGTTTTCATCCAGTTTGATATTTATTCAAGTTATTATTAGATATTAGATATTAATTATTAGATATTAAGAACTAATATCTAGTTCTTAATTTCCTATAACACAGATGAAAGAAATATCTTCCCTTCAGTATTAATAACTGATCTGTTAGAGAAAGACATATAATATAATGCAATGGTGGACCCAGACTAGTTAGTTCTTATTTTTATACCTGCTCTTCACTAGAGAAAACTTTAAATGATGACCTTTTCCCCATTCTTAATTTTTTTAGGAATATCACAATAGAATGAACATTATCAAAGACTACTGCATTCTGTATTATGCTTCTAGAATAAACTAAGTTTAAGAATTTCATGATTAATTAGTTACTGCATTGGAAATATCTGATGAATAAAAGAATACTGGAGTAGATTTCTTAGCATTAACTTAAGATATTTTCCCTTATCGGTTAATTAATTGTCAGCCAATGAAAAAAAATCACTGATATTTTATGTATATCTTTCTATGATCATAACTAGATATTTTTAATTTCAAAATCAGTCAAATTTTTTTCTGAAGGAGGCTGGATTTGCACTTTAAATAAATGTTGGGATGGTTTGGAAAACACCTAACCAATCTCAAACCTAATCCATTTTTGTGGGTATGATCTCATTCTAAGGACTGAGGTTACTTCCATTAAGATATGGCCCAACCCAATCAGGATGAATCTTAATCCTATTACTGGAGTACTGTATAAGCAGAATGAAATTTAGATAGAAAAAGAGAAAAGCATTACAGCATCCAGAAGCTGAAATTCAACAGAACCCAAAACAGAAAGGAGAGGTCAGGAGAGTTGACTACGTGCGTTGCTATGTAACAGAGGAGCCAAGGACCAAGGATCAACAGCAGTCAGCCCTAGAATGTCAGTCTTTGGGAAGAAAGCACACCTCAATGATGCCTGATTTGGGCTTTCTCTTAGCTTAAAACTCATGAAATAATACATTACCATTGTTTAAGCCAGCCCATTTTGCCTGGCATTTGCTTGAGTAGAATAGGAAATTAAGACAAGTGTCAACCAGCTTCTTTAACCTGATTATCCTCTCATTTACCCAGATCATCTTTCAAGGCCCATAGAAATTCCACTTTCAGTGAGAAACTTCTTTTACTCCAGCTCAGCATCAGTTTACATGAGCTTTTTGGTTCTATAGGTATAAAATTGACCTTGTGAAATGAAATTTTAAATCTCAGTTTCTGATCACATTTTAATAATTGTGTTAACTTTACTGTGCATAGTATAAGATCGGCCAAGAGAAACATTAAAATATTTTTATTAATTGTGTTTGATCACCTTTTCTAATTAATTAATATTATTCTTTTATGATGGTGTGCTAGCAATTAAGGGCCTAAGACTTTTCTCCCCCTTTATACATATAAAATATATATATAATATTTTATTATATATATAAAAATATAATATTATTATATAATCTAATAAAGCATATATCAATAAAATGTAAGGATACAAATATCTGGTTTATAAAATCTCAATGCAGACTTGCCTGAAAAAAAAAAAAAGCTTATAGAACATTTTGTAGGTCTGAGGTCCAATAAAATGTGAATGTCTTCTAGTTGAATAGGACAATTTGCAAGCCTGACTTGATCTCTTGCTTTTGGGAAAAGAAGTTGGGGGAGATGGAGGGAAGATAGAAGTTAGAGGTGGAGATTGAGAGAAAAAGAATGAGAATGCTGGACATTTAGTTGTTGACAAAAACCAAAGGAAAATCTAATGGGCCTCGAAGAAGCACAGGCAGAGTTTCCTCCACTGAAGCCCAATATCCTTGAAGACCAATCAAACAAGTCTTAATAAATGGCAGGATCTGGCCAATCAAATCAACTTTTCCTTTCTTTGGTGAAAAAGAGAAAGACTAGAAGTGTTTAATCCTCTGTCTTCATCCAATGGGTAGACAAAGGCAAACTGGTCAAAGTAAAATATTTTCATCCCTTTCAAACTATAACACTATGGAATAATCTTTATACAATCACAGGAGAGATTTGCATGGAATTCTTCAAATTGCCTAGAAGAAATCTGTATTAAAATAATTGTTTTAAATGTAAGTAATGTATAATTGTATAATAACAATAATTATGTATAAGCTCATGGAGTGCACTCTAATCCTAATTCTAATTGACTTTCATGATCATGAGGGCTGGCAAGTCTGAACTCAGTATGGCAGACCCAGCCTGGAAATTCAAATAAACATGATGCCAAAGTCCATGGTTTGAATTCCCTAGAGGAAGCTGGCTGGCTAGCAATTCTGGCAAGAACCAATGTTGAAACTGGGTCTGAATTCCTCTTCTTTCTCTGAAATCCTCAGCTCTGGCTTTTAAGTCCTGGAACTGATTGCATAAAGAAACTCCCCACATTGCCAAGGGCAATCTCTCCTTTGTTGATTGTAGATTCAATCAATTGATTATAGATGTAAATGCCATCTGGAAATACACTCACATTAACAAGCAGGCTTCACACATGTACAAAATATTCATAAAATAGAAGGAAGAAATCTCATAACAACTACAGTCATCATTTCTGCAATTGGTCACATGGCTATAGCTGATATTTCCACCTACTTTCTTCTTATAACACATTTCATATTACCTTTATCCTAAGCAAGCACCTCAGCTGGTCATGGTTCTTTGATGGGTGGAGTGACCCCAACTTTCATTCCTGAAGTGAATGGGCCATTAGCAGTCCTGCTCTATAGTGGGTGTTGTAGTTTTCTATTGGCTTAAATCACAGGACACTAGTACTAATAGATGGCCTAAGGGGCCTCCTTTATTCCAGACACACTCTATATACCCTCCACTGTGTAGCAGCAATCTAATTCCTCCTTGATAATCAGGATCAATTACCCCAGCTAGTATAGTAACTCCCAGGATCTCTATGTTGTTGAGTCCATGCATAATCTCCATCCCTACCATCATGGCCACTTTGTTCATGAGCACATTGGGCAATGACAGGGGTGGCTGGAGAAAGAAGGTAACTGGTATCCACACAATAAATTATCCTACTATAAGTAGGGCTTTCCACGTATCTGGGTTCCTCACTCAATGTGGCCAATGAAAAATCACACTGAATGGGGCTGAGGAGGAAAACTAGGTTTATTCATAGGGGCATGAGCGAAGGGGAGATTTCCTTCCCACATCTGCTTCCCTGTAGTGATTTTTCAATTGGCTTTTATACTCGTTAGAGACAATGAAAAATAATCACCTTAGTTAACAGGTAACAGAGGTCTGGAGAACTTCAGCAGTTTTTCTTTCAATTATTTTCTACTTGTTTTAGGATTTACATCCTCTGTGACCCTGCCTGTAAGTCTGGGATGATAGATGAAAGCTTATTCAAATCTGGGATGTCTGGAGGTGTGCCGATTTGAATCTGTTGTGTACCCCAGAAAGGCCAAGTTCTTTAATCCAATTCAATATTGCTGGGTGGGATCTTTTTTTAATTAGACAACTTTTGCTAAATGAGGAAAATATATTTTTTAAAAATGTGCTTTAAACAAAATGGAATTAGAAAAAAGACGTATGCATTTTAGAGAACTTTGCACTGTGTTGAAAATTCTTCTAGTAATACAATGTGCCAATTCATAAAATGTTGACAGAATTCTCAATTTAACATTTTCAAAGACAATATTAAAGTCAAGAATTCACACCTATGGTAACACATATATAGAAGGGCATTATAAATCTGATGTCCATCCTTATGAAGCTTACAAATTTGACAGTGCTCAATAAAAGCTTTTAGAATCACATCCAACAGTGTCACATCCAAAGAATCACAAGTCTATGTCCTGTAAGTTCTCCTTCTAAAATCTTTGTTTTGACTTTTCTATTCCTTACCATTTGTGAATACTAATCCTTAAAAAGAGAGAGAACAGGAAAAGAGAGGCTGCATTAAGCTTTTGATCATGTACAGAAATTATTGTTACTACAGTTCATTACAAAGCATGTCGGTACAATATTATGTGAACTTTGATCACGAAAATTTAGAAGAATAAAAATCTTTAGTGACATAAGTTTTACAATCAATTGTATAAAACATCCACATGACAATATCAGACAGTTTAAGCATCCAAAGTCCATAGCTCCCAAAATGTCCCACAGACCAGCATTCATTTAAATGCAACCTTACAGAGGGGGAGAAAAGGAGATATTGTTAGCTTTCCAAAGTGGTCAAAAAGGATTCTCATGTTCTCTTGATGTAAAAACAAGCAAACAACAACAACAACAAAGAAAACCCCCCAAAAAACAAAACCAATGTATGTGACGGTGTTATTGATCTAAAAACAAACAAACAACAAAGAAACCCCCCCCCCAAAAAAAACAAAGCCAATGTAGGTGTGTTAAGCATGTTAAAAGATGTTTCATGCAAATTAAAATCTAAAGCAAGGCACCACATAATCACATTACCAACTAGTTGGGTGATACTATATGAGCCTTATATGAAATGCTATAGCACAATAGAGTTTCAATAAGTTAAAAACTAGTGCACAAATCCAAATCAGTGGCAATTTCTATATAAAGCAAAATACTCACTATCAGCTGTAAAGTTTGCCCAAACTGTTTGATTACATCACTGGATTGGACAGCCTGCAATTTTTTTAAACTATCAATCTCTAAAATTTATTTTTACTGTAATGAGGCCTAAGTTTATTAGTAGATCAGACAGGTACATAAGTAGATAAGCAAGGGTAAAAAGGAGTCAGTGAATGTCTGCAAAGGTCTTCCCACATTTCACTTTAAAAAATGTTTAGGGGAAAAAAATTAAAAAATATTTTGCCATTATTCTAGCAAAAACAAACAAAACAAGCCCCAAATAACCAACCAAGCAACACTAAAACTACATTACAACAGATGGATTATCATGCTCTCACTTGGTTTAACTGTCACATCTAGTTTAACTGGATGCTTTTCAACATTAAAATTTGTGACACGTGAAGATGTAAATTTAATGGATAGGTTTGAATTTGGATTTAACTCTGTTGAATATTATAACAGAGTATACTTATTACAATACAGCGTAGCACATCTTTCTATTAGAAAAAATTTAAGACCCTTTACCTGTCTCCTTAAGTTACAGGTGTGCCAAATGGCTGGAAGGTTTTACAGTGCACACTTATATATTATGAAGTATGTCCTTAACAAATCTGATGGTTTTCTTTTTACAGAGTTCCTTTTTTCACCTTTTCTTCAGTGGATTAGCTGTGCGAGGTGAAGTGACAGGATGTCCAGAATTCAGTCCACCATACTGGTACTTAAGCTTTCTTTTCAGATGGCTTCCATATCTGTTATCAGGGACCTCAGTAGGTCTCATCATTCTCCGCACCTGCTGCATTGACTGCAGGTCTGGTGACAGTCCTCCATGACAGCAGAAGATCTTCTCATCCACAACGGCAGCCCCAGCAATTGAATGATGAGACTGTCCACGTTCAGCTCCCCATCCACCATTCTGTCTGCACCAGGCTCTCCCTCCCAGGAGCAGGAACAAGGGCTTCTTGGTGATGGAGGCTGCGGAGATGGCTCTACCTGCTCTCACCAGTGCCCCCAATGCTTTCCAACTGTGGGTGGTAACTTTTGATTAGATGGTTTCCATGGAGATGTGTCTCCATTCATTCAAGGTGGGGTTGCTTTTTGGAGCCCTTTAAAAGGTAACCATTTTTTGGAAAAAAACTTGAGAGCCAAGAGAGCAGAGAGAACCCATACAGCCAGAGATCTTTGGACATGCGGAAGGAGGACACCCCTGGAGAATCCTTAGGAAATGAAAATCCAGGAGAGAAAACTAGTAGATTGCTGCCATGTGCCTTTCCAGCTGACAGAGGTGTTCTGGACCATTTGCCATTCCTTGAATACCTTAATTTGGACATTTTCATAGCTTTAGAACTATAAATTAGCAACTTAATAAATTTTCCTTTTTAAAAGCCATTCTATTTCTGGTATATTGCATTCCCGCAGCTTTTACAAACTAAAGCAGGGGGCAATAGATGAAAGTTTATTCAGGTCAGATTCACAGTTTGCTTACAGGTTTAAAGTTACATTTAAAGGGTATTTTAAGGTTACAATTAAAGGCTATTACAGCAATTTCCAGCTTGCTTACGGTTTTAAGATTATATTTAAAAAGTTACTGTTGCACCACCCAAAATCCTCCTCTGCTGAGGTTACCTTCAGGTGAGCATTCACACAGGACACAGATATCTTCTTGTTTTCTGCCCATTCAAAAAGTCTGTCCACATATTTATCCCCCATATTTCCTTGTTATCAATTTTCTAACAAGGTTTCATCTAAATCCTTGACCATCAAGCCGAACCATTGGCCACAATCCATGGATCACTATATAAATGCACCTCTGACCATTTCTCCTTCAAAGTGAAAATGAGCAGTTGGGTAGAGTACTTGAAGGTCTGCCCTCTGGAAAAATTTTCCTTTAAATTGTCCTTCAGGGCTGTCCCAGAAAGGGGCTACAGTGCTGCAGCCATCCACACTTCTAGGCAAATCATTAAACTGTGAATTTTCTGATTCTCGGAAATCATTAGTTACTATAATTTCCTTTCACATTGTCTGTTTGCTGCTCATATCAAACTGTTTTTCCTATTTTGCTTCTTCTCCGACTTTTTATTGATTTGTTTTACTGTTGACATATGAAAGTTATCCTTTTACCATGGCAATGGCTATATTGTTCTTACCTATTAACTTCCTTCTTAACTTAAAAAATTCTGATTGATTGAAGGTTCCTTGAGAAATGTTTCTGTACAATAAAAAATAAAAAATCATATTAGCAGATTTAGAGACATATTGCTATATGCAAAACAGTAAAATAAAATGAATTAAATAAAATGTAGTGGAAATTTATTCCATATTGTTATATGTAGAACAATAAAATAAAATGGAATGAATAAAATAAAACAAATTAGAAAAATATTTTTTAAAATGGAACATAACCCAACAATTTCAGAAATTTTCTAAACAAATTTGACATGCTTGAAAAGTGCTTTATCCCAATGTGAAAGTCATAAATAGTTCCAGCCCTTGGATGAAAACCATTGTTTATTCCCTAGAATTCAGTGTACAAGATTCTTTCCTAATCATTTTAAACAGAATATTGGAAGGAAACTACCTAGAGCTGGTACAGAAGTTATATTGGTACTACCTTGCTAATTGTAGTCCATTTAATTGTGGCCCCCAAGAAAATTTGTCCAAGTCCCAACCCCCATACCTGTGCCTGTCATCTTATTTGGAAAACCCAACTTTGCTGATGTAATTTAAGTTAAAGATCTCAAGATGAGTTCATCCTGTGTTAACCAGATGCAGCCTAAGTCCAATGACAAGAGCCCTTATAATAGAAGACTGGCAGAAAAGAAGAAACAGAGGAAAGAAAGCCATATGATGATGTAGGCAGAAAGTGGAGTTATGCAGCTACAAGTCAGTCATGGGTGCTCTGAAAATAATTCCTATGTGCCATCAAACATGCTAATACATTTCACCTTCCCAGTGTTTACTGCAGCAGATGTGTCTTCTATTTTGATTTGACTAGTATGGATTTTGTGAATACAATTTGAGCCATAGCAAAATTGATGCCTGCAATGGTACAGGGAAAACTCATTTGAAATGAATTTTTTCTTATATTGCTCCCAAAGGAACTATCAGCATATAACAAATCATCTTGATTGCACTACGGGGAACAGAACATCTATGTGCCTGTATGAATGTGTGGGAGATGTGTGACTTAAACTTGAGACCTGGTGTTCTGAGCCACTCTATGAGCTTTTTACCAACCTCCAGCATTTGGTACTGCCAAGATTGAAAAAAGCATCATAATGTCTTGACACTTGTAATATTCATTTTCAAGATCACAGTATTATTTTACTCATCTTCATTATTGATAAAATATAGAGAACTATTCTAGTCTGCCAAAGCTGCCAGAATGCAACACACCAAAGATGAATTGGCTTTTAATAAAAGGGGATTTATTTAGTTAAAAATGTATAGTTCTTCAGAGGAAAGGTAGCTAACTTTCATCTGAGGTTCTCTCTTACATGGGAAGGCACAGGTGATCTCTGCTGGCCATCTCTCCAGGCTTCTGGGTTCCAACAGCTTTCTCCAGGGTGATTCCTTCCTGCATCTTCAAAGGTCTGGGCTGAGCTGCGAGTTCTGAGATGAGGTATGCTGAGCTGCTTGGGCTGTGCTGCATTGAGCTCTCTTTTAAGCTTCCCATGAATCAAATTAAACGTCACTCAATGAGGAAGGCACTCCCCTTAGAGACTGCAGATATAATCAGCCATAGATGAGTTTCACAGGCTAATGATTCAAATCCACAGCAACAGAACTAGGCATCAACACCTGGCCGAGTTGACACCTGAACTTAACTTCCACAAGAACACTGGGACATATTTGCACTGATTGCCTAAAATACAAGGGCGGGGGGGGGGGGGGATTAGTTGCTTCAGAAGACAACCAGCAAATGTGATCATATTATGGATACTGTGCTCTTGGCAGTGGTTAGTTCATTTAAGTTCCAATTAAATTTTCTATTACTTATCTAAGGTCCTCAGGGCTTGTGTGCTTGTTAAACCCATTGAGTGACAATACAAATCCCTTATCCAAGAATACATTTATTTCATGATATTGAGCAATAATGCAGAGAAGTTACCTAGAGTCAATGTACTTGAGACTGTTATATATTACGGGTTAACTCTTTTTCGGTGCTAGAATCAGGGAAGAGAGCCAATATTCACTTTAATTCTGACAACATATGCCAAGATTTATCTACTTAGCACTCATCATTCTCAAAAAGGCAAAATTGTTTGCATATTCTCCTATTCTTCTCAGCAATAACCTTCCATATTTTCTCAGTTTCAAACTGAACTGCAGCTATTTATAGGTGTGCTTATACTGGCTTTTATATATGTTCTATTCTGAGACATGCTGCACCCTAATTTGTTTTCTGAAAGGAAGTCATAGGTGGAGCCTCTTGCTATGTGCTTGGTTAGTTACACTGTGTGTGACTGAGGGCGAGACTGGGTCTGTCCCCTTGATTCAGCACCCCCCACCTACCACACACATGATAGAACCAGTGCTCATTTCACCCATGAGCAACCCGAAAGAAAATAAAATTGCTGCCTTTTGGTGAATTGACACTATCTTAGAAGACAAATTGCACTGACAAGGATAGACTGTTCGGGGGATTTATTCTGCAGAGATTAACACTTAGAAATGCCAAAACTTTAACTTGAAAGCTGCGGCATCTTTTCAGTGTCTTATTAAGTTATGAAGGGTTTCACAGAAGTTCAACAGGAGTGGAGACAATTTATGCATTATTTCTCTTCATTGAATACCTAAATTATATCCTAAATAATATAATTTAGCTATAATCATAATATTTACTTTTCTTAATTGATGTGTGGGTGATTATATATGTCAGTGTAAATTATTTTTATTTGGTCATCAATGACACTGACTTTGGATGCAGGGAGGTCAATTTTCAATTCCTCGCCTTACCACTTTCAGACATGAAAGCTTGCAGAACTTGCCTAACTTCTTTCAGCCTCAGCCCTATTTCACAGAGTTTATGCAAAGATTTAACGAGTATTCGTGTGAAAAGCTTTTCCTAAAGCCAAGCACATGGACAGTGTTCAATAAATCATGGTCATGACGGAAATGCTATTTTGCTTTGTTTCTTTGTACTTGGAGATCAGAAGAAAAAAAAGGGTTATCTCCATTTCAGTCAGAAAAAAATCTGTTTAAAATGTAAATCTGATCATGCATGCCACATTTCTTTTCAACACTTGAGTGGTTTCCCTTCAGATTTAATAAAATCAAAAGTCCTTATAATGGATTGCAAAGCACTGTGTGATTTCTCCTTGGCTTCAACTCTTTCATTCTACCATTTGCACAAGGAGTTCCAGCACAGTGACCTCTTATTACCCCTCAAGCCTATCAACCATCTTTCCCTCTCAGCTCTGTAGCACTTGAATCACCTCCGCCTCCATATCTGCATGGCTAACTCTTTTATATCATTCAGCTCTGTGCTGGATTATCACATCTTCAAAGTGGTCTTTCCTGACAATCCTACCTAAAGTAGAATCTTGTCTGTCCACTCAGCTTGTATATACATCTAGAAGTATAGTCTATAAACAATTGTCTCCCTCACTTGAATCAAATACTCATGAGCTCAGTGGCAATGTTCCATTTGCTTAGTGTCTAAAATAGTGCATTTTAAATAGTAGACATTTAAAACTTGTTGAATGAATAAATACTTTCCAAGTCTACCATACTATCTATCCAAATTGTTGTTTGGTATGTGTTTTGTAGCCATAAAAAGAAGCTAATAGGAATAATTGAATTCTATATGATGGTGGCATGTTATAAGGGAAAGAATCTTAGGCACAGAGTTAGAAGTCCTGAGTGTGGGTCCATAAGAGCATTGATAAATTTCAGTTTCCTCATTTAGGCAGATTATAAAGGCTCCTTAAATGAGAGGAAGTGTTTGAAAACAACTAGAATGGCTCCTAGCATTCCAAATATGCTTAATAATGAAAAATGGGATAATGAACATATGAAAGAATGAATCATGGAGATAAAAAACCAAAAATATAAAACATAATAAATTTTAGAAAATAATTCATTGTGTATTAGTTGTAGTTAACACATTAAATGCTTTTGCATTGTAAAGAATTTAATGTAATAAGATCATAGAAGAATATTATTTGGGGACAAATTCCTGTGAAAATTTGACATTTTATTTTAAGTGATATTGCCAGAGGTCTTCCTTGTGCTGTAATGATAATTTAAAAGCTCATTAATATCATTAATCTCCAGGTCGACATGTTTAAAACCATATAACAGGTAAGGTAGGAACATGGCAGAGTAAGACAGGCAGAGTAAGACAATTGGAGAACAGGCAGAAAACTACCAAAGAGGAAGTTCCAGAGTCCAGGTGACCAGAGAAGGACCTGTGCGTTATATAAGGAAGACCTGGATGGAAAAGCCGAGGAACTACAACTGAGAAATTGGGGTGAGGGTACTCAATCACATCCATCCCTAAGGTTCAGCTAAAAAGTGCCACACCCCAGCTTTGGAGAGGTGGGGGAGGCAATCCTCTCAGACCTGCAGCCTAGCATTCCTGTGTGGGAACCCAGAAGCCAGTAGATTCATTTTATCCACATACAGAGACCCTGCCGCAGTGCCCAGTGCCTAATCCCCACCCCTGAGATAGGCCACTGTGGATACCTGGACTTGGGGGAGTCTGGGAAGCTCTCCCCTCAGGAGGAGAGGAGATGCAGAACAGAGCTGATCTGATGATTGGCTGGGGAGAGAGACACTCTGGGTCCCACTGCTTCAATTCAATCTACACAGTTGCAGCTTATGGCCTTGACTAGATTTTCACCTGGTCTGCGCCCTGCCCAATTGCCACAGCTGGGGAGAGGTGAGATTGTGGGGAGGAGGAAGCTCGAGTTCCATCTTCTGGGAAGACTAGGAAAGTGCAGTCCGGCAAGCTGCTTCTCTGCCCAGCCTCTAACAAATTTCTGAAAAACAATGCACCCCTGAGTTAGGTACTGGCCTTGGTTTGGCTGGGTTTACTGACAAACCAAGTGCCAAAGGAGACCTTTAACACAAACCCAAGCAACTAAAAAATCTTAGATGGGCAAGGGAAAATCAATTTTCAAATTAGCCTTATCAAGATAATCAAATGCCAAGAAACCAGAAAAAAAAAAAATCACATTTCCAAGCCAAATGGCCAAACTGAAGTGCTGAAGGAGACACAGAATTAGGAACAACTAATCAAAGATGTTCAAACAAATCTTCTGAATAACTTCAGTGAGCTGACTAAAGAGACAAAGGATATAAAAGAAGATACTAGAAAAGCATAAAGAAGAATTTGAATGACTAAATAGAAAAACAGCAGCTCTTGCAGAAATGAAATATAATATAGATCAAATTTAAAATGTACCAGAGACACAAGACAGCAGATATGGGGAGGTAGAAGAAAGAATAAGCAAACTAGAAGACAGAGCAACTGAATTCGAATAAACAAAAGAACAAGTGGTGAAAAAGATGGAACATTTTTAACTGAATCTAAGGAAAATGATGGACAACACAAAGCACACAAAACATAAGAATCATGTGAGTCTCAGACGAAGACTAAAGAGTTGTGAAGATTTCTTGAGGAGATGATTGGGGAAAACTTCCCATCTCTGACAAAAGAAATAAATACGTAAATTAAAAAGGCCCCACAAAGTCCAAACAGATTAAATCCAAGTAGACCCACTCTAAGACACATACTAATCAGACCGTAAAATGCTCGAGAAGAAGACAGTCCTGAGAGCAAGAGAAATGTGACTCACCATATGCAAGGAAAGCCACATAAGTTGTTTTCAAACACTTTCTCTCACTTAAGTTAGTACTCTTACTAACTACTCATCAGGCACCATTGAGGCGAGAAGTCAGTGGAATAACATATTTAATAATCTGAAAGAGAAAAATTGCCAACCAAGAATTCCTTAAATGCTGCCCTTTAAAAGTGAGGGAAAGTTCAAAATTTTCACAGACAAACAAATTCTGAAAAAGTTAACAGGAGACCTAGCCTGCACGAAATACTAAAGGGAGCTCTATCAGCTGAGGAATAAAAGGACAGGAGAGGAAGACTTGGAGAAGAGCATAGAAATGATCATTTTCAGTAAGAGTAACTAGAAGGATAAAACAAGACAAAAACACTAGATTGGACAAATAAAAGTCAAGGAATAAACTAGTTGAAGTAAAGGGCAGCTTTTCCAGTAATAATATTGAATGTTAATGGATAAAACCCTCCAATAAAAAGACACAGATTGGTAGAATAGATAAAAAATAATATGATCCATCCATATATATTGCTTGGAAGAGACTCACTTTAGACCCAAAGATACAAATAGATTGAAAGTGAATGGATGGCTTTGCAAGACTCCTGTGACCAGATACACATCATACAGCAGACTGGAATAAGTAGAAGGGCCAAGATCACAGCACAGATCTGTAAGTCTCCCATGCCATGGAGGCTTGTGCTGGCAGGGCAGGCTATATCAGAGTTACTGCCCCATGGAAAAAAGAAGCTGTTTCTATTAGAAACAAGGGGAGGTAGCTCAACCAAGCTCCAAATGTGGAATAAATTAATAAATTTGGACTGTTGAGTACAAGGTCTGAGCAGAGATAAATCTGAAGCAAGCATAAAAGAAAACTGGATGTTTCTCACAGGGAGAGAGGAGGTAGGGGTGATAAAAAAACAAACAGCAACTTTTGGAGTTGGCCAAACTCAGAATACTGGAAAATATCTGTGCCCAATAAAGGAACAAATAGAGCCAGGTACCAAATCCCACTCTTGATTGGCAAACCCAGAGGGCTAGGATTCAACTCTGAAAATGATTTGTTTTCCATTTCTCTCTCTGTCTCTCTGTCTCTCTGTCTCTCTGTCTCTCTCTCTCTCTCTCTCTCTCTCTCTCTCTCTCTCTCTCTCTCTCTCTCATCTCTTTTAGAGATAAATCCCTAAAAGGCATATATTCCCCAAGAAAAGGGAGGAAGGAGAGCCCAGCACAAGTAGCAATTTTCATTTAGAGAATTTGGACCCCAGGAGCTGGAAAACAGAAAGTTTAGGCCACCTTCTGCCTCAGCCACTGTCTTAACCATGCCCCTGACAGAGACAGGGTCTGCTGAAAATTAAAAGCACAGAACCAGTTTGCACCAGCAGGGAGTTGTAGGCTGACAAATGCCACCTGCTGGGTAGAACAGAAAAAACCCAGATTCAAGAGCCCTCACAGGAAAGACTGGAAACCTGCTCAGTCTCATCATCAGGGAACATTAAAACTGGTTACACCCTCATACTGTGTCCTGGGCCTGTCTCGTCTGGGAAAATCTAATTGGGGTCAATCCTATCTGGCAGGGCAAGATATTAGAAAAACAAGGGCTGAAAAATTCTGATCAGTTAAACAGAAGCTATGATAGAGGTTGATAATAAGTTAAGCTGAGTGTCAAAGGACAGTTAGAGAGCAAAGCTAACTAACAAGAGAATCCTAGGTAAAAGAGAGAAAATGACCTCCAGAATAAACTGATCAAGGAGATCAGGTGCCTAGATACCAGCAAAAAATCATGACTCATACTAAGAAAAACAAATATATGTCCCAGTGAAGGAACAAACTCATATTTCAAATGAAACTCAAGAGTTGAGTATAACTGCTGAATACAAGCTCTGAGCAGAGATAAACCTGAAGAAAGTACAAAAGGAAACTGGAGGTTTCTCACAGGCAGAGAGAAGACAGGGCTGATGAAAAATAACTAATTTAGCAACTAATTAAAGAATATTCAAACAAATCTTCTAAATCAAATAAAAAATAAAATCAATGAATTGGAGGAAGATATGATAAAAGAGAAGAAGGATATAAAGAAGACATTGGGCAACCATAAAGAAAAAGTTGAAAGCTTGGAAAAATAAATTACAGAACTTGTGAGAATGACAGGCACAACAGAATAGATGAAAAACACAATGGAGACATACAACAGCAGATTTGAAGAAGTAGAGAAAGGATTAGTGAACTAGAGAACAGTACATCTGAAATCCTACATGCAAAAACATAGATAGGAAAAGAATGGAAAAATATATTCAGTATCTCAGGGAATTGATGATAACATGAAGCACTGGAATATACATGGTGTGGTGATTTGAAAAGATGTATGTTCCCTAGAAAAGCCATGTTTTAATCTAAATCCCATTTCACAAAGGCAGAATAATCCCTATTCAATACTGTGTGTTTGAATCTGTAATTAGATCATCTTCCTGGAGATGTGATTTAATCAAGAGTGGTTGTTAAGCTGGATTAGGTGATGACATATCTCCACCCATTTGGGTGGGTCTTTATTAGTTTCTGAAGTCCTATAAAAGAGGAAATATTTTGGAGAATGAAGGAGATTCAGAGAGAGAAGAGAATGCTGCAGCACCATGAAGCAGAGTCCGTGAGCCAGTGACCTCTGGAGATGAAGAAGGAAAATGCATCCCAAGAAGCTTCATGAAACAGGAATCCAGGAGAGAAATCTAGCAGATGATACCACGTTTGCCATGTGCCCTTCCAGCTGAGAGAGAAGACCTGACTGCCATGTGCATTCTCACTTGAGAGAGAAACCCTGAACTTCATCAGCCTTCGTGAACCAAGGTATCTTTCCCTGAACGTATATTTTTGATTGGATATTTTTATAGACTTTTTTTAAATTGGAACATTTTCTTGGCCTTAGAACTGTAAACTAGCAACTTTTTAAATTCCCCATTTTAAAAGCCATTCTATTTCTGGTATATTGCATTCTGACAGCTAGCAAACTAGAACACATGGTATGGGTATCCCCAAAGGCAAAAAGAAGGGAAAAGGGGTAGAAATAAATGGAGGAAATAATCAATGAAAAATTTCCAAGCCTTATGAAAGACATAAAATTGCAGGTCCAAGAAATGCAGTGTACCCCAAACAGAATAGATCTGAAGAGCCATACTCTATGATGCTTACTAACCAGATTGTCAAATGTCAAAGACAAAAAGAGTTCTGAAAGCAGCAAAAGAAAAGTGACCCACCACAAAGGGAAGCTTGATAAGACAATCTGTGGATTTCTCAGCAGAAACCATGAGGTTAGAAGGCAGCTCTTACAGTCGTCATATCTGTTCCTGAGTTTTAACTGTTATTTCTAAATTTAGAGATGTTGAACTCTTGAGTATAACCTGGTTATTCCCAGGAACTTTAGGTATCTGCGTGACACCTGAGGCTCAGAGTTGGCGTTCTGCAGCCCTGAAAGTCAGCATTGCCCCAAAGAGCAACCATTTAAGAAGCTGAAAAAGAGATTAGACTTCAGTTAAGAGATATGAATGAAACTGATCTGATTAGGACTAAGGTAAATCAGAATACAGGGTAAAGGAAGATATTGACTGTATTTTAAAACTTCAATTTCTGTGTGAGGCCAAAGGAAGGGATGTTTATTTGATGCAACATTTCTATTTTCAGTAGCCCACTATCTAATTTAACCTGTATGGTCAGTTTATTCAAACAACAAAATTACATGGAAATTTGAACAGGGAATGAGATCTTGGTATTTTGTACAGGTTAATGTAATATGAATACATCCTGAAGTAATTTGGGCAGAAAATAAAAAAAGTATTTCCCCTTAAGAGACTGGGGTAATATGGAAATTCTAACTTCTCCACATGGGGAATTCCCAATATTCTCACAGGCATTGGACACTACCAAGTTAATACATCAAGTGCTCAATCATCGGGCTTGCCTTGAGGAAACTTATTCCTGCAAAAAAGGTAGGCCCACTTGTCCTGGAATCATCCCCAGAGAAACTCTCTTGTTGCTCAGATGCAGCATCTCTCTCTCTCTCTAAGCCAACTCTGCAAATAAACTCACTACCTTCTCCCTACATAGGACATGACTCCCAGGGGTTTAAATCTCCCTGACAACATGGAAAATGATTCCCAGCAATTACCCTAGGCATGGCATCATGGGACTGAGAAAGCCTTCTTGACCAAAAGTGGAAAAAGAAATTAAATAAAGTTTCAGTGGCTAAGAGATTTCAAATAGTGTGAGATGTCATTCTGGAGGTTATTCTTATGCACTCTGTAGATATTCCTTTCTAGAGTATTAGAATAGCTAGAAGAAAATACCTGAAACTGTCAAACTGTAACCCAGTAGCCTTGATTCTTGATGATTATGCTGGTTTGAATCTGTTGTGTACCCAGGAAAAGCCATGTCCCTTAATCCTCATTCAATATTGCTGGGTGGGATCCTTCTGATTGTTTCCATGGAGAGTGACTCACCCAACTGTGGGTGGAAACTTTGTATTAGGTGGTTTCCATGGAGATGTGTCTCCACCCACTCAAGGTAGGGCTTCTTACTGGAGCCCTTTAAGATGGAACCATTTTTGATAAAGCTTCAGAGCCAACAGAATGCTCAGGGCTCTTAGGAAGCCACTGAAAAGAAAGTCAGCAGATCTCACCATGTGGCTTTCTGGCTAGGAGCAAAACCCTGAAGATCATCGGCCTTCTTGAAGATATCTTTCCCTGGATGCCTAAGATTGGACATTCTATAGCCTTGCTTTAATTTGGACATTTTCATGGCCTTAGAACTGTAAACTAGAAACTTAATAAATTCCCTTTTTTTAAAGTCATTCTGTTTCTGGAATATCACATTCTGGCAGCTTGCAAATTAAACAATGATGATTGTAAAACTGTTTTGCTTTTATGGTGTGATCATATGATTGTGAAAGCATTGTGACCGACACTCACTTTATCCAATGTATGGGCAGCTGAATAAGAAAATAAAGACAAAAATAAATAAATAATAGGGAGGATAAGGGGTATGGGATGTTTTCGGTGTTCTTTTTCTTATATATTTATATATTTTTATAGTAATGAAAATGTTATAAAATTGATTGTGGCAATGAATAAACAACTGTATGATGACATAGCCATTGATTGTATACTATGGATACTTATATAGCATGTGAATATATCTCAAAAAATTACACTTAAAAAAAGAAAGTGAATGAATGGAAAAGGATATTCCACGCAAGCAATTACCAAAAGAAAGGAGGAGTAGCTATTCTAATATCAGATAAAATAGACTTTTAAATACAAAGATGTTATACAAGACAAGGAAAGACATTATACATAATGAAAGGGGTAATCCATGAAGAAGAAATAATCATAAATGTTTATGTACCCAATCAAGGTACTCCAAAGTACATGAGGCAAACACTTGTAAAACTGAAGGGAATAATAGACATTTCTATATTAATAGAGAGATATTTCAACACACCACTCTCTTCAATAGACAGAACAACTAGAAAAAGGCTCAACAAGGACATAGTGGACCTAAATAATATAATGAATGAATTAGACTGAGCAGAAATACAGAGATTGTTGCCTCCCAGAAGGATATAATTATCCTCAAGTGCTCATGGAACATTCTCCAGGATAGTTCATATGCTGGGCATAAAACAGGTCTTGAAAATTTTTTAAAGATTGAAATTATTCAAGGTATATTCTCTGATCACAATGGGATGAATTTGGAAATCAATAACTACCAAAGAATCAGTACTTTCCTAAATATATTGAAGTTAGGCAATATATCTTAAACAATCAGTGGATTAAAGAATAAATTGCAAGAGAAATAAAATCAGCAAGTAACTAGAGATGAATGAACGACACAACATATCAAACCTTATGGGATGCAGCAAAAGTAGTGCTGAGAAGGACATTTATTCTAAATGCCTACATTAAAAAGGAAGAAAGAGCTAAAATGAAAAGCCTAAATAAGCAAATGAAGATAATAGAGATAGAGTAGCAAACTAATCTAAAAACAAGTTGAAGAACAGAAATAAAGAATAAAGTGGAAATTAAAAGTTGGAGAACAAATAAACAATAGAGAGAATCAATGAAACCAAAAGTTGATTCTTTGAGAAGATCAACAAGATTGACAAACCCTCTGCTAGACTGAAAAACTGAAAAAGAGAGAAGAAGCAAATGAATAAAATAAAAAGAAGAAGGGATCATTACAATGGATCCTGCAGAAATAAAATGATAATAAGGAAATACAACATACAACCATATACCAACAAACTAGACAAATTAGATGAAATGGACAATTCCCTAGAAACACATAATCATCGTATACTGACCCAAGAAGAAATAGATGATGCAACACAGCAAACACAAGTAAAGAGATTCAATCAGTCATCAAAAACCTCCCTACAAGAAAAAAAAAAAAAAAAAAGCCCAGGGCCAGATGTCTTCATTGGGGAATTTTATCAAACATTCCAAGAAGAATAACACCATTCCTGCTCAGACTCTTCCAAAGAACACTGAATAAAATGGAACACATCCTAACTTATTCTCTGAAGCTAATATCACTCTACTAACTAAAACCTGGTAAAGATATTATAAAAAAGGAAACTATAGGTCAATTTCCCTAATGTAGATAGATGGAGAAATTCTCAACAAGGTGCTTACAAACAGAATCCAACAGCACATTAAAGAAATTATACAACATGGCTGAGTGGGGTTTATTCCAGGCATGCAAGGATGGTTCAGCACACAAAAAAAATCAATTAATGTAACACAATGTATTAATGAATTGAAAGGGAAAAATCACATAATTGTCTCGATTGATGCTGTAAAGGTATTCAACAAAATTCAGCATCCTTTCTTAATAAAAAAAATTTCAAAAAGTTGAAGTTGAAGGAAACTTCCTCAATATGATAAAAGGCATATATGAAAAACCCACAGCCAACATCGTACTCAATGGTGAGAGATGGAAAGCCTTCCCTCTAAGATTGGGAATGAAACAAGGATGTCCACTGTAAACTTCTGTTATTTAACATTGTGCCAGAGGTCTAACAAGAGCAATTAAGAAAGAAAAAGAGACAAAAGGCATTCAAATTGGAAAGGAAGAAGGAAAACTCTCATTATTTGCAGGTGAAATGATCTTATGTTTGGAAAATCCTGAGAAACCTACAATGAAGATACTTGAGTTAACACCGAAATTCATCAAAGTAGCAGGATATAAGATCAACATAAAAGATCAGTAGCATTTCTATCCTCTAGAAATGAGCTAACTGAGAAAGCAGTTAAGGAAAAAACCTTCCATTTTCAATATCAACTAAAATAATCAAGTTCTTAGGAATAAATTTAACCAAGAACTTAAAGGACTTGTACTCAGAAAACTACGAAACACTGCTAGGAGAAATAAAAGATCTAAATAGGTGGAAAGTCATTCCATGTTCATGAATAGCAACACTAAATGTCATTAAGATGTCAATTCTATGCAAATTGTTCTACAGACTCAATGCAATCCCAATCAAAATTCCAGCAAATGACTTTGCAAAATTGGAAAAGTTAGTTATCAAATTTATTTGCAGTGGAAAGGAGTCTTGGATATCCAAAAATACCCTTAAAAATGAAGTGGGAGGGCTCATTTTTCCTGACTTATCATAAAGCCACAGTGGTCAAAACAGCATGGTACTGTCACAAAGATAGACATACTGATCAATGGAATAGAAATTGAGAGTTCAGAACCAGACCCTCAGATCTAATGTCATTTGATTTTTGACAAAGCCCTCAAATCCACTGAACTGGGACAGAATAGTCTCTTCAATAAATGGTGCTGGGAGAACTGGAGAGTCATATCAAAAGGAATGAAAGAGGACTCCTATCTCACACTCTATACAAAAAATAAGCCAATGTGGATGAAAAACCCATTTGTAAGAGCCAGTACCAAAACTTCTAGAAGAAAATATAGGGAAACATTTTCAAGACTTAGCGATAGGAGGTAGTTCCTTAGACCTTACACCCAAAGCACAAGCAATGACACAAAAAATATGTAAATGGGACATCCTAAAGATTGAACACATCTATGCTTCAAAGGATTTTGTCAAAAGGGTAAAAAGGTAACTAACTCAATGGAGAGAATATTTGGTGACAGTATATCTGATAAAGTTTGACATCCAGTATATACAACGAACTCTTACAACGCAACAGTAAAAGGACAATCAATTATTAAAAGGGCAAAAGATAAAATAGACATTTTGCCAAAGAGGAAATACAAATAACTAAAAGGCACATGAAAAGATGTTCATCTTCATTAGCTATTAGGGAAATGCAAATAAAAACCACAATGAGATATCACCTCACACCTTTTCAGAATGGCCACTATTAAATAGACAGGAAAATACAAGTTTGGAGAGGATGTGGAGAAATTGGAATACATATTTACCACTGATGGGAATGTAAAATGGTACAACCACTGTGGAAGAGTTTGGCAGCTCCTCAGAAAATTAAATATTGTATTGCCCTATGACATGACAATTCTGCTATTTGATATATACCGAGAAGTTCTGAAAGCTGGGACACGAATAGACATTTGTACACAACGAAGTTCGCAGAGGTATTCTTCACAATTGCCAAAAGATGAGAATAAAATAAATGAATGAGGTATCAGTCTGTGACAAACAGGACAAGGTGTCCTGGTCCCAAAAAAAGAAGGGTCCAGTAAGGGCATGTGGAGATCTAGAGGAATGATGGTCATGCTAACTAGGAGCAGAACCACGCTACCTAATACTTTTTGAATGGTGATAGACCTGCAGAGACAGTGGAAACAGGCAACAGTTTCCCTTGAGATAGCAATTACCTGAAAGAGCTCCCTGTATGTGCTGCCACTTTGGCAGTTAAACATAGTTAGCTTCAAGGATTTCCCCATAACCTCCATTTTGTTCACCCATAGAGGAATATCAGCTAAAATCATTACTGACCCTTTTTCTAATACTGCAATTCCTCCTTTCAGACCATTATTTCACAACCTTCTCCTACATTTGCATAAGTTGTAATGCTTTTTAAAAATCTAATACTATTTATAGTGACCTTGACTCTTTGTTCCTGACTGAACCCTGACTAATTCAGTGCTAAAGGCATTCCAAACTATAGTATCTTCTTTTATTATTGAGTAGTTTCAAATAAATATAGATTTATTAATTAATCAAGACTCCTCTGTCCTTGTATATTCAATAACTAGTGGGAAATACTATTTTTTTAATGAAAGAAGGATAGATCAAAACTATCATTAAAGTTTTTCATTTAAAATTGATATTCCAAATATAAGTAGTGGTTTATGGATCTTTAAGCTTAATTATTTTAGTAATTCATTTATTCATTTACAAATTCATTAATCAATAATTGATTAAATGCTTCTGTTTCTTTTGTGCTAGGCACTAGACTAGCCAATACATACAAACAAAATGTAAAACTTATAGATCTAAGTTGGTTAGTTACTTCATATATACATGTTTTAAAAGGTTAGGTGGGAAATAACCATGATGCCTGATATTTCTTTCATGTCTTCTTTGATATCGTCTTTCTTTTAAAATGGAGGTGCAGCTTTCCTTCACCAAGTATTCTTTTTGTTCAGACTACTGCTGCAAAGTTGAATCATCAGAGAAAAACTGACTGAATTCATGTCTTTGGATAAATATTCCAGTTGTTGAATTTAAAGCAGAAGTTAACCTCATCAGGCAAGAACAATTAATTGATAATTTGGGCATTAACTGGGTGAATGATCCAGATGAATTACAAACTAGCCAGATTATCTTATCATTCCAAAGATTCGATTTTGAATCTGATTAATCAATTTAACACTAACATGTCAAATGTGCAATGGAGTAAGTTCCCATGAAACAATCACTAATTCAATTTCTTTTTTTACTTTGAGAGACAATCTTCTGACTAAATTAATTAGGCGTTTGCTGGAGTCTAATACAGATTCACCCTGTAGGTTGAGTGCATTTCTTTATCTTTTAAGAATTGAAAAGTATGACTAGCTCCACAGAGTAGGATAAATTCAGAGAAGACATTTCCACAGCAATGAATAATTTGAATTATAGAATAAGTGGTATATAGCTGCCTCAAATTTAAAATAATAAAGACAAAGTGGATTGGTTTCTATAATCTGTGATAGGGTGTGATAACAGAAGGTGTTGGTGGTTTTCCTTATTTAAGATGGTTTTGTTTAGCTCTAACCCATAGACATGTGACATGTAAAAAACTGAACTCTAAACTCATGGTTTTCATCCTAACTTATTTGCAGCTGATTCCTCCTCTTGAGGTTTACCTCTCAATGATAACATGCCCCAGGACTCCATGCTTGACCTGTTCTTTCACTATGTAATCTCTTCCCAGGCCAGTGATTTTCAATACTCTGTGACTGTGACCCTGGAAAAGAAACACGTTTCACTGCAATCCAATACACATGTATCTATGAATTCATAAACAAAACAAAAACCTCATGAAACAAATCTCTTTTCAGTATATGTAATTAAATCTTGTATTTTATGTTCTATTTATTTGATGAAAAATCATGGCCCTATCCCACTAAACTGACTTTACAATGCATCAATAAACCATAATATTGCATTAGTACTTCTAATCCTCCAACCCATAATCTTTGATATTAACTATATGCTAAGAACTCATATTTATATAATTTCACTCCTATTTTTCTCTGGATGTACAGGTGTATATATATCTACCCGCCTATTTCTTTATGCCTAAAACACTAAAATAAGTATTTTTTTCCAAATATCTATATTATATCCATCTAAAGCACAGAGGTTTATCACACTCTTCAAAACATGCTAGGGAATGGCCATTTATATATTTATATAAGCCAGTGGTCTCTGAAATCTAGAAAGACTGGAAGCACTTTTAGTTTTTGAGATTATAGTTTTTAGAATAATTAAAAATTAAACAATGATAAAATACAGTAATAAAAATGCATGTCATATTATCAGGTTACCTTAGGAAATTACTACTTCACACATGCAAAAATTGCAGTGCTGTTATGTGGAAATAATGTCAAAAGCTTTAATTTAAAGTTTGTTGATGCGATCTTAAGATCAAATGGCCTTCCTGGGTTTCCTTGTTAGGATGACTAGTAAAGCATATTGCACAGTTCACAATCTCACCCCCTTGGATATCAACAGGGCAAGGCAGTGGATATGAGGGCATCAACATAGCAATATAAACAGCCATGAAAATCTCTCCTTGGAGATAACATGCTAAAAAGAATAATTATGAATTATTAAGAAATCTGGAGGAGGATATGGACTGGAGAGGGATCCTACACATCTTAAACTGAAGAAGTAGAAGAATATTAGATAGGAAATTTCTGTCCTGGACCAGGCAGTCTTCCCCCTCCCCCTTACTCTATCTCACAGTGCAGGACAGACAGAGAAACAGCAGCAGGGATGCCTCCCAACAGGGACATAGAATAGGCATTCTCTCACAGCTGTGGGATAGACCCTTACCTTTTGGAGAGAATTTCAAGACCCAGGTCAGTGAGAGACAGAAGTCTGAGTAAAATGGACAGAAGCTCTGTTTCCAGCCCTGGGTCCTAAAGTATCCCCCTCGCCCCTGTGAGAAATGCTGTGAGAAACCTGACCCTGCCTGGGGGAAGGCTAAAGACTAGAACAGCTGAGGATGAATTCTGCCACAAATAAATTGGGGGCCACAGACCCATATTGAGTCAGATTTTGGCCAGCAAACAGAGGAAACAGGAAACCTCCTTTTTTAGCTAGACTTGGAGAGATGCATCCAGTGCTTTGAGAGTAATTAAGTTATCAAACAACCCCATCAACTGGGAAGAACAGAAGGCACAAGAGAATTGAGGGGCTTTTTCAGAGACTACCCAGAAAATTATTTCAGGCTGCCTGGATCAGTCTAGACCCCCTGCATAGGAACTGCCCTTTTTTTCTGAGAAACCTGTATGATCTGACTGTTAAAGCAGTGCCCTAAAACAAACGCATGTCTTGAAAGATGCTGAAAAACAGCACCATGGGGGAGACAGCAGACTTGTCTTACCCAGAAACAGAGACTTTGCTATGCTGCCCAGTGTCTATGCCCAGCCTGAGGCAGGCCACTGCAAGCCCTTGGTTTGGAGGGAGACTGAGGGGGCAGAAGAACTTTGACAACTGGCTGGTGAGAGAGACAAACAGATACAGAACAAATCCAACCAACAGGAAAACCCTAGTCAAAAGGGATAAAACAACCTCCAGAATAAACTAAGCAAGAAAATCCGATGCCTTGATACCAGCAGAAAATCACAACTCATACCAGGAAGAACAAAGATATGACCCAACAAAAGGAAAAAAGCTAACACCTCAACTGAGAACAGAAATTGAAAAAACTAATTAATGATGTGAAACAGAGCCTGTAAATCAATTCCATGAATTGAGGGAAAATATAGACAAAGACATGAAGGATATATAAAGAACACACAGGGTGTCCATACAGAAGAATTTGAAAGCTTGAAAAAACAAATGGAAGAAATTATGGGAATGAAAGTCACAATGGCAGTTATGAAAAACAAAATGGAGATATACAACAGCGGATTTGAAAAGGAAGAAGAAAAGATCAATGAATTAGAAGGCAGGACATCTGAAGTTCTACACAAAAAGGAACAAATGGGGAAAAATGGAAAAATTTGGCAGGCTCTTGGGGAGCTGAATGATAGCATGGACAACCAAATAAACATGTTATGGGTGTCCAAGAAGAAGAAGAGAAGGGAAAGGGGACAGAGAGAATAATGGAGGAAATAATCAATGAAAATTTCCCAATTCTTATGCTTTCATAAAGCATAAAACTACAGGTCCAAGAAGTACAGTGTATCCCAGAGAGAATAGATCCAAATAGACTGACACCAAGACACTTACTAATCAGATTGTCAAATGTCAAATACAAGGAGAGAATTCTGAAAGCAGCAAGAGAAAAGTTATCCATCATATACAAGGGAAGCTTGTTAAGGCTAAGTGTGGATCTCTCAGCAGAAACTATGGAGGCTAGAAGGAATTGGTATGATATATTTAAGATACTGAAAGAAAAAACTGCTAACCAAGAATTCAATATCTGGTAAAACTGTCCTTCAAAAATGAGGGAAAGTTTAAAACATTTAAAGACCAACAGTCACTGAGAGAGTTCATGAACAAGAAACCTGTTCTAAAAAAATATTTAAGGGAGCACTACAGGCAGATAGGGAAGGACAGGAGAGAGAATTTGGAGGCCATTGTGGAAATGAAGAGTAACTGGAAGTGTAACAATAGGGCTTAAAGAAATAAAAAATTAAGTTATAACTGATGCAATCCAAAAGGGAAAATGGTTGAAGAAAGTACAGCCTTTACAATAATAACATTAAAGATTAATGGATTAAACTACCCAATCAGAAGACATAGTTTGGCAAAATGGATTAAAAAAAAACAAAAAGAGGAGCCATCTATATGCTGTCTACAATATACTCATTTAAGACTCAGAGACAAAAACAGAGTGAAACTAAAAGGTTGGAAAGTTATTCCATGCAAAAAAAAAAAAAAAAAGAAAAGAGAAGAGTGCAGTAGCTATAATATTATCAGACAAATTAAACTTCAAATGGAAAACAATTTAAAAAGATACAAAAGGACACTATGAATTAATAAAAGGACAATTCATCAGGAAATCGTAACAATCATAAATATCTATGCACCAAACTAGAGTGACCCAAAATATATAAGGCAAACACTAACAATACTGAAGGGAGTAGACACTTCTACAACAGTAGTTGGAGACTTCAATATTCCAATTTTGTCATAGATAGAACATCTAGACAGATGACCAGTGAAGAAGCAGAGATCTTGAATAATAAGGTAAACAAACTAGACTTAGCAGACATTTACAGAACATTGTACCCAGCAACAGCAGGATACATATTCTCAAATGCTCATGGAACATTCTCCAGAATAGACCACATGTTGGGGCACAAAGCAGATCTCAGTACATTTAAAATTTCAAAATTGTACAAAGCATTTTCTCAGATAATAATGGAATGAAGCTTGAAATCAATAACATTGGAAGCCTGGAAAATTCACAAATTAATGGAGACTAAACATATAATTCTTAAACAACCATTGGGTCAAGGAAGAAATTTCAAGAGAAATCAGTAAATATCTTGAGGTAAATGAAAATGAGAACACAACATATCAAAACTTATGGGATGCCAAAAAGGCAGTGTTGAGAAGAAAATTCATTGCCCTGTATGCCTATATTAAAAAATAAGAAACAGCAAAAACAAGGACTTAACTGCTCATGTGGGGAACTAGAGAATGGACAGCAAAGTAATCATAAAACAAATAGAAGGAAAAGAAATAACAAAGATTAAAGAAAAAATAAATGAAATTGAGAACATGAAAGCAATAAAGAGAATCAACAACACCAGAAACTGGTTCTTTGAGAAAGCCTTAGCTAGGCTGACAAAAGAGAGAGAGAGAGAGAATGCAAATAAAATCAGAAATGGGAGGGGGACGTAACTACTGACCCCACAGAAATAAAAGAGATAATGAGAAGGTACTATGAACAACTGTATGCTAACAAACTAGACAACTTAGATGAAATGGACAACTTCCAAGTAAAGAAAGAACAATCAACATTGACTCAAGAAGAAATAGGAGACCTCAACAAATGAATCACAAGTAAAGAGATGGAATCAGTCATCAAAAATTCCCAAAAAAGAAAAGTCCAGGACCAGTTGGCATCACATATGAATTCTACCAAACATTCAAGAAAGAATTAGTACCAATCCTGCTCAGACTCTTCACAAAAATCGAAGAAGAGGGAAAGCTACCTAACTCATTCTATGAAGCCAACATCACCCTAGTACCAAAGCCAGGGAAAGATACTAAAAGAAAAGAAAATTTCAGACCAAATCTCTTTAATAAATATAGATGCAAAAAAATCATCAACAAAATATTACAAATCTAATCCAGCAGCATACAAAAAGAATTATACACTGTGAACAGTGGGTTTTGTCCCAAGTACGCAAGGGTGGTTCAACAGAAGAAAGTCAATTAATGTAATACAACACATCAATAATTAAAGAAAACAAACCACATGATCATCTTGTTTGATGCATAAAATGCATTTGACAAATTTCAGCATCTTTCTAGATGAAAACACTTAGAAGAATAATAGAAGGAAACATCTTCAATATGATAAAGGGACTATATGAAAAACCCACAGCTGGCATCATACTCAATGGGAAAAGACTGAAAGCTTTCCCTGTAAGATCAGGAACAAGACAAGGATGCTGACTGTCACCACTGTTATTCAACATTGTGCTGGAGTTTCTAGCTAGAGCAATTAGGCAAGAAAAAGAAATACAAGGCATCAAAATTGGAAAGGAAGAAGTAAAGCTTTCACTGTTTGCAGATGACATGATCCTATGTAGAAAATCCTGAAAAAAATCAACTGTAAAGCTACTAAAGCTAATAAATTAGTACAGCAATGTGGCAGGATATAAGATCAACATGCAAAAATCAACAGTGTTTCTATGTATCAGCAATGAGCAATCTGAGGAGGAAATCAAGAAAAAAATTTTCCATTTATAATAGCAACCAAAAGAATCAAATATCTAGAAATAAATTTAAGCAAGGACATAAAAGATCTGTACACAGAAAACTACAAAACTTTGCTAGAATAAATTAAGGAAAACCCAAATAAATGGAATGACATATTGTGTTCATGGATTAGAAGACTAAATATAGTTAAGATGCCAATTCTGCCCAAATTGATTATAGATTCAATTCAACACCAATTAAAATCTCAACAACTTACTTAGAGAAATAGAAAAACCAATAATAAAATTTATTAGAAAAATTAAGGTGCCCTAAATAGCTAAAAAATATTTTGAGAAAGAAAAATGAAGTGGGAAGTCTCTCACTACATATCTTTGAAGCATATTGCAAAGCTACAGTGGTCAAAACAGCATGGTACTGACCAAAAGATAGGTTTCCTGACCAGTGGAATTGAATTGTGTGCTCAGAGGTGGACCCTGACATCTATGGCCAATTGATCTTTGATAAGGTGGTCAGGTCAACTAATTGGGACAGAGCAGCATCTGCAACAAATGGTGCTTAGAGAGCTGGATTTCTATACCCAAAAAAATGAAAGAAGACCCCTATCTCACACCTTATACAAAAATTAACTCAAAATGGATCAAAGACCTGAATATTAGAGTTAAGACCATAAAAATTTTAAAAGAAAATATAGGGAAATATCTTAAGGATCTTGTAATAGCTAATGGTTTCCTAAACCATAAACCTAATGCACAAGCAATGAAAGAAGAAATAGATAAATGGGATCTCTTCGAAATAGAACACTTGCATATCAAGGGACTTTGGTAGGAAAATAAAAATGCAGCCTACTCAATGGGAGGGAATATTTGGAAACCTTGCATTAAATTAGGGTTTATTATGCAGAGTATATAAAGAGATCCTACAACTCAACAACAAAAAGGCAAATAACCCAATTTAAGAATGGGCAAAAGATATGGACAGACACTTTTCTGAAGAGCAAATTCAAATGGCTCAAAAACATATGAAAAGATATTCAACTTCGCTGGCTATTAGGGAAATTCAAATCAAAACCATAATGAGATATCATCTCACAGCTACTAGAATGGCCATTATAATGAAAAAACAAAATGACAAGTGCTGGAGAGGATGTGGAGAAAGACTCAAACTTATTCACTGTTGTTGGGAATGTAGAATGGTGCAGATTCTGGAAGGCAGTTGCTCAGAAGATAAGCACAGAATTGCTATATGATCTAGCAATCCCATTACTAGGTATATATTTGGAGAAATTGAAGGAAAGAACACAAGCAGACATTTGTACACTGATGTTTATAGTAGCATTATTCATGATTGCCAAGAGATAGAAACAGCCCAAATGTCCATTAATGGATGAGTAGCTAAACAAACTGAGGCATGTAAATATGGCAGAATATTATACAGTTGTAAGACAGAATAAAGTCATGAAGCATGTGATAATTTGGATAGATCTTGAGGACATTTTGCTGAGTGAAATTAGCCAGAAACAAAAGGACAAATACTGTATGGTGTGACTAATATGAACTAACATTAATGAGTAAACTTGACAGTTAAAGTTGAGAACACAGGTTATCAGGAGATAGAAAGAGGGTAGAGATTGGGCATTTGATGCTGAAAGAGTACAAAATGTTCAACAGGACTGATTGAAAGAAACTGAAATGGATAACACAATACTGTCTGATGGTAGTGCAATCTTGTGAGTACACTGAATGAAGCTGAGTGTAAGTATGGTTGAAGGAGGAGGGCTGGGGGCATTTATGACAGCAGAAGGAAAGATAGAGGATAAAGAGTGTGACAGTATAACTTGGTGATGCCTAGAATGAATAATGATGGTGAGAAAATGTAAAAGTTTAAGAATGTTTTTGCATGAGGGAGAACCAATGAATGTAAATATTACAAGGTGTTGAAAACGGGATGGTATACAGGAAAAATACAATCACTGTTTAGTAGGATCTATAATTAACAGTTACATTTAAAGCTTCCACTGAATGTAACAAATGCAATGACCCAAAGCTAAATGTCAATAAGCAGGGAATATGGGAGAGGGGCATGAGATTCTTTGCAGAAGAAATGGAAATGTACTCATTTGATTGTGGTGATGAAAGTATGGCTACGTGATTATACCAGGAACCATTGATTTATTACTTTGGTTGGATTGTATGACATGCAAATAAAACTGTTTAAAATGAATAGAGGGCAGGCCGCAGTGGCTCAGCAGGCAGAGTTCTCACTGGCCGTGCCAGAGATCTGGGTTCAATTCCCAGTGTCTTCCCATACAAAAAAACATAATAAAATAAATAAACAAATAAAAATTAATTGCAGAGTCCCCTTGGGGGACTGGGGTAAAAGGTAGAAACACTGGTTCCCCACCTGGGAAGAACTGATATTCTCACAAGCATTGGAGACTGCTAATTAGGCCCTCGATCTTGAGGGTTGCCTTTAATGAAACATTCCTACAAAAGAGAAGCTAAGCTTACTTATGATTATGCCTAAGAGTCACCCCCAGAGAACCAATTTTGTAGCTCAGATATGGCCTCTCTCTCAACACCAACTCCGTTAAGTAAACTCACTTCCCTTCCCCTCTACATTGGACACGATTCCCAGGGGTATAAATCTCCTTGGCAACATGGGACAGGACTCCTGGGAATGAGTCTGGTCCTGGCACCATGGAAACAAGAAGGTTTTCTTGACCAAGAGGGGAAAAAGAAATGAAACAAAATAAAGTTTCTGTGACTGAGAAGTTTCAGAGTGGAGAGATTAACCTGGAGTTTATTCTTATCCATTATATAAATATTTCTTTTCAGTCTTTTTGGCATATTGGAGTGGCTTCATGGAAGTACCTGAAACTGTTGAACTTAATCTAATAGCCCTGATTCTTGAAGATCATTGAATAACTGTAAACTTTAAAGGTGTGAGTGTGTGAGTATGAAAACCCTGTGGCTGACCTTCCCTTTATCCAGTGTATGGACAAATGAGTAAGAAAGAAAGAAAGAAATAGTAGGTACAGGGGTTATGGGATGTTTTGGGTATCTTTTTTACTTTCATTTTTATGATTTTTGGAGTAATGAAGATGTTCAAAAATCTATTGTAATGATGAATGCACAGCTTCATGATATTTTGAACTACTGATTGTATACTTTAGATAATAACATTTCAATAAAAAGCATTAGTGAAAAAAAGGATGATGTACAAGGGGTGTTCTAGTTTGGTAGCTGCCAAAATGCAATATTCTGGAAATGGAATGGCTTTTAAAAGGGGGAATTTCATAAGTTGCTAGTTTACAGTTCTAAGGCTGAGAAAATGTTGCAATTACAAGTCTATAGAAATGTCAAATCAAAGGCATCCAGGGAAAGATACCTTGGTTCAAGAAGGCTGATGAAGTTCAGGGTTTCTCTTTCAAGTGAGAAGACACATGGTGAACACAGTCACAGCTTCCCTCTTGGCTGGAAGGGCATATGGCAAGCAAGGTGTCATCTGTTGGCTTTCTCTCCTGGCTTCCTGTTTCTTGAAGCTCCCTGGGAGGCATTTTTTTTTTTCATCTCCAAAGTTTGCTGGCTTGTGGGCTCTCTACTTCTCGAGTCTATGTCATTCTCTGCTCTCTCTGAATTGCTCTCATTCTCCAAAATATTTCCTCTTTTATAGGACTTCAGAAACTAATCAAGACCCACCTGAATGGGTGGAGACATGTCATCACCTAATCCAGTTTAACAACCACTCTTGATTAAATCACATCTCTAGGAAGATGATCTAATTACAGTTTAAATGGCTGCCTTTACAAAATGGGATTAAAACATGGCTTTTCTAAGGTACATACATCATTTTAAACCAGCACAAGGGGTAAGGGAAATTAATACTTTTGAGGAATTTGGTGGTTTTGACTTTAATGAAGAGGAGAACCAACGCACATTTCCCAGATATTTTCATAAAATAGGAAGAATTTCCAGATATTACAGATGTCCAAAAATAGATTTGCCTTAGGAGAAGAGAACTTTCACAATTCTGAAGCATTCAAGCCAGGCACAACAGCTATTTATTATGTATATAATGTTAGGCATAAAAGCCTAACTGTGATAACTTCAAACTTACTTTCTACACGGAGAGTCTTTGAATCTAAAGTTGGCTTACATCTTGGAAAAAGTCAAATTTACCACATAATTTTAAAATACTGTATTAGTTAGGGTTCTCTAGAGAAACATAATAAAAAGGAAATATTCATAAATATAAAATTTATTAAAGTGTCTCACGTAACTATGGGAACATATAGTCTAAAATCTGTAGGACAGGCTGTGAAACTGATGATTCTGATAGAGGGTCTGGATGAACTCCACAGGAGAGGCTTGCCAGCTGAAGCAGAAAGAGAGCCTGTCTCTTCTGAATCCTCCTTAAAGGGCTTCCAGTGATGAGATTAAGCATCACTTATTAAAGAAGATGCTGCCCTTGGCTGATTACAAATGGAATCAGCTGTGGATGCTGCTGATGTAATCATGATTTAATTCTAAGAAATGTCCTCATAGCAAAAGACAAGCCAGCACTTGCCCAACCAGACAAACAGGTACCACCACTTGGCCAAGTTGACACATGAAGCTGACCCTGACAGTCCACCCCTTGTCAACTTGGCAGCTATACTCATCACCTTAAACCATACTCAATATCTAAATAGAAAACAAGAAGACACATTTTTTTTCTTACCTGACAATACTCAACTGTCCTGCATATAATGGGAAACGCATTAAATCCTTCCAGAATAGGGTGCAAGTACTTGGACAATATTCATTCTTAAACTTGATCTTACAACTTAAATAGTATAACATGAACATAGCAGCATGGCAATCCTCATTTCTGTAACTGATCACATGGTTGCAGTTCATATTTATCACTGCCTTCTTTCACTACCCATTCCATGTTCCCTTTATCCTCAGCAAGCACTTCAGCTGGCTGTGGTTCTTTGTCTGGTGGGGTGACCCAAACCTTCATTCCTGAAGCTTCAGAGCAATTGGTAGTCCTACTGGGATTGGGTTGTTGCAGTTTTCCATTGATTTTAATCACAGGGCATGGTAGTACTAAAAGACACCCTAGGAGATCCCCTATATTCCAGGAAAACTCTTCTTTACTTCCACTGTGTAGTTGCAGTCCTATTTCCTCCTGATAGTGAGGGCTGATCACCCCAGCTGGTAATGTAATCCCCTTCTTGGCTTGTTGATCCAGGGGCATGAGTAGCCCAAAATGACCAGGTGGCAGTCTTAGATTCCAGTTCAATGAAATCATTGTTGTTTCTCCTGGTGGAAGCACTTTCCCTTTTGGAACTAAAACCTGTAGACCAGCAAAGCTCAGGGTTGCAGAGACAGGAAGCAAACATTTTCCTAGTGGATCACTAGGGATAATAGTGAGTAGTGCCACTCCCATTTCCACCCCTTGGTTCCTGGACCCATGGATCCTGGCTATGGGAAAAAGAGCACTACACAGTAGACACTGATTTAGAGCATACACAGCTTCCTGGAGAATATTACCCCAACCTTTCAAGGTATTGCCACCTAGTTGGCACCATAATTGAGTTTTCAAAAGGCCATTCCACTATTCTATCAATCCAGCTGCTTCTGGATGATGGGGTCATGGTAAGATCAGAGAATTCCATGAGCATATGCCCATTCCCACACTTCATTTGCTGTGAAGTGTGTTGCCTGATCAGAAGCAGTGTTGCATGGAATACCATGATGATGGATAAGGCATTCTGTGAGCCCACAGATGGTAGTTTTTGCAGAAGCATTGCATGCAGGGAAAGCAAACCCATATCCAGAGTATGTGTCTATTCCAGTTAGAACACATCGCTGCCCCCTCCATGAAGGGAGTGGTCCAATGTAATTAACTTGCCACCATGTAGCTGGCTGGTCACCTAGGGGAATGGTGCCATATTGGGGGCTGGGTGGGGGTCTTTGCTGCTGGCAGATTGCACACTCAGCAGTGGCTGTAGCCAAGTCAACCTTGGTGAGTGCAAGTCCACACTGCTCAGCCCATGTACAACTTCTATCCCTACCACCATGTCCACTTTGTTCATGGGCCCATTGGGAAATGACAGGAGTTGCTGGGGAAGGAGGCTGACTGGTATTCACAGAACGGGTCATCTTATCCACTTGATTATTAAAACCTTACTCTGCTGAAGTCACCCTCTGGTGTGCATTCACAAGAGACACAAATATCTTCATGTTTTTAGCCCACTCAAGAAGGTCTATTCACATACCTCTTCCCCAGACCTCTTTGTCACCAATTTTCCAATTATATTCTTTCCAAGTCCCTGACCATACAGCCAAACCATTAGCAACAGCCCACGAGTCAGTATACAAACACACCTCTGGCCAGTTCTCCTTCCAAGCAAAATGAACAACCAGGTACACTGCTTGAAGTTCTGCCCACTGGGAGGATTTCCACTCACGACCATCTTTCAAGAACACCCCAGAAAGGGGTAATAGTGCTGCAGATGTCCACTTTCCGGTGGTACCTGCATATCATATTGAACCATCTGTAAACCAGTCCTGAGTTTTCTCTTCCCCAGTCAATTCACTGTAAGGAACTCCCCAAGAGGCCATAGCTCTGGTCTGGGAAAGAGAAGGTAATGTGGCAGGATTGGAAACCATGGATATTTGGGCCACTTCATCATGTAACTTACTTGTGCCTTCAGGACCTGCTGTGGTTCTATCTCATATATACCATTTCCATTTTATGATGAAGTGCTGCTGCACATGCCCAACTTTATGGCTTGGTGGGTCACACAAAACCCAGCTCATGATAGGCAACTCAGGTCTCATGGTAACTTGGTGGCCCAAGGTTAAGCATTCAGTCTCTATTAAGGCCCAGTAGCAGGCCAAAAGCTGTTTCTCAAAAGGGGAGTAGTTATTTGCAGCAGATGGTAAGGCTTTGCTCCAAAATCCTAAGGGGTTGCATTATGATTCTCCTGTAGGGGCCTGCCAAAGGCTCCATACAGCATCTCTTTTTGCCACTGACACTTCTAGCTCCATTGGATCTGCTGGATCATATGGTCCAAGTGGAAGAGCAGTTTGTACAGTAGCCCGAATCTGTCATAGAGCCTCCTCTTGTTCAGGTCCCCACTCAAAATTAGCAGTTTTTCTGGTCACTTGATAAATGGACTGGTGTAACACACCCAAATGAGGAATATGTTGTTGCCAAAATCCAAAGAAACCAAGTAGGCATTGTGCCTCTTTTTGGTTGTAGGAGAGGTCAGATGCAGCAATTTATCCTTCACCTTAGAAGGGATATCTTGATATGCCCCACACCAGTGGGCACCTAGAAATTTCACTGAGGTGGAAGGCCCCTGTATTTTTGTTGGATTTATCTCCCATCCTTTGACACACAAATGCCTTCCCAGTAAGTCTAGAGTAGTTACTACTTCTTGCCCACTAGGTCCAATCAAAATGATATCATCAATATAATGGATCAGTGTGATGTCTTGTAGGAAAGAGAAATGATCAAGATCCCTGTGGACAAGATTATGACTATAGGGCTGAAGAGTTGATATACCCCTGAGGTAGGACAGTGAAAGTATATTGCTGACCTTGCCAGCTGAAAGCAAACTGTTTCTGGTGGTCCTTACTAAAGCTATTGAGAAAAAGCATTTGCCAGATCAATAGCTGCATACCAGGTACCAGGGGATGTATTGCTCAAGCAATGATACCACATCTGGAACTGAAGCTGCAATTGGAATTACCACCTGGTTGAGCTTACAATTTCCACAAAACTCTCAAAAACATTATCCCCCAGAGCCTGGCTTCATACAAGCGAAGTATTAGAAGAATTGAATGGTGATATTTTGACTGTCTCTTTTGCCAACTCACTCCATGGATTGGCAGTATCATTCTGATTATGGGAATCAGAGTCCTTAATGCCTTTTAATCCAGTCAGAGTAGAAAACCATTCAGAAAAATCCATTTTAAAGATTCTGTTTCTTAAGAACTACTCCTGGTACCAAGTTGTATTAGTTAGGGTTCTCTAGAGAAACAGAAACAACAGGAAATTTTCATAAATATAAAATTTATAAAAGTATCTCACATAACCATGGGAACATAGAGTCCAAAATCTGTAGGGCAGGCTGTGAAGCTGATCTGGAGGAACTCCACAGGAGAGGCTCACCGGCTGAAGCAGGAAGAGAGCCTGTCTCTTCTGAATCCTCCTTAAAAGGCTTCCAGTGATTATATTAAGCATCATTCATTAAAGAAGACACACCCCTTGGCTGACTACAAATGGAATCAGCTGTGAATGTAGCTGATGTGATCATGATTTAATTCATGAAATGTCCTCATAGCAAAAGATAGGCCAGCATTTGCCCAACCAGACAAACTGGTACCACCACTTGGCCAAGTTGACACATGAACCTGACCATGAGAAATACTTTAACATTTGCATAATGTCAAATTTTGTACATAATTTTCTATATACAACATTTTTATTCTATAGTGGATTCTTTTTCAAATTCTGCATTTGCTAACGTTAAAATAGTAACTTCTGAGACTTCATTTTTAATCTAAAAAAAAAAAAAAGAAGAATCTTTAAAGTTTGAGGTTTATCTCCATAGCAACAATTCATGAATTGCCAATTCTTCCCTTTAGGTTTCTACTTTTAACAAACAACAGAACTTTTGGAATCTGCCTAGTCATTGACTAAACTTGGTTATATAGAACAAGGATTATTTTGATATAATTTCTGTTACTGAATCCCATTGATTCTTAATATTTCCCATATAATGAATTATTCCTCTATGCCAGGGGAAGGCAAATATTTCCTGTAAAGGGCCAGTGAGTAAACATTTCAGGTTGTGGGCCACTTGATCTATGTAGCTACTCTGCCATCACAGCACAAAAGCAGCTGTGAACAATATGTAAATGAATGAACCTGCCTGTGTTCCAATAAAACTTCATTTTTAAAAACTGACAGCAGGATAAGTTTGCTTTGTGTGCTATAATTTGATCTTGTACCATAATTTTAACATTGCATTATACTCTTTCATGTAGCTAAATCTTAATTTACTTCTACTCCTAGGAAAACAGAGTAGGAGGTGATAACCATAATCCAGTCAGAGCTGGTTGCCTTAATGGTAGTCAGCTTTGCTGAGGCTCATTCTAACTCTGGTCCAAAACTGGTTCTAGGGCACTGGCACAGAACATCTGGCCAGTAATATTCATTGGATCCTCTTCCCCTCGATGGTGTTGAACACTGTTTTTTTCCTCAGTGCAGTGAGAAAGTGGAAAACTCCTCTCTCAACTTCAATGGTATTTATTTTGTTCTTTTACCTGTCACATTTCACTTCTGCAAATTTCTCAAGAGTCATTATGTCTTTATGTGGGTCACTCGAGTCTCCAATTTTGTCACTCAAGGCCCATGTGACTACCCAAAGCTTTGATGTTTATTCTCTTGCTCTAGCAATGGTCCCTTCTGGGAAAAGCCCAATTCTTAGTCTCATATTCATGCCCAGAATCAGTAAATGACTGCAAAGAAGAAGTAGCTGCAGATGGTCACCTTAGCTCTATGCTGTTTTTCCTTCTCTGGAATCTCAGTTGTTCTCATATTTATCATTTCTATAGTTCTCTGATACCTGCAGGGATTTTTTTTTAATTATTTGTCTTTTCCAGTTCTTATTTGCAGGGGCATTGCTTTGTTATAAATCATCCTTCTTCTGGAAGCAGAAGTGACTTTGAACATTACATAAATTATTTCTTGGGAAAAAAATGGCCCAAATAATGTCATACCCTCTCTGTCTTAGATTTTAAAGTACCTCTTTATATTTTCTCTGAGATGTAGGAAATTGTATCCAATGAAAGGTGGCTAAAACGTTGGTTGGCTAGAGAATAAGATGGTCCAAATGTCCATGAGTCTCTAGCACAATGTTTATTATTCTTTCCTTAGTACATTTTCTTTAGAGTAAAAATTTGGGGTCAAAGATATGCATAGACTTAATGTGTTTGATATTTATATCCATCCAGAGGTGTCTTCGAATTTCTTATTTCACCAGTAGAGAATTTTGAAATTGCCCATGTGTCCAAATTGCCAAATATTGGAGATTATTGTTATTACTTATATTTGCCAATTAAATCAATGTAAAAGGAAATTTATTTTTATTTTCTTTAAGTAATAACAAAGTTATATTAAAGTTCAAAAATGTTTTATTAAATCATTCTTTCTTATACATGTATTTCTCATATTTTTGCCCCTTTACATTGTTGGGATTTTCTTCTTTATTATGTTGATTTTTAAGAATCCTTTATATTTTAAGGATAATTATAGTTAATCTTGAAATTTATCATGTATATGTAAGTTTAATGCAGAAGAGCTTTAAATTTTAATATAATCAAAATTTTGCTTTAACATTTTGTTTTCTGAGTTTGAACTATTTTTCCTTCATATGGAAAAAATAATCTCTATGTTTTTTTAATTTATTAGTGTTTCATTTTGTTCATTTAATAAGCTAATTCAATTAGATTTATTTGCATGAATTTTAAAGGTAGAGATCTGCTGACTTTGATGCTAAAGTTAATCAATTGTCTTTATGTTGCCTAAGCAATCTCTTTTCCCTCCCTCTTCCTCATTAGAAATTTCTTTTAAAAAATAAATTATTGGGGGCATGCCACAATGACTCAGCAGGCAGAGGTCTTGCCTGCCATGCTGGAGACCTGTGTTTGTTTCCTGGAGCCTGACCATGCAGTAAATAAATAAATAAATAAATTATTGGGTGGTGCAGTGGTGGCTCAATGGCAGTATTCTCGATTGCCTTGCCAGAGACTCAGGTTCAATTCCTGGAGCCTGCCCATGTAAAAATAAATAAATAAATAAATAAATAATTCATGCATAGAGTTGACTTCTCCAAATGAAAATGTTAACATCAGTCCTTTAATCATTCTTTCCCTTTATGAGGGAATACCCTAAGAAAGAACAAAAGGTGATTCATTCAGACCCCTCATTAAAATATGCCAAGTACTAGACCTACTAATTCTAACTTACTAACAAGATACTCTTGCTCTATCTAGGGTTATGGTAGAGAATCCTGTAACCTATAGATTTATGGGACATCACTCAGTGGAAAATGTATCTTAATTCCTGCTATTTTAAGAATATAAAATGAAGATATTTCATACAGAAATTACTCCTTTTTTGTAAGTGATCCAAGAACACATACTAATGCAGTCAAAATAAGATGAGCAGTTTTGGTGGTTTCTGATTTATCCATGCTTTGCCTCCAATCACAAGTATGTTGATCATTGAAATTATCAGCAGAACCTGCCATTGGTTAATATCACTTCCTTTTCTGCGTTTGATTTGTTAATTACATCCCTTATGCTCTCTTGACTCCTAACAAACATTCATTATTGCTTGTAATAACTGAAGACTCTTTGTGAGATACAGGTCTAAAATGTCTTCATTTTTCCAATGCATCTATCTTCAAACCATGCTTTTTGTGTGTGTTTCCTTTTCTAGTCCTTAAATATATCTTGGGAATAGTACAAAAATATCAGGTCACTTTTGACCAGTGTAAGGTATTACACTGGCACCAGATTTCATTTCTTTTATTCTCTTTTTGGTGTCAACCTAGAGCAAGTGTAAGAAAGAGAATGAACTGTCTGGAGTGGCCAGTGGTAGAAGTCTGTGCAGGCACCACAGTCTACATGTATATAAAGGGGTGCTATGGTTCTGGAATACCTCTTCTCTGAACTTTTAAAAAAGTTCTCCAATATGTTCTGGAGTGGAACTTCCTGCAATTTCAGTCTTCCCCCAGTTGTCACTGATTCTTTGGAACCACTAATTGAGTGAGAAGAATATGGATGCTGGTCTTCTAATATAGTAATTGTATGAATTCTTTGATACCTCAACACTGGACAATCAATACTTTGATATGGGGATCCAACCTCATTCAGGTCCAGCTCTGACTCTTCACCTCTTCCTTCCTCTGTCAACTCCTGTATCAGCTGATACCCCATAGCATCTTATCGTTAGAGACCCCTCTCCAGGCAGGCATCCTTTTTGGTGGGGGGTGGAGCTGGGGAGGTGTACCGCAAAGATGGCTCAGAACCCACAACTTTCCCTTGATTTATAAGAAACTAACTCTCCTTGATATGCTAAGTGATGGGAATACAGATTGTTCCATTCCTATCCCTTCTTTTCACACTGGAATCTCTGTAGGATTCTCTTTCTCCCATACAGATTGGCCCAGGCAATGTAGGATCAGATGAAGGATTAGTTCAGCAAATGTGCTACTCAACACATGTTCAACTTGGGGAAAAATGACAATGTGACATTATTGAAGAGATCCCAGTCTTTAAGAACGATATTCTGGAAAGGCAGTATCCCTCTCCACTCCCAAAGGGAATTATGTTATAGCAAGAATAATGCACTCTCCATTAGAAAATACTTAAGAAAAGAGAGGCCTAGATTGTAAACTCTTACAGCAGTTACATTTAATTTGGAGTGGTAATTGTTATTCCTGGAGTTTGAGAGGCTGTTTTATATATACATAACCTGATATTTAGAGATAATAGTGAGGCCGATTGGGTCAGAATTAAGTCAATTCAGGATACAGAGGTAAGGAAGACATTGTGTATATTTTAGAGCTTAATCCACTCTTTTAAACCAAAGGAAGAAAAGTTTATTTTGTCCAGAATCTAAATTTTCTGTAGCACATAATCTAACTCTACCTGTCTGGATAGATCATTTAAACAATTGAAATACAGGGAGCCCAGAATAAGAATGAAGGCCTTTAATCCTGTATAGTTTAATGTAATACCTGGATAAATCCCAGAGTATATTAAGCATATAATCAAAAAGTATTGGCAAAGTCTCTTGAGGGGTGGGAGAAAAAATATGGAACTATTAAACTTTACCACCAGGGAAACCTCTGATATTGTGTCAAACATTAGGGACACCCAAATCAATAGGCCAAGCCCTTGATCTTGAGGATTGCTCTTGTGAAGCTTATGTATGTAGCACAGAAGCTTAGCCGACCTATAGGTATGCCCAAGAGTTACTCCTAGAGGACTTCTTTTATTGTTCAGATGTAGCCATTCTCTCTTTAAGCCCAACTCTGCAAATGAAATCATTGCCCGCCCCCCTACAGGGAACATAACATCCAGGGGTGAAAATCTCCTAGGAAGCATGGGAAATGACTCCCCGGGATGAGCCTGGCCCTGGCACCATGGGATCAACAATGCCATCCTGATTAAAATGGGGTAAAGTGTAACAAATAAGGTAGCAATGGCTGAGAGAGTTCAAAGAGAGTCAAAAGGCTATCTGGAGGATACTCTTTCACAAGCTTCAGTTAGACATTGCTTAATCCACTCTTTTAAACCACTCTTTGGTTTAAAAGAGTGGATTAAGCTCTAAAATATACACAATGTCTTCCTTACCTCTGTATCCTGAATTGACTTAATTCTGACCCAATCGGCCTCACTATTATCTCTAAATATCAGGTTATGTATATATAAAACAGCCTCTCAAACTCCAGGAATAACAATTACCACTCCAAATTAAATGTAACTACTGTAAGAGTTTACAATCTAGGCCTCTCTTTTCTTAAGTATTTTCTAATGGAGAGTGCATTATTCTTGCTATAACATAATTCCCTTTGGGAGTGGAGAGGGATACTGCCTTTCCAGAATATCATTCTTAAAGACTGGGATCTCTTCAATATCAATATCATAGCTGGCCAAACCCCAGCCAAAACCATTCTTGCCAATCCTAAAGATCACCTAGGGTGTTATATAAGATTTTACAAATGTTCCATGTAGTAGAGTAACTTTCTGGAGACCTACAACCTTCATATGGGTCCCTGCACCAGATAAGTCCTGAAATGCAGAGGGGCCAGCCTCTCCAGAACATCAACTAGTGCCATCTCCCAACCCCATATTATCAACAGCTCTTTCCAAAATGAAAAGGTTAGAATTGATATAGGCCAAATACCCCTAAAGAGTAGGAGAAAGATCAAAGGTGATGGTGGAGTTATACAGAGAAGGTAGATTTAACAAATGAATATGTTGCTGAATCATTATACTGATATTTCTTTTAGTCTCTAGTATTTTAGAGAAGCTATAAGAAAAAACCTAAAATTGTAGAATTGTCACCCATACCAAACTCTGAAATCTGTTCCACAACTAGTTGTTGTGATGTGCTTTGAAATGTATTGCTTTTGTGTAATAAATGTTATTTTTCATGTAAAAGGAAAAAAAAGGTCAATTTATGATCATAGATGCACAGCTATAAGAATATATTGTGGACCATTGATTGCAACTTTGGATGAGTACATGGTATGTGAATCCATAATATATTATCAATAAAAAATTATTAAAAAGAAAAGAATAATGCACTCTCCATAAAGCTGAAAATTCTCTCTTATCTCATATTAGCCCTTCATTATATAGACTGGATAGGAAGAAGTGGGGTTAATTGTGATAGACTGACTAAGTCAAATTTTGTAAACAGGAGGAGCAGCAGTGGGTGCCAAAGTACCAAATAGAATAATGGAATAAATATTTCATTTAGAATAATTATATACTTAATGCTTCTTTTTCCTAACTTTGGGACTTAGTCGATGACTCTAGTATAATATGAAAGTCCCACTAAAGATCTTGTTCTATACCATATAATGAAAATCTGGAAAAAAAATGTATGGCCTCTCTTCTATTTGTCTTCTGTGCTTTTGTACTTGTAGTGCTTTCAATTTACCACCTTCTCCTCACTCATCACCTTCACTTGTTAACACTCATTCACTCTCCTTATTTTAGCTTAGATAAAACTTCCCCTATGGAAACATTGCCTGCTCCTCCTCTCCATCATCATTTTTAAGCTAAATGTTCATTGTAATTATCCCACTCTCCACTACTGTCTCCTATACTTTATCTATTACACAGCCTCACACTGTATTTTTTGCATGTTTAAGAGCTTGTCTTCTCCACTTGGTACCAGCTGCATAAATTTCAGGGCCTGGTTCAAAATGAAAATGTGGGAGCCCTTGTTAAAAGGCTAAGAGATTCAACTTTACAACAGCAGAGCTTTAAGCAAAGTGTGGGGCCCTCCTGAGCATGGGGCTCTGTATGACTGTACAGGTTGCATGCCCATGAATTTGAATCTTTCTCCACTGAGTACAAGCTTCTGGGGGGAACCGCATCATGTTTCCAATTCATTGTTTTCCAGTAATTATCACAATGTCTCCTACATGGATATATTTAATATTTGTGCATGTTAATTGAAATATGTGATCATTCTTACAATGTATAAAAAATCTTGTTCACGATCAGCTACATTAGAAGGACTATAGGCATAACTCAGAGATATTGTGGGTTTGGTACCAGATCACTGTGATAAAGTGACTATCACAATAATATGAGCCACATGATTTTTTTTGGTTTCCCAGTGCATGCAAAAGTTATGTTTATACTTTATTGCAATCTATTAAATGTGCAAGAGCTTTATGTCTTTAAAAAACAATGTATATACCTAACAAAAAAAATACTTTATTGCTTAAAATGCTTCCATCATCTGAGACTTCACTAAGTCATAATTTTCCTTCTGGCGGAGGATCTTGCCTCAATGTTGATGACTGCTGACTGCTCAGGGTGGTGGTTTCCAAAGGTTGGGGTGGCTGTGGAAATATCTTAAAATAAAATAAGATGACAAGGAGGTTTGCTAGATTGATTAGCTCTTCCTTTCATGAAAGATTTCTCTGTAGCATGTGATGCTGTTTGATGGCATTTTACCCATAATTTTGAAGAACTGGAGTCAATCCTCTCAAACTATGTCACTGCTTTATTAACTAGATTTATGTAATATAAATCCTTTGTTGCCATTTCAACAACGGTCACTGCGTATTCACCAGGAATAAATTTCTTCTCAAGAAACCACTTTCTGTGCTCATCCATAAGAAGCAATTCCTCATCAATTAAAGTTTTATCATGAGAGTGCAGCAATTCAAGCTCTACTTTTAATTCTTGTTCTCTTGCTATTTATACCATATCTACAGTTACTTCCTCAATAGAAGTCTTGAACCCCTCAAAGCCATCCATGAGAGTTGGTATAAACTTCAACCAAAATCCTGTCAATGTTGGCATTTTGGCCTACTTCCAAGGAACACAAATACTATGAATGATATCTTGAATGGTTAATCCTTTCCAGAAGGTTTTCAATTTACTTTGCCCAAATCCATCAAAAGACTAACTATCTGTGGTACTATAGCCTTATGACATATATATCTTCAATCCAAATTACTCCTGATCCATGGGCTGCAGAATGGATGTTGTGTTAGTAGTCATGAAAACAACATTCTTCTCTTTGTACATCTCCATCAGAGCTCTTGGGTGACCAAGTATATTGACAATAAACAGTAATATCTTAAAAGTAATCTTTTTTCTAAACAGTAGTTCTCAAGAGTGGGTGTAAAACATCCAGTAAACCATTTTGTAAACAGAAGTGTGGTCATTCGGGCTTTTATAGTGTCATTAGTAAAATACAGGCAGAATATATTTAGCAAAATTCTTAAGAGCCTCTGCAAAAAATAAATAAATAAAAAATTTAAAAAATATCAACAAAATATTTCTTAAGGACCCTAGGATTTTCTGAATGTTAAATGAACATTAGCTTCCTCTTACAGTCACCAGGTGCATTAGCCCTTATCAAGAGACTCACCATATCCTTGAAGCTTTGAAACCAACGTTGACTTCTCCTCTCTAGCTATAAAAGCCCTAGATGACAACTTCTACTATATGGCTGTTTCATCTACACTGAAATTCTGTTGGTGAGTGTAGCCACTTTCATCAGTTATCTTAGCTAGATCTTCTAGATAACTTGCTGCAGCTTCTCCATCAACACTTGCTGCTTCATCTTGCACCTTTATGTTAACAGAAATGACTGCTTTCCTTAAATTCCATGAACCAACCTGTACTAGCTTGAAACTTTTCTTCTGCATCTTCCTCATGCTCAGGCTTCCAAGATTGAAGAGAGTTAGGGCATTGCTCTGGATTAGGCTTTGGCTTAAGGGAATGTTTTGCCAGTTTGATCTTCTACCCAGACCACTAAAACTTTTTCCCTATCAGTTTCACTTTCTTATCATTCCTATGGTCACTGGAGTAGTACTTTTAATTCCCTTCAAGAACTTTTCCTTTGCACTTACAACTTGGCTAACTGGCACAAGACTACTAACCAATCTTGTCTCTTGACATTCCCTCTTCACTATGCTTAAGCATTTCTAGTTTTTTTATTTAAAGTAAGAGATGTGCAATTCTTTCTTTCTTTTCAATACTTACAGATCACTCAAGAGTTAATTAATTGGCTTAATTTCAATAGTGTTAAGTTTCAGGGACTAGGGAGGCCTGAGGACAGGGAGAGAAATCAGGAATGGCTAGAACAAACACAGCATTTATCATTTAAGTTTGCATAATAAATATAACAATAATGAAAATGTTTGTAATATTGCAAGAATTATCAAAATGTGACACAGAGTCATGAAGTGAGCACATGCTGTTAGAAAAAATGACACCAATACACTTGTTTGACACAGGGTTGCCACAAAGTTTCACTTTGCAAAAATGGCTATCTGTAAGGTTCAGTAAAGTGAAGCACAGTAAAATGAAGTATGACTATATTTATTTAAGGAAAATAGAAGATATCAAAAATAAATGAAAGGAATTCCATTGTGAAGAGGAGCCAATATGGCAATTTAGTGAGGAGTGGGATTTAGTTCATCCTCCAGAGCAGCTAGTAAATAGCTATAGGAACAGTACAGAACAACTGCTGGGGCCATGTCAGTGACCAGACACACAGCATACCCCAGTCTGGACAAGCTGGACCAACTGCAAGCCCATCCAGAACCGTGGCCGACACCCCTCCCATACAGGCAGCTTCCCAGAGGTGATAGGAAAGAGACTTTACTAGCAGCAGGGCTGAAGACAACCAAACGCCAATTGTGGAATTAATTAACAAATTCTGATTACTAAACTAGGCCCCAGCTCAGCTGAACTTTGAGTAAAAGCTGAGGTTGCTGGTTTTTGACCTGATGCAGAGGGGGCAGGGCTGATGGAAAAAGAAAAAAAAACAGAGGTTTTTTTTGGATTGGACAGCACAAAATACTTGAAAGGGTCTGGGCTCTGAAGGAAAGGAGGGGGCATACAGGACCTGGAGATACACAGAGCAACATACCAACTTAAGCTCTTGATTGGCAAACCTGAAGAACTGGGATCCTGCTCTGAAAAGGATTTTTTTTTTCCTTTTCTTTTTTGTGGCTGTGTTTCTACAGCTTGACTGTTCTTTTGATACAGCTGTAGGGCTTCTCAGGCTCCAACTGCCCCAGGCATGGGCAGAATTAAGCTTGTTTGAGAGTTTGTCTGGAGACTGTACCTTCCCCAGGGGAGAGGTGGAGGCCAGCTTAGGTGAAATCCCTCCCTCAAGGAATTCAGACCCCAGGGTCTGGAAAACTGAAGCAATTAAAGCCAGCTTACAACTTCTCCTCTGTTTCAACCATGACCCCAGCAGGAAGAGTATGCCGAAGTTAAAGGTACCACATTACCTTATGCTGGTGGGACATGCATGCAAACAAGCACCACACACCAGACAGGATAGGAAAAACATGGAGTCCAGAGGCTTCATATGAAAGTCTTTCAGCCTGCTGGGTCTCATCCTCAGGGAAAAGTGACACAGGTGACTCTTTCCTCCTGAAAGGAGGCCAGTTTGGTCTGGGAAAATCTAACTGGGGTCTATAATACCTAAGCAGATCCTCCTAAGGGGGGAAAAACACCATATAGTCAGGACAAGAAACAAGAAAACAAGAACTGAAAAACCCTGATCTGTTAAACAAAACCTAAGCTAGAGGTCTAGAATAAGCTGAGCTGAATGTCAAAGAAAAGATAAACAACAAAGTCATCCATCAAGAATATCTTAGGTTAAAAAAAGTGAAAACAATCTCCAGAATAAACTGATTAAGGAAATAAATTAAATGCCTAGACACCAACAAAAAATAACAAATCATACTAGGAAAATTGAAGATATGGCCCAGCCAAAGGAACAAATCAACAATTCAAATGAGATACAGGAGTTGAAACAATTAATTCAGAATGTTCAAACAGACATGGAAAACCTCATCAAAAATCAAATCAATGAATAGAGGGAGGATATAAAGAAGGCAAGGAATGAACAATAAAACAAATCACAGAACTTATGGGAATGAAAAGAACAATAAAAGAGATGAAAAAACCAATGGAAACCTACAATGTTAGATTTCAAGAGGCAGAAGTTAGGACTGGTGAACTGGAGGATGGGACATCTGAAATCTGACAAGCAAAAGAAAATATAGGTAAAAGAATGGAAAAAATATGAGCAGGGACTCAGGGAATTTAATGACAACATGAAGTGCACAAATATACGTGTGATGGGTATCCCTGAAGGAGAAGAGAAGGGAAAAGGAGGAGAGAAAATAATGGAGGAAATTATCACTGAAAATTTCCCCACTCTTATGAAAGACTTAAAATAACAGATCCAAGAAGTGCAGCATACTCCAAACAGAATAGATCCAAATAGACATACTCCAAGATACTTACTAATCAGAATGTCAGATGTCAAAGAGAAAGAGAGAATCTTGAAAGCAACAAGAGAAAAGCAATCCATCATTTTTCTTGTTTGCTAGCTGCCAGAATGCAATATACCAGAAATGGAATGGCTTATAAAAAAGGGATTTTAATAAGTTGCTAGTTTATAGTTCTAAGGCTGAGAAAATGTCCCAATTAAAGCAAGTCTATAGAAATGTCCAATCTAAAGCATCCAGGGAAAGATACCTTGATTCAAGAAGGCCTATGAAGTTCAAGGTTTCTCTCTCAAGTGGAAGGGCACATGGCAAACAGAGTCAGAGTTTCTCTCTCATCTGGAAATGCACATAGTGAACACAGTCAGGGTTCCTCTCTCATATGGAAGGGCACATGGTGAACATGGCATCATCTGCTAGTTTCTTCTCCTGGCTTCCTGTTTCATGAAGCTCCCCGGGAGGCATTTTCCTTCTTCATCTCCAAAAGTCACGACTGGTGGACTCTGCTTCTCATGGCTATGCTGTTCTGCCTTGCTGTCTTTGCATTTCTCATTCTCCAAAATGTTTCTTCTTTTATAGGATTCTAGAAACTTATCAAGGCCCACCCAAATGGGTGGAGACATGTCATCATCTAATCCAGCTTAACAATCACTCTTGATTAAATCACATCTCCAGGGAGATGATCTAATTACAGTTTCAAACATACAGTACTGAATAGGGATTAGAAGAAACAGCTGCCTTTACAAAATGGGATTAGGATCAAAATATGGCTTTTCTAGGGGACATACATCCTTTCAAGCCAACATAATCACATACAAGGGAAGCCCAACAAGACTATGCATAGATTTCTCAGCAGAAACCATGGATGTGAGAAGACAGTGGGATGATATATTTAAGATACTAAAAGAAAAAAACTGCCAACCAAGAATTCTATGTCCAGTAAAATTGTCTTTCAAAAATGAGGAGGAAATTAAAACATTTTCAGACAAAAAAAATCACTGAGAGAATTTGTGACCAGGAGACCAGCTCTGCAAGTAATACTAAAGGGAGCACTAGAGACAGACGGGAAAAGACAGGAGAGAAGGGTATGGAGAAGAGTGTAGAAGTGAAGACTATCAATAAAGGTAAAAAGAAGAAAAATTAGATATGACATATGTGGTAGTTAGATTCAGTTGTCAACTTGGCCAGGTGAAGGTACTTAGTTCTGTTGCTCTGGACATGAGCCAATGGTATGTGAGCTTCATCTGTTGCTCACTACATCTGCAATTGGCTAAGAGGCATGCCTGCTTATATAATGAATGATGTTTGATTTAATTGGCTGGTGCTTAAATGAGAATGCTCAACATAGCACAGCCTAAGCAGCTCAGCATACTTCATTTCAGCACTTGCAGCTCAGCACAGGCCTTTGGAGATGCAGAAAGGAATCACCCCGGGGAGAGTTATTGGAACCCAGAGGCCTGGAGAGAAGGCCAGCAGAGATCACCCTGTGCCTTCCCACATAAGAAATAATCTCAGTTGAAAGTTAGCTGCCTTTCCTCTGAAGAACTAATGAAATAAATCCCCTTTTATTAAAAGCCAATCCATCTCTGGTGTGTTGCATTCTGGCAGCTAGCAAACTGGAACAACACATAAAATCCAAAAGGCAAAATGGCAGAAGAAAGTACTGCTTGTACAGTAATAACACTAAATATTAATGGATTAAACTCCCCAATCAAAAGACATAGACTGGCAGAATGGATTAAAAAACAGGAGCCATCTATATGTCTACAGGAGACACATCTTAGACTCAAGGACAAATATAGGTTGAAAATGAAAGGTTGGAAAAAGATATTTCTTGCAAACAACAATCAGAAAATAGCAGGAGTAGCTATACTAATATTCAACAAATTAGACTTCAAATGTAAATCAATTAAAAGAGACAAAGAAGGACACTATGTATTAAAAATAAATGAGGGTGGGCCATGGTGGCTCAGCAGGTAGGAATACTTGCCTGCGATGCCAGAGGACCCAGGTTCAATTCCTGGTGCCTGCCCATGTTAAAAAATAAATAAATAAATAAAAATGAAACAAATAGTAGAGTAAAGTATTAACAGAATACAGAAAAATAGAAATAATACTTGGGACTCTGAAATAGAGTAAGGAAATCAGAGGAAGATAGAACTTCTATCAAAGAACCACATCATAACAAGTGGTTAGAACTGGTACCTTAGACTATTTTGAAAGTCATAAAATCAAAGAGAAAAGCAAAATTCTAAACATAAAAGTGAGAACATATCATTTTAAAGTTTCATTGCTATTGATTTTTAAAGAATTTATAACAATATACCAAAAAAATAAAATAATTTTCCCTTTGAAATAAAATGCACTGCCTGACAAAGAAGGGAATAAAGTAATCTTATTCCCCCCCTAAAAATAGGGAGGGTTAATGGATTCTTATTTATTTTATCGACACATTTTAAGACATGAAAGCCAAAAGGCTCACCTTCCAGAACAACTTTCTCCATTGATCTTTCTTTTCTCTTTTTTATATACATCCAGACTCCCTCCTAGAGAATACTCTTTCTCAGTAATATTTCTTTGTTACTTCTAATTTTGGGTCATATATGTCTATGTCTGGATAGAAAATCAATGTTACTATGTGGCTAAGAAGTTCTAGCTGGTATATGTATCATACATTTTTTTCTTACATTGCCTTGAACCATACTTTAGTTTCAACTTAGCAGCTCTGAATATGAACGGATATTTCTCCATCATGCCAAGAAATAGTAGCAATTTAGAGGTAGAGATGTTGGCATAATAGAGATAAAGAAGAAGATTTGCTTTTTATCTCCCCCTAAGGCTAAGTTTTCACAGGAAACGAATTGCTTTGAGATTTAGGTAGATTTATTTGTAATGAGATTTGACCCATTTCTTTCAATATTATGCCAACTTCGAGAATAACAGTCTTGAACAGCAGTATGGTGTGACGGCTGTTATGGGGTTTTGAGTCAGGTTATTTGTATTCAAGTTTCCACTGCATCATTTATTATCTCTGTATCTTTGGGGACATTACAAAGCAGTTCTGTGTGTCACAAATATGATGGGAAAAGCAAATGAGTTGAGATATATGTTTTGGTTAAGTAAGCATTTAATAATTGTTAGTTGTTATTATCAACTCAAAGAAGTTCTTCCTCTTTTACTCACCTACTCAAGAATACAAGGCGCCTCTCATATTGAAAGCAGATAGAACATGAGTCTGTGAAAACTTCCTCATTAATTGCAGTTAATTAACCTCGTTTATCCTTATTTCATAAGAGGCTCTGGGGTTCCTGCCAGTTATTGTGACTCACAGACCTCCGTTCATCACACTGTCCCTGCTTTTGAAAATTTTTTACTTTTATTCTTGATTCCCTGCTTCCTTCAATCTATGCCGCTGCCTTTGTCAGATCCTTAAAAATAATTCAGTTTGCGGAAAAGCCTTTTCTGTTTTACTCTATCTGACTCAGAAGTGCTTGAATTTCAGGTCCTCTCAACCTGGAGCTGTATTTAGTTTTATTGAATGGTATAAATTCTCTTTCACCTAATTTTATTTTTTTCACTGTACTTTTATGTCATTGAGAGAGGAGTTCTTTATTTTATAATCTCCCATTCCCTGAACAGCCTATTCTAGATATTAAATGCAATGAGAATACTCAATACATGGGTGTCTGATTTCTCTTATAAAATTGATTAACATATATGTGGAGAATTATATGCAAAATTTTTAGATACTACAATTGCTTGTAGAAAACAACTTGTTTCCCATTAACACTTATAAATGCTTTCTAATAGAAAATATGCAAGCAAGCATTATGCAGATGACAGGATTATACTTTTGATTTTGTAAATAAGGTAAGAAGCCACAGAGAATACATCTGTCTTAACCATCTTGTGGTTTCTAGTCTAAGGTCCTCTCCCAAAGGAGAACTTTATTTTCCTCCCTATTACGTCTACTTTTCTCTCCTACTCATTAATTCGCATTCTATCAATGAATGGACATTGACACAAAAATAACCATGAATTGAACTTAGTGTCAATTAACTGCTTACACTGTGATTGATGCCTCCCACAAGTTGCTGACAAATATTATTTTTAAAGCAGAAAGTCTCCTGACATAAATTACCAAGGTGCGTTCTGAAAGACTTTCCAGTTGATACCTAATTCCCCTAATGTTCATTCCCATTGTTAATATAGTTGCATGCCTAATCTTAGTTATGCCCCTAAAATGGTGAACCTTGCCTTAAAAGTATTTATAAGAACACTGGAGGGTAAAGTGGCTGTTCTCCCAAAGAGGAAATTATCTGTCATTCTGCCTCTACAGAATAGAAATATTGAAACTTGCAAAAGCTCTTCCAATGAAAGGCCATCAGCTCTACCTTCTTAATTTAGTGTATGTACAACTATAGCTGTAATAGAGCATCTTAGAATTTACTGGCCTGCTCCAAATAAAGGCAGGCATTAAAAATTACACAAATGATTGAGTACATTATAGTCTAAAGATTGGTAGCTTTGAAATTTTGAATGAAATATGCAAAGGTGTTGTTTGTATTTGAGTATATTCTATTCAAAAACACCTATTTGTTGATCGCTTACCAACTGCCATCTACTTGACAAGGAAACAGAGGAGTAAAGTGGAATATAGTAACATGACCTTCCAAAATATTAAAGTCTAGTGAGGGAGATAAATAGTTCAAAAGACAATTAATATGGGTCGGTCAGTAGTAGAATGCTCACCTTCCATGCAGGAGACCTGGGTTCAATTTCCAGACCATGCACCTAAAAAAAAAAAAAAAAAAAAAAAGACAATTAATATTGGGAGAATAAGTGTTAGGATAATGGTAAAGGTGATGCTTTGGGAGCACAAAGGAAACAAATTTAACCTAGTTTTGGAGGTTTAGTTTCTAAACAGCTGCAGAATAACTAATTTATATTAACCACAGACAATGTCATGCTACTTTTACTACTGATTTTATGCTCTAATTCATCATTTCTTGATAATGAGAAGAACCAATTCAAAAGATTGTTAATGATGTTGAATTACTTCTGCATGACAGAGGACAGGGCTCAGCCCCACTTCACATACTTCTGTTGCCATGGGTTCCAAATTAAGTGTTTCCCTAATCAAAGCATATGTGACTTTCTTCTATTCATCATCATTTTAACGCAAAAGCCAGAATGTACACTTCTGATCCCTCTTGCTCATGACAGCAGATGAATATTGCAGGTAAATGATTAGAAACACCACCTGCTCAGAGTTTAATACAAATGAAAAAAAATGTAGCTGTGCTGTTTGGAATGGAAATTCAGTAGCTTAAGCTCAGTATTTCACTTATATCACCAACCATGAAAATGTAAGTTATCAAGTATGTGGGATGAAATATTGTGTGACAGATACCTGTTTTCTCTTTGGGAATTTGTCTCTGAAGACTGTCAAACAGAGAGTGTGACTGATGAAGCTGCTGCAGCCTTTTCTTTAGATCACAACTCTTGCTGTTTGGAATGTGAAAACAGCAGTAATTGTTTTGAAAGTTACGATTTATCAGTAAAATGCATCAGAGGGCCCAAAAAAGTGGCCTGCCAAGGACTCAGTTGTGACCTATGGCCACCCTGATGTGAAAAATGTGAGAAAAGATGGTTTTCAGCACAAAACCCAGATTATTTTCATTTATTCTACAAGTAGAACTGAGCAACATAAAGCTTGTGGATTTGCCTTTATTGGGGGGCAAAAAAATAAAATAAAATTCAAGGGAGCCATCACTAAACTACAAAATTACAAAAGAATTATATAGAGAGTAATCATTAGCAAAGCAAAATTTTGTCTGCTTCTTTCCTATTTCCTCTATCTTCCAGCTTGTAACTCTCCTCCCAACGAGTTAGATTACGATCCATCTCCAGATTTCCACTTGAGTTGTTCAAATGATACTTAATATGATAAAATTGTATTTGACTAGCAGGTCTTTGTTTCTTCAGAACCTGTACAAAGGTTTTGCCATACTCAAATTTTGAGAGAGTGTACAGATTAATTGTTTTTAAGAATAGAGGTCAGATTCTACAAAGACTTAAAACACAGAATTTTTAAAATATCTGTTATCTGCTTTCAGATCCTTTGATTACTGGAGCCTAAGATACAGAAACCAGTTTAGCGTGAGTGACTTGATTTTAGAAAAATGGTTGGTTACTATTCTGTCACTGGCCATAGAGCTAAGAATCAGGAATGATGACAATAATTGAAAATAACAATCACAATTATAGTGAAAACTAAATTTATCGAACATTTACTGTGAGCAAGATACAATATTAAACACTTTATACGCATTATATTTTAGCCCTCATAGTAATTTTGTGAATTAGCATTCTATGATAGGCAGAATTTTAAGGTGGCTTCCAAGATTTCCAGCACCTGGTTTACATGGTCTCTGCTATTCCCGCCCTTAAGTGTGAGCAGGGTTTCTAAATGTGATGGAATATTCCTTCCAGAATTATGGTAGTTTATATAGCAGAAGGGACTTTGCAGATATATTTCAGCTTACTAACAAATTGACGTTGACTTAGTCAAAAGGGAGACTATAAGCCTGACTGAATCCAACAAGCCCTTAAAAGAGATCAGGGACATTTAGAGCAAGAGAGAATCTGCTTCTGGCCTTGAAAGAACAAAGTGCCATGCTATAGTGAGGACCATGTGGCAGGTAATGGCAGGAAGTCTCTAGGAGCCAAGAATGGCTCCTAGTTAACAGCCATCAAGAAAGTAAGGACCTTAGTCCTACCACCACAAGGAACTGAATTCTAACAACCAGTGATCACTGAAGAGGACTGGGATGCTCAGATGAAACTGCAGCACTGCCTGAAATCTTGATTTGAGCCTGGTGAGACTCTGAGCAGAGGACCCAGTTAACCATTGCCTGAACTTTTGACAAACTAAAATTGTATAATGACAGATTCACAACTGCTTTAAGCTGCTTATTTTGTGAAACTTTATTATACAGCAATAGAAAACTAACATAAGGTCTTATATTAAATTCCTTTCACTCTTTCAAATGTGAACACTAAACCTTTGGACATTTAACTTGTCCATATTTAAATGGGCTCACAAATCAAAGCTCGATGTCCCTAAAATCTAAACTGCTAGCACTGCACTTGACTGTACAGTAATGTCCATGATAGCAGAGAGTCCTATAGGAAACATGTCTAAAGGACTGTGCGGAGAAATGCATACCAATACCAGGCAAAAGGAAAGAACCAGAGATTCTAGGATCAGGCATTCAAAATGGAGTTAAAGAAGGCAACTAGGGAGTGAAGCCTCAGGAAATAATTATGCCAGAGGAGTAGTCTTGCAGAAGTATAGGGAGAAAATGTAAAGCTCATTCAGCTGGTTCAGTCATCTGTTGAATAAATGTACCCCTCATTTTTGTTAAGCAGGGTAGTAGGAAAAAGAAAGAATTGCTGCATAATTAAAATGTTTTATTCTGTTCAAGAGAATAGAGAGGAACTGTGACTTAGGATGAACTTTAAAACTATAAAAAGAGAAATATAGAAAGCTTTAAAAAAGGGGCCAGTGATTTGAGAATAATCGTAAGTTTTGGAATCTGCAGTCCTGAGAATGGGGGGAAAGTCAAATATGATTAGACAAAACTATCTTAAATAGATAAAGATTTTTAAAAATCATGTTATTTGAATATGCTTAGTCAGCAAACCATGCAACTTTCTCCTGAAATGTTCCGTAGGAAAAAAGTAGGAGTAGGGAAAAGAGACAAGAAAATTCATTTGGAGCTATGGTTTGGCAGGATGGATATGTTATAAAAACAAGGATTTAAGATATTATGGATGCTGAGTGATTAGAAAACTATGGAGGTTCCAAGGGACTGGAGTTGAAAAACACTTCAAATGGAGATTCAATGAAGAAGGAGAATTAAACAGTTGGAAAGCTGCAGTATTGGATCACTGAAATTTGGGTTGTTTTTTACTGAGAAGGAGCATTTCCACTACAAATGTGTCCTTGGGGACCGCAGGGGAAAGTTCCTCATTCCTTCTTATCCTTTTACAAACTCAGACATCTAGAAAGCTGAGGAGGAGGGGAGTAGTTCAAATCTATATCTCTATCTTATTGTCCCCCACTCCCCGACCACCACTATAGGATTCATGTAAATCCATACAAAATTTATCACATGAACATCCCACACCCCATATACTTCCTCCATAAGTGAATAAGAAAAACTTTTCCATGTGAAATTAAATAGTAATACATCTCTCTCAAAGTTGTGGTTAAAACTGCATGCCCTTGAATGACCTCACTAGACACAAGAGATACAGGGAAGATGTAGATGATGCTTTGCTAAGGGCTAAAAATACTACATTATATGACTCAGCCAGGGTAACATTACCTCACCACTTGACAATGAATAAAGATCCTTGTATCCTTGTCAGGGTGATTGCCTCTTACATAATGACTCCTTAGTCAATTGGAAAATAGAGCTTAGAGCTGTTCTTAGGATGTTTCCCTCAAAGGAAGACTATAGAGAGCAACAGGAGACAAGATAAAATAATACAAATCCATTGGGAAGAGACCAGTGGTGAACCAAGACAATGACCTGGTTCATTGTTGTTGAGGCAGTCACCAACCCCTTTTCTCACAGACTGGCATGAATTTACAGCAGGAAAAGAACTTGACTTTGTCATGCTAGTCAATATTACCCCAAGTTTTATATTCAGGATCTGCCCAGCTCTATGGACTTCTTAAAATAATTGTGAGCTATCTCAAACTCCTCATGAGCCTAAATATTATTGTTAATTTAGTCTTTATTATGGTTGCCATAAAAGTCACAAAAAAGTTTCCCATTCAATGGAAAATGCCAAAATAATCTTGTTGGCTATTGTCCATAACTTTAACTTAAAATTACAATAAAATGCATAAAACATTATGAAATATAAGCAATGAATGACACTAATCACTTTTCAACTTTTCGGAAGACCTTATTATTTGAGTCTAACTCTTGAAAAACATTTACTGGATGCAAGAAATTAAGGATATTTCACTACTGATCAAGTGAAATACATTATGAAGAGAGCTCAGAAAACTAAAAAAACAGTAATATTAATTTTAGAGATGCAATATTTCAATTGAATAGTAAAGTAATTCTAGAAACATAAAGATTTTTACATGCTTTAATGGTTGTGGTGAAAGGATAACCCTTTGGCACTATGCTGATGGGTCATACTTAGACAATGTTGACCTCTGTCCAGAGCACATCTGCAAACACAGAAAGATTCTATAGCATTCAGCAGATTCAACCAGAAAGATGAGGAAACTCCAATTTTATGTGAAATCATTGAAATAAGGAAAGGCTTATGTAGTATTGGGAGTAGGGGAACATGGATTTGATAAATTCCCTTAATTTTTAAACTCATAAGCAGATTAGATTTCTCATTGTGAGTTACAGAGAAGGAAATTTTAAAAATAGGCATGTGTCAGTAATGAAAAATATTTTTAAGCAAATACTATAGAACAATTTTCTAAACCTCAAAACTGTCTAGCATGGAACTAGCTGAATGAGATAGTAATGAGTATATCACTCATAAAACAATATAGGCATAGACCTAAAGATTACTGCTTAAAGTTCTGTGGAGGAATTCAAGTATCGCATGGGAAGCTGTATTTGACCAGATGACAATTTGGTGGTTCTTGGCCTGAATGCAGCTCCAGGATATGTTTTTGTTGGGCTGCAAAATACCATTTGAAAACAAAACAAATTAGTTGCCAAAATATAAAATTCAAAATATTTCACATGAAAATCTTAATCTTTGGCATCTCATTGGAAACCAGAAATTCTGGCAAAATTAGACTATGTTATTATGATAACAATAAATAGAAGGTAAGTAGATTCTGCCTCATTTTGGCACGTTTTTAGCTGCTATTGCTGTTTCCAATTAACCAGAGATAACACCATTCTCTACGATATCCCTGTCATGGTCAGGTTCTTGTGTCAACTTGGCCAGGTAGTGGTGCCTGGTTGTTTGATTGGACAAGTGCTGGCCTGCTGTTGCTATGAGGAAATTTCATGGACTTAAATCATGATTATGTCGGATTCATCCACAGCTGATTGCATTTGTAATCAGCCAAGGGGAGTGTCATCTGCAATGAGTGACACTTAATCTAATCACCAGAAGGCTTTTAAGGAGGACTCAGAAAAGACAGTCACTCTTCCTGCTTCAGCCAGTGAGCCTCTCCTGTGGAGTTTGTCCAGACCCTTCATTAGAGTCACCAGCTTCACAGGCTGCCCGACAGATATTGGACTCTTCCATTCCCATGGTTGTCCAGCCAGCCTGTCCTGAGAATTCATTTAGGAACTTCATTGGAGTTACCAGCTTGCAGCCTGCCCTATAGACCTTGAACATTCCCATGGTCACGTGAGACACTTTTATAAATTTTATGTCTATGTATATCTCCTGCTGATTCTGCTTCTCTAGAGAACCCTAGTTAATACAATCCCCAACACAGATTGTTATCACAGATTGTTAACTGTTTGTTAACTGTCATTTTGCTTGAGCTATTGTTTGTATATGTTCTTCAGTTTAATTACCTGCATTGCTCTGCTGGCATTTCACCTTTTTTTTTTAATCTTGGCACTACAAGATGTAAGATCAGTTCAGACTTTTTTTTTTTTTAATTCTTTACTCTGACTTGATAAAAGCCCTTGTCAGGCCGCCATCAGTTCCTTTAAGCTAGTGCACATCTAGCAAACTTATCCTATCTTACTGATGAAGAATAAATTAAATAAACAATTTGCACAAGATAACACAGCTAGTTAGTGACAGATCTGAGATTAGGACCCTTGACTTCTGGCCTATTAGTAATTATAAATTATTAATAAATTGTTAAATGATTTATTTTAACAATTGTAGTACAAATCTGAATAGGCAAATCATGAATACTTAAAATACTTTAATAGGCCTTGGTAAATCTATTTATTTACTCTTCAGTTTCAAATAGTACTTAGCTGTTTTTATTTTAATTCAGGGTATATCTTTAAAAAAAAAAGTCTTCCTATGTGTAAGTAAGATCTTTGAAAGGTATAATAAGATCATCTAACCCAGAGATATTAAAATATCAATTGTGATTGCATCACGAGCATTTATACATACCAGTATGTTAATAAAAAATATGAAAGAGTACAATTAAAATTATATCAGAATACATAATATGTCATTTAGAAAAGAAAGATTTAAAGCCATGTGCAATAGCTACTGAGGCCTTTGAAATTTTGTATCCATTTTAATCAACACTGACATCCTATTAATTAGGTACCATTATTATCCCCTTTCTGTAAATTACAAAATGAGGCTTAGAATGGCTAAGGTCAGAAGCAGGCAGTCTGATTCCAAAAACCCATGAACTAAAATTGTCTACATTATTCCTACACAACCATCCTATCTACTCATCGGTCTTTAATATGCTCTATTGAATGAAAGTGGTGGTGGGCCCATGGGATCATCACTGGGAATACCATGTTTATGGTTTGTACGCATGTGGAAGAAGAGGGGGCTTGTAGGATGGTGTGTTCAGAGGGCCTAGGAAGTGAAAGTTCCTGGTGTCTTTGATGTAAGTTAGGATCTAGTTACACATTGACTTCATCAGTGGTTGTATTTCAACATTATTCAGATACTAATATGATCACAAGTTAAAGCTGACCTATTGTGATCATTTGAAACTTGTAAAATCAGTCAGAAACACAAAATGCCTTGTGTTTGTCCACAGTAGATTGCAAGGACTCTTATTTTCAGTCATGATGGAATAGTTAGAGACACACAGCATCATCCTTGCCCTACTGGGCTTGTAGGTTAATGAAAGTAGCTCATGCTGCAATTATAAAAATAAGAAATAGAATAGCCAGTGCATATTCAGAATAAGAAAAGTATTTACAGTCATGTAAGCCACCTAGTTCAGATCTAATTACCTAGCTTCTTTTCATAAAATAAAAGAGTTATGGGTGGATAAACTAAAGCAGTAAAAGAAAAAACTAATTACAGAAAATGACACTACATACAAAGAGTGTTTTCAAAAACCATTAATTTCAACACATATAAAAGCTGTGAATAAGCCTATGTGAACAAATAAAAAGATTGAACAAGGATCACCTCAGTGTGTATGTGAGTGTGTGTGTAGCGTGTGGGAATGTTAATTAGCTCAAACAAAGCTTATTTAAATAAACAAAATGACGCTGTTACCAATATATAACACCACAGAGAAAAGGTATTTAAATAAACTTTGACAGAAATACTGAAAATAAATTCACGTAATGGTACTTAAAGTGACAATACCTTCATGCCTTACAATTCTGGTAAGGTAATTAAGCAGAAATTATATTTAGAACTTGGAAGGCATTATCATGTCATCATTAAGGCTGACTTGTATATTGCTCAAGGCATCTTTGGGCACTACTATTCTGTGTTACAAATTCTGTGCAAAGACATGAAAGTTTTCATATTGGGCACTGCCTGACAGAGACAATTTCTTCATTAATCCTTCCCAACTCTTTTGAATGTTGATACAATTCACAGATAGGCTCATTCTGACTCAGAAACATGGATTGAAGTAACAGGTAAATCCTTATAGATTATAGATGATGTTGTTGGCCTGGCAGAAACTGATTAAAAAGGATGGAAGGAAGGAGGGAGGGAGGATGGAAAGAAGGAAGGAAGAAAAGGCAAGGGGGAGGAAATAAGGAAAAGAAGATAAAAATTTCAGCTGCAGTTTTGTTCATCTGATGATTTCAGTTTATTTTTTTATTTGGATGGCTTGTTTGATTTGTATATGAACATAAACAGAAGAAAGTTAATTCTGTATTTGCCAACCTTTCTTTAGAGTTTTGCTAGCATGAAACCACCTGATTTCAGCAAAGAATCCAACATGGACTTTGTCTACTGACATTTGGGACCATGTATAAGTCTTACTATCATCAGAGAGTGGAGTGACAGATACAGACACTGAGCCTAGAGATTGGATTATGGTTCTCCCAGCCACTGTCTGTGATTTTGGATTCTTGACTTCTGTATGCCATAGTTTCCTCATCTAAATATGGGACAAATAAAGGGCCTACCTTTATTATGAGTCAGTAATCAGAAAGTATCAACCAAAGAGACCAAGAAGAGAATGTTGTCATATTGAAACAGGTTGAGCAATACTTAAGTACAGGAAAACCAAGCTAGTGAGCAGATATGTGGATGACCCCATGACTACTGCCCCTGTATTAGTGTGGGTTCTCTAGAGAAACAGAATCAACAGGGAACACTTGCAAATATAAAATTTATGAAAGTGTCTCACGTGACCGTAGGAATGCAGAGTCCAAAATCCACAGGGCAGGCTGCGAAGCTGATGACTCCAATGGATGGCCTGGATGAACTCCACAGGAGAGGCTCACCAGCCAAAGCAGGAATGGAACCTGTCTCCTCTGAGTCCTCCTTAAAAGGCTTCCCATGATTGGATTTAGCATCACTAATTGCAGAAGACACTCCCCCTTGGCTGATTACAAATGGAATAAGCTGTGGATGTAGCTGACGTGATCATGACCTAATCCTATGAAATGTCCTCATTGCAACAGACAGGCCAGCGCTTGCCCAATCAGATGAACAGGTACCACAACTTGGCCAAGTTGACACCTGTCCCTAACAATGACAGTCCACCCCTTGTCAACTTGGCACATATATATATATCACCTTATATATATATATATATATATATATATATATATATATATATATATATATATATATATATATATATATCACCTTAGACCATACTTAATTTCCAAATGAAAACAAATAAGCACACATTTTTTCTTTTACCTGACAATACTCAACTGTCCTGCATATAACTGGAAACACATTAAATCTCTCCAGAATAGCGTGCAAATCCTTGGGCAACATTCATTCTTAAACTTGATATCTTACAACTTAAATAGTATAACACAAACAAAGCAGCATTACAGTCCTCGTTTCTGTAACTGATCACGTGGTTGAAGTTCATATTTATCACTACCTTCTTCCACTACCCATTCCATGTTCCCTTTCCCCTCAGCAAGCACTTCAGCTGGCCGTGGTTCTTTGCCTGTTGGGGTGACCCAAACCTTCATTCCTGAAGTCTCAGAGCCATTAGTGGTCCTGCCTGGATTGTGTTGTTGCAGTTTTCCATTGATTTTAATCACAGGGCATGGTAGTACTAATAGACGCCCCAGGGGATCTCCTATATTCCAAGAAAACTCTTCTTTACCTCCATTATGTAGTTGCAGTCCTACTTCCTTCTGATAGTCAGGGTCAATTACCCGAGACAATAATGTAATCCCCTTCTTGTTGTGTTGATCCAGAGGCGTAAGTAGCCCAAAGTGGCCAGGTGGCAATCTTAACTTCCAGTTCAGTGGTATCACTGTTGTTTCTCCTGGAGAAAGCACACCCCGTTTTGGAACGAAAACCTGTAGACCAGCAGAACTCAGGGTAGCAGGGACAGGAAGCAAAAATTTTCCTAGTGGATCACTAGGAGTAATAGTGAGTGGCACCACACCCATTTCCACCCCTTGGTTCCTGGACCTATGGATCCTGGCTATGGGAGAAACAGCACCATAGAGTGGACGCTGATTCAGAGCATACACAGCTTCCTGGAGAACATTACCCCAGCCTCTCAAGTTTTTGCCACCTAGTTGGCACCGTAATTGAGTTTTCAAAAGGCCATTCCACCGTTCTATCAATCCAGCAGCTTCTGGATGATGGGGAACATGGTAAGACCGGAGAATTCCATGAGCATGTGCCCATTCCCACACTTCATTTGCTGTGAAGTGTGTTCCTTGATCCGAAGCAATGCTACGTGGAATACCATGACGATGGATAAGGCATTCTGTAAGCCCATGGATAGTAGTTTTGGCAGAAGCATTGCGTGCAGGGAAAGCAAACCCATATCCAGAGTATGTGTCTATTCCAGTTAGAACAAATCGCTGCCCCTTCCATGAAGGGAGTGGCCCAATGTAATCAACCTGCCACCATGTAGCTGGCTGGTCACCTCGGGGAATGGTGCCATATCGGGGGCTGAGTGTGGGTCTCTGCTGCTGGCAGATTGGGCACTCAGCAGTGGCTGTAGCCAGGTCAGCCTTGGTGAGTGGAAGTCCATGTTGCTGAGCCCATGCATAACCTCCATCCCTACCACCATGACCACTTTGTTCATGAGCCCATTGGGTAATAACAGGAGTTGCTGCGGAAAGAGGCTGACTGGTATCCACAAAACGGGTCATCTTATCTACTTGATTATTAAAATCTTCCTCTGCTGAAGTCACCCTCTGGTGTGCATTCACATGGGACACAAATATCTTCATGTTTGTAGCCCACTCAGAAAGGTCTATCCACATACTTCTTCCCCAGACCTCTTTGTCACCAATTTTCCAATTATGGTCTTTCCAAGTCCCTGACCATCCAGCCAAACCATTAGCAACAGCCCATGAGTCACTATACAAACGCACCTCTGGCCAGTTTTCCTTCCAAGCAAAATGAACAACCAGGTGCACTGCTCGAAGTTCTGCCCACTGGGAGGATTTCCCCTCACCACTGTCCTTCAAGGACACCCCAGAAAGGGGTTGTAATGCTGCAGCTGTCCACTTTCGGGTGGTACCTGCACATTGTGCTGAACTATCTCTAAACCAGGCCTGGGTTTTCTCTTCCTCAGTCAATTCACTGTAAGGAACACCCCAAGAGGCCATAGCTCTGGTCTGGGAAAGAGAAGATAATGTGGCAGCAGGAGTGGAAACCAGGGGCATTTGTGCCACTTCTTCATGTAACTTACTTGTGCCTTCAGGACCTGCTCTGGCTCTATCTCGTATATACCATTTCCACTTTACAATAGAGTGTTGCTGTGCACGCCCAACTTTATGGCTTGGTGGGTCAGACAACACCCAACTCATGGTAGGCAACTCAGGTCTCATGGTAACTTGGTGGCCCATGGTTAAGCGTTCAGTCTCTACTAAGGCCCAGTAGCAGGCCAAAAGCTGTTTCTCAAAAGGAGAGTAGTTATCTGCAGCAGATGGTAAGGCTTTGCTCCAAAATCCTAAGGGTCTGCGTTGTGATCCTCCTATAGGGGCCTGCCAAAGGCTCCAGACAGCATCTCTATTTGCCACTGACACTTCCAGCACCATTGGATCTGCTGGATCATATGGCCCAAGTGGCAGAGCAGCTTGCACAGCAGCCTGGACCTGTCGCAGAGCCTCCTCTTGTTCAGGCCCCCACTCAAAATTAGCAGCTTTTCTGGTCACTCGATAAATGGGCCGGAGTAGCACACCCAAATGAGGAATATGTTGTCGCCAAAATCCAAAAAGACCCACTAGGCGTTGTGCCTCTTTTTTGGTTGTGGGAGGGGCCAGATGCAGCAATTTCTCCTTCACCTTAGAAGGGATATCTCGACATGCCCCACACCACTGGACACCTAAAAATTTTACTGAGGTGGAAGGCCCCTGTATTTTTGTTGGATTTATCTCCCATCCTCTGACACACAAATGCCTTACCAGTAAATCTAGAGTAGTTGCTACTTCTTGCTCACTAGGTCCAATCAGCATGATATCATCAATATAATGGACCAGTGTGATGTCTTGTGGCAGGGAGAAATGATCAAGGTCTCTGCGAACAAGATTATGACTATAGGGCTGGAGAGTTGATATACCCCTGAGGTAGGACAGTGAAAGCATATTGCTGACCTTGCCAGCTGAAAGCAAACTGTTTCTGGTGGTCCTTACTAATAGTTATTGAGAAAAAAGCATTTGCCAGATCAATAGCTGCATACCAGGTACCAGGGGATGTATTGATTTGCTCAAGCAATGATACTACATCTGGAACAGCAGCTGCAATTGGAGTTACCACCTGGTTGAGTTTATGATAATCCACTGTCATTCTCCAAGACCCATCTGTTTTCTGCACAGACCAAATAGGAGAGTTGAACGGGGATGTGGTGGGAATCACCACCCCTGCATCTTTCAAGTCCTTAAGAGTGGCAGTAATCTCTGCAATCCCTCCAGGAATACGGTATTGCTTTTGATTTACTATTTTGCTTGGTAGGGGCAGTTCTAGTGGCTTCCACTTGGCCTTTCCCACCATAATAGCCCTCACTGCACGAGTTAGAGAACCAACGTGGGGATTCTGCCAGTTGCTCAGTATGTCTATGCCAATTATACATTCCGGAACTGGGGAAATAACTACAGGATGGGTCCGGGGGCCCACTGGACCCACTGTGAGACGGACCTGAGCTAAAACTCCATTGATCACCTGGCCTCCATAAACCCCCACTCTGACTGGCGGTCCAGAGTGACGTTTTGGGTCCCCTGGAATTAATGTCACTTCTGAACCAGTGTCTAATAATCCCCAAAATATCTGATCATTTCCTTTTCCCCAATGCACAGTTACCCTGGTAAAAGGCCATCGGTCTCCTTGGGGAAGACTTAGAGGAAGGTTAACAGTATAAATTTGTGGCAGTGTAACAGGTTTCTCCCCCATAGGGACCTGGCCTCCCCTTCATTCAAGGGGCTCAGGGTCTGTAAACTGTTTCAAGTCTGGAAATTGGTTAAGGGGCCGTGACTCTGTGTTTTTGTAATTCAGGTTAGACTTCTGTTCCCTTGACCTAGAACTCTTTTGTTTATACAGCTCCAACAAGAATTTAGTAGACTGCCCTTCTATTGTATTTCTAGGCACCCCATGATTTACTAGCCAATGCCACAAATCTCTGCGTGTCATATAATTTTGATGCCTCCTTTGAGTTTGTTGTCTATTATAATACCCACGTCTACCCTGTCTTTGGTGATTAAGTGCTGCCACCTGGCTTCTGCCAACTCGGGATCCTGTCATCCCCATTGTGTTTAAGGATTCCAGCTCAGTGACAGCAGTTCCTACAGTAATATCTGACCTACAGAGAAGTGCAACCACAGAGCTCTTGAGGGATGATGGTGCTAGTCTCACAAATTTATTTCTCACTGTTCTGGTAAAAGGTGCATCCTCTGGACATTCCTGGGGTGAAAGAGCAGGCTTTGCATGATAAATCCACTCTAACATCCCAATATCTCTAAGCCTCTGGATCCCCTCATCTACATTATACCAGGGCAGTTCTGGCATTTCAACCTCAGGTAATGTTGGCCACCTTTTGATCCATGTTTCAACCAACCACCCAAACAAGCTGTTAACACCTTTTCTAACTGCTCTAGCTATAACATTGAATGCAGAATCTCTGCTTAGTGGGCCCATATCAATAAATTCAGCCTGATCCAGCCTTATATTCCTCCCACCATTATCCCACACTCTTAAAATCCACTGCCACACATATTCCCCTGATTTCTGTCTATATAAATTGGAAAACTCACACAGTTCTTTTGGAGTATAACGTACCTCCTCGTGTGTGATACTTTGTACCTCACCTTTAGGGGCCTGTTGGGACTTTAGTCTAGTTATAGTCTAGAAGAAATGAGGGGTGGTGGGGGTGGGTCATGAAAAGAATTAGAAATATCTTCCAAGCCATTTGCTTCAGGGCTTTCATTTGCAGTTTCATCTGGTGAAACAGGATTAATAACTCTAGGGCTAATCCCTTCAGGAGGAGGTTGGGTGGCCAATTCCTCAAGGCAGGCTGAAGGTGGGGCGGCTATGTCCTCAGGGCAGACTATTACAGGGTTATCTAAAGAAGGCTCAGCATGGTCTAGGGTTTCAACCTCACCCCCAACATCATTATCAATCCATATGTCACCATCCCATTTTTCAGGGTCCCACTCCTTTCCAATCAATGCCCTCACTTTAACGGCAGACACCATGCAAGACTGAGATTTCAGTTTACGTGGTAAAGTTGCTACTCAAACAATAAGATTCTGAGTCTGATTTTCAGAGATCTCAAGTCTACGGCTACAGGAGATAAAATTTTCCTTCAGGATACTCATAGAAACCTCTACATCTTTCAGACGGCACTTAAGCTTCTTGTTTGAAGCCTTAAGCCCATCCCTTTCACCCTTTAATGTAGACAGTGTATCTAACAACAGCCAACCAACATCTCTATAACTCTTATTTCTACAAAACTCTGTAAAGGTGTCAAAAACATTATCCCCCAGAGTCTGGCTTCGTACAAGCGAAGCATTAGGAGAATCGAATGATGATATTTTGACTACCTCCTTTGCCAACTCAGTCCATGGATTGGGAGTGTCATTCTGATTATGGGAATCAGAGTCCTTAGTGTCTCTGAGCCCAGTCAGAGTAGAAAACCATTCATAAAAACCCATTTTTAAGATTCTGTTCCTTAAGAACCACTCCTGGTACCAAGATGTATTAGTGTGGGTTCTCTAGAGAAACAGAATCAACAGGGAACACTTGCAAATATAAAATTTATGAAAGTGTCTCATGTGACCATAGGAATGCAGAGTCCAAAATCCACAGGGCAGGCTGCGAAGCTGATGACTCCAATGGATGGCCTGGATGAACTCCACAGGAGAGGCTCACCAGCCAAAGCAGGAATGGAACCTGTCTCCTCTGAGTCCTCCTTAAAAGGTTTCCCATGATTGGATTTAGCATCACTAATTGCAGAAGACACTCCCCCTTGGCTGATTACAAATGGAATCAGCTGTGGATGTAGCTGACATGATCATGACCTAATCCTATGAAATGTCCTCATTGCAACAGACAGGCCAGCGCTTGCCCAATCAGATGAACAGGTACCACAACTTGGCCAAGTTGACACCTGTCCCTAACCATGACAGCCCCCCAGATAGTCAAGTCAGCAGCAGACAGAAAGCCAGTCTGCTTAATGTCTACATTATCTACCCCTGTCCCCTTCAACAATGGGATGGAGGACAAACAGCAGGTTGCCTTCCAGTGTGTGATAAAGCTCATCAATAATCTGAACTCAGGTATGAGGATCGAACTCTCATATTTTTCAATTAAATATATTTATTTGTCAGACTATCAGTTATGGCTTTCTTTCCATTCCTCCAACATGACATGTCATGTGTTAATACCATGCTTCTACATACACATACAAAACATATCCAATTTTAAGTAATATGATATTTTAAAAAAGATTTTAATACATCATTTGCTATTTCTCCATTATATGTGTAAAAGGAAAAGAGAAATTACCAGTGCCTTTGTCAGTGGATAATTTAGCCATTTTAAAGCTGTGACTTTTATTTCCTCAAGACATAAGAGCTTCTTTCTAATATAGATATGATTATAAAATTCTAGAGTTATAAAATTTCACCTTTCAGTTTTCTATAAATTGTCTTCCTTGTGAAATGAGGGACATCACTTTGTGTGTAATACTCACCTTCCAGGTCTTCAGGATTTGCTTTTTGAAGGAGCAGACTTTAAAAAGTCCAGCACTATGATGATTTTGATATTGACACTATTCTAGAAGTCTGACTGATAAAATTTACTAATTATGAGAGTCCCTCACTCATTAAATATATATATACCATAGAATATTACATTAATGATGAGAAAATACCAGGCCCTACTAAAATCTGACCTGAGACCCTCTTCAATTATGCAGTCTAGGATTATGACTCTATTTGGAAGCCTAATTCTCTCCTTCACTCCTTTTGATTCTGCATCCAGACTTCAATGTAAAGTGTGAAATACTTTTTACTATACTGTTCTTCTATTCTGAGAAGGGTGGGTAATAGGAGGCAATCAGGGACTACTAGCTGACTTGGGTCTGGAAAACTATTCCTGTAATTTAGACTCAGTGTAAATTAGATCAAGAGGGCTCAGCTAATTTTGAACAACACAAATCCTTTTATTCTGTTACTTAAAACATGTATCCATTAACATTTGCTGACTGTTTCTCAAATGTGTATTTATAATATTGAATGAGGTGAAAGAGTATTCTTCTTTTAATTAACAAATAGTTGCAGAGTTGGTACCAGATATTAAAAGTGAAGACCGTGGAATTGAACAGTGATTGAGACATATTTTTGTCTTCAAAGTACAAAGGATATAGTGGGTAGCACAGACAAGTAAGCAGGAAATTATAATCCAGTATAGAAGGTTTTACTGCAAGTTTAAGGATAGGGTGCACACAAAAAGGGGCACAGCATATTAAACCGTATAAAATTCAGGAGGGTCATTATCACAACTAGAAATAGAATTTAGAACATATATTGAGTTGAAAGAGGGTTACTACGTTTTTCCCCACTGTTTTTAAAACTGAATCAGGACTCCTAAGTTGCCACTATGAATACCTCCTTTTTGAACAAGTGAAAATTAGTGGAAGTGGAAAAATTTAAGATTACTTTTCTTACTCATTTTCTTTTATTTGTATTATATGTATCTATATGTATTTTCTCAAAATTCCTATGTAAGTTATTGTCATGCTCAGGTTCATGTGCCAACTTGGCCAAGTGGTGGTACCTGTTTGTCTGGTTGGGCAAGTGCTGGCCTGTCTGTTCCAGTGAGGACATTTCATAGAATTAGATCATGATCACGTCAGCTGCCTCCACAGCTGATTCCATTTGTAATCAGCCAAAGGGGAGTGTCTTCTGCCATGAGTGATGTGTAATCTAATCACGGGAAGCCTTTTAAGGAGGATTCAGAAGCACAGGCACTATTCCTGCTTTGGTTGGTGAGCCTCTCCTGTGGAGTTCGTCCAGACCCTCAGTTGGAGTCGTCGGCTTCACAGCCTGCCCTGCAGATTTTGGACTCTGTGTTCCTGCCATCATGTGAGACAATTTTATGAATTTTATATTTGTGAGTGTTCTCTGTTGATTCTGTTTCTCTAAAGAACCTTAACTAATACACTTATCAAATAAATATTTAAAGACAGAAGTGGGAAAACTAATTAAATGGATGAATTGCAACACAAAAACAGTTTTCAATGAGTCCTTACACAATTCCATGATGATCCTGGAAGTTATAACCATTTTAACAGAAGCTTTATAGAGAGTCCTTCTTTACAAGACATTCTATCTTTGAAGAGAGAAATGGGCTTTTATAACTAGCCAAATATATGTATTTTGTGGTGTTATAAGGTTTATTATAACCTGAAATGATATACTATATATCCTTTAAAACTTGTTTCCCCTAGAGATTTAGTGGGAGAACACTTGCCCCCCAATCTGCACTACTGTTACAAAGTGACTGGTATTGTGACAAGATCTGTCAGAGCTCCTTGCTGACCCAGATCTCCCAGGGTGGTAATGACCTGGGAAATTAATCAGCCATTCCAGAATGCTCTACTCAGCAGAAAGAGGAGTGGTGACACCACAGGCTCACTCTTGGCTCTGACTGACACTCAAGGTAACAGGTTTAAATTTGAGGGAATTATCAAACCAGAGCAGCATAATGTCCTTACCTTCCAAACTGATTTACAGGTCACATGTAAGCTCTGCTTAAGGGTGCCTGAAAAATACCAGTTCAATGTCCCTTATTGTAAGGGTAGAATAATTTTAAGGGAATACATGATTAAACTAATTAGATTTGGACTTTGGAGTCAGCCAGACCTGTGTCCAAATCAAATCAGTGCCATTCATTAGATAAACGACCCTAAGAAATTTTCTGAAAAGTTCTGAGCCTTGATTGTCTCAGCTCCAAACATGAGGTTACAATAACACCCATATCATAGAGTTGTTGTCTATGATACATTCATTCATTCTTCAAACAGCTATTTATTAATAAGTGACCTGTGTTGGCAAGCTTATAGTCAATGGCTCTACTCTCTTGAAACACATTTTAATGTGTTCTGTTACTGAATAAATTAGTAAGTAATATTATGTAGTATAGGTTGATTTGACAGAGAATTAATGAAGGAAATAATTTTACATGGACCATGGAAGGCCCTCTGAGAAGGTGACATTTGGGTGAATAAGAAAAAGTCTATGCGAAATGCTAGGGATGGGAAGGGGTGGGGGGGCGACAGAGAGGGCAGTGTTCCAAATCAAAAGAAGAACAAATAAAAAGTCCCTGAGCTGAGAAAATTGTTGGATTATTTAAGGAACTGAAAGATGTACATTATGGATGGAACAAAATAAGGAGGGACAGAGTTATAGGAAATAAGTTTCGGAAGTTAGGAAGAGGTTATGGTAAAGAGTGTAGGATTCAAATTAATAACAATGGGAAGAATTTTTTAAAAATATTTATGATCCAGTGGATGTTTCAGAAAGACCACACATGCTACCTTCAGATAAATGAACCAAGATTGGAAGCAGAAATACTGGCAATGATGCAACAACGAAAAATAATGGAAGGTGGAGCAGGATGTGGTAATAAAGATGTATGGGAGTGTTTAGATTTATGATACGTCTTGGAGATTTGAATGAATATGATTCAACAGTGTATTGGATGGTAGGAAACAGAGGAGAGGGCACAATCAAGTCTGACTCCCAGGGTTGGAGCTTGAGTAGTTAGGTAAGTGTCCATGCCCAATTCTGAGATGGACAAGAGATGGGGAAGCATGTTGTCCAAGAAGAGAGAAATGTCTTATAGAGACCCAGACTAAATGACATAATTCATTTAGAATGCACAGCTCAATGCACGGCATGAACTACAGACTCCATAAACATCAACCCTTATAAAATGGACGATATTTTAAAACTGGACATATAAAAATTTTATATTGGGGAATTTTCTAAATTTGGCTTTTTAATAATGAACAGTATACACAGAATTCAACTTCTACCTCATAAATGCAAGTTTCATTTCTGTAATGCAAACAGGAAGAGTGATGCTTAAGTTATTCTAACTTATTTTCCTGTCATAGTTTGTGTAATTGTGGTGGTTAGGTTCTTGGCCAAATGATTATGCCCAGTTGTCTGGTCAGGCAAGCACTGGCCTGATAATTGGTGCAAGGATATTTCAAGGCTGGTTGATAAACTGGAAGGCTGGTCTATTAAGTCACCTGTCAGTTGACTGTATCTGCAGCTGATTACATTTGTGATCAACTAAGATGGTCCCCCACAAGATAATCCAATTAGTTGAAGGCTTTCAATGAAGAAGATAGACTCTTTCTCTGCTTCTTTAGTTAGCCTCTCTTATAGAACTCACTCAGACCTTTCACTGGAGCCGGCCCTATGGATTTTGGACCCTTCCATTCCCACAGTTGCATGAGATACCTTTATAAATCTCATATTTACAGATCTCTCCTGTTGGTTCTGTATCTCTAGAGAATCCTGACCAACACAGTTGGCACCAGGAGTGGTTCTTGAGAAACAGAATCTTAAAAACGGTTTTTTACAATTGGTTTTCTACTCTAATGACTCTGTTTCTAATAATCAAGATGGCACTGACAGTCCATGGGGTGAGTTGGCAAAAGAGATACTCAAAGTACCACCATTAGATTCTGTTAATTGTACTCTTATGTGAGGCAAGGCTCTGGGTGATAATGTTTTTGACAACTTTATACAGTTTTGTGGAATTAAGGGGTGTAATGTTGCTGGCTGGTTGTTGTTAGATACTGGATTCAGTGATGAGGGAAAAGGATGAGCTGAAGACTGCAAATTTGAAACTTCAGCATCAATGAATGATGTAAAGTTTCCATGTGTGCCTTGAAAGAAAATCTTCTTTCCTGTAGTAGCAGACTTGAGATTTCTGAAAACCAGACACAAAGAATCCTTGTGGGAGTAGCAGATTTACAATGTAAACTAAAATCTCAACCCTGCAAGGTGTCTGCTGTTAAATTAAGGGCTTTGATTGGAAAACAATGAGATCCTGAAACGTGGGATGGTGATATATGGCTTGCTAATGATAGTGATGGGGAGATAGAATCCCTGGAATTTGCTGAGTCTTTATTATATATATATATATATATATATATATATCTGTTATGGTCTGCCCTGAGGAAATAGCTTCCCAGCCTCCTGTCTCCTCAGAGGAGTCTGTCTTCCAACCTCCACCTAATGAAATTAACCCTTCAATGCTTGCTAACCCTATAACCACCTTCCCTGGGGAAACAGCCCTCATTCCTCTGTCTGGAGCTACTAATCCTGTTTCACCAGATGAAACTGCAATGGAATGTCCTAGGTAATTGGCTTGAAAGACACTTCTATTTCTTTTCATGAACGACCCCCACCACCTGTCTTTTTCTTCAAGATCCATAACCAGACTAAAGTATCAATAGGCCCCATAAGGTGAGGCACAAAGTGTGACCAATGAAGAGGTATGCCATACTCCAAAAGAACAGCATAAATTTTCCAGCTATATAGCAGAAATCAGGGGAATGTGTGTGGGACTGGATATTAAGGGTATGGGATAATGGTGGAAGGAATATAAAGTTGGATCAAGATGGATTTATTGATCTGGGCCTACTAAGCAGAGATTCTGCATTCAATGTTGTAGCTTGAGGGGTTAGAAAGGGCATTAACCGTTGGTTTGGATGGTTGACTGAAATATGGCTCCAAAGGTGGCCAACATTACCTGAGGTTGAAGTGCCAGAACTGCCCTGGTATAATGTAGATGAGGGGATCCAGGGGCTTAGAGAAATGGGAATGTTAGAGTGGATTTAACATGGAAGACCTGCTCACAAACCCAAGGAATGTGTAGAGGACACATATTTCATCAGTACATTGAGAAATAAATCATGAGACCAGCTCCATTATCCCTAAAAAGCTCTGTATTCGCACTTCTCTGTAAGTCAGATATTACTATGGGAACTGCTGTCACTGAGCTGAAATCCTTAAACACAATTGGAATGATTGGATCCCCAGTTGGCAGAAGCCATGTGGTGACAGTTAATCACTGTAGACAAGGTGGGCATGGCCACTATAATGGACAGCAGAGTCAAAGCAGCAGTCAAAATAATCTGACTCACAGAGACTTGTGATTAGTAGCTCATGGGGTACCTAGAAGTAAAATAGATGGTCAGTCTACTAAATTCTTTTTTGAGCTGTATAAGCAAAAGAATTCTAGGTCAAATGAACATAAGTCTAACTTGAATTACAATAACAGAGACTCATGACCCCTTAATCAATTCCCAGACTTGAGACAGTTTACAAATCCAGAGCCCCTCAAATGAGAGGAGGGCTGTGTAACCTTAGGGAAGGACCCTTTTATGTTGCCCAAAATTTATACTATTAACCTTCCTCCCTACCTTCCTTAAGGAGACCTAAGGTCTTTCACCTGAATGACTGTGCACTAGGGAAAAGGAAATGATCAAATATTTCAGGGATCACAGGACACTGGCTCAGAAGTGACACTAATTCCAAGAGACTCAAAATGTCACTTTAGTTCACCAGTCAGATTAGAGACTTATGGAGGTCAGGTGATCAATGCGGTTTTAACTCAGGTCCATTTCACAGTGGGCCCAGTGGATCCAGGAATCCATTCTGTGGTCATTTCCCCCATTCCAGCATGCATAATTGGAAATTACATACTCAGCAACTGGAAGAATCCCTCCATTGGTTCTCTCACTCATGGAATGAGGTAGAAAAGGCCAACTGGAAGTCACTAGAACTGTCCCTTAACCAGCAAAATAGTGAATCAGAAGCAGTACCATATTCCTGGAGAAAATGCAGAAACTAGTGCCCCTCTTAAAGACCTGAAGGATGTAAGGGTGGTGATTCCCATCACATTCCCATTCAACTCTCCTGTTTGGCCTGTGCAGAAAACAGATGGGTCTTAGAGGATGACAATGGATTGTTATAAACTTAATCAGATGATGACTCCAATTGCAGCTACTATCCCAGATGTGGTATCATGCCTCAAGTAAATCAACACATTGCCTGGTACCTGGTATACAGCTATTGATCTGGCAAATGCTTTTTTCTCAATAGCTGTCAGTAAGGACCAACAGAAACAGTTTGCATTCAGCTGGCAAGGTCAGAAGTATACCTTCATTGTCTTGCCTCAGGGCTGTATCAACTCTCCAGCCCTATGTCATAAACTTGTCTGCAGGGACCTTGATTGTTTCTCCCTCCCACAAGACTTCACAGAGGTCCATTATATTGATAATATTGTGCTGATTGGAACTAGTGAGCTAAAAGTAGCAAGTGCTCTACACTTATTGGTAAGGCATTTGCAGGTCAGGGGATGAAAGATAAATTCAACAAAAATACAGGGGCCTTCCATCTCAGTGAAATTTCTAGGTATTCAGTGGTATGGGGCATATTAAGATATTTCTTCTAAGGTGAAGGATAAACTGTTGATTCCTACAACTAAAAAAGAGGCACAATGCCTAGTTAACCTCTTCGGATTTTGGAGAGAGCATATTCCTCATTTGTGTCTGCTACTCTAGCCCATTTACTGAGTGACCAGAAAAGCTACTGGTTTTGAGTGGAGACTGGAACAAGAGGAGGCTGTGTGACATGTCCAGGCTGCTGTGCAAGCTGCTATGCCACTTGGGCCTTATGAGCCAGCAGATTCAATGGTGCTGGAAGTCAGTGGCAAATAGAGATGCTTCCTAGAGCCTTTGACAGGCTCCAGATAGAAGAATAACAATGCAGGCCCTTATTATTTTGGAGTAAAGCCTTAACATTCTCTAAAGATATGTTTCTCTCCTTTTGAGAAACAGTTTTTAGCCTACTATTGGGCCTTAGTAGAGACTGAACACTTAACCCTGGGCCTTCAAGTTACCATGAGAGATGAGTTGCCTGATGTTAGTTGGATGTTGTTTGACCTACCAAGCCGTAAAGTGGAGCATGCACAGCAGCACTCCATCATAAAATAGAAATGGTATATGGTATATTAGAGATAGGGCTCGAGCAGGTCCTGAAGGCACAAGTACATTATATTAGGAAGTAGCCAAAATGCCCATGTCCCCAATTCCTGCTACATTACCTTCTCTTTCCTAGACCACAGCCATGGCCTCTTGAGGAGTTCCTTACAGTTGAATGAGGATAAGAAAACTTGAGCCTGGCTTATAAATGTTTCTGCACAATATGAAGGGACCACCTGGAAATGAACAGCTGCAGCACTACACAGGATGTCCTTAAAAGACAGTGGTAAGGGGAAACCCTCCCATAGATGGAACTTCAAGCAGTGCACCTGGTTGTTCATTTTGCTTGGAAGGAGAACTGACTAGAGGTGCATTTGTATACTCACTCATGGGCTGTTACTAATGGTTTGGCTGGATGGTCAGGGACTTGGAAGGAGCATGATTGGAAAATTGGTGACACTCCAATTGGTTGTCAATCCCTAACATGGCACCATTCCCCAACGTGGTCAGCCTGCTACCTGGTGGCAGGTTGATACACTGGACCACTTCCATCGTAGAAGGGGCAGCAATTTGTTCTAACTGGAATAGACACATACTCCGGATATGGGTTTGCCTTCCCTGCATGCAATGGTTCTGTAAAAACTACTATACATGGACATACAGAATGCCTTATCCACCATCATGATATTCTACACGGCATTGCTTCTGATCAAGGAACCCACTTCACAGCAAACGATGTGTGGGAATGGGCACAGGCTCATGGAATTATCTGGTCTTACCACATTCCCCATCATCCTGAAGCACTATGATTGATAGAACAGTGGAATGGCCTTTTGAAGACCCAATTATGGTGCCAACTAGGTGGCAATACCTTGCAGGGCTGGGGCAATGTTCTCCAGGAGGCTTGGTATGCTCTGAATCAGTATCCACTCTATGGTGCTGTTTCTCCCATAGCCAGGACTCATGGGTCCAGGAATCAAGGGGTGGAAATAATTGAGTGGCACCACTCACTATCACCCCCAGAGATCCACTAGGAAAATTTTTGCTTCTTGTCCATGAAACCTTAAGCTGTGCTGGTCTATAGGTCTCAGTTCCAAAAGGAGGAGTGTTCCTTCCAGGAGATACAACAATGATTTCACTGAACTGGAAATTAAGACTGCCACCTGGCCACTTTGGGCTTCTCATGCCACTGAATCAACAAGCATGAAAAGGGATTACTGTTCTGTCTGGGGTGATTGATCCTGACTGTCAAGGGAAAATAGGACTGCAACTACACATTGGAGGTAAAGAAGAGTTTTCCTGGAAAACAGGAAATCTCCTAGTACTCCTGTACTTAGTACTACCATGCCCTGTATTTAAAGTCAGTGAAAAACTACCCAATCCAGGCAGGACTACCAATTGTCCAGAAACTTCAGGAATAAAGGTCTGGGTCACCCTACCTGGCAAAGAATCATGGCCAGCTGAAGTGCTGGCTGAGGGTAAAAGGAACATGGAATGTCTAGTAGAAGAAGGTAGTGATAAATATGAATTATGCACTCCATGACAAGTTACAGAAATGAGGACTGTGATTGTATGGATATTTCTTCTCTGTTTTCTTATGAGTATGTTTGTATTTGTATATAAGAACATATATTGTTTCCCTCTTATTATATGACCTAAGTTGTATTGTTCATATTATCATATTTAAGTCATAAGATATGGAGTTTAAAAGTGAATTACCTAAGGACTAGCATCCTATTCTGGAGGGATGTAGTGCATTTTGGTTGTATACAGGACAGTTGCATATTGTCAGGTGAAACATATGTTCGTTATAGTGTTCTATTTGGGCGTTAAGTGTGTTTTAAGGTGATGCGTATAGCTGCCAAATTGACAAAGGGTGAACTGTGATGTTTAGGCTCTGGTGTCAACTTGGCCAAAGATTATGCCCAGTTGTCTGGTCAGGCAAGCAGTGGCCTGACCATTGCTGCAATGATATTTCCAAGCTGGCTGATAAACCAGAAGGCTCCTCTATTAAGTCATCAGTCACTTGATTGCATCTGTGTCTGATTACATCTGTGATCAACTAAGACGTGTCTCCCATATAAGATAATACACTCAGTTGAAGGCTTTTAATAAAGAAGAGAGATTCATTCACTGCTTTTTCAGCCAGTGAGCCTCTCCTGAGGAGTTCATAGGTGTAGACGCTTCGTCAGAGCTACCAGCTTCACAGCCTCCCCTATGATTTTGGATTCTTCCATTCCCACAGCTGTGAGAGACACCTTTATAAATCTCATATATACAGATGTCTCCTGTTGGTTCTGTGTCTCAAGAGAGCCCAGACTAACACAGCAAGTAAAACAACATTATAAGTTCAACAGCACTCTTCAGTGACAAGGGGTGTTGAGAGATAAATTTTTGTAGATATCAAACATGGTCCCTAGTATCAGATTGAAATTCCAGTTCTGCCACCTTTTAACTCTGTCACCAAAAAGTAGTTACTGAACCATGTATAAGCCTCATTTTCACAATTGTAGAATACAGACAATAACAGCAACTATTTCAAGGGTTTTGAGAAGATTATTTCAATAAGGCATGCAAAGCAGGTAGTGCATGTTAAGTACCAAAAAAATGTTTACAAATGTAAAAGGATGGACAAGGAATAGTACTAGTGATATGTCATTCTGAAAAAGGCTGGTGAGGAAATTATAGAATTAGTAGAAGAGTATATTAATAAATTTAAGAGTTCAAAAATGAAGCATTTATTATTTCACAACACACAACTTCAGACCTTGGCCTTAAAGAAGCAAGAACAGCTTATTACCATAAAGTGAAATTGTGCAGGGCCCAGGAGATACTTTACAGTGACCCATAGTGGCCAAAACAAGCAGCAGTTTCACCATGATGTTACTCACCAGAACGGAGGAACATTTGAGCATATCCATTATTCACATTTTTCTGAAACTGAACTAAGCCAGGAAAACAATAAAAAGGAGAAATTTGTAATCGATTTTTTTAAGCCAGAATCTAGTTAAATTTACACACTATTGTAATGAGTGCCTGTGAAAGCATCACAATTCTGTTGATTTTTCTTGGTGAAGGGGTAACAGACTTTCCTACATTTTAAGACTGATGTCACACTGCTTCAATTATTTTCTTCAGATAAAAGGAACAGAATCCACTCAAATGGACTTAAAAGCCCCCCCCCTCAGTTTAGTTAGCAGAAATTTACATAAACTGCTTTCTGAAGCTTGGGTTCAATTTCTGCACTGCATTAAATTTCAGTAGGTTATTTTCTGTGAGGAATTCAGCATCTGAAGAACAATTGCTCATGATTCTCACCTGGGTGTGAATAGCAAGCAATGACTTCCTTCTTTTCTGCTCCTGCTCAGAGGTTGTGTGCAGGCTTCCTTGAAGTGAATGGCAAAGCCAAGCCCTTCACCAGCTCTGCCTACTTTGGGTCTTTTTCTGTGATGCCCATACCACGTCTCCTTCAGAAGTTCCTCCCAAAGTGGTAATGCTATTTTCCAGGATTTTACAAGAGGGAGAATTATTTACTTAGAAGAGGGAAATTTATTTCTCAACCAATGTTCTATACCTGATAGAGTTTCATTTCACAAGCATGGATTACAATCTTATAATGTGCCCAATACTGCACAGATTGAGTAGAAGAGGATTTGGCACCTCTTCTGCTGAAGATGAAAAGAAAACTCTATCTAGAAAGAGAAAAGGAAAAAGTCATATGTATTTATTTGACTCTCTAATCCCACTTCTAGGCATTTTTCCTGAAGCTGCACCTCTGACACTATGAATGTTTGTATACAGGAGACTATTCATTGTAGCTTTGGTTGTAATTGTGAAATATAAGGAAAACCTAAATACTCAACTTCAGGCAATAAACTATGACACATCCAAAGTTAGAGAACTAGGCAGCTGTAAAAAAAACAATGAGACAGATTTCTATGATCTGATGTGGAGTGGTTTCTATGTTTTATTGTTAAGTGAAGATAGGAAAATATGCAAAAGTCTCTGCATCATGCTACCTTCTGCATAAGAAAGAAGAGGAAATAAGAACTAAAAATAAATATGCAAATATCTCCTTATTTGGGCAAAAAGAAAAGCATGAATAAATGAAAGAACAATGAGATACTTACCTACCCAGCATGGGTGAGAATGTGGTAGGAAGGAGGGGGAATGGAGGACTGAACTCTGAATATGCCTTTTGGTGCAGTCTTGAATTTTGGAATCAAGGTAATGTTTCACATTCTCTATAAATAAGTAAATAACGTAAAAAGAATAGAGGTAAGCGTGAAATTGAATATAAACAGAAACGAATACAGCCACAGTGAAGTGGTGGAATGAGGGAAGACCGAACCCAGATAACTCTTGAATCAGTGTTTGGAGATACATCCTCAGCCTAACGACTATAGAATTCTAATCAAATATTAAAAATTAATTAGTGGTTCTTTCTTTTTCTAGAAATATGTATTAGCAACCTAAAAAATATACACTTGTGTGAGTGTATATTTAGTATATATATAGCCAGTATATTGTGAGTAATAGGAGCTAAATTTCTTCTAACAGGGAATTATAAATACTGAAAGAAGGAAAGAATAAATCCTGCCAGGTTGGATTGGAATTGAGATGCCAGTGTATGCTCATGGGTCTTAATATATATATATATATATATATATATATATATATATATATATATATATATATATATAAATAATATATATATACATACATTAATAGCTAGGTATAAAATTAGTTATAGATGTGTTTCGGTGTGCATCTCTGTGTGTATGTGTGGAGGGGGCATTGTGTATACATACATGAATAGAATGTGTGTGATTTCTGGCTCTGTCATAAAAGCAATGACAACTTAGTCACAAGAAAAAAATCTAACTCCCATGTCATAGTTTCTAAATACCATTTTCCACTAAAAGGAACCAGAGCTCCTTAGAGAAATGACTGATTCTAGGGCTGGGGCAGCAAAAATACAAGAAATTGAAGTAGCTTTGTAGCAGCCATTTGCCCAAGCCATTTCCTCTCACAGCAGGCAGGCCTCTGTTACTCAGACCATTTCCCTTTTGAGAAGTCTCCCTCACCCTGGGAACATTTAAACTGCACACAGGCAGGGTAAGAAAAATTCCTGTAGAGACCCCTCCCCTTCTGTACATCAGCACATAGCCAAGTGCTTCCCTTAAAACCCTATAAGAACCCCTGTTTGGGGCTCAGACTTTCAGAGGCTGCTCAGCCAAGCCTATGGCCATAGATGAATAAAAACCTACTTCCTGAAACCTCAGAGCCTCAGCCTGGTTTGTTCTGTTTCTGCATAACATTCCTGGGGGCTTGCAGCCTTCTTCCTGGTTTTGTGCAACATTTCTGGGGGCTTGTCCAGGATCAAGAGGCTGGTGATAGTCTCACCTCCATCACCTGTGGTGGTGGCAATGCCTAGAAGGGATACCTAATGGAATCCAGTGCCAGCCACTGGGTTTTTCCCTGACCTTTGGATTCCTGACCTCCATGGCCAGGGCACTTGCCAGAGTGGTGACAGATCCAGGATGGTCTCTAGAACCAGGTACCAAGAAGCACCACCCATCTGACTGGCAAGCACCTGGGTGTGTCCATTTCAGCCCATTCATAAAAGGCTAGGGGAGCCTGAGTGGAAGGGGAACTTGATCACCTCCTAGAGACTCTCTGAGTACCGGTCTCCACTTGGAGAACCAGGGGAAACAGAACTCTTCAGGTTTGGTTCCAGGAAGGGTGGTGCAGCAGTGTGTGTGATTGTTGTGAGTGAGAGAAAGTCCTGGCCACAGGAGCCATGCACAGGCCGCAACTGAGTTCAGACCCTCAGGGCCAGGCCAGACTGAAAAAAGTGACAGTTTGTTCAAAGCCCTTTGTTATTTGTCTATAAGCCCTCTCCCTAATCATTGGTGCCACCGATAAGGGAGGGGAAGTCAGCAAGTCACCACTGTGGTGCATGATGTCTAACTTTAAGAAATTCTTACTGATGACTGGGGAGTCAAGCTGACCCCCAGTCAACTTAGGAAACTGTGTGATTAGAGTAGGCCACTTTTGGGAAGGATTAAAAGAAATTCTCTTGTATTACAGCTTATCATTACTTTGTCTTATAAATTAAAAATTTTCACATTTCAGAGTAAGGGGAAAACATCTGCATAGGGGTTTTAAAATTTATCCCATTAAGCAGACAGGCCTGTAACAGTGTTGATACAAGATTTTGCTACATACAATAACAATTGCATAGTCTACCAGGGAAGTGTTAAGACTACCCTGCTACTTAAACACTAATAAGGAAACAAAAATTAAAAAGCCATCATTCCTGCCTTAAGGAAATTACCACCTAGATTTGGAGAGTCTGTTCTGTACAACTGATATTGCCATTGCATGACCTTGATAAGAAACAGTCAAACTGTGCATTGTAGCTGGGACGACCAGCTATCCTCCCAGAAGGAGGTGTACTTTAATAAAGATACCTAGGTCCCAGGAAGCTCCTCTCAATCCCTAGCCAGTTCCCAGAGGATCCAACTGGGCCCAGTCACATAAGCTAATTGGAATCTGGCCACTATTGTAGGAAGATATCATAAAAAGAAAAAAACTGCATGCAAGCAGTTAGAGAAAGAAAGAGGAGAAACTTAGGAGAAGAGAGAAAAGAAACTTATGAGTGAAGGAGAGCACCTCATCAGAATCTTATGCTCTGCTATGGATCTTAACTAAGGAGACTCTGAATGTTGTCTCCAAGATTGCTGTAGATTTTTACTTATGAGAGTTGAAATGCTGCTTCTGAAACTCTCCAGCACTTCTTTTCACATGTTGGTGCCATCTTATCTGGTGATGTAACTATGCTTTATTTTTATATTTTTTTGTAATTATGCTTTATTTTTGAAGACTCTTTTAATTACTATCTTTTAATTATTTTCTTTAATTACTTTCCTAATAAAATATGTGTTTATATCACTGAAGTGTGTGTTATCCACGAATCTAAATCTATAAGTTAAATGGCCACAATATCATGTTGCCTTTCATGAGACAAGATTGGTGCTGTGAGCAGGATTCACATTTCAGCAAAGCTTCATAATGGGAAATGTCAGTAAGACAAACTTAAGAAAATTTGTGCAGAAAATATGGACTGTGTTCTTCTAAATACTGTAATGCTTTATTAGGACCATTCTTGATAAATTTAAAGTTGCCGGTTTCTTATCCTTTTTGTATGCAGAATGTTTTGGATTTAAGCGTTTTGTCTCCCTAGTTTGTACTTTCTAATGCTATAAGACATTTGGGAATTTTTAAGTCAGTAAACCCTCTTCAAGATTTACTTGAATAGATTAATAGTGGGCCATAAGCTTTGGACATAGATTAGGAGATAATGTCATTTTTTTAAAAAGTCCTCTAAACACAAAGTAAAAAAGAAAAAAAAAACCCAAGAAATCCCAGGATGGGATGATTTACCTTACTTCTCACTTGCAAAGGAATGGGAAAAATGCACAGGGCCCTTTAAAGATTGGGGGAATAGAATTAAACAGGGAATGCCTATTCAGGTTGCTCTGTGTCTAGAAAACATTCCATTAGAAAAAGGGAAAGAAATGATTGGAGTGTGTAGAAGAGGATGGGCTTTGTCTACAGCATATAGAAAAATGTGTGAACAGAGAGATCAAGCAATCTTCGAAAAAATGAATTATGAAAAGGAATTGGCAGAATTACAGGAAAAACTGTCAGTGCTGCAGAATCAAAACTTTAGTTTGGAAAATCAAATTTGTAATTATTGGTCAGTAGCTGAAAAAGCTGCAGTCAGTGTGGCCCAATATAAATATAAGAAGAGATGAGGTAAAGTGAACAAAAAGAAAGTACATATGGTACTAGCCACTGCCACTGCTGATCAGGACCCTGATAAGTGGGATAGTGATGTGTGAGATGAGGCAGATGATGAAAAAGATGGGAATAGTTTAGATGAGAAAGTTTGTCAGAAAGAAAAGAGTAAATATCCTCCAGAAATAGGAGCTCGCCCAATACAAAGGCAAAAATAAGAGAAACAGGGCAATCAGATTACTTTCAAAACCACTATAAAAGAGCAAGAAATAACTGACATTCCTAAGTGTTTTACTCAGAAAACTGGTGAGCCATTAATTACCCGAATGGTCATAATTGCTGATGCTGGTGCTGGAAGAGCAGTGCTGTACTATGCTGACTGCATGAAACCTGCAGGAATGAGAACCAATCCCTTTATACAGACTGCTTTTCGGGAGTTTGGCAGCAGACTGGAGAAAGTTCTAATTTGCTGGCATTGGCTGCACAAGGGTGCAATAAACAATACCCTTCTGACATTATGTGGCCACAAAATGATTGACCCTGGTACACTTTGCGAGATACTATGTAGAGATTGAAAAAAGGAAGTTATGAAGTCAGCAACTGTATTAGGAAAAGCCTAACACCACCTCCTCTCTGTCAGTGATTCACAGAGAAATGCTATCATTAAGGCAGCACCTCCAGCGTATAAACACTTGATAAAGACTTTACTATTAGGAGAAACAGGCAATCCACTTAACAATGGCTTGAATAAATGGCAGAGCTGGAAGACATGGGAGAGTGGAATACAGGGGAAGGAAAGGCCAAAAGATAAAATGGGAGATGGTTCCCTAATACCAGTAACAAGATTTCCCTCAAAGACACTTTCCAAGCCCTGCTGGAAGCTGGGTCAACCAAAAAAATATTAACATTTTGTCAAATAATGAGATAAAAAGAATGCATGAAGAAAACTATAAACCAAGTTCTAATTGTAAAGTGAAAAGTGCTCCTACTTCTGATAAGGCAGAAGACTTGTGTCCAGCTCCCTTGGCATCTCTGAACCCTCATTTAATCCCTTTCCTCCAGACAAAGGGATCAGGCCAAACCCCATTATCTTTGACTCCAAATTTGTGGCTCCCCTTTGGTTTTATGTTTCATATTTTTAAATTGGGGAAGCTGTTTAATATTGAGAAACTCCTTGCTTGCAAGTTTCATCCTTATAGCTTTTTTAAAAAGCCTTGATATGTGCCATTAATTCTTATTTTAAAATCACATAATAATGTTTCAAATATGCATTGACTAAAGTATTTTAAGCATTTAACATTATTCTGACAAATTTGATTTTGATGATAATAGTATGTGGAGAAATGTTTGCGTGAAGTAATGACTTAAGTTTGAAGGATATAAAGATTGTGTTTTTACTAAAAGGAAAAAGAGAGTAGTTTTGTCCTAAGATAAAATAAATGGCTGTTACAGAATGAGGAAAATGTAAGACAAAACCTGAACAAATACAGTAAGTTGCCAAAGGTTTGTGGAAAAGGAAATTATGGTCAGAGTTAGGAAAAGTTTTAGGTAAACTAAAAAGGAAGGTGTTGAACGCAGTACCCAAACTCTTTAGCATCTACCCTCCTGCGCCAGGGGACTTGGTGTGGGTAAAAGACTGGAGAAAGAAAAAAAAGAAAACGCTCCCTCCAGCCTCAGTGGAGAGGTCCTTACCGTGTTGTTTTAGTAACACCAACAGCTGTCAGAGTCGCAGAGATCATCCTGTGGATTCACCACTCTCAGGTCAAGAGGGTGACCACAGACGCCCCCGGGAGTGCAGCCCTGGTCCTGCACACCTGACACACATCATTCTCCAGAAGCCACTGCACCCTTCTCCATCGCAGCCGAGATCAGCTGACTAGCCTGCGACTGAGGCCTAAATGACCATCATTGCCCTGCTCTAGATCAGCAGAAGCAGCTGGTCAATGCATGGCCAAAGCCTGAGGAGACCTCCGAGCCCTGCTTCAGTCACCCCAGAAGCTGACTAATCTATGCATGGCCAAAAAGATGCATGCCAGGCATGCCTCAAGACCACCTATGTTGTGAAAAGGTGGAAACTACCATAGTTTTCTATTACCAGTATTCATGCCAGGGCAGTTCTCAGACCTGCATTCATAATGGAACCCAGTATTCTGTATGCACCCTAAGGGAAGCTCCCCCAGAATGCTATAATCCTACCTTGCCAGGCTCAGTAGTGCTGTTTTTGTTACTCTAGGATGGCAAGGCTATCAACATAACCCCAAGAAAGGGAAATGGTTCCCAAGTCCACCTGACCTTCCACACATGTACAGTTTCACCCCTCACTGAATCCGACACCTTTCCCAGTGCAGTCCTCCTGGCAGTGCAATGTGTACAAGATCAGGGGGTAGCTCTTGGCTGTGCTGAGGTGGAGGCCTCCTGGGAGCTTATGCCATGCAGTTTGTCTTTTGCCCAAAGCTCTGAGTTGGACCTTCACTGGTGAAAAATCCTGGGTTCCCCAAAACATGTGACCAGAGCCGGGTGAGGGAATCCCAAGGCAGGTGCTGGGCGTGGAGGCTAGGGGGCATAGGCTGTCAAGAAGATAGATCAGACTCTTTTGGGGGGCATTGCTCCTCTGTCACTTGCACACCTCACATCACCCTGCTTGGCCCTGGAGGATGACTGGTTAGCCAAAGATGGGTAAGATTCCTCAGGGGAGGAACAACCTAAAATAGGCACAGTCACAAAGGGGCCATCAGGAGAAAACTTGGGGCCAACAGAGGTGGGATACAGACCCTCACCTCCCCCAACTTTGCAAGGGCCCAAACCCTGCACGGCTACCTTGTTTCCCATGCCCAGCTCAAATCAGGACATACCAACATCTGCAACAAGAAAAGGATGAGATATAGGTGATGCTATTGCCCACTGGCGCGGGCAAGCATCAAAGGGGAAAACATAGCAGGCAGCCCCTGTTTGCCCAAGCCATTTCTTCTCACTGCAGGCAGGCCTCTGTTTACTCAGGCCATTTCCCTTTAAGATGTCTCACTTGCTATAGGAATGCTTGAAACTGCATGTAGGCAGGATAAGAAAAATTCCTGTAGAGACCCCTCCCCTTCTGTGCATCAGCACATAGCTAAGCACTTCCCTTATCTGTGACAACCCCTGTTGGGGGCTCAGACTTTCAGAGGCTACTCAGTTGAGGCCTATGACTATAGAAGACGATCCACTTCCTGAAACTTCAGAGCCTCAACCCCGGTTTGCTCTGTTTCCAGGTAACGTTCCTAGAGGCTTGCAGCCTTGTTCCTAGTTTCACGCAACAGCTTCATGTGCCGGGAAGTAGGCAAGTACTCAATGAATGATGGGGATGTATTAAAAGGACTTAGAAGCCAACTTGAAGAGGCTCCAAGTAGCTATATCTGGGATAATTTGAGCATTAAAATGAATTATAATATTAAAGGATTGTACACTGTATTGAATAAAGTAGGAATCCATTGATTCAAACTTATCTAAACAGAGAAGTTCTTTCTTGCAATAGAAAGCCAACTAATAAATATAGAAGAAATGATGGAATTACAAAAGTTGCCATTTAGCAATCTCTGTTATAATAATTGATTCAAGAAAGTATTTTTATTATTCTTTCTAGCTCTATATTTACAGTTGGCTGAAATCACTTTTCCTGTGTACATCTTCATTTCTTTATTCCTTGCCAACCCAATATGGAATTCAGCCTCCTTTCTATGATATCTCAACAATAAAACTTCTCACACAAGATAATCTCTATCTATATATATTAAATCTCTTTGTATGCCCTGCCCATTTGAACAAAGCATATATAACATATGACTTGAAAATAAAATATTAGATACCCCTATTCTATAAAGTTTCCTGCCATTATACTATGCAGTATTAATTTCTCCTTGCCAATAATCCTCCACAGGCTCTAGATTCTTGCCTGGTTACATGTTCTTTCAGATATCTACTCCTTAATTTGAATTAATGTTATTTTAAAGAAACATTAATGTCTATGGTCCCAGATGTAAGCCCACATTCAAATTTCTAAAACTCATTAATGCTTGTGCCTCACAAATTTATCCTGACTCTAGAGTTTCACCCTTAGCATAATACTGCAGGGATTCCATTCTCTTTATTTTAAGCAGTCGAAGAGTATGTGACATTTATTCATTTATTGGTTATTGACAACTGTTTATTGTACAGAATTTTATTTAGAAATACCTCTAAACCTATTTAAAAAAAAAAAAACTTCAAGGCTCATCTTGAGATACTGGACATTAAAGGCACCAGTTAGAGTCTCCTTTGTCTACCAGAAGAATATACAGGAGAGCGAATAATACCTTGAACCTGGAGTAAGACTGCATTAATTTGTATCTTGATTCTGCTACTTCATTGCTGCATAATCCTAGGCAAAGCATTTAAATATTCTATGCCTTCATTCTCCTTCTTAAATAGGAAATAAAATGGTGACTTAGATTACCTGACAATGAAGAATTGGGTAGGGAGCTTGTACTTTGCATTTTTTACCTATTCATAGTGGTTGAGGTTTCTTTCTTCATAACAAGCATTACTGTCTAAGTGAGCAGGAGTTATCTAAGCAGTGAAATTATGGGTAATTTTATTTCTAGTTTACTATGTACTAAAAATCCAATTATCTGTTCTAGCTGTAAATTATGAAAGGGAATAAATTATTAATAGAACTGATGCCAGGAATTGGCTATAAATTGAGGAATGTGCTTGTGAGATTTTTTTTAGCCTTTATATAAAAGAATAAAAATGGTTAAGATCATATTGAAAGAAAAAGCAAACAAGTATACAAACAAAAGCATATAGGCATACAAACAGACCCAAGAAGTAACAACTAACAAATTATTTTTCATAGTGCCTGTATCCATAATAAATGTTCTATGTATTTAGTTCTTTTGTTATTTTATATATTGGTGGTGTGGTGGTGAGGATATTAAGCTATAGTGCACATTCATTCTTTTTTTTCTTTCAGTGGAAGTAAGAAAATGTGGAAAAATCACCTCATTTAACAAGATGAAAATTTCAAGGAAGATGTGGTCTTTAAAATATCTTTAAATGAAATTCTAGGAGCCTGTGTTTGTTAAACTGCTGGAATGCAATATACTAGAAATGGAATGAATTTTTAAAAGGGAATTTATTAAGTTGCAAGTTCACAGTTCTATGGCCATAGAAATGTCCAAACTAAAGCATACAGAAAAAGTTACCTTAACTCAAAAGAAAGAGTCAATGAAGTCCGGGGTTTCTCTCTCAGCTGGAAAAGCACATAGTTATGTCTGCTAGCTTTCTCTACTAGCGGCTTCTTACAGCTTCCCCAGAGATGATTTCTTTCTGCATCTCCAAAGGCTGTGTGGGCTCCAAAGCTTTTTCCAAAATGGTTCCCTCTTAAAGGACTCCAGCAAGCAACCCCACGTTTAATGGGTGGGGGACACATCTCCATGGAAACCACCAAATCAAAAGGTTCCCAGAACAATTGGGTGGCACACATGTCCATGGAAACAACTCAGTCAAAAAGATCCCGCCAAGCAATATTGTGTCAGCCTTAAAGGAAATGGCTTTTCGAGGGGACACAGCAGTTTCAAACTGGAACAGAGACTATCACTCTAAACAGAAGAATTGTTGTGCTTAATTCATTTTGCTTCTATGTTTACTAAGATACTTAAGCTGTGTTTTGAGATCTTCAAGAAAATCTTATGACTTGAGAAAATGGATACTACATTTTGATATTTTGAGAAGAAAGTGATTTTTATTTCTCTTCTTTCCAGAAAGAAACCCAGACCTCTCTAAAGTTTGCAGGAGCAAGTTCCATGATAAAACTATGCTTTTCCTTTGGTACTGTGTTGTGATTGCTTTAAGGCCAGACTAGGGAAAAATCTTGATGTGAACATTCCTTAAGGAGATGAACAGGAATTCGGCCCTGTTTAGGAATGAAGTTCTTCTGCATTTGTGCAGCAGCAGGTGGGTATGATAATAGAATGATTTGGGTTTTAATTAGCATCATTTCCCTACAAAGTAATTACATATTTGTTTACTCAACTTTTTTTAAAAGCATTATTAACATTTTTTGGTAACTGTTTCTATCTAGACTACACTCTAAAAAGCTCTGAAATCTTTTGCTTTCATTATGAAGGGAATACCAACAGGCAATACAAACAGGTACTATGCCTATGGCAAGTTTTTGTTCCCTACAAAATATTCCATATCGGAGGCCCAAATAAACATGCTCACAACTTTGCAGGTGGTGTTCACTTTGAATTTACAAACTTTATTGGGACTTTTTATTATAAAGAAATAAACCTTAAAATCTAGAGGAAACAAATCTTTGGGACATGCACAAAGTGCATATGACTACTCCAAAGGGAGCTCCTACAGCTACCATTATGTGGAAGAGTGACAGGATGGGATACTGTCTTTTGAACTAAATAGTAGGCAATTGAAATAAAAATTCCCATAGGAAAGGGTCAGAATGGAAACACTTTTGTTCCTTTTGGATTAGGTTTTCAAGAATTTATGATAAAGTTATCCTTTGATCTCAAGATGCCCTACATGACTGTCAAATGCATAGAAATGTTTGCTAGAGAAGAGAAACTACTTGATTAACTTGCTTGAAGGTGGACTGTCCTTCAGCAATCCATGCAATTCTATAAAATGGTGCAATGAGTTGTGTATCTCAGAGAGACTACATGTCAGAGAAAATCAACTAATTAGATTCTTCAAAAGTCATCGTTTTAAAAGTCCCTGGATAATAAAAAGTCCATAACATCTTATTTCAATGTAGTGAGCTACACTTCTCAGTATCCTGTATTTCAGCAATTCTAATTTTTATCTTTTATGTTTGGATAGTGAAACCATTGAAGCAGTCTCAGTATACCAATGTTATAGCATAGAAATCTTAAGGAAAGGAGGAAAATGTTTAATCATAATTAATTAGGAGATTGCAAAGAGAGGTTCCCTATTTTGTTTACCACTACCTATCAATGTATTGGCATCTATCCATATATTTGTAGCAGGCCATTGATGAGAGAAAATGCTTGGAAACAAAATGCCATTGACATTTTTGTTGGCAAAAATGACCCCAGGTAAATCCTGCTGATTTTATGAGAAGGCAAAAAGTATGACTCGGGCGGGCCGCGGTGGCTCAGCGGGCAAAGTGCTTGCCTGCTATGCCGGAGGACCTCGGTTCGATTCCCGGCCCCAGCCCATGTAACAAAAACGGAGAAACAGAATACAATAAAACAAGAAAATGTTTAAAAATGTTTCCCTTTCTTCCTTCCTTCCTTCCTTCTATCCTTCCTTCCTTCTCTCTGTCTTTCCTTTAAAAAAAAAAAAAAAAAAAAAAAAAAAAAAAGTATGACTCACTATGGGGAGGAAATGTCATGGTTGGTGTGTCAGTTTGAAAGGATTTATGCACCCTAGAAAAGCCTGTTTTAATCCTAATCAATCTTGTGGGAGCAATGGTTTCTTTTAATCCCTATTCAGTACTATAGGTTAGAAACTTGATTAGGTTATCCCCCATAGAGATGTGATTCAATCAAGTGTGGGTATTAAACTTGTTTAGATGGAGACATCTCTCCATCCATTCTATGTGGCTCTTGATTAGTTTACTGGAATCCTATAAAAGAGGAAGTATTTTGGAGAAAGATTCAGAATGCTGTAGAACCACAAAGCACAGAGTCCACCAGCCAGCAATCTTTGGAGATTCGGAGAGAGCAGAGAAGAATGACAGAACACTGCAGGACCATGAAGCAGAAAGTCCATCAGCCAGAGACCTTTGGAGATGAAGAATGAAAACTGGGGTGCTTCATGAAACAAGAGGCCAGAAGAGAAAGCTAGCAGACATTGCCATGTTCCCTTCCAGTGGAGAGAGAAACCCTGAATGTCATCGGCCTTCTTGAACCAAGATATCTTTCCCTGGATGCCTTGATTTGGACATTTTTATAGACTTGCTTTAATTGGAACATTTTCTCAGCCTTAGAACTGTAAACTAGCAACTTATTGAATTCCCCTTCTTAAAAGCATTCCGTTTCTGGTATATTGTCTTCTGGCAGATAGCAAACTAGAAAAGTTGGTTAGATCACAGTATCTTTCTCTCAAAAGAATGCTCCTTAGTCTGTCAACATCATTTATTCAAAGAGGCAGTCTTACAGTCATAAAATAATATTATGTAGAAATACATTTCAAATATATGTGCTAACCATAGCAATAAGCATTGTATATACTTTCACAGACTGACCACATTCTGAGGAGGAAGCTGTACCTGTCTTCTCAAGAAATGAACTGAAATCACACTTTAGAAGAGAATTATTAACAAGCCATGAGAATAGATTTTATAACAACTACAACTGTGTTTGAGTATTTTCCTCAGGTGTCTTTCCTATATCGTAGAGTCACACAATTTCTTTATGAGCAAGCATAAAATTATTCTTTATGGCTTAGTCTCAATTGTCAGTAATTGAAGCAAAAGCATAACATCACATTTTGTAATACTCTTTGACAGCTGTTACCTGACTACTGCATGAAGGAGATGACATACCCATTAGATTAAAACCAGCAACAACAACAAAAAACTCCTACTGATAGTACAAAACTGGATTGACAGAGAAAGAGTTACCATTACAGAGATGACCCTTACTTTTCAAGGAGGGAAGGAGCCACTGACATAATGTCATTGATCGAATATATCTAAAATAAAGCTGATAAGAACAGATATTATACTTGATCTTAGACAAAAGGCTGAAAAACAATGAAATAAGCCAGATACAAAAGGACAAAATTGTATGCCCTCACTGATATAAAATAATTTAGAATGAGCAAATTCATAGTGTCAGAATCTAGAATACAGGCTACCAGGAGATGGGGTGAGGGTCAAGAATGGGGAGCTTCTATTCGGCATGATGGAGAAGTTTTTGATAATGGATTGTGGTAACATTAGTACAATAGTGTAAAAGTAAATAACAGCACTGCATTATATATTTGAATGCTGTTAAAAGAGGGAAATTTGGGGTTGTAGGTATGTTACTAGAATAAGAAGTAGACAAAAACAAGCATAGTACCGTACAACACAATAAGCCCTAATGTAAGCCATGGACTATAGTTAATAGCATAGTTATAAAATGTTCTCTCCTGAACTGTAACCTGTGCACCACACTAACACAAGGTGGTAATAATAGAGTGGGACATGGGGACTCGAGATTGTATGCATGGTTTCTCTGTAAACCTACCACTTCTCTTATAAAAACAAAATATTTTTAAAAGTTAATCTAATATATGAAACCTTAAAAGGCGTACAAATGGGTCTTAATAATGGAATTAAACTGCCATTTAGCTAGAGGAACCAGCTTTATTTATTTCTCCAATAAGTTATTAGATGGAGGACGGGGAACATGAATTAATCACTTGGTCTCCTTTGTATCTAACATAGTGCGTAATCATAAAGATTCATGAAATTTATATGAAAGCTTCAACTAAAACCTGAATAGCAGAAATGAAGAATTTCTTATAACACATATCTAAATGCCAAGGAGAATTTTCTGTTAGATTTCAACACAATAGAGATAAATATCTGCATGCATGATTATAAATCTTATGCCTTCAGAATTCTAGAAAGAAAATATAACATTGAATTAAGTATTCAGAAGAGAAGTAAATTGAAAATGTGAAAATTACTTAGAAAGTCAAGACTGTAGCTAAACCTGATAATAAAAGCAGAAATTTAAGCTTAATACTTGTTTTTTCTTCAGACATGCTGTAACATATTCAGAAACCATGCTTTGACTTATCAATAATGAAGTGCTAAGACTGCAGTGTTTACTGGTGCACAATGGACATAGAATATATTTGGATACATATTCAAAATCTTAGCATTAAAACAAGTTTACATAACTTCCACTTATATTTGATTCCGTTAATGCATATATAACCCACTGCGTTATGCTACCTTTCTGTCTAATTAAATATAGTCCTGCTGTGCTTTATTCTCATAAAAAGTCATGAAAAAGAATTAACATAGTCGTATAGTCATATAATCTATCCATTTATGTCTCATTTTATCAAGATGTCATTCCTATTCTAATTTCAGCTGCAAAAACTAAACTGGATTTCCCTAAGTAGGGCAGTTAATTAGTTTCAGACTCCTTGGTCAGTATACTTATTTTAACTCCAAATATTTTCTTCAGGAGAAAAAAAGAAAAATGAAAAATCTTTCTCAAGAGAAGCTATAATTAAAATGGATAACCAAGAAAAGATGGTAAGAGAAAGTATAAATTAGACAACAACTTCACAGCCAAGTATAAAGGATCTGGTTGATGCTGAAAAATGGTTTTCCTATAAAACACTTCACAGGAAATTTTTAGAAATTCCTTTTTAAAATGGCAAATTTGGGGGAATAATTCAATGTTTTTTTTTTCTCTACCTGTTCTATCAATTGATGTTTCTATAATAGCAAAATTAAATACTCTCCTACCTCAATATGAATTGTTTGCTAAACTTCAGAGTCTGTGAAGTAGGTTGTGAAACACATCTTAGAAGTTGTACATACAATTCAATTTTAGGCATGGAAGGATTAGTGTTAGTGTATTTATTAGTGTTTTTGTTTTGTTTTGTTTTGTTTTTCTCACATGGGCAGGCACCAGGAATCCAACCCAGATCTCTGACATGGTAGGCGACAGCTCTGCCTGCTGAGCCATTGTGCCCGCCCAGTAGAATATTTATTAGAAAAAGCAAATAAACATATGTTTGGAAAGCAGCACTTTAAAACCCAAATCTGCCACTAATAATGTATTGGCTAGTGTTCTAGTCTGCAAGCAGCCAGAACACAATATACCAGAAATGGAATGGCTTTTAAAAGGGGAATTTATTAAGTTACAAGTTTGCTGTTCTAAAGCTGTGAAAATGTCCAAATTAAGGAAACACTATTATAGAAATGTTCAATCTAAGCACTCAGGGAATGGTACCTTGGCTCAAGAAGGCCAATGACGCTCAGGGTTTCTCTCTCAATTGGAAAGGTACATGGCAAACATGGCAACATCTGCTAGCTTTCTTTCCAGGCTTCTTATTTCAGGAAGCTCCCCTGGGGCATTTTCTTTATTCATCTCCAAAGGTCTCTGGCTGCGTGGGCTCTGTGGTTCTCATGGTTCTGTTGCTCTTAAGTTTGTTTGTTTGTTTTCTAATTATTTTCTCTTTTAAAGGATTCCAGTAATCAAGACCCACCTGGAATGGGTAGAGTCACATCTCTTTAATCAAAGGTTAACATCCACAATTAGGCATGTCCTATCTTGCTATAGATAATCTAACCAAGTTTCCAACCTACAGTACTGAATAGGGAATAAAAGAAACAGCTGCCTCCATAAGATGGATCAGGATTAAAACATGGCTTTTCTAGGGTACATAATCCTTTCAGACTGGCACAGCTAGAAATTATGTACATGACACAAAATAGTTATTTATTTGAACAGTTGACAAGTTGGCACGTGATGCACTTTTTTAATCTCCCTTAGAAATGCACACAGATATGTACAAGTCCACTTACCTCTCTTGTACCTGGGGTGCTACTGGGCCTTGTATTCTAAATCAGGGTTCATGATTCCAAACCCTTTATACTGAGATTTACAGAAGGAATTACAGTGCAAAAAGTGGAAGGACTTATTTTACCCAGCAGGCTTTGTAAATTCTGAACTGTTTGGTCTTCTCTCATCTCTCCAGAGATAGAGGGATGGAATTTTTGGCCTCACTTTTTCTTTTTCTTTACCCTTTCATTTGGCAATTGATTGAGTTTGCTAAATCTGCCAGAATGCAATACACCAGAAATAGATTGGCTTTTACAAAGGGAATTTATTAAGTTACAGTTCTAAGGCCATAAAAATGTCCAAATTAAGGCATCAATATAGTCACTCTAGAAAGGTGGATCACATTGGGGTTTCTCTGTCAGCAAGGAAGGCATGATGCTGGCATCTCCTGGACCTTTGCTACCAGATTGCATTGCTTTCAGCTTGACTCTATGTCAGCTTCCCAAGCATCTCCAGATGTCTGTGTCTAGGTGTCTGCTCTCCGTGTCAGCTCTTTTTAGGACTCTCTAGTAATCTAAGAACTAAGACCCATCATTTCCACGGAAACAACCTAATCAAAAGTTCCCACCCACAATGAGTCTGCACCCAAAACTCTGGATTAAAAGAACATGGCTTTCCTGGGATACATAACAGTTTCAAACCAGCACAACAATCATTTTAGCTTAATGAAAGAAAAAGAAAAAAGTGAATAATGAAGGTACATGATAAAAAGTAAGATAAATGATACAAATAAAATAATATTTATATAACCATTCTCTTCATATCCATTATTTCATGTAATCCTCATAATTTAAGTCTGAGTTAGGATTGCAGTTACTGATTCCACCTTATGAATAAAGGAAATCAGAGTACTAACATGGTTTGCTAGAAGTCACATAGAATGTTAGTGCAGAGCACCAAATTCTTAAAATTCTTAAATTCTTATCATTTTTGTCCTTCATTCCAACTTGCCACAGATATGAAAGGAGATAGTTCTAATGAAGAATGGAGAGAAGACAATAACTTTGAGGAGATCCCATTTATTTATTTCCCTCTTCAGTGCTCTTGCTTTAGGTTTAAGGTCCATAAAACCACCTCCAACTGTAAGATTCATGAGATATCTCCCTACATTTTCCTCTAACTGTTTTATGGTCTTAGACCTAATGTTTAGATCTTTGATCCATTTTGAGTTAACTTTTGTATAGGGTGTGAGATATGGGTCCTCTTTCATTCTTTTGCATATGGATATCCACTTCTCTAGGCACCATTTATTGAAGAGACTGTTCTATCCCAGGTGACTTGGCTTGACTGCCTTATCAAAGATCAAATGTCCACAGATGAGAGGGTCTACATCTGAGCACTCTATTCGATTCCATTGGTCGATATATCTATCTTTATGCCAATACCATGCTGTTTTGATCACTGTGGCTTCATAATATGCCTTAAAGTCAGGCAGCGTGAGACCTCCAGCTTCGTTTTTTTTCCTCAAGATGTTTTTAGCAATTCAGGGCACCCTGCCCTTCCAGATAAATTTGCTTATTGATTTTTCTATTTCTGAAAAATAAGTTGTTGGGATTTTGATTGGTATTGCATTGAATCTGTAAATCAATTTAGATAGGATTGACATCTTAACTGTATTTAGTCTTCCAATCCATGAACACGGTATGCCGTTCCATCTATTTAGGTCTTCTGTGATTTCATTTAACAGTTTTTTGTAGTTTTCTTTGTATAGGTTTTTTGTCTCTTTAGTTGAATTTATTCCTAGGTCTTTGATTCTTTTAGTTGCAATTGTAAATGGAATTCATTTTCTTGATTTCCCCCTCAGCTTGTTCATTACTAGTGTACAGAAATGCTACAGATTTTTGAATGTTGATCTTGTAACCTGCTACTTTGCTGTACTCATTTATTAGCTCTAGTAGTTTTGTTGTGGATTTTTCTGGGTTTTCAACGTATAGTATCATATCGTCTGCAAACAGTGATAGTTTTGTTTCTTCCTTTCCAGTTTTGATGCCTTGCATTTCTTTTTCTTGTCTAATTGCTCTGGCTAGAACCTCCAACACGATGTTGAATAATAGTGGTGATAATGGACATCCTTGTCTTGTTCCTGATCTTAGGGGGAAAGTTTTCAATTTTTCCCCATTGAGGATGATATTACCTGTGGGTTTTTCATATATTCCCTCTATCATTTTAAGGAAGTTCCCTTGTATTCCTATCTTTTGAAGTGTTTTCAACAGGAAAGGATGTTGAAACTTGTCAAATGCCTTCTCTGCATCAATTGAGATGACCATGTGATTTTTCTGCGCTGATTTGTTGATATGGTGTATTACATTAATTGATTTTCTTATGTTGAACCATCTTTGCATACCTGGGATGAATCCTACTTGGTCATGATGTATAATTCTTTTAATGTGTTGTTGGATTCGATTTGCTAGAATTTTGTTGAGGATTTTTGCATCTATATTCATTAGAGAGATTGGTCTGTAGTTTTCTTTTTTTTTGTAATATCTTTGCCTGGTTTGGGTATGAGGGTGATGTTGGCTTCATAGAATGAATTAGGTAGCTTTCCCTCCACTTCAATTTTTTTGAAGAGTTTGAGCAGAGTTGGTACTAATTCTTTCTGGAATGTTTGGTAGAATTCACATGTAAAGCCGTCTGGTCCTGGACTTTTCTTTTTGGGAAGCTTTTGAATGACTGATTCAATTTCTTTACTTGTGATTGGTTTGTTGAGGTCATCTATTTCTTCTTGAGTCAAAGTTGGTTGTTCATACCTTTCCAGGAACCCATCCATTTCATCTAAATTGTTGTATTTATTAGCGTAAAGTTGTTCATAGTATCCTGTTATTACCTCCTTTATTTCTGTGAGGTCAGTGGTTATGTCTCCTCTTCCATTTCTGATCTTATTTATTTGTGTCCTCTCTCTTCTTTTTGTCAATCTTGCTAAGGGCCCATCAATCTTATTGATTTTCTCATAGAACCAACTTCTGGTTTTATTGATTTTCTCTATTGTTTTCATGTTCTCAATTTCATTTATTTCTGCTCTAATCTTTGTTATTTCTTTCCTTTTGCTTGCTTTGGGGTTAGTTTGCTGTTCTTTCTCCAGTTCTTCCAGTTCTTCCAAGTGGACAGTTAATTCCTACATTTTTGCCTTTTCTTCTTTTATGATATAGGCATTTAGGGCAATAAATTTCCCTCTTAGCCCTGCCTTTGCTGCGTCCCATAGGTTTTGATATGTTGTGTTTTCATATTCATTCGCCTCGAGATATTTACCAATTTCTCTTGTAATTTCTTCCTTGACCCACTCATTGTTTAAGAGTGTGTTGTTGAGCCTCCACGTATTTGTGAATTTTCGGGCACTCCGCCTATTATTGATTTCCAACTTCATTCCTTTATGATCCGAGAAAGTGTTGTGTATGATTTCAATCTTTTTGAATTTGTTAAGACTTGCTTTGTGACCGAGCATATGGTCTTTCTTTGAGAATGATCCATGAGCACTTGAGAAAAAGGTGTATCCTGCTGTTGTGGGGTGTAATGTCCTATAAATGTCTGTTAAGTCTAGCTCATTTATTGTAATATTCAAATTCTCTATTTCTTTATTGATCCTCTGTCTAGATGTTCTGTCCATTGATGAGAGTGGTTAATTGAGGTCTCCAACTATTATAGTATATGTGTCTATTTCCCTTTTCAGTGATTGCAGTGTATTCCTCATGTATTTTGGGGCATTCTGGTTTGGTGCATAAATATTTATGATTGTTATGTCTTCTTGTTTAATTGTTCCTTTTATTAGTAGATAGTATCCTTCTTTGTCTCTTTTAACTGTTTTACATTTGAAGTCTAATTTGTTGGATATTAGTATAGCTACTCCTGCTCTTTTCTGGTTGTTATTTGCATGAAATATCTTTTCCCAACCTTTCACTTTCAACCTATGTTTATCTTTGGGTCTAAGATGTGTTTCCTGTAGACAGCATATAGAAGGATCCTGTTTTTTAATCCATTCTGCCAGTCTATGTCTTTTGATTGGGGAATTCAGTCCATTGACATTTAGTGTTATTGCTGTTTGGATAATATTTTCCTCTACCATTTTACCTTTTGTATTATATATATCATATCTGATTTTCCTTCTTTCTACACTCTTTTCCATACCTCTCTCTTCTGTCTTTTCATATCTGATTCTTGTGCTCTCTTTAGTATTTCTTGCAGAGCTGGTCTCTTGGTCACAAATTCTCTCAGTGACTTTTTGTCTGAAAATGTTTTCATTTCTCCCTCATTTTTGAAGGACAATTTTGCTGGATATAGAACTTTTGGTTGGCAGTTTTTCTCTTTTAGTAATTTAAATATATCATCCCACTGTCTTCTAGCTTCCATGGTTTCTGCTGAGAAATTGACACATAGTCTTATTGGGTTTCCCTTGTATGTGATGGATTGTTTTTCTCTTGCTGCTTTCAAGATCCTCTCTTTCTCTCTGACCTCTGACATTCTAACTAGTAAGTGTCTTGGAGAACGCCTATTTGGGTCTATTCTCTTTGGGGTGCACTGTACTTCTTGGATCTGTAATTTTAGGTCTTTCATAAGAGTTGGGAAATTTTCAGTGATAATTTCTTCCATTAGTTTTTCTCCTCCTTTTCCCTTCTCTTCTCCTTCTGGGACACCGACAACATGTATATTTGTGCGCTTCATATTATCATTCAGTTCCTTGATCCCCTGCTCAAATTTTTCCATTCTTTTCCCTATAGTTTCTGTTTCTTTTCAGAATTCAAATGTTCCATCCTTCAGTTCACTAATTCTAGCCTCTGTCTCTTTAAATCTACCATTGTAGGTATCCATTGTTTTTTCCATCTTTTCTACTTTGTCCTTCACTCCCATAAGTTCTGTGATTTGTTTTTTCAGACTTTCTATTTCTTCTTTTTGTTCAGCCCATGTCTTCTTCATGTCCTCCCTCAATTTATTGATTTGGTTTTTGAAGAGGTTTTCCATTTCTGTTCGTATATTCAGAATTAGTTGTCTCAACTCCTGTATCTCATTTGAACTATTGGTTTGTTCCTTTGACTGAGCCATATCTTCAATTTTCCTGGCATGATCCGTTATTTTTTGCTGGCGTCTGGGCATTTAATCAGATTTCCCTGGGTGTGGGACCCAGCAGGTTGAAAGATTTTCCTGTGAAATCTCTGGGCTCTGTTTTTCTTATCCTGCCCAGTATGTGGTACTCATCTGTTTGTGGGTCCCACCAGTAAAAGATGCTGTGGCACCTTTAACTTCAGAAGACTCTTGCTGTGGGGGAGGATCGCCAGCTGAAGCAGCTTGGGGGAGTGCTGCTCCAAATCTCCCAGCCGGCCTGGGAATCTGCATGTCGGGGGGGCGCCGGCCGCTGCGGCTTAGGGGAGTGCCGCTCCAAATCTCCCAGCTGGCCCAGGAATCCATGCATTGGGGGGGGCGCTGGCAGCCATGGCTTAAGGGGACCGCCTGTCCAAATCTCCCAGCCAGCCCAAGAAGGATGGAGGGACGGGCTCCGGCCGCCAGCTGCCACAGCCCGGGGAAGAGCATGCCCCTCGCGGATCTCACCGCAGCGGATTCTCCCAGCCGGTTCCGCCGTTACAGAATGGTGTACGCTGTCTTTTTGGTCTCTGTCATGGCTCCGGGAGCTGTTCTGTACTGTTTCTGTTTCTTTAGTAGCTGTTCTGGAGGAGGAACTAAGACCCGCGCATCTTACTAAGCCGCCATCTTCTCCGGAAGTCAGCAATGGCATTTTTTTTGTGGTGGTTGTCGTACTCTATTTTCTGTTTACCAACATATTATATGTTAGTTATATAAAGCTCCACAACACATAATTTACTCTAGAATCATCTTTGGCCTATTACTCAGGGACGTTTTCCTAGTTTCATGCATATCTTTCTAATGATTTTTTTCCTTCACCAAATTCATACACATTGAGTTCCTGTTCCATACATAATATTGTAGCAAACCTTTTATTTATTTTCCTGTGTGGAAAAGACAATGCTATTAATATTTTTCTAGCAATAGAGTTTTTGTTTGTTTGTTTGTTTGTTTTTACATGGACAGGCACTGGGAAACGAACCCAGGTCTCCAGTATGGCAGGTGAGAATTCTGCCACTGAGCCACCATGGCCCACCCAGCAATAGAGTTTTATGTATTAGTCATTATTAAATTTAATGTAATTCCATTTGTTTATGAAAGAGCTTTATCTCAATCATCTGTCTGAGCATGTGCTCTGATTACCCATCATCTTCTCACCCTGACATGACTTAGGCCCTTGTGATTCAGGGGTTGAATTTTAGTGGGAAATTCAGGAGAACTTTCAATAACATGAGCTTGTCTCTGTGTACACAGAGCAATGACCAGATCAGCACTAAAGTAAGTTAGCAACCCTGTGTAGACACCTCGGTCATGTACTCTTTCTTGAACTCTTTAGTTCTCTATAAATTTCTCAATTGCCTTTTCAAATAGGCAGAGCACAGCTGGATGTGTGAACACTGTTCGCATGGATATTTTGTGCAGGTATTAGGTGCAGGCACGTGATAGAACAACAGGAGGAGATCGTTCCTGAGGGTGGGGATTGATGAGAACAAGTAGTGTATTTAATTAAAATAGTTTGGGGTGAGGAAGAGATGAATAAAATAACAGGTCATTTTAATAATCTGATAAATCTGAAATCATATAGCAGGTGGTAGGGTTCTATAAAGATTGTCATATATTATTACAAGTCATGTAGTTGGCAGGTTATTTTTTATAGAGTTGAATAAAAATATCACATATTATGTTTATATGAGAAGAAAATAGTTATACCTTAAAATTTAAACTAAAAATATGGTTCTGAGAAACTTTCTAAAGGAGAGGTCTCTAGAGGAATTCTGGGATATTCTTGATACGTATTTATGCTAACTGTTAATATTGAAATCCAAATATAAGCTTCATATAAATTTTTTCTGTTAATAAGTAGTATTTATACTATAAATCATTAAAATTGGCTGAAGGATATTTTTATTTTTAAGACCTCAAGAATACATCAAAATATCCATTATCCACTCAACGTTTATTGCAAAGCTACCATATAAAAAAACTTTGCTAGGTATTTTTAGGGGTAGAAATGGGGCAGACTTGAATCTTATACTAATGTTTTATTTCTGTTAGTTCATTTACTTTGTAGCCACAGATATGATGCAATAACACAACAAAATGGGAACTGGAACTAATAATATATTAAAAGTCTATTACGGGGCGGTGTGATGGTGGTTCAGTGATAGAGTTCTTGCCTGCCATGCCAGAGCCTGCCCATGCCAAAAAAAAGTCTATTATGTAAAAAATTACAAAAAGCACTGTTTCAGGCACCTGGAATATATTATCGCCTTTAATTCTCAAATCATCCTGTACTGGCTGTCTATTGCTGCATAACAAGTTACCCCCAAATTTAGCAGCTTGAAATAACAAGTATCTGTGTTTCTGAGGATCAGGAATCTGAGAGTGGTTCTAGCTTGGGTATCTAAGAAGGCTGCACTCAAGCTCTCGCCCGGGGCTTTAGTCTCTGAAGATTTAACTAAGGCTGACAGATTTACTTTGAAACCCACTCACATGGCTATCTGTAGAAGGCTTCAGTCCCTCACCACAAGGGCTGTTCATGAAATGGCTTCTTCGGAGCAAGTTATCCATGTGAGAGAGAGAAAAAGAGAGAGGGAGAAAGAGAATCCAAAATAGAAGCCTCTTTCCTCTTATAACTTAATATCAGAAGTGGCTTGCCATCCTTTCTGCCATGTTCTTGGTTGGACAGACAAACTCTTATACGCTGCAAGAGATGACATAAGGGTATGAGGAACAGGAGGCAAGATCATTGGAGGATCTTTAGACTGTCTACCGTGCATGACCTGAAATAGAGGGCAGTATCTACATTCCGGATATGGAATTTATGAAAATGAGAGAGCTAAGTACTTGGCTTAAGCCACAAGAAATGCATGTGGGAAAGCTGGAATTTGATACTTCTCTCTGAAACCTGATCTTTCACCTCTGATAAGACGGTCCTCGTTTAATCCTTTAAAGGTCAATTGTGCTTCGTAATTTTCAAAATGATCTGTTTGCACTATTCATGCTATTTTTCCTCAATATTCTTTTAACATAAGCTCACTGATAATGACTTTAATAATAATTATTCCAAGAAACATAGAAAATGCAGAAGAAAAGAGACAACAAATAATAATTACCCATATTTCCATGCACATATATGGCTTGTGTTTACAAAGTGTGAGATGTGTACCACAGGTGAGAAATGGCAGGTGGTACATGGCAGGACACTGATTAAAAATGAATCACATCCTGAGAAAGGCAATCACTTTTATTTTTATTCACTTTCAAACCTTCTGTCAAAGAGAGTAGCAGTTTGATGCTGGCTTGTTTTCAGCAGTCCTCTGAACGGATCTCCCATGTTGCATCGTGGGAGCAGGTTTAGGGTCAGCTTGCTCAAGAGGCAGTCATTATTGGCTAGAGTACAATAGTATTGCTTTGGTTCCATAATGTTTATTTTTGTGTATATGTTTATTTTTAGCTGGCAGTTAAGTTATAATTGTGACTTAAAATTGCATATAAATGAATATGTTGTGGCTAAAAAGGGGATCAATTAAACAGTATAATAAGTACTATCACAGATGATAAGCAGAAATGGCAAAACAGTGACAGTTATTTACAAAAATGAATTATAGCAGAATATGTATGCTGCTGGAGATGGTCCTCTGCTTACCACCAGCATTATACTGAGAACATTTTTCCATCATTACAGATCTTTTGATACATGATTTTTCATTGTTATTTAAAAAGCCCATCATATGGATGTCTTGTAATATTACCATTTTGGAAGCATTTGGTAGGTTGTTGCATTAAAACTGGCAACACATTTTAGTGATTTTTAATCATGAGAATGAATGATTTTTATGTACTTAAGTGAATCACATTTATTTTCAAGAATTATCTGTCCATGCGAATGGCATGTTAAAATGGCTCGTATTAAACTCTAAGAGTTCTTCATGTATTTAGCATATTAAATCATTATCTGTGCTCTTGGTCCAAAGAAATTTCCTCATCCTGTTAATTTGCTTGATAATTATCCTAATATTTATTATTTTACTTGTCTAAAATGCCCATCACTAGTAACATTCTCTTTTATGTTTAAGAAGTCATTCTAATCTTAAGTCAATCATTTCCAGGTTTTTAATTTTTTTAATTTAAAATTTAAGTTGTTAAAATTTAAAATTTAAGTTGTAAAAATATTTCCATTCTTTTTTCATATATTTTAAATTTATTTCTGTGTATGTCATCAGGAGAAAAGTTGATTTTACATTTTAATAGGTGGCCATGTTTTTCAAGATCATTTGTAGAAAAATTAATTTCATAGGTTTTGCAATATAATAAATTCATATTGATAGCAGATTACATTTGTTCAATTTATTCTTCTTGTTCAATGTTCAATTCTCCATCAATGTTTCAAAAGCACATATCGTAGCATTCTACGGAAAGTTTACACTTAATTTGCATTTTCCTTAAAAGAAATATTACACCCTTTTGTTTACCTGAAGTACTATTTCAGTGTTAGATGTGAAATAGTACTTTCACCTTATTTCTATGTAAAATGGGGGCCATAACATACTTTTGACTTTTTAACCTGATCTCTAGGTTTAGACCAAGATTATTCACATATATGTGATTGAAATAAAAATATCAAAGATAGGTACTTAGAACCCTCATACTTTGTATGTCTGCATACATAGACCTCTGTGCCTCTGATTATAACTTGAGTCTTTGGTTAGAGGAGCATGATTGAAGGCTAAATTTCCAAAAGTAGTGGTGTGAACTAACAGCAGAAGAAGAGAACAGTAATAAGTTAGGAAAGGGATCAGAGTGAGGTATGGTCGGTCTTCTGGGTGTCAGAAAGAGTTTAGGGAACAATTATGCAAATGAAATGTTGAAACAGTTTGGGGAGTTTTTATTGTCTTCTTTGTTACAATTCATCCCTTTCAAGCTTCTTCAAAGATTTCATTAGTTAGTAGAGAAAGCAGCTGACATGGAGACAATGAGGCGGCCTTGTCACATCATCTCAAAGTTAGCATTTTGAAAGGCTGTATAAAATCCCATCCCGTGAATATGATAATTTTTAATCATTAGATATATAAGTTTTTCTAATTATAAATAGAACAAACATTTCTTTGAATAATATTTTCTCTTATTTAGGATTTCCCATTTTAGACAAACTTTTACATCTATAACTCAATAGTCAAAAATAACAATACTTTTTCCGTTTCTTGAAGCATATGTCTAACTTGCTTTCCAAGAGAATTATAACTTTTAAACTGCCAACAGTCATACAGAAATGTAAACATTTCAGTAAATTCTGGTTAACACTTAGCATTTCATCAGTTTATTTTGTTTAGTTTAATGGGTGTTTTTGTTAACCTTGTAGTTTCTTAATAACACTGGCTGTTAAATGTATTTTTCTGTATTTGACAATGGTTGAATCTCTTCTTGAGGAGTCATTTTCTGTTGTTTGCCTAGTTAACTTATTGATGCTATTTTCATTACTTAATTGTAAAATATCTAGGATAATAACACTTTGTCTATTACATCTCCCATAAACATTACCCTATCAGAGTCTTCTTCAGTCATAATTTACATATAAAACAATATTTTGTTTGCATATGGATACATCAATTGTTCATTTGAAGAGAGAATTATTTTTCAATTCAATAAATGTATAGTTTTATAAATTAATTGAATTTAGAAAGGCAGAGATGTCTAACTGTATCCTAATAAAAACTGATTTCATATTCTCCATATAAATTATACTTAAATGTGATTCCATGCTCTTCAGTGGGAAGCATTAGGACCAAGTTCTACCAAATCCCTTTTTTTTTTTTAACATATTAAGATTGATTTTGTAGATCAACAAAGTTTATTGGGAAAGGATGATGATGATGATTTTTTTCTTAAATGTAATTAACATCACTTCATGAGCCCAGAAAACATATTTTGAGACTCCTGTTGAAGGCCAATATTGTACTATGAATTCTGAATTTAAGACAATGACAGATTTCATCACAAATGCTGGTACTATGCTGTAATCATTTTAAACTCATAATCCTAGAAGTTGAATTGGACTAGAAATTCAAAACTCTAGGGAAAAGATGTTACAGTGAGCATAATTACTGAGTGCATTGCTAGATATTCTTTTTTTTTTTTTTTTTAATCAAGAGCCATATATTTTCATGCCTGTAGTCTTTCATGAAAAATTCTGGATACTTTCGTATATAAAATGTTATCATTTTCAATTATATGGCATTAATTAAAAGAAAACTTTAGGATCTCAGTGTACAACTTGAATTGATAAAGTCAACTAACAAGAAAAAACAAAATAGCTAATGCTTCCATTTGGTTTTGTTTAATGATCAAGCATTTTTTTTTCTGTGTCATAGACACTTAAGATAGCCCCAGTTTTGTTTATTGTTTGGTATTTCCAAATATAGAAATGAAAAACTCAAACTATTCAGAAACGTGTAAGGCAGAATGTGAAGATCTCTTGTAATTGTAATCCAACTAACAGAGTCATCTAGATCATTCCAAAGATTTTAGATACATAAATATACATTTTTTAAATGGTATCATACTAGTATACAGTTTTGCATTACCCACTACAGTTAGCAATTTTTGTACCAGCCAAGATTTAGAAAACCCAACCAATTCAAACTGGTTTTACCATACTTTATTGAAAAAGTCCAAGGTGTGATTGGATATAGAAGCTTAAATAATGCCATCAGGTCTTGGTTTTGCTCCCTTTTCTTGTTTATACTTGCACTTTCCTGTCTTTGTTCCATTTTCCAGCAGACTCTTGCCTCATGACGATGATAAGGTTGATAGAGCTCTTCTTAGCAAATCCCATGGATAGAAGAGATGTTGGATTCTTAACAGTTTCACAGAACTTTGGAATTCATTCTTGCTGGCTCTGATTGTGTCATATGCCTATCCCTGAACCTGTAGCTACACCCAAGAGGATGCAATGGTGATCAATGGGTCAAGCCTGGGCCACTTGCCATCCATGGAGGCAAGGTGAATTTTACTTCAAGTCTGAAGGGGAGATGGGGTGGGAAGTGCATTGCTCCACAGTAAAAAGTAGGATGTTGTTGATAGAAGGGAAAATAAATGTTTAGTAAGAAAAGTCATTCTACCTCCTGGAAGCCCAACTTCTACATACAAACCTCTTTCTATACAAACATTATTTTGTTTTGTTTTGTTTTTACTTTTTATTTTGAATAATATCAAATCTATTGAGAGCACCTTATATAACCACAATACATTTGTCAAAGCCAAGAATGCCAAACTAAAACTAAAATAAAGATTTTATTCAGATTTCATGAGTTTTTCAATATTTTTTTTATGTTTTAGGGTCCAATTCAGGATTCCACATTGCATTTAGCATATATATACTTTAAAAATAGTCACACCTGATACAATATTACTACCTAACATAGACAAAATATGCATCCTTCCCTGAGGGAGACAGCTTCCCTACGTTGGCAGTAAAGTGAGATTTTTGATCAGCCAATCTTGGTGCCCCTAATTCCTATTGTGCTTTCCCATAACCAGTAGCAGCTCAGTCTTTTCTCTGCTCCATCGATTGACTACAAGAAAGAAAGAAAGAAAGAGAGAGAGAGAGAGAGAGAGGGAGGGAGGGAGGGAGGGAGGGAGGGAGAGAGAGAGAGAGAGAGAGAGAGAGAGAGAGAGAGAGAGAGAGAGAGAGAGAGAGGAGAGAGAAAGAGAGAGAGGGAGGGAGGGAGAAAGAGAGGAAGGAAGGGAGGAAGGAAGGGAGGAAGGAAGGGAGGAAGGAAGGGAGGAAGGAAGGGAGGAAGGAAGGAAGGAAAGGAAGGAAAGGAAGGAAAGGAAGGAAAGGAAGGGAGTTTATGGCCAAAAGCTAACAGAAAACATTAGAGAAGGAGGGATTATTGGAAAGTTAGACGTGAAACAGAAAAATGAGACTAGAGGACTCTAAAGCTTGCCAAGAGTGGGTAGTTTTTTCATAGCAGTCAATCTCTGCAGAGTGACAGGCTTCGCCAGATATGTTGAGGTGCTTGCCATAGTTTTGTATTTCTCTGGCAGCTCAACAGAGGTCTGAATGAAGACTCTTCCATCTGGGACAGAATCCCAAACCAGCAGCTAGGTCGAGACTCCACAGACTGTATCTGTGTTTGTGTATGTGTGCGTGTGTGTGTGTGTGCATGAAGATATTTCTGCTTGCTTGTTTGCTTTTGAGACTGTATATAACTATTTTACATACCTAATAGCCCATTAATTATTATCTGAGCAACTTAATCCATTTTTTTCTGATGTCTCTTGAGAACATTTTCCCTGGGATGCACTGAATAGTACTATACCATCATTCGTGTAATGCGACAGTTTTAAAGATTCAATGTGTTATTAAAATTAAATAAATATAGTAACTGATTCTATGAACTACCTTAGAGGCAATTATACATTTTTTTCTGTTTTTATTCATAATTATTTCTTTCCAGAAAATCTTTAGCAGGTTTATCATATTTCATCAATATATTTTATTTTGTGTAAGTAATTTGCATGTTGATCAACATCTTTGATGAATCTTGATAAACTTTCTCTAATGCATCCAAAAGCACATGAGATACTTAATTGTTTTTTTCTCTGTCGTTAAAATAGTCTTCATGCTTAGAAATCCAATCAGCCTGGTCATATTCCATAATGAGTTTTCTTCTTTTCTCAATCCTTCCATCATAAATCCATACACAGACATGTAACAATTTCACACTACCCAAGCTTTAATCAGTGCATTCTGTGGGTAGTGATGGATGGATGGTGAAGTGTAATGGTAACCTTTATTCCCTCAATTAGTGCTATATGAAATAGTGACAGGCCTCAAAGGGTAGAAAGCATTGGTTTTTTTTCAATCTAGTGAATTTTCTCAAGCACAGAGCTGAAATTTCCTCTCTTCAAGGTTTTCTCTCAGAGTTGATAAGCAGGTTTAAAAAGAGAAAAAGCAAATGTGATCCCAATGAAAACACTGCACACATACACTTGTACACACATAGAAAGGGAGGAATTCTAATATTTACTTTGTATATTAATGTTCCCAGTTACACATGAAGACACTGTTTTTAATAGCTATGCCCATCTACCAAGTTATTCCTGCCCAACCATGGGGAATTGTTTATTTCAATATGAACATTCTCAGATCATGTATTGTTGTTTTCGTACATGAAAACCATAATCAAAGACTGGAGTTCTAATTTTGCCTCTATTAATCACTGGTTCTCTGATTTAGGGCAACTCATTGAATGGCTTCATATTATAAGGAAAATTATAAACATTCCAGTTTGACAGATAACTGTTCCATTAACTAGTAGTAACTTTAAAAATGTATTGAATATCAGTGAGCTTTGGTCTCTTCACCAACATAATGGAAATAAGAATCCTTGCATCCTTGCAAGAGAGTAGAAGATGAGAGCAAAGGACCCTGGCACAAAACAAGTATTTAATAAATGGAAGCTTTTATAACATAACCCAGTGTAACATATAACATATAACACACACATACATGTACTTTAAAACAAGAGCATCCAAAAGGAGTGGTGGTCCATGTGCAGAGGCAGAATGCACTGGGGATGTTTTAGAATATCTTAAATGTTTAAACCTCACATGTGTCACCCTTAAACCTTTACGACATGCTTCTCACACAATATCACTATTGTCCATTGTAATTTAGTGTAGTTTCTCTGTTCCTAAAATAAATCTTTGCTAACTTCTAATTTTAATTTTGGAGAGAAAACTGAAATCATTTTTATATAAATTGTAATCAAGGAAGCTGCCTGACTCCTTATCTTTTCAGATATTACCAGGAAGGATGTTACTGTCAGAGGATGGAGGCTATCTTACTTCTGAGAGTAATAATTCTTATTTGATTGATTTCACACTGCCTGACTCTCAAGGTCTAGTCTGTGATTCTTTTGAATGGAAATTGAAGCTTTCAGCAAATTGAGTTGGCATGGGTGATTCTGATTTTTTTTTTCCCCTGAAGTTACTTCCTATGAACAGATCACAAACGTGGTGCTCTACAGGGTCAGAAGTCACTGTCGGATGAACTGAGAAGTAAATTTCTTAATCTGCACTGCTGCCTTTGTTTCATACTCGATGTTCTTTTGTAGGGAAACTATTAAGCATTTAATGTATTGATCACACACTGTGAGCTTTAAAAATTATTAACCACAAATTTCTACAACAGCCCAATATTTTTCAGCTAATACAAAAAAAGGAAGAAAAGAAGGTAAAAAATAGAAATAGTCATATCAATATGTTTGCTCTTCTTAAATAAATTGTACCAGTAATGTTTTAATACTTTCATGGTGATTATTATAATAAACATTCATGGTAAAACTTAGAGGAACTTTATTAATTCTAGGGGACATTTTCTGAATCAATCATACTGTACTTAACCTGAAAGAATTTCAATGGTTCATATATTATTGCTTGAAATTTGTGTTGCATTATTAAAATTCCATATCACATATAAGCCTATGTACATTCTTTTTGACTTTCTGTTAACATGGAAAGACTTACCTATGGCCCAATTCTATTCTGATTTTACATATATATATATATATTTATATCTATATATAAATAAATATTATATCTATAAATATAAATATATATGTATCATTTTTGTTTTTCATGTCACTGTGTTTATTAGTTATTTCACATCAAGTTAAACTTGACAGAATCCCAGTTTTGGATACTAAAGAGAAAAGAATATCAGAAATATAGAATTCTATGATAGCATTTTAATAGAACCAGTGTGCTTTCTATCAGTCTGCCCAATAAATTTAGGTTATTTCAGTAAAATAGTATCAAGGATTTAGGCAATATTTAAAAATAGAACTCCTGAAGACATTTGTATTTATTATCCACAGTTTTTTAAAAGACTCAGTACAGAAATCTGCATCCACAATTTAAAGAAGTTGTTGAGTTATAGAAAAAAACTGAGTGACATTCTCATATTTCTTTTCGTAATCTCTGCATTGGGAATGAGTCCTGAGAGGGAAAGAAGGGAGAATCTTTTTTCCAATACTCAAGAATGTTTTAAAGTTCATTCTTCAAGTACTAATCAAGTTATCCTTGGATTTGTCAGAGGCAGGATTTAGTCATTCTAGGCTCCCACTGTCCAGAATGCCATTTCTAAATTCCATCTAACATGTTATCATATTAGTATCCCATTAAATTGTCTGCATCAAAGTTCATGTCTTTTTATTCTAATCCATGTTCATTCCTCTATGCATTGCTCCAGTCTCTATATTAAAGAGTTACATATAGTTTCAGCTATCCATCTTTAAATGATCTATGTCTTAGTTTGCCTGAGCTCCTACACACCATAGGCTGCCTTTAACTACAGTGGTGAGGCTAGAAAACTTGCTTTCCCCTAAAGTCGGTGGCATTCTGGTGTTTGCTGCCTACAAATCATGAGGTGCCTTGGCTTGTAATTCTGATTCTGTGACATGATGATATCCTCTCATTTTTTGCTTCTCTGACTTCTGGGTCTTACTTATAAGGTCTTTAGTAATCCTGATAAAGGCCCACCCTGCTTCACTGGCAACACCTTAATTAAAAAACAACATTTTCCAGAGGTCTTATTTATAATGGATTCACACCAATGGATGCAGATTAAGATAACGAACATGTATTTTCCTGTAATATATAATTCAATCTACCACAATCTACATGCAAAGTTCCTATGTTCTCATCACCTTTCCCCTAATCAAAACTTGCTCCTGGATAGGGATTTTCAGATTACTATCAATTTGCCCTAACTGCAGACACTTAATGGGATTCAGGTTATCTAAATACCCCCTACAATTTTGTAAAATTTTGTGCATCTCTTTAAAAAGAGACCACATTCCCTTACTGCATATTCAAAATTATTGTTCTATAAAACATGTGGTAGCAATAGTAATTATAAAGACCATATAATAACTAATAATCATTACCATTTATTGAAGTAGTATTCTGAGGGATTTATATAAGGAATCTCAGGTAATTCTTATAATAAACCAAATGCAGAAACTGAAGCTTAGAAAAATTAAGAAACTTCCTTAAAATCTGACCCTAATTAGAGGTTGTATCAGAATTATCTCCAGGTCTGCCTGACTCCAGTATTCATATTCGTAATATACAACACTGCTGATTTTACCAAGAACTTAAGAAAAATGACTTGAAAAAGAGTGTGTATATTCTTTTAGGACAGGTAATAAATTGAAGCAAGTATAGCATGTTGTTTTAGTTTCTCAGGCTGCTCAAGCAAATACAATGAGATCAGTCAAGTTAAACAATGTGAATTTATTTTCTCATAGATATGAGTCTAAAAGTCAAGGTGATGCTTTCTTCCCAAAGACTGGTGTTTCAGAGCTGGTTGCCAGCAATCCTTGGTCCTTGGATCCTCTGCACACGGCAGCCTTTTCCTTCTCTTCTAAGCTCCACTGAATTTCAGAATCACGCCTCCATGGCCTTCTCTCCATCTGATTTTCACTCTGCTTATAAAGCACTCCGGTAAAAGGATTAAGACCCATCCTGATTGTAATGGGCCAACTTTAACTGAAGTCACCTCATCAAAAGGTCCTACTTACATTAGGTTTCAGAACATGTTTTTTGGGGGTACATACAATCTCAAACCACCACACACATATATAGTAAGTTAAGGAAGAACATTTCCAATTGAACTGATTAGTTTGTTAGTTAGTGGGAAATAGTCTCTACTTAGATCAGGGAACCATTTTTCTCACCTCCTTTTAATACTAGAGCAAAAAGCCTACATGGCCAAATGTTATTATGTTTCCAGGATAAATTAATATTGTCTACTTTTTTCTAATTGGCAAAAATACAATGCTATTTTAAAATAAAAACTTAATTATGAAGTGGTGAGACTGTATGTTCTACAGTGTAAGCTCTTTTATTGTATCTTGTATCCAAAAGTCCATGCAAGGAGGGTCAGCATCCTTTATGGTTTCCACATTGTTGTGTAAAGAGATCAATGGAACAAGAGTTAAAGGACATAAGATCTGTTTCATGGTCTGCCACCTGCTGTATGGCATTGCAAACATCAACACAACTCTTTAAGCCTAATCAACCTCCGATTTAAGAATAATAAGATTACCCATGTCTCTTTCTCGTATGAAATAATTTTATTCATTTTATGTTCTTTGTTGGCAAAGTCTGGCAAAATGTATTGTAGGGGCATTACTTCACTTTCTATGCTGTACATGCGCTTCTGTTAACATTTAATGCAGCAGCAACATTGCAAAAAATTTAGCTGCTGCTGTTTCCTGAGCTGAGCAGAAGACTTTATTCAATGTGTATCATTTTCCTTTTAAATTATCTTGATTGCTTTATCAACTATAATAATATACATCTAGAGGCACTTCACATACTTAGGTTGATAAATGCTTTCCAGAGTTAATACTTGCTGCCCTTCACATTTCTTCCCCTTCAGGGATTAGACTATATAATAGACTGAATAACTAAATATTTAATGTGACTTATTGGATGAATTGTAGAACATGGTACATTAGCAATTTGCATATATATATATGTATGTATATATATATATATATATATATATATATATATAAACAACTAGTAAAATGCTCTCTCAAACCTATACTGAGGATACAAAATATCACATACAAGTTTGGTCATTTTAACCAGAGAAAATCATTCCACAAAAATGCAGTGAAATGCCAAACTACTTCAGAGTGCCTAAATGTGGAAACAGTTCATAAATTATGGATAATAACAATTTTTAACAGAAAATTGTGAACATATTTTAAATAGTAGAAAGAATCTGAGGGATTTTAAGAAACATAGCAATATATGCAGCAATCCTTTAGATGTCAAAAAAGAATCTGATGGAAAACAGTGGGTTCCAAAAACTTGGCCTCAAATTCTCACCTCTGAGCCATGTTCTGGGGATGATGATCTAGCATTTTTTTCAAATTTGGTACATGTAAAAGCTCATGGTTTCTTGTCATTTTCTATCTGCTGTTAAGTTCTTCTTGGTCTTAGAATATTTAATCGCTAATTTTTTTCAACATACCATGTTTTTAGATACTGTGGGATATTTGTTCTGGCATATTCTGGGAAAAGTTAAGATCGCTGAATTGATAAGAAGTTTATGACTTTTAATGTGATGAAACAGAAAGATATTGGCAAAAAAAGTATTGACTGGTTGATAAATGACAAGGAAATGTTGACTATTAACATATGTAAATATATGGCTTTTCCAGCTGTTAAAGGTTAGGCATTATCCATTGGTTAGGAAACAAATACAAAAGTGAAGAATGTAAAGTCCTTACTTAGCAAGCATGAGGTTTTAAACCTAACCCTCTTGTCAAACCTTGGGCAGGGGGTGCACGGGTAGTTTAGTGGTTAGAATGCCCGCCTTCCACACGGGAGACCCGGGTTTGGTTCCCGGACCATGCACCAAAAAAAAAAAAAAAAAAAAAAAAACCTTGGGCAGGCAATAGTTTGACTAAGGTATTAACAATTTAAACACTAATGATCTGCAGCAGTGACAGAGGAACCACAAGGTCCCAAACAATTCTGCAAAGTCCACAAACCTGTTGTATCTGCTTAAGCTACTGATCTGTAATTTAGTACATCAATTATTGCACAGAGCTCACATCAGCAGTATAAAGAAAAGGATTGCTCAGGTAGGGCTGCAAATAGTTGTTAGGCCTGGAGAACAGGACCCCTTCCCCCCATGATGTGAGCTACCCCTGGCAAATATTTCAGAAGCCTCTCCCACCCCAACCCATTCCAACCAGCATCTCCGTCACCCTCCAGCGGCTTCCCCCTTGTGATAACCTCCTGTTATTCAGCCTCCACTCTCCAGCAGATACATTATTGTGGTAGACTTCCCTTATTCAATATCCACCCTCTGGCAATTACAACCCTGCATGCTTAAGGCAGCCCTTAAATTTTAAACTTTACCAATGAAAAGCTGCCAATTCCTAACTTAGCCACCTACTTCTGAAAACTAGCCAATAGAAACCTGCCTAACCCTTGCCCCCAGCTCCCTAACCCTAAGCCATTGAAACCCTATTCCCTGTACCTCGGGGCAGTTGTTTCTCTCTCTCTCTGGAAACACTGCCCAAGCCACTCTGTTTGTTCCTGAAATAAAGCCTTTGCCTGAATTCCTTTGTTCCCACCTTGTTCCTGGTGAGTTTGCTTTTCAATAGTGAAGACACGACATGAAGTGACATAGGGAAACAGAGTTATCATTTAAGAAAGGGTCAGGACAGAATTTGGTCAAGGGGATTTATAAAAGAAGCCCGATCATTAAAATAAATGACATGTGAACTAACATTAAATGAGTGAACTTTGAGAGTTAATCTTAAGGGCACAGGTTATCAGGAGATAAAAAGAGGGTAGAGATTAGGCATTTGGTGCTGAAGCAGCACAGACTGTGCAACAGGACTGATTGTAAAAAAATCAGAAATGGATAGGACAATACAGCCTGATGGTAGCATAAGTACACCGAATGGAGCTGAACGTGAGTGTGGTTGGGGGAGTAGGGCTGGGGGCACGTATGATACCAGTGAGGCAGTTTACAAGTTTAACCTCAGTATTTTTGTATGACTATGAATTCATGTGTATCACCTCAGTATTATTGTTGCATAACTTTATGAATGTATGTGTATTCGTGTGTATCATCTTATGAATTTACATATGAAATTATGTACTCCTAAAGCATGTAAAAAGCAGGGAGTAAAACAAAATGTCTATGGCATCTGTCTGCCCTTGGTCACATCCACAGACCCTGTCTCGGGCCATGTCCTCAGAACAGGGACCTCTGCACATGTCCAATCTCAGACAAAATAAATTCCAAACCTTTCCAGTGTTTACTACCTGTTCCCATAGTAACTCCTGACTTGCTTACTAGCCTATATAATCTGGAAACCAAGAATATTCGGGGCTCAGACTTTGGACGAAGAGTCTTCTGGGTCTTCCAGCAATAAAGTTTTGGCCACTTCTCAGAGCTCAGGTGCTTTCTTGGGTGAACAGAGCTTTCCCTACTTTCAGGAAAGCTAGAGGATAAAGACTGAGAAGGTTTTTCTTAGGAATGTCTAGAGTGGGCAATGATGGTGATAAAATGCACAAATATAAGAATGTCTTTGTATGAGAAAGAACAAACAAATGTCAACATTGCAAGGTATTGAAAATGGGATGGAATACAGGGGAAAAATACAATCAATGCAAACTAGAGTTTATAGTCATCAGTAACATTGTTATATGCTTCTGCTGAATGTAACAGAGGCATCATGCCAAACTAAATGTCAAAAAACAGGGGTGTTCTAGTTTGCTAGCTGCCGGAATGCAACACACCAGAGACAGATTGGCTTTTAATAAAAGGGGATTTATTTTGTTGGTTCTTCAGAGGAAAGGCAGCTAATTTTCCACTGAGGTTCTTTCTTACGTGGAAGGCACAAGATGGTCTCTGCTGGTCTCCTCTCCAGGCCCCTGGGTTCCAACAACTTTCCCTGGGGTGACTTCTTTCTGCATCTCCAAAGGCCTGGGCTGAGCTGCTAGTGCTGAGATGAGGAATGCCGAGCTGCTAGGCTGTGCTACATTGCGTTCTCTCATTTAAGCACCAGCTAATTAAGTCAAACGTCACTCATTGCAGCAGACACGCCTCTTAGCCGACTGCAGATGTAATTAGCAACAGATGAGGTTCATGTACCATTGGCTTGTGTCTGCAGCAACAGAACTAGGTATGCTCACCTGGCCAACTTGACAACTAAATCTAACTAACACAAGGGGATATGGGAGAGGGGTAAGGGATTCTTTACAGAAGAAAAGGAAATGTCTTCATATAGAGTGTCCTGGTGAAGACATATGTATGTGATTATTCCAGGAACACTGATTTTTGACTTAGGTTGGATTGTATGATGTGTGAATAAAATTGTTTAAAAATGAATAGAGAGAAACAAGTGTTGAAGAAAAAATGGAGAAAGATATGTACCTAGTCACTGTTGGTAGGAAATCTGAGAGCTGCAGCCCCTTTGGAGGGCAGTGTGGTGGCTTCACAGGAGGCTAGGGGTGGGATTGTCATAATATCCTGAAAACCCTGTTGCAGCACCAGTATATACCTGGAGGAACTGAAGTGGAGACTCAGTGGACATTTGCACCCTGGGGTTTATGGCAGCAGTGATCCATGATTTGCAATGAATGGAGGTGGCCTAAGGGTACAATGACTGAGGAATAGAAGAGGGAACTGTGATGTATACATGTAACAGATTGAGCCACTGCAAGAAGGAATGAAATTATGAGGTATGCAAGGTTCAGTATGTGAATGAAACTTGAGGATAGTATTGTTGAATGAAATGTCAGACTTAAAAAAACAAATATTACCATGTTTACTCATACGGACTAACTATAATATACAAAGTCAGAGAAATGAAGTCGAGAGAATTGGTTATAAGGTTCTGGCCTATTGCAAAGGGCCAATGCACTGCTTGTACTCTTACAGCAGTGGTATCTATTCTGGAGTTGTAACTGTCATTTCTAAATTCTGAGATACTGAGCTATTTATGTATATACCTGATTGTTCCCTGATACTTCAAGTATTTATGTGACACCTGAGACCATGTGATTGTGAAAATCTTGTGTCTGATGTTCCTTTACCAGGGTATGGACAAATGAGTTAAAAAATAAGGACAAAAAAATAAGTAAATAATAGAGGGGGAATAAGAAGTAAAAAAAAAAAAAATTGGTAAGATTGAAATACTAGGTATCACTGAGAGGGAGAGATAATGGGTATGGGATGTATGAGTTTTTCTTTTTTCTTTTTATTTGTTTTTCTGGAATGATGCAATACACAACTATATGATGATATTGTGAGCCACTGATTGTATACCTTGAATAGATGTGTGTGAAGATATCTCAATAAAAATATTTTTAAAAATTAAAAATAAATGAGTGTCTTTTAATAGAGAATCCAATCGACCTGACTTGGCTGTTGATCTATCATTTATATCAAACACAAAGGTGAGAAAATTAGTACAGCAAAAGGATATTAAAATATTCATAGCCAAATTTCCAGTGAATCTTTATCAAACCGCTCATTTTAGATGAAATTTTATCTTATGTATGAGACATTATATCATTTGCAGTTTAATGAAGTCAAGTAGGTATAAAGATTCCCTCCATCCTATTCCAGACAACTTACCTCTCTGATATTTAAGTGAATTAATTAGCACTTTGATTTATATATTCCTTAAAATAGATACCTTGTATAACACCTAGAATATGTCTAAAAACTATGCATAATCTTGGCTTTCAAATTGGAGAAAAATTGAACTCCGATTTATTTAGAAAGGAACTAAAGCTATTGATGTGTTTGACAGTAATGTCCAATTCATGCAAATAAAGTGTGCTTTTATTAATTTTATTATATAGGTATCTTGTGTATTTTGCATGTATTTGAATTATAGCATCACATACAAACTCTATCAACTGTTTTGAAAAAAATATCAATTGTCCCTTCAAGGCTAATACTTTCAAAGAGAATGTCTCCCATTAACCTGTTACCTGTTTTTTAGAAGTATAATTTTGGATGGGTTTTGTTCTATGATTCTATAGATGTAAACATTTAGATAAGTGGTTCTTGATCAGCAGTGGACGTTGCCCACGAGAAGACATTTGGCAAAATCTGGAGACATTTTTTTACGGTCATAAAATGGTGGGACATTGTTACTGGCATCCAGTGGGGCCAGGGATTCAGCTAAAAGTCCTACTGTACACAGGATAGCCCTCCATGAGCAAGAGTTATCCAGCACACAACATCCATAGGGCTGAGATTGAGAAACCTTACTTTGATGTATCCCTGAATTTTCCACTTGGTTTCCACAATTCCTCCTCAAGTTCTAGGTAATTTACCTTGGAATATCATGAAATGATGAAAATATTTTTAAGGTCTATGTGTGTTTCTGAATTAAGCAATCTTTCTTCCTTGTGGTCATTTTGGTGTAAATGAAAAACCTAATTTTCATAATATAAATATCCAGATATCTGGAATGAATATTTCAATGGGGAACTTAAGTTGCTTTGGTACTTGCTAACTGTTTCGGGGTGTTAGATTTTTCAACTTCAAGCTACATTTCAAATAAAACTTTCCCAAGTTCCCCATCCCTAGAAAAGCCTTGACTCCTAACACAGCCACATGGGTTATGTTAACATATCCTTCAGTTAAAGCTAAAGAGACTTTTGATAATTTTCCTATCTGGAAAAAATTGCTATGACTTTTAAACCATTCTTGTGTCCTAGTCCTTAATATTTGTAAAAAACAATGTTTAAACTTTAAAAACCATTAATTTTCCCTAGTTTCTATCTTTAATGAAATCTAATTAAAAAATAAAATCCAGTCAATTTGTAAGTATATGTGTTTAGTGTATTAAAAGTCATAGAGAGAGAGAGAAATGAGACAAAATAAAGTGTCAGTGGCTGAGAGATTTCAAACAGAGTTGAGAGGTTATCCTGGAGTTTATTCTTATGCATTATATAGACATCTCCTTTTTCAGTTTAAAGATGTATTACAGAGGCTAGATGGAAGGGCCTGAAACTGTAGAGCTGTGTTCCAGTAGCCAAGTTTCTTTAAGATGATTGTATAATGATATAGCTTTCACAAAGTGACTCTGTGATTGTGAAAACCTTGTTCTGGTGTTCCTTTTATCTACAGTATGGACAGATGAGTAAAAAATATGGATCAAAAATAAATAAATAACAGGAGGAACAAATGTTAAAATAAATTGGGTAGAAGGAAATACTAGTGGTCAATGAGAGGGAGGGTAAGGGGTATGGTGTGTATGGGTTCTTTCTTTTTTCTTTTTATTTCTTTCTCTGGAGTGATGTAAATGTTCTGAGAAATGATCACGGTGATGAATATAGAACTATGTGATGATATTGTGAGCCATTGATTGCACACCAAGTATGGAATGTTCATACATTAAGAATATGCATGTTTGTATGTTGATTGGGTTTATTAATTAAAAAAAAGAGAGAGGAACATTTACACGAATTCCTAGTGTAAAGGTTAACATTAGATTATAACTTTGTATAATGATATATTCCCACATACTTCAAAAGAAAATTATCTTTCAAAATTTACACTAAATGAGCATTTGCATATAGGAGACAAACAATAGTTTCCTCAAAGCAAAAGCATATTTATATTGCAAGCTATAATAAAATGCATAGTTAATATCCAATTGCAACTTCAGCATTTTACAACGTGTGGGTGTGCTTTGCTGCACAGATTTAAAGTATCAAGTCAGAGATACATAACCAATTACTAACCTCAAGCGAAGCCCTGAAGGAAGCTAACTTGAAGTGGGGAAAGGGCAGAGACCCCTGAGAGAAAAAAAATCCCCACAGCAAAACCAGAATCTGGAACAAGCTATACTTTGCCAAAGAGCTTAGATATTCAAAGGACTTAGCCTAGATCCAGAATGTGAGGCTCTTTATGAACCCACCTTGTCCTGGTCTCTAGTTTGCCTATCTATTCTGGGAAGGAGAGGGCTATGCAGTAAAATCCAGGTGGCTTTCCGAGGAACCTCTCTGATGGAGGACCTCCCTGGAGCCCTAAAAGGGCAGGGCAAGTCCCAGGAATTAGTTCTGGTTTATCTGTGAGACACATGGTCCTGGTCCCTATCTGGTTCCTTTCAACTCACAAAACTCACTCTTTCGAGAGCCTTAGGAGCATTGAGGCGATGCTTGATGGACAGGGGCTATTTCATCAATAAAGCTTGTAGACTTGTGTTAAAATGATCTCGTCTAGGTAATATTAGAGCTTAATGGATGTGTCTATATATTATCTAGCTAGCTAGTACATAGATATGTGTATGGATGGTTGGATGGATGGATGGATCGATAGATAGATATATGATATGATATGATAGGCAGATAGAACACTGTGAACTTTAACTCTATGTACCAGAAGAAAAGTTATAGTATATAGATTTAGAAAAATGTGATGCACTATTCATATTTCCAGAACACAAAGCATAGAGAACTTTGATTTCTTTAATAACGAAGCTTATACTTAAGTTACTAATAGCAAGTATTATCATATTAGCATTACTAGGATGTAATATAAACAGTGGGTGCTCAAGAAATATAAATGGCAGCCAATTATTTCAATTGGACATTTTCCCCAGTTTTAGAGGTCTTTCAAAGTTTAAGATGTGAAGAAATAGATGAAATGTTGCCTTGAAGCAAGGCATCTTTCTTTTTTCTGTATGATTTAATCCTGATGGCCATTGCCTTTAGGATGCAGGGTTTGCACAGCTCCTCTGAAGGAAGGACACATCTTTGCTCAACTTGAAGTCAGTTTTACTTTCTGTTTTTTTGTTTTTTGTTTGTTGCTTTTCTGGCTGATTCTGTTGCTTAATGCAGCAGGAATAGTTTTCAATGCTAGATTGTAAAAATGCACTTTTTGAACCACTACAAAATAGAAAAGGGGCAAGGTGATATGATATGTTTCATTTTTTAGCATTATTATTTCAATAAAAATCACAATCAATAGTTTAAGTCAATTGTTAACAGCCCAGAAGCATTTAAGTAACCAACACTGATTAGTTTTAGAAGAAAAGTCACAGAAATTCAGCATGATTCTATTACTGAAAGTTGTAAAATTATTTCAGTACATGAAATTCCATTATGCCACGGATAATTTCTATAAAAACACACCAATAGGAAAGAAAATACATAGAGGAATTTCCTTATACATCGGAAGTAGTATATTTGAGAATCCAGATGGAGAAAGACAACATTCTCATTAATCAAAAAGATTTCTCGGTGTTAGTTGAAGGCAGATCACCACCACCACCACCCCCACCCCCAATGTGGTGACCATGATTTTTATTTCTAACACTGTGGAATAATTGCCCATTTCTAAACTTCATATTTGAGGCCATGTTATTAGATATACACATATTTAAATTGGTTACATCTTCTTAATGAATCCATCCTTTTCTATTATGAAGCATTTTTACTAATGATTTTTTATATTATTATACATTAACCAGAACTATCTTTTATATAGCATATTTTGAATACGTCTGTTGAAAGCAATACAGAATTGGATTACTTTTATCCCTCTGACAAGCCTTACCTTCTACCTTAACTTTTGGACCTTTTACACTTAATGAAATTACTGTAATATGGGTTTAAATCGCCCATCTTATTTTATACTATCTATTCTTCGCATTTGTCTATATTTCTTTTTTTTTTAATATGGAATGCGTCATGAATTTGCATATCATCCTTGTGCATGAGTCATGCTAATCGTCTCTGTATCATTCTAATTTTCGTACAGGTGCTGCCAATGTGAGCCCTCTTTTTTTTTCTAACTCCTTCCTTTTCTTCTTTTGAATTATTTGAGTATGACCTACATATATTTAAAATTTTAAATTTTCTATAGATTGGAATTAATATGGTCCTTTTCTTATTTTACTTGGTTACTAAAATTGTAACATGCATTTAACTTTTCGATTGAAATAATTACAGATTCACAGGAAGTTGCAAAAATAGCACAAGAGACCTTGCATGATTCAGCCAGCTTCTCCCAAAAGTAACATCTTACATAACTATAGTACAATACCAAAAGCAGAAACTTGACCTTAATAAAATAGTGTTAATTAAATTACAGGCCTTAGTTAGATTTCACCAGTAAAACATGCATGCATTAACTATCAAACCTCTTAATAGACTCTTTAACCCCAGTTTTCCTTCCCACTTTAAATGCTATTACTGTCTTCTATCTAAAGTTTATCCTTTTTTAAAATCCAAGAGACAATAATATTAATTATAGTCAATATTCACTTGCATTAATGCACATATTTACCACTTACTTTGCTTTTAATTCTTTCTTGTATTTATTTGCCTGTAATCACTTATCCTCTTCCCAACACACATATTTTAGAATTTCCTTTAATGTAAGTTGGCTAGTGATAAACTCAGTTCTCATCTATCTGGTGAAATTTTTACTTAGTACTCATCCTAAAAGATATTTTAATTGAGTGCAGAATTTTAATTTGTCAGTTATTAAGTTTTTCATCACAAAAATATAATTCTACTGTCTTCTGACTTTGCTTGTGGATGTTGCTGTCAGCAGCCAGTCACGCTGTTACTCCTTTGAAGATGACCTATCTTCAGTCTCTGTCTACTTTTGGATTTTCCTTTCAAGAAAGAAGTATATTCAGTATATATTCAACAACAAGACTCTCTGAGGTCTAATATTATTATACTCCCCTCCTTTTAAACTTTTTTATTGTATAATATAACATATATAAAGCAAAGAGAGTAAACAGCAGTAGTTTTCAAAGCACTCTTCAACAAGTAGTGACAGATCCCAGAGTTTGTCATGGGCTACCAAACCAACATCTCAGAATTTTCGTTCTAGCTGCTCCAGAACAGAGACTCAAAGGAATAAGTATTTTTTTCATCACAATTGACTTTTTTCTTTTTTGTGAAAAATAACATACACAAAAAAGCAATAAATTTCAAAGTACAGCACAACAATTAGTTGTAGAACAGATTCCCGAGGTTGGTATGGGTTACAATTCCACAGTTTTAGGTTTTTACAACTAGCTGCTCTAAGATACTGAAGACTAAAAGAAATATCAATATAATGATGCAGCAATCATACTCATTTGTTAAACCTTACCTTCTCTGTATAACTCCACCATCACCATTGGTCTTTCTATCCCACTCTTTAGGGGTATTTGGGCTATGGCCATTCTAACTTTTTCATGTTGGAAGGGCTGTCAATAATGTGGGGTAGGGAGATGGAACCAGTTGATGTTCTGTAGAGGCTGAGCCCTGTAGGTTTCAGGACTTATCTGGTCTAGGGACCCATCTGGAGATTGGAAGTTTCTGGAAAGTTACGATAGTCCATGGAACCTTTGTAGAATCTTTTATATTGCCCTAAGCATTCTTTACAATTGGTTAGAATGATTTTGGTTGGGGTTTGGCAGGTTATGATAGGTTGCAATGTTTAACTGAAGTTTGCTTAAGAGTGACCTCCAGAGTAGCCTCTCGACTCTGTTTGAACTCTCTCAGCCACTGATACCTTATTTGTTACACTTCTTTTCCCCTTTTTGGTCAGGATGTCCTTGTTGAGCCCATAGTGCCATGGCTGGACTCATCCCTGGGAGTCATCTCCCACACCACCAGGGAGACTTTCACTCCTGGATATCATGTCCCACGTAGTGGGGAGGACAATGATTTCACTTGCAGAATCAGGTATAGAAAGAGTGAAGCCACATCTGAGTAACAAAAGAGGACCTCCAGAAGCAATTCTTAGACATACCAGTAGGCAGGCTAAGTTTCTCTGCTACCTACATAAGATTCACAAGGACAAGCCTCAAGATCAAGGGCTTGGCCTATAGATTTGGGTGTCCCTAATGTTTGACACAGTATCAGGGGTTTTCCTGGTGGTGAAGTTTAAAAGTTCCATATTTTTTCTCCCATCCCTCAAGGGTCTTTGCTGATATTTTTTGATTATCTGCTTAATATGCTCTGGGATGTATCCAGGCATTACATTAAACTATGCAGGATTAAAGGCCCTCATTCTCATTCTGGGCTCCTGTGTTTTGATTGTTTAAATGATCTAACTAGAAAGGTTTACATTTACACTGGGCATGTTTTATTTACACTTAAAAACAAAGTTTATTTTATTGTGAGTTTATTTTATTTATGAGTTTGCCTTTTTAGGGTCTTGGGGACACTACCAGTTAGGGACCACCTTGCACTAAGATGATGGTTCTGGACTCCCTGGCCCTCCCAGACCATGTGTTCTCATGTTCTCACTGTGCATCTGCATGAGAACCAGTCCACGTGGACAATTTTTCAGGAAATCATTTTTATTCTCTTTTCTCTTTTTCTTTTTCCCCTCTTCTGCCCTGTTCAGTGAGCAACTTATTTGCAGTTTTTTTGTGGTTGAGGGAACTGAGGGAACTTTACTTCTGCTTTGCCCTATCAGTGAAGTGCTAGAGCCACCTCCTATAGGCTGGTGGGAGTCAAATCCCTTTCCAGCTCTTCATTAACTATCAGCCCATTGGTAGCTTTGAATTGTTCAAAGTGGGAATTCTTACATCACATCATACAATTTGGCAAATGCTATAAATCAGAACAGGCAATGAACCCTTATCCCGAGTCAGACTTTTAAGGTCCTGATTGAATGGAAGGCTAATCTCCAACAAGACCATTCCCTGGGTCTGTGATCTTTAACATCAGAAGGTAGCTAGTTTTATTTAAAGCTAAACATGGGATTTGGATAAGTTGTTCATATTGGAAACTTCTATGGAGATTTGATATTTCTTATTATCTTTTCTATGTAAGTGTCTTTTTTTCCAGACTAACCCATGTATCGTTTGTATTGCCAAAACATTTATCTTAGGAATTCCATTTTATACTGGAAAAGAAGGTAAACTTGCTATATTTAAAGGTAAGTAATCTTGCTTTGTATTTTCACAATAAAATAAACTACTTTTAACTATAGCATTAAACATGTAAAAAATATATAGAAATAAAATTTTTAAGTGTAAAAAGAAAACTAATGAATTAATAAGATAAATCTGATATCCTTTTGTTTTTACACAGGTAAACAGATAACTGGGTAATTCATAAAATTTACTTAGATGTGGAATTTTACATTCTAGGATGTATTCATGTCTATAAATAATATAAAATAAGATCATACAATATCATATTGAAAATTTGGGATATCTGTGTAATTGTACACATCTGTCCATGTCAGAATTTATATTATTTAGCATATTCATCTTAACAGCTTCATTACAAGCAAAAACTATACTCTATATATCCTTAAAAATCTGGATTGCTTCTAATTTTTTTTACTATTTTAATGAATTCTGTAATAAATATACTAGTATATCTATATTATGTAGTGTTCTACTTCAATATTGGCATACATTTGTAAATCAGAATAGATGGGAATATTCACATTATAAATTCATAGGCACAATTCTAAATGTCCCCCATAAATATTATGCCAAGTTATATTCTCTTAATGATATGTTCTAGTACTTATTTCCACAATTTCTTGCCAGGTGTAATTTTATCATTCTATTTTTTTTTTATCTCTGACTAAAACAAACACCAAAATGAACTTTAATTTCTCAGATAAATAGTGAGTCTTTATGGGGCTGTACCATTTTAGAGTGAGGCCAGAAAAGTGTATTTTCTGGAAGTGAAGTAAAAAAAAAAAAACATTAGTCATGTTCTAGTTTGCTAGCTGTCAGAATGCAATATACCAGAAACAGAATGGCTTTTTTGAAAAGGAGAATTTAATAAGTTGCTAGTTTAAAGTTCTAAGGCCAAGAAAATGTCCCAATTAAAACAAGTCTATAGAAATGTCCATTTAAAGGCATCCATCCAGGGAAGGATACCTTAGTTCAAGAAGGCCAGTGAAGTTCAGGGTTTCTCTCTCAGCTGAGAAGGCACATGGCAAACACAGTCAGGGCTCCTGTCTCATCTGGAAGAGCACACGGTGAACACAGCGTCATCTGCTAGCTTTCTCTCCTGGCTTCCTGTTTTATGAAGCTCTCCGGGAGGCGTTTTCCTTCTTCATCTCCAAAGGTCACTAGCTGTGGACTCTCTGCTTCGTGGTGCTGCAGCATTCTCTGCTCTTTCCGAATCTCTCATTCTCCAAAATGTCTCCTCTTTTATAGGACTTCAGAAGCTTATCAAGACCCACCCAAATGGGTGGAGACATGTCGTCACCTAATCCAGCTTAACAACCACTCTTGATTAAATCACATCTCTAGGGAGATGATCTGATTACAGTTTCAAACATACAGTATTGAATAAGGATTATTCTGCCTTTATGAAAGGGGATTTACATTAAAACATAGCTTTTCTAGGGGACATGCATCCTTTCAAACCAGCACAAGTCACCCCAGTCAAAATCAAATAGTCTATTTCACAAATATATTGTACTTACTGAGAACACACTAGGTTTGCTAGGTGTGAACTAAACACTAAGACTATACTGGTGAAGGAGGCAGGTGAAGTTCCATCAGCCTGAATTTATGATTGGAGATATAGGTCTTTTATAGACAATAAATTCTTATGGTCAGATGCATATAACAAATTAAAAATAGATTAATATTAACAAAAATAATAATCACCTATTAACAGTCAAGAAATAATTATTGAATACCTCTTTTCTTTGGGATAAAGTCTTGAACAAAGCAGATAAAAATATCTGTCTTTTGGATCTTGAATTCTAGTAATAACTACATAATGTATACATAAATTTTAGATTGGGCCAAAAACTTCTAGGTGCTATGAAAATCATTTGAACAAATGAACCAGGTCAAAAGGATTAGACATAAGATGGGGAGAGGATTATAAGGGCTATGTAGAGAATTATGGCAAGGAGTATCATAGAATAGTCAAATGTCTCAAAGGAAGTGACATGATAGCTCAGATTTGAATGACAGAAGGAGGCATCTATCTATTTGAAGATCACAGGGAGCAACACTGGAGGCAGGAATAACTTCTGTATGAAGTCTGTAAGGCAGAAACTAACTTGCATATTTGAGAAGAGAGATAAAAAACCAATATGCTTGGGGCCCAGGAAGCACCAAGTCACATATGCTTAGGCCTAATAGGGAGGCGTGGACCAGGTCGCACAGGGCTAGGTAAACCTGTGTGAGGAAGCATTTAAAAAAACCTCGTACCTTTCAATCTGTTCCATATTTATGAGTTTAAATACATGCATGTGTATGTTTGCTGTCATTCTGGAAATAAGCACTCAATAAAATGAATGAAAGAACAGACACCAACTTCATTTTGGCTCTTACCTCACTGAATTTTTCACATGATTGGTAGATTCCTCTGATCAGTGTTCCAAATGAGATGTTTAGGGCATGTCAACCGATTTGTTATATATCAGGTTAGTCATAGAGCATAAAATATATAGACCAGGGAAGTCATAGCACGGGATAAGGCAACCAGGTACGTTTATATAAATATTTTTATAGAGGGAAATTTTAATTATATGAAAGGACAAATACTGAAGTGCATTGAGTCACTGGATAAAGGATAATCAAAGATAACTGATAAGCTGTTTAAAAGACTGAAATTGAAAATCATCATTTTACTTATTTAAAGATATAAAAAACAAATCTCCTTTTTTTCTGCTTGCCACTCATTTGAATGTAATATATTATAATAGTTTGCAAGAAATCTTATTATACACCATTTCACTTGATTCACCCTCAGGTAAAACAATTATTTGAGAAGAAAGCTAGGTATGAATTTATTAAAAGAAGAATTTGCTTTTATATCTAGGAAGCTGTAGATTGTATAGACCTCTTCACAAAAAACATTCAATTACAAAGATTTCTAGTTACAGGAAAATATCCACACTTAATCTTTAATCAACTTTCATTTAGTACAAAAGCCTTACAGCAAATCACTACTGAAAGTCCTGTAAATACAATCTAGATAGATGTCAGTCTTTAACTTCATAAAAACACTTAAAATGAGTAAAGGAGCAAATTAAAGAAATATACAGGGGAAGGACAGTAAGTTCCTTGTTACATGTAATTGATACCACAAATATAATTTGAAAGGTTAATGAGAACTTTAATGTTATTGAATCAAGTACAGAGCAATTCACCTAATGTAAGCATATGTATTTAGAAAACAGCATAACACTTTCATCATTATATTAAATTCCATATTCACTATGCAAAACAAATTTTGAATAGCAGATGTTGCTATGCAAATATATAAAACATGAACGACTTTTTAAATTGTCACAGTAAAATCAATTTTTGTAATCAAGCAATATATAAGTTAGTCCTCACATTTACAATTTTACTATAAAAAGTCTTAATTCATATAGTCAATAAATATTTACTGGGAACCTGATATTGTAGCACGCAGGCCCCTGGCAGCAAGCACTCCTCCTCGTTCACTCAAGCTGCTCCCTCTTTGGAAAGTCTCCCAACCCCAAGGACAGTTGAAAGCGTACATAAGCAAAGATAAGAGGCCTCCTTAGGAGCTCCTTCCTCTGTAAACTCAGCTTTGCAATCCTTCCAGGCCTGATCGCTGGCACGCAGCCAATCATCTCCATCAGACATTGCCAGTTGCCATATTAGGAACACCCTACCTCTAAGGAGTCATCTTGTCTATAAAAGTCTTGTGTCAGCTCTGTTTGGGGCTCAGACCTTCAGAGGCTACTGACTGATCCCTATGGACATAGACTAATAACACCGACTTCCTGAAACTTCGGAGCCTCGATCTGGTTTGTTCTGTTTCCGCACAACATTCCTGGAGGCTCTTGCGGAGCCTCCTTTCTGGTTTCACGCTATAATATGTGCCAGGCATGTGCTAAGCAAAAGACTACCGAGATGAACAAGGCATAATCTCTTTTTCCAAAAGCAAGAATCTATTCACAAGTTCACACAAGAGCAATGATAATTTTAAAAACTACTCTAAGTGATGAAATAGAGGAATTTAGAAGATTTTGATGATTTATTTGAGAGGCATCTAATCAGATTTAAGTGAGAGAAAGAGGATTAGGAAATGTTTCCAAGTGAAGACTATACTTAACTAGTTATTTTTGGCAGTGAAGGAGGAAGCTTAAAGAAGAATATTGCAGATGATAAAGCTCAGAGAATGAAATCTGGTCATGTTTTGTCAATTGTAGATCAATTAGAACCAAATGAGAAATGAGGCTAAAAATGTTGGAAGAGACCAAAAGAGGAAGGGCATCTTCTGGGGAACTGAAATGTCTGAACTTTATTTTGAAGGCCCCTTCATAGAATTTAAACACGAGAGTGATATGATCAGCATTGTGTAAGGTTTTGTCCCCTATATTTTTTATTAGAAAAGCTGAGGGTTTACAAATCATGCATAATATAAGGATTCCCATATACTATCCTATTATTAACACCTTGCATTAGTATGGTATGTTTGTTACAATTCATGAAAGAACATTTTTATAATTGTACTATTAACAATAGCCCATTGTGTAAAATAAGGGTCACTGTATTGTACAGTCCTATGTTGTCATTGTTTTTAAATTTTTATTGTGGTTCCATACACACAATCTAAAATTTTCCCCTTTTAACCACATTCAAATATATGATTCAGAGCTGGTAATTTGTGCAAAATGTTCTCCTATCATCACCACACCCATTTAACACAGAAATTTATGGTTCATTGAGGTTGTTGAGGGAAAAAACAGATAGTAATAGATGTAGTTCTAAGTGGAAATTAATATAGACAACTCTTCAAGAAGTTTGGCTGTGAAGTGAAGATAGAAAGGGAAGGTAGAAATGGGAAATAGTTCAGAATGTTTACATGCTAATTTCAAGAAGCCAATAAAGAGGGAAGAGTTGAAGATAAGAGAACAAAGGGTAGGTCATACATGAAGAGGAAATATGGATAGACTCAGAGCAAAGGATTAGCTTTTGAAGAAAAGAAGGGACTTGTCTCCCAACAAAAGGGACAATACCACAGACGTGTGTGGATTTACGTAACCACTATGGCTTGGTTGTAGGAATTTGAGGTCGTACTTATAAGGTGGCTTCTATTTTATTTTTTCTTTAAAATAGAAAGCAAATTCATCCACTCAGAACAAGATAGAGGTGACAAAGCTAAAGTGATGGGACAAGTAAAAAAGTTTTGAAAAAGCTTTTATGGAGAGTGGGGGATTGATAATCAGGGGAAAAGATGATTTGGCATTGTTGAGGTCCCAAGTAGGGTCAAGGAATAATAATATATTGTTGCATAAATCTGGTAGTTTATATAATTTTCTCCACTAGCCCTAAGCAACTGAGCATAGGTTTAGAGATTGTTGACAGTTAAACTGAACTGGGGATGGAGATTTTCAAGGGAGTCATGATGGAAAGACAGTGGGGCTAGAACTGAGGATATTTATAAGTGTAATGAATTGATGGGCCACAGAATTTAATCTTTCAGGATATAAAGAAAAACAGAAAAGGATTCAGGGAAAGGAGAATGGGCCAAAGACTGAACATCACTTTGCATTCAAAGAACAGGTAAAGGAGTAGAAAATGAGTGAAAAAAACAGGACAAATATAGCCTGGTATGGTACATTTGCATAAAGTAGTTCAAAAGCAGATCAGCTTCAGCTGATAAAGTCCAAAAAAATGACTCTGGGAATATGTGACTGAACTGAATTATAAGATAACTGAATTATAAAATTTACTGGAAATAAGACTGTTATGAAATAAAAAAGCTAAATTATTTTAGATAGGTCATCTGACACTGGAGTTACCAAAATTATAACAGGATCTCTAGTGGTAAAGGACAGAATAATTCATATGGTGATGTATTTGATGACTAGGGAAACGGACAGTATATTTGCAGATGATAGTGATGGACAGGAACAGGTGGCACTTTTATACACCAAAGGGCACAAGAAATGTAAGACAGCAGAAGACAAATATTCCAAATATTCCAAAAAAATATTTTGGAATATCAAATATTCCAAAAAAAACCCCTGCATCTTCAAGAAAGCAAGAAGAAATTTGGCATCTTTCTTACCAAAGTTGATTCCCTGTTCTCCTAGTTTGTTTGTTCTCCATATTCACATCGCAGCAATTATTTCTAGCTGTGTAAAAAAACACCCCCAAAATGTAATGGCCTAAAATGACTAAGTCATTTATTTGGCTCATGTATCTGTAACTTGGACAGCATTCAGAAGGGATAGTTTGTCTCAATTCTTCTTAGCATTAACTGGAGCAGCTTGAAGGTTGAGTGACGGGAGCACCTAAAGTTTCACTCGCTCACATGTCAGCTGGCTGTCTGCTGAGACCTTAACTGGGCAGTTGGTCAGACACATGTTGCTTCTCCATGTGGCCTTTGTTTCCTTATAACATAGTGCTTGAGTTGCAAGGGTGAGTGTCCAGAAAGAGAGTCAGAATGAAGCCACTTAACTTTTTAGGACCTAGCCTCAGAAGTCACACAGACATTTCTGAGATGGTAAAAAAAAAAAAAAATATATCACCCCAATGAAAAGGGAAATAGATTCTACCTTTGGTTGAGGATATTTATTGCAAAGTTATGGACAAGTATATAGGACCAGAATATTGCCATGATCATTTTGGGAAAATACAATCTGTCAAAGGTAGGGTTTTGATTTCATTTAAACAGTACAGGAAGAATAGTCATCTCTATGTTTACTTAATTAACCTAGGTAAGGAATTTCTAGGATACCAGCAGCCTGGCAATGCAACCTTCTACTGAGTACTGCCCTGCCCCCATCCCCTTCCCCAACCATCTGATTTCCTACTCTCATGGTCCTTTGTTAGGTTCTAGTAGATATGCAAACTACGGGAAAGGTAAGAGAATTAATTAAATTCTAAGCTACCATTTTGACCATCTGCATGATAACAAGACATATTTTGGCTGGAAGTATTTTCATCCAGGAGACAAAAAAGTAAGACCAAACAAATAAACAAGCAAAAAATCCATGAGTAAAAATGCTTCAGACAAAACTGATTTCAACATAAAGCTAATTCCTGCTTATGTCTGCATAAATTGGTATATTATATCTCAAAACACTTGCAATTGCAAAGATACAAGGTGAGTTTGGGGAAAGATTATTTTCAAATTGGTTATTAGATATTATATCTGAATATCTTCCCTTACAATTAGAAATTCTAAATTATCCAAATTTAAATGTGCTATAAATCTCAGAAATGCCTTCTAAATCCTCAATCAATCCTTACAAGAATGAATTAGATTCATTCATTAGATCATGGTGATGAATATACAACTATGTGATGATATTGTGAATTATTGTTTATATACCAAGGATGGAATGATCATATGGTAAGAACATTCATATTTGTATGTTATGTTTAAAATAAATTTTAAAAAAAGAATGAATTAGAGTGAATATAAAGGTTGCTTAGGAAAACTCTTTTATAATTTTCTATTGCAGAGCTCTTTATTTGAAGGAAACTGAATTCGGTCCTGATTATAGAACTGTCTGTCACAAGATTACATTCTTAACCTTGTAACTAAAACAGATTAAATCACACCAAATTCCTTTCTGCTCAAGATAGTGGCAGAGGGCTGGATTTATGATGTACTATTTTCTCTTCTTTTTACAAGTTTTGTCACAGGAATTAAGTTTTAGAATTTTATGGCCTCATGTCCTCTGAAAGATAACACTAAACTGTATAACTTTGACCTGTTCCATGTTCCATAATTTCCCTAAATTGTCCTTCTGATTCCTCCCTTTACAAACTCAACAGTCAGTGACACAAGAGAAAAAGGCACGGTAATGCCAGTTGTAATTGATAAGTGGCCAAAGGTAGGCAATTCAGGCCAGCATTCTTGGCTCTCTGTTTGGTTCCTCATCTTTTACACATAAATAGTCATTGAAATGAGAACCACAACCATAAAAACTAAAGTGATTTGTGAATTTGGAGGTTATAGTTATTTGTTTCCCTTAATTCACAGAAGAATTTGTCACCTATACAATTATTTAATTTAATCTATGAGTAACAAAAGGAAACAAGGCTACTTCCTGCAGAGTTCCTACAGTTGTGTGATATCATCAGCTATTATTTAAATAAAAGTACATTGAGCACTATTACATGGCAGGCTAAGAAGATAGAAAATTTAAAAATACAATCCTCCCTTCAAAATATATTCAATATCATACAGTGATGTTACCAGCACTTTGAAGGACAATACAGTTTCTCTCTTGAGCCTCAGGATTCTTGATAAAGATGTAAAACTCCAAAGTTCCCAAGAGGTGTGAGAACACGCACTTTGTGTCATGGGTCCTAATTATACCTGTAATAGACACTTATCTGCTTTAGCTGATTGGAGTATTCACCTGCTCAGTATTAGGAAGCCAGCCCAGATGTGAGACAAAGGCCCCTTTCAGCTCTCAGATTCTTTTATTCATTGCTGCCAAGATGCATGACCATCCCATAGCTAAATTGGCTTATCTATATTCTATTACTCTAGAATAAAAACTATCCAGATTGTATATTTGCCTTCCAACATAGGCCAACATACAGAATACTGTACTCTTTAAATTATTAAAGGAAATATTGGTGATCCAGCTATGCTGAAATAGGGAATGACACATTTGATTGTGAAATTTAGGCCAAGAGAGAAAATTATTTGAAAATAATTTGTTGCTTTGTAGGGGTCCTTGATTTGAAAACTGGCTCAATTTTAAAAGGGGTTGAAAATGACAAACATATATCCTTGGAAATTTAAGTGGACTATCTCACTACAATAAAAGGACCCATCCAAGTCCTTTTGAATTCAATGACTTCTTCTAATGAACTCAAGTTGCAGAATAAAAGGTAGTCACTCTTATTTTTTTCTTTTCTTTTTTTTATTCTTTAGCCAAAGTTGCATAAATGAAATAAATCAGAGCAATACATTTGATGTAAAAGATTCAGAGGTGAAAGGAAATTTTAATTCTTTTTTATTTCCTAATTAGAAAAAAGAAAAAGAATCAGAAAAATCATATCAATAAAGTATGTGATATAATTGAAATGTGATAATCTCTTTCCTCCCATTCATTTTACATCAAAATGCAAATTTTATCTCAATGCTCCATGGGTTGCATTATCTTGTAAATTAAATGCCTAAAATCTCCATATTTCAGGAGTTACTTTGGTATGTCTCTTAATTAGTTCTAGTTAGGTCTTGTTCTTAAATTTTGGGGAAAGAAAAATGAGAAAACTTTACTCACCTCCCTCTCCCACAACTACTCAAAATCATTAGAATGGCCTTTTTTAAAACAGTTCTTTTCTTCTCCCCAAGAGTTGTCAGTTTCAAAGCTCCCAGGTCAAAATTTGTAGGAAAGGAAACTGATTCACCCTGATGTGAAACTCATGACTAAAGGATCTATTTATTTTTAATTTTGTCATTTTCTATTGTTTCTTGCTTAATTGATGTTTGCCAGCCTTACTTTATTCCCTCAAATTAGTATCTAGTTCAGTAGTTTATAAATTAGTAAATATTTTAATTCTCAACTCTCATACACACACACACACAACTGTAGTTCTTAGGCACTGCCCCAAGGTCTTGTCTGAGACTTGTTTAAGGACATTACTCAAGTGCATGTCATTATTCTTCTTAATATTATTAGAAAAATAAGTACCTTCTATTTTACTGAATACAAAATGAAAATGAGATAAAAAAAAACTTTGCTATATAAAAAATTTTAAGAAAACATTACTTTCCCTCCACCTGGGATATTTCTTTTCCTCTTCTGGCTCATCCCTTATCCAACATCCTTCAGGTCTCACCTTTGTGTAATAGCTCCATTATTATAGATTCAATAGATGACCACCAGTTTTAGTTCTTTGGGGCATTCACTTGTTCAGTGTTAGGCAGCTGGCCCAGAAGAGAGTCAAAGGGCCCTTTCAGTTCTCAGGTTCATTGGTTCATTGCTTCCAAGATGCATGACCACCCATAGGTACTTTCTGTTTATCCATGTTCTATTATTCCTGAATGTAAGATACCATTCCCCTCATGAGGTCTTCCTTATGCTTAGACAGTTAGCTGACCCAGTGAGAGCACCCAGAAAAGTTCTCTAATAACACAGTGTACTTTTTTCCTTGTAATGCTTACCGTACTTGATTGGCATTGCTGGTTTTATCTTCCTCTCTCTTTAGTGATAGGCTGAGCAAGGGAAGGCAATCCATTTACCTTGCTCAATGTTGTATACTCTCAGGGTCTAGCACCATGCCTTATTCAATAAATGCTTTGTAAAACAAATGACTGGACTTCCGGAGAAGATGGTGGCTTAGTAAGGCACGCGGGTCTTAGTTCCTCCTCCAGAACAACTACTAAAGAACTAGAAACAGTACAGAACAGCTCCCGGAGCCACGACAGAGAGCAGACACACAGTGTACCCCATTCTGGAATGGCTGGACCAGCTAAGAGACTCTGCTGTGGTGAGGTCCCCAAGAGGCGTGCACTTCCCCAGGCCATGGTGGCTGGCAGCCAGAGCCCCTCCCTCCCTCCTTCCCGGGCCAGCTGGGAGCTTCGGATCGGTGGTTCCCCAAGCCGTGGTGGCCGGCGACCGGAGCCCCTTCCACACACATGGCTTCCCGGGTCGGCTGGGAGCCTTGGATCGGCAGTTCCCCAAGTCACAGCGGCTGGCAACCACAGCCCCTCCCACACACGTGGCTTCCAGGCCGGCTGGGAGCCTCAGAACAGTGGTTCCCCAAGCTGCAGCAGCCGGTGACTGGAGCCCCTTCCACACACGTGGCTTCCTGGGCCAGCTGGGAGCCTCGGATCAGCGGTCCCCCAAGCCATGGCAGCTGGTACCCCTCCCCCACAGGTGACTTCCCAGAGGGAAAGGAAAGAGTCTCCAACAGTAGTAGAGACTGAGCCCAACCTAACACCAATAGTGGCATTAATGAACAACTTCTGACTACTAAAAATAGGCCCTCAGCTCAGGTGAAACTGATCAAGGCGGAAGTCGCCGATTGGGCTAAAAAAAAAAGAAGAAAGGGGGCGAAACAGAGCCTTCTGCGGCTGTTTCTATGGAGGCTTTGTTGCCTCTGGGCTCAGGGCTGGGATTACACAGGTTGCAACTGCCCCGAACGCAGAAACAGGCTGCTTTCAGGGCTCTCTACCACCTGAACCTTCCCCGTGGGAGGGGTGAAACGCAACTGAGGTGGAATCCCTCTCTCAAGGAATTCAGATCCCAGGACTTCATAATTTGAAGCCATTAAAACCAACCTACAACCTTTCCTCTGTCTCCACCACACACCCAGCAGCGAGAGTCTGCCAAAGTTAAAGGAGCCACAACATCTTTTGCTGGTGGGACCCGCAGACAGACAAGCACCACATACTGGGCAGGATAAGAAAAACAGAGCCCAGAGACTTCACAGGAAAGTCTTTCAACCTGCTGGGTCCCACACTCAGGGAAATCTGATTAAATGCCCAGACGCCAGCAAAAAATAACAAATCACACCAGGAAAATTGAAGACATGGCCCAGTCAAAGGAACAAAGCAATAGTTCAAATGAGATACAGGTGCTGAGACGACTAATTCTGAATATATGAACAGAAATGGAAAACCTCTTCAAAAACCAAATCAATAAATTGAGGGAGGACATGAAGAAGGCATGGGATCAAGAAAAAGAAGAAATGGAAAGTCTGAAAAAACAAATCACAGAACTTATGGGAATGAAAGACACAGTAGAAGAGATGAAAAAAACAATGGAAACCTACAATGGTAGATTTAAAGAGACAGAGGCTAGAATTAGTGAACTGGAGGATGGGACATCTGAAATCCAAAAAGAAACAGAAACTATAGGGAAAAGAATGGAAAAATTTGAGCAGGGGCTCAGGGAATTGAATGATAATATGAAGTGCACAAATATACGTGTTGTGGGTGTCCCAGAAGGAGAAGAGAAGGGAAAAGGAGGAGAAAAACTAATGGAAGAAATTATCACTGAAAATTTCCCAACTCTTATGAAAGACCTAAAATTACAGATCAAAGACTGCAACGCACCCCAAAGAGAATAGATCGAAATAGGCGTTCTCCAAGATACCTACTAGTTAGAATGTCAGAGGTCAAAGAGAAAGAGAGGATCTTGAAAGCAGCAAGAGAAAAACAATCCATCACATACAAGGGAAACCCAATAAGACTATGTGTAGATTTCTCAGCAGAAACCATGGAAGCTAGAAGACAGTGGGATGATATATTTAAATTACTAAAAGAGAAGAACTGCAAACCATGACTTCTATATCCAGCAAAATTGTCCTTCAAAAATGAGGGAGAAATGAAAACATTTTCAGACAAAAAGTCACTGAGAGAATTTGTGACCAAGAGACCAGCTCTGCAAGAAATACTAAAGGGAGCACTAGAGTCAGATACAAAAAGACAGAAGAGAGAGGTATGGAGTAAAGTGTAGAAAGAAGGAAAATCAGATATGATATATATAATACAAAAGGCAAAATGGTAGAGGAAAGTATTACCCAAACAGTAATAACACTAAAGGTTAATGGACTGAATTCCCCAATCAAAAGACATAGACTGGCAGAACGGATTAAAAAACAGGATCCTTCTATATGCTGTCTACAGGAAACACATCTTAGACTCAAAGATAAACATAGGTTGAAAGTGAAAGGTTGGGAAAAGATATTTCATGCAAATAACAACCAGAAAAGAGCAGGAGTAGCTACACTAACATCCAACAAATTAGACTTCAAATGTAAAACAGTTAAAAGAGACAAAGAAGGACACTATATACTAATAAAAGGAACAATTAAACAAGAAGACATAACAATCATAAATATTTACGCACCGAATCAGAATGCCCCAAAATACGTGAAGAATATACTGCAAACACTGAAAAGGGAAATAGACTCATATACCATAATAGTTGGAGACTTCAACTCACCACTCTCATCAAGGGACAGAACATCTAGACAGAGGATCAACAAAGAAATAGAGAATCTGAATATTACTATAAATGAACTAGACTTAATAGACATTTATAGGACATTACATCCCACAACAGCAGGATACACCTTTTTCTCAAGTGCTCATGGATCATTCTCAAAGATAGACCATATGCTGGGTCACAAAGCAAGTCTCACCAAATTTAAAAAGATTGAAATCATACACAACACTTTCTCGGATCATAAAGGAATGAAGTTGGAAATCAATAATAGGCAGAGTGCCAGAAAATTCACAAATACGTGGAGGCTCAACAACACACTCTAAAACAACGAGTGGGTCAAGGAAGAAATTGCAAGAGAAATTAGTAAATATCTCGAGGCGAATGAATATGAAAACACAACATATCAAAACCCATGGGACGCAGCAAAGGCAGTGCTAAGAGGGAAATTTATTGCCCTAAATGCCTATATCAGTAAAGAAGAAAAGGCAAAAATGCAGGAATTAACTGTCAACTTGGAAGAACTGGAGAAAGAACAGCAAACTAACCCCAAAGCAAGCAAAAGGAAAGAAATAACAAAGATTAGAGCAGAAATAAATGAAATTGAAAACATGAAAACAATAGAGAAAATCAATAAGACCAGAAGTTGGTCTATGAGAAAATCAATAAGATTGATGGGCCCTTAGCAAGATTGACAAAAAGAAGAAGAGAGAGGACGCAAATAAATAAGATCAGAAATGGAAGAGGAGACATAACCACTGACCTCACAGAAATAAAGGAGGTAATAACAGGATACTATGAACAACTTTACGCTAATAAATACAACAATGTAGATGAAATGGACAAGTTCCTAGAAAGGCATGAACAACCAACTTTGACTCAAGAAGAAATAGATGACTTTAACAAACCAATCACAAGTAAAGAAATTGAATCAGTCATTCAAAAGCTTCCCAAAAAGAAAAGTCCAGGACCAGACGGCTTTACATGTGAATTCTACCAAACATTCCAGAAAGAATTAGTACCAACTCTGCTCAAACTCTTCAAAAAAATTGAAGTGGAGGGAAAGCTACCTAATTCATTCTATGAAGCCAACATCACCCTCATACCCAAACCAGGCAAAGATATTACAAAAAAAGAAAACTACAGACCAATCTCTCTAATGAATATAGATGCAAAAATCCTCAACAAAATTCTAGCAAATCGAATCCAGCAACACATTAAAAGAATTATACATCATGACCAAGTAGGATTCATCCCAGGTATGCAAGGATGGTTCAACATAACAAAATCAATTAACGTAATACACCATATCAACAAATCAAAGCAGAAAAATCACATGATATCTCAATTGATGCAGAGAGGGCATTTGACAAGATTCAACATCCTTTCCTGCTGAAAACACTTCAAAAGATAGGAATACAAGGGAACTTCCTTAAAATGATAGAGGGAATATATGAAAAACCCACAGCTAATATCATCCTCAATGGGGAAAAATTGAAAACTTTCCCCCTAAGATCAGGAACAAGACAAGGATGTCCATTATCACCACTATTATTCAACATCATGTTGGAGGTTCTAGCCAGAGCAATTAGACAAGAAAAAGAAATACAAGGCATCAAAATTGGAAAGGAAGAAGTAAAACTATCACTGTTTGCAGACAATATGATACTATACATCGAAAATCCAGAAAAATCCACAACAAAACTACTAGAGCTAATAAATGAGTACAGCCAAGTAGCAGGTTACAAGATCAACCTTCAAAAATCTGTAGTGTGTCTATACACTAGCAATGAACAAGCTGAGGGGGAAATCAAGAAATGAATTCCATTTACAATTGCAACTAAAAGAATAAAATACTTAGGAATGAATTTAACTAAAGAGACAAAAAACCTATACAAAGAAAACTACAAAAAACTGTTAAAAGAAATCACAGAAGACCTAAATAGATGCAAGGGCATACCGTGTTCATGGATTGGAAGACTAAATATAGTTAAGATGTCAATCCTACCTAAATTGATTTACAGATTCAATGCAATACCAATCAAAATCCCAACAACTTATTTTTCAGAAATAGAAAAACCAATAAGCAAATTTATCTGGAAGGGCAGGTTGCCCCGAATTGCTAAAAACATCTTGAGGAAAAAAAACGAAGCTGGAGGTCTCGCACTACCTGACTTTAAGGCATATTATGAAGCCACAGTGGTCAAAACAGCATGGTATTGGCATAAAGATAGATATATCGACAAATGGAATCGAATAGAGTGCTCAGATATAGACCCTCTCATCTATGGACATTTGATCTTTGATAAGGCAGTCAAGCCAATTCACCTGGGACAGAACAGTCTCTTCAATAAATGGTTCCTAGAGAACTGGATATCCATATGCAAAAGAATGAAAGAGGACCCATATCTCACACCCTATACAAAAGTTAACTCAGAATGGATCAAAGATCTAAACATTAGGTCTAAGACCATAAAACAGTTAGAGGAAAATGTAGGGAGATATCTTATGAAACTTACAATTGGAGATGGTTTTATGGACCTTAAACCTAAAGCAAGAGCACTGAAGAAAGAAAGAAAGAAATGGGAGCTCCTCAAAATTAAACACTTTTGTGCATCAAAGAACTTCATCAAGAAAGTAGAAAGACAGCCTACAGAATGGGAGACAATATTTGGAAATGACATATCAGATAAAGGTCTAGTATCCAGAATTTATAAAGAGATTGTTCAACTCAACAACACAAAGACAGCCAACCCAATTACAAAATGGGAAAAAGACTTGAACAGACATCTCTCAGAAGAGGAAATACGGATGGCCAAGAGGCACATGAAGAGATGCTCAATGTCCCTGGCCATTAGAGAAATACAAATCAAAGCCACAATGAGATATCTCTCACACCCACCAGAATGGCCATTATCAACAAAACAGAAAATGACAAGTGCTGGAGAGGATGCAGAGAAAGAGGCACACTTATCCACTGTTGGTGGGAATGTCAAATGGTGCAACCACTGTGGAAGGCAGTTTGGCGGTTCCTCAAAAAACTGAATATAGAATTGCCATACGACCCAGCAATACCATTGCTAGGTATCTACTCAAAGGACTTAAGGGCAAAGACACAAACGGACATTTGCACACCAATGTTTATAGCAGCATTATTTACAATTGCAAAGAGATGGAAACAGCCAAAATCTCCATCAACAGAAGAGTGGCTAAACAAACTGTGGTATATACATATGATGGAATATTATGCAGCTTTAAGACAGAATAAACTTATGAAGCATGTAATAACAGGGATGGACCTAGAGAACATTATGCTGAGTGAGTCTAGCCAAAAACTAAAAGACAAATACTGTATGGTCCCACTGATGTAACCGACTTTCGAGAATAAACTTGGAATATGTCATTGGTAACAGAGACCATCAGGAGTTAGAAATAGGGTAAGATAATGGGTAATTGGAGCTGAAGGGATACAGACTGTGCAACAGGACTTGATACAAAAACTCAAAAATGGACAGCACAATACTACCTAATTGTAATGTAATCATGTTAAAACACTGAATGAAGCTGCATATGAGCTATAGTTTTTTTTGTTTGTTTGTTTTGTTTTTTATACATATTTTTGTATTTTTTATTTTAATTTTTTCTCTATATTATCATTTTATTTCTTTTTCTGTTGTCTTGCTATTTTTTTCTAAATCAATGCAAATGTACTAAGAAATGATGATCATACATCTATGTGATGATATTAAGAATTACTGATTGCATATGTAGAATGGAATGATTTCTAAATGTTGTATTAGTTATTTTTTTTAATTAATAAAAAAACAAATGACTGAAAAAATATGTAAATATGAATGCTGCTGTCAGTATGGTAATACACTAATAAAAAACAGTACCTCGTTATTTGACCAACTGACTCATTTAACAAACACTTAATTGACATGAATTGAGAAGCACTAGGTTTCAAGCATTATGTGTATGTTATATAATGTGGAAAAAAAATTATTTTAATTGGGTTAATGCTCCTTGTTGAACATAAAAATAGTGACTTCCTCCTCCCTCCCATCTTTTCTTATTTACTTTAGTAAACCTATAATTTGTAAAGTCTATTCGTCCTTTTGAAATGTAATCAAGGAAGGTATCACCCCTATCTCCCAATTTCTAGGAAATAGATTAACATAACTTCCAGCCAAATTTAAAATTTTCATTCCTGGTCCCAAATTGTAAACTAGAGAATGTTTATTATTGAGTTGTATACTCTTTTCCACATAAAAAAGTGTAACTCTCTTTCTGTCTTTGCAATCCCTTTGTGGATTGCCTGTGATGCATCACACTGGTTTAATGTTTATTCAATACTAAAAGTGTTTTTCTTTCTCTTCCATATTTATGGAGGTTTTCTGGGTTGGGAGAAAATTTGGTTTTTAATTATACTTCCCCAACAATGACTTTAGCAGAATTGGCAGTCACTGAAATGTTTAATTATTGTGGAGAGCTATTGCTAATCTAGAGAGGTTTTCAAGTAGTTTCATTTACATTTCTAAATTTGTGTCATTCTCAGGGCTTCCCCAATTCAGAAGAACTAACTGGATGCAATTTCATTTGTTAAGGGTTCCTGAGTACTCTAACTTTTCTTACTTTTAATAAATCATTTTGAGAATTGATTTGCAGATTTATAATTTCCTTGTTTACAGTTTCAGAGCATTTTGGACCTCCTCAATCTGTGTTACTACAGACTGGTTGTTTAGAAAGGTGAGAGCACTCTTCAATAATAGGACATTTTAAAAATGTAATTGTATAACCAAAGCCCTTAGCTCTGTAATTTGATCTTATTGGAACCATCCCATTGAGGACTCCAAATTAAGTCATTTCTTTCCATTAGTTGACCAAGTTGTAACAGAAAGGGTTGATGTATTATGCCTACAAGAATATGTGCATACAGATTGAAAATTGCGTGTGCTTTCCTAGAAAAAAGGTGCTACAGGTAACTGTGGTTTACTGGTAAATCCTAGTTAACTGGCACCAGACAAACCACTACATTTGACAGCTGTTTAATACCAAAACTCAGACTGTAAATTTCTGGCAAGAGAAGATCCACATTCAGGGCAACTTTTCAAAATCCTCATCAAGATTTCATTTTAATATTTCCCAGGATTCCTCCTCTGACTGAGACAATGCATTCTTCAAGGAGAGTGTTCATATGACTTAACACATCATTGAAATTTAGGAATTGCTAACAGAATCTTCTTTGGATATTCATGAGTTAAAAATTTTAAAATATATGTCTATGTTGACTTTGTAGCTACTCTCGGGGAACTTCTATAAATTTACTGCCCATTAAACTTAATATTTCTTATTTCAAGTTTTGTTCCACAAAGTTAGCCCATTATGGTTCTGTAAATTAGCATAGTGACTAAGCACTTATAAAACCATGCAACCAGAATAGAACTCAGTTTTACAAACTCCTTTCTTGAATTTTCTGAGATCCTATGATTATTGCTATTTTCTTCATGGAAACCTTAACAAAATGATAACTTATCAACTGAATGATTAGCAAACTGAGAATTCAGTTAAAATATCTCAAAAAATTAAAGAACTTAGTGTGATTTAAGATTATGAGTAGGTACCAAATTATAAGAAGAAATGAGGGCAAAAATATTATTCTGAAGAAGTTTCTAGACTTAAACACTAAGCAGGTTTGAAAAAAAAATTCTAGTACGAAATCACCAAGTCAATTTGGGAAAAGATAAAAAAGCAATACAAAAATAACTGAAAGCTAGAATTGAATGGAAATATTATATGTCTTATGAGAGATTTTATTAGACTTTCAGAGGAAAAGAGCTTTAAATGGAGCTAATCCAACAATAGCAAAGTTCAGGTTTGCTATTGTTGAACTTCACAACCCAAAGTAGAGATGCTTAACCATCCTCACCATTAGAAAGGCAAAAACATTCTAAAGAAGTGAATTCTGGAAAAAAAAAAAACAGGAAAGAAAGAACAGAAAACATCAGAGGAGGTTAAAATACATTAGGGCAAAAATTCAAGAACTGGAGAAAAATTACCAAACAAAAACAAAGAAAAAACAGGGAAAACCTTATAAAACCCCTGTATTTTTAAAAGAGAACCCATGACTATTTAATCACTTATTTCACTTATGAAATAACTCTTTATGGAAAGAAATAACAGCTGCATGTTAAGACAAGCAAACGAATATATGATCTTGCTTTAAAGACAAGCTCCTGGAAGATATATTTACCAAATCTTTTCAGAGAAAGTAACTCTAAGCCCAGGGGACTTTTTCTTCTACCATCAAAAATGTGCCACCCTGAAAATATTTTCTATTGTCTTGATGAAAGACATGGGTCTGTGTTTAAACATATTGATCTCCATCTGGTCCAGTGAAATATCTAGCTTGAATTTGCAATTTGATATAGCTCTATCATCTGTTTTACTGTGAAGAATGGCAGGCATTATACCAATACCCCAAACCCCAGACCTTTGCCACATTTATCCATTACTATTTTTCTACAGAAGAACTCCAACCTCTTCCCAATTAACTTGGACGACCTCTTCAGCTATCAGCATCTTGTAAGTCTCCATTCCTTCAACCTCCAATTCCAGCTGAGCATCATGCTTAATAGACCTCACCTAGATCTTTCAGCTAGAATAAGAGACTTGCTTCTAACCTTGAGGGTATATACATAAACACATACCTTAGATATTCACCTACAAGTGCTAATGTTTCATTTAAAAACATAAAGTATTTGCCACACTTGAAATTTACTTTAAGCTTAGATTTATCTACCTATTTTAGTTTATACCTTGTAGCTTATAAAAATAGTCAATGATTTAGAAATTATGATAAATACACATACTTTTTTTGTTATATGTTTAAAATGTTCTATTTCTTTAAAAAATCATTGAAAACCATAATTTAATTCAGAAGTTAAGGTCGTACCTTGAAACATTAAATAAAGGCAATATATAATTTCTAATATACTGATATAAAAGATCTTTTGAATTAAGAATTCAAATTGAGTCTTTACATAATAGCTCAGATTGTTGGCTACAGTCTGATTTTTCAAGTGAAAAATAATCTCAACTATAACATTTACCATAGACAAATTACTTTCTTTTCTTCCCCTAAAAATACACTATAATAAATAAAAGGCAGTTGTCTTCTGAACCATAAACATTTACTGGTAAATGTTTCTGTACAAAATCTCAAATGGTGAAATAGCACACATAAAGAACAAAAGATCCTTTAGTCACTTCATTGTAAACATTTACAAGAAAGAACATTGCAGGCCAGGATGTGTGAACTTCCTGTTCCCTTTACTGCAATCTCCAGCAAAATTATCATTAAATGCTTTGCTAAACTGCCCCATTTACAACACATGTTCTTATATTACTGCCATTTCTCAGTCTAATTGAGCTATATATCTGTGGATATGTACTAAAACAGAACCTATCCATGTTAATACAGCAACATGGCCAAATTGTCAAATAATTTGTTTCCTAACCATTACAATACCTAAGGGAATGTGTTTCTTCTAGCTTTACTGAATCAGGGTAAAGAATTTCAAAAATAAGGACTTTGGAAATAATCTTTAAACTCCTTAAGGGTATAGAGACAATATTGCCTCCTGTACATGCTCAGAATAAATAAAAGCAAGGCCATCCAAAGAACATTATAGGTATGAAAGATTAACTTACATCACTACAAATATATTACCATTTTCTGCATGGGGATATGCACATACCCTACACTCTATAATTCTCTTCTATCATTTTTACTCAGATATAGTATACACTAATTTCAGAACCCTTTTGTTGGCAGAAAAAATCAAAAGGACCTCTAGATGTAATCCTAAAGGCCAGCAAAATTATGCAGTTACTATTAGAAGAATTATTTTTCTTTAACCTAAATGTAAAATCTGTTTCTATTTGCATCCTTAGAAGTATTTGTGTCCACATTTTTTTCTTGGATAAACTTAATAAAAGCAAATCTGGGGTGGGCCATGGTGGCTCAGTGGCAGAGTTCTCACCTGCCATGCTGGAGACCCAGATTCGATTCCCAATGTCTGCCCATGTTAAAAAGAAAAAAAAAAAGAAATCTGGTTGTTTTGTTGCATAAATATAAAGTTGTCAGTGTGACTACCATTTTTTGCATTACCTATGTAATCTATGTGATGTCTTTAGGGCACCTATATGAGGCATATAATGTCAATTATTTCTTACTGGACTGCCAACATTTAAATATATATTTACCAAATTCTCTTTGGTTTAAGGGTGTCCATAATACTTTGGTTTCTCTAGAGGAGAAACATAAAGTTGATTAAGTATATAGGCTTCTGATCACTAACCTCACTGGGAACAAAGCACTGTCTACAAGAATCAGCTTCAGGTTTGTAACAGAAAAACATAAATCTTCCAGGCTTTATGCGGGAAGGAGTTTTTATACAAGGAATTAACTAATTATAAACTGCTAGAAAGCTTGGAGGAGTAAATGTCAGGGAAGTTCACCTCCAGCTCTCAAATTTGCCTCCTGGGCCTTCCAGGTGTGGAGTATCAGTGACCAGTGCAAGCTGCAGCTCCAAGAAGGGTGATTTTCACCCAAACTACTGAGACTACACTTGTATAAGCTAAGATCTACCATCTGTCCTCTAGCTTGTGGGAAGAAAAAGATAGCTCCTGTTTCTTTTTTGCCTTCCAAATCTCTTGCTAATACTTCCCATCATCGGAATGCAGTCCCAGGCTTTCAGTAAAAGGGAGTGGGGATCAAGCAGTTAGGGATATCTAAGGTAACATGTATTGGGTTCTTGACACAAAACCTGGCAGAGAACAAGAGTGAAAAATGGTAGCATGGTGGTGACAATAGGAATCTAATGCTCTCTAGCTTTGGAAATTTGGGCAGATTAACATCTCCCACTTACAGTTTTTTTTTTTTGTAAAGGACATAAATATTATCTGTCACACAGGATTGTTGTGAGGATTAAATGGGTTTAGCACTGTGCCTGAAACACAAGGCCTATACAAATACTGGAAATAAGTATTATTATGTTGATGCTATCCATTTTATCTGTTTTTATCCATCCTCCTCTCTAGTCTGAATAGAAGTTGTGTTTGTCTTCTTCCTTCTGAAAGAATAAATGAACTCCTCCTCCTCTAGAACCAGTTGATCTCTCCTAAAATTTAGAGGAACCTTGCTCCTACAATTGGTTCAAGTCTTAGATTCCTTGTTTAACCTTCTGTCTTGGCCTTTATACTCTCTCTTGTACTATTTAGCCTATCTCTTCCATTGATTGCCAAAATCTTATTTGGTGTGTGTTCTAGTTTGCTAGCTGCCAGATACAATATAGCAGAAATGGAATGGCTTTTACAAAGGGGAATTTAATAAGTTGCTAGTTTACATTTCTAAGGCCGAGAAAACATCCCAATTAAAATAAGTCTATAGAAATGTCCAATCAAAGACATCCAGGGAAAGATACTTTGGTTCAAGAAGGCTGATGAAGTTCAGGGTTTCTCTCTCAAGTGGAAGGGCACATGGTGAACACAGCCAGGGTCTCTCTCTCAGCTGGAAAGGCACATGGCAAACATGGTGTCCTCTGCTCACTTTCTGTTTCATGAAGCTCCCTGGGAGGAGTTTTCCTTCTTCATCTCCAAAGGTCCCTGGCTGTGGACTCTCTGCTTTCCGTGGCTATGTCATTCTTCTTGCTCTCTTTGAATCTCTTTTATAGGATTCCAGTAAAATAATCAAGACCCATCTGAATGGGTGGAGCACTGAGACTAATCCAGTTTAACAACCACCCTTGATTGAGTCACATCTTCAAGGAGATGATCTAATTACAGATTCAAATATGCAGTACTGAATAGGGATTAGAAGAAATAGCTAGATTTATAAAGTGGGATTAGGATTAAAACATGGCTTTTCTAGCGTACATACATCCTTTCAAGTGGCACAGTGTGATTATCATTAAATTTACCATTTAATTATCAATTCCTTCAAAAAGCATCTTCCTCTAAACTGTCTTAAGTTATTACTATTCTATTAAAGCTCTCCTGTTTATGTAAAAAATTACCCTTTTTACCTGACTTTTTCCAATTTTCATGCTTTTTGTAAAAATACTATATAGCATTAAATAGTTTATCAATCTTGAATGATTATTCATTGTATATTAACTATTTTCCAAGGTACCAAATGCAAGGAATACACGATGAACCAGTATCATCTCCACACTCAAGAAACAGAAAGTCTGGTAATGAGATGACCATATAACAATTTTAATACAAAAGAATATAAACAATTACAGATGAACCACCAAGAGAAGGAGTATATAAATCCTTCTAGAATAATTATGGATGTCTTTACTTAGAGATTTAGGAGAAAAAGATTAATAGAATTTTTTAGATGGACAAGTGAAGAAAAAATAAGAAGGTAAATGTGATCCATGGTATGTTTAGAACTCATAAATCTATTTAGCTTTCGTTTGTTCTTTTACTTTACTTTATCACTTTATTTTATCATTCTCACCACCACCACTACCACTCTATCTTGTCCTTCTCTCCCTCTCCAACTCTGTCTCTTCTTTTACTACATATTAAAAGTAATCAACTCATTACTGATGTTGGCTAAATCTGAATACGTACCATGAGCCCTTAACAGGTTTTAAACCTCTTTTAGTGCACCTTAAAATCTTGGGATTGATGAGTAGAGTGGGATAATTGAGAAGATGATTGCTTGCTCATGATATAATTTTCATTTACATATATACTTAATGAAGCAATTTGACAAATGGTTAATTTCAGGTTGAAATATAAAAATAATAAAATTCACAGCTTTCAGGGCTTCAGTTAAATCTAATCATCCATGTAAATACTATTCAGAAAAAGACACAGAATATTTCCAATATCACAGAAAGTTTCCTCATGGCCCTTTTCTCGTTAATTACCAACCCCCTTGTCCTTGAGTCAAAGTTTAATCATTTTTATGACCTTAACAATGGAATGATGGTCTCTTGAACCTTGTATAAAAATCTGTATGGAAGCAGCAGTCTGAAAAACTATCTTTCATTCTGGTCCTATCACTTAATTTGATAAACATTTTTACTTTATCAAATTAAGTATAATTAATTATACTTAATTAGTGGTTGCCTTTTCTTTTATCTACACTCTTATTCTCCTCTGCCGGCATTTACCATCATGTTTTCAGTAGGGTATCTGCACTATAAATGCCTGTAGGATTGAATTCCAACCTAATGTGTTCCTTCTACAGAAGGGTAAAGGAACCAAACCTACTATTATCACTTCGGATTGACTTATGCTAGGATGAGTCTAAAGACAGAGTTAAACGGATATATATTGCAATATTCTGAACACTACAAATAACTTTGCATCAAAATCTCAGGTAAAAGTGATTTTTTATGTCTTGAGCTTTAAAGGAAATTCCTTCAGTTCTTCATTTTTCTTTGTAAAATGTGACTTCCTGTCTATAGCCACAAGGAAGTCAATTCATACCCTTTTTAAAGGTAATTTGGAGAAAAAGATTAATATCCTTTGCTCTTTTCTTTTAAATTTAAAGAATTCCAAAGTGCCCAGGTTCTTAAAAAGCTTTACTGAAATGAAAAAGTCAAGAGGTTAATTGTATGATATTTGGCATAAGAAATGGGAATTGTTCTGGCCCATAACCTTCCACAACCTTAACTCTCTTTTATTTTCTTTTTCATGTTTTTTAGTAGCTCAAAACTTGCATACAGATAAATGAATTTTGGGCAGAAATATAAATATTTTTTATGCCAAGGAAGACAAATTGTCTATTGTACCAGGGAGATTCATCTGCAACTTGCTGTCAAGATTTTACAACATTTACTGCTGTAAATAAAAGGGAATTTAGCCTAAAAAATAGAACATAACTCTGTAAAATGTCGCGTAAATTAAGATGAGACACTGAATTGCGAAAACGCAGATAAAGCAGGCTTTACAAGAATATGTTAGATTCAGCATACCAATGAGTCAGTCATTCGTAGTCTTTTGTAAAATAAATGACTGCATTTTAATTATGAAGTCTAAACCCCACCACTTGAGGGTAATTACAAGGTTTACTCCTGAAAGTAAAACTAAAATTTTATGTATAAATGAAAATCAGCCAAGGCAGAGAAAAATTGCCACCCTAGAAAACATTTGGTTAATTATAACATGGACATTTAACATAAATCAATATGAAGAATCAATAAAGTCACCAGGAAACAGATCAGTAATTATCTTTTACTATTATAATGCATTCAATGTAAAACAAACTCCAAATGCATTACATTTTTACTAGTTAGAAATCTGTAGAGTGGTTTATCACTTAAAAGAAAGACTTACCATATTCAATTTGTGGGCAGCCCAGGGTATTTCCCCAATCAGATGGCCACCTGTATCAGGTTTGGTTGTGTAGTTGCTGATTTCTGGGCCCTTCCCCAGAATGACTTAACTGAACATTTGAAGGTTTGACCTAAAATTTTGCAATTTTAGCAGACTCCTTTGCTTTTACTTATTACATTAAGGTTGATAATTACTGTCTTATTGGATAGGAAATTACACATCCTATTTCTATCACCTTTAGGTGTATGTGCAAATCAGGAGGATTCATCACAGAAGTTATAATAAAAGGCAATTTTAAAGCAGAAGATAAAGACAAAACTAATAAGTATACAAGTTATAGGTAACCCACGTATATACATTTAGGTATAAAAGGGTGTTAGAGAAAAGGGAGAAGAGCAAAGACAAGAAGTAGCTCTTCATTGTTTTATCCAAGAAATATTTATTATTATTAATGAATCATCAAGTGACCAAGTTTTCCAGGAACTGAAAAGACAAAAAATATATGTCTTTCTGAAGCTTACGAGAGACAGACAATAGAAACACAGTGAACTAGGAAAGTATGTTAGAAGGCAATGAATGATATGGAAAAGGGAAAAAATAGAATTGGTCAAGGAGAATCAACAGTGCCAGGGAGCATGGGCCACAGTGGCTCAGCAGGCAGAGTTCTTGCCTGCCATGCTGGAGACCCGAGTTCGATTCCCGGTGCCTGCCCATGCCAAAAAAAAAAAAAAAAAAAAGTGCCAGGAAGAAGCGGTAGTAGAATTTAAAATAGGGTGCTTAAGATAGACCCTATTAAGAAAATAATCTTTGAACAAATATTTGAAGTAGGTGAGAGATTAGGGTAAAAATTCCAAGTAGTGGTAACAACCAGTACAAAGTCTGTATGGATTGCACCATCTTTCCAGACAACCATGTTTTCTTGAATATTACTCATTTAGCCAAAGAAATGAGTATTCTTTCTTCTGATCAAAGACTCCTATGATGCTTGTCCAAGTCATGTTGTTAGTGTGAATTTTTCTCAGACGGCTTCAACTGCTAACTAAAATGTTAAATATCTTTCCCTAGGGCATAGATTAAAGTTAATGTATGCTCTTTTTCATATTGGAAATAAATTGCAGCCACTACAATGCATGCTTACTTAGGAGGTGGGAATTACATTGGTGGGATTAGCAGGAAGAATTGTCCCCACAATTTATATATTTTAAAACTATCTCATTCTTTCTCATTTTATATTTCACTACAAGTTTTCACCACAAAGTACAGAAAAATTTGAGTAAGTTAACTGTTTGTGTGATGAGCACTGTCCTGAGCAAAAAATAAACAGCTGCAAATCTATGGCTACTGCTGTGTTCATCACAGTTCATCTAAAGTATACATTCAAATTCAGGGGCATAGCTTTTATTTGGTGCATAAAAGCAAATGTACCAAAAATACGAGAAGTCCAGGAGGAGGAGAAATAAAAAAAAAGATGGAATATATAGTTCTGGATATCAATAGCAGTATTTTCACATGCTGTTGATCTTAAAATTAGAAATGTTCTGTTTTTTTATTGGAGCCTCGTGGCAATAACAAAACCTACATGTGTCCTCAATGACAGCTTAAGTATTAATAGTGCTAAGAATATCTAGAGATTTTAAGGGAACAAATGAATTCTAGTTTATGGCAAGACATTATTTTCAGTCTTGATTAAAGTTAACATTGCCATCATGAACTCAGAATGACAAGTATTCTTATTCCCGTTTTTAGACAAGAATATAAGCCTAAGAAATTAAATGATTTACTCATAATAGAAGAATTGGGTTTCAAACTGAAATCTTCAGTTTTGTACATTTTGTTTTCCAAACTTATTTTGATGGTGACATATATTAAGGAAAATATCTTACCTTGTAACATTTTGTGGTAGCCAGCCTCCGAGATGGTACCACCTCTGAATATTCACATCCTTCTGTTCCGTTCCCACATTGAGCAGCGATGACTTGTGTAACTAATTAGAAATGGTGTAAATGATGGGATGTGAAATCTGAGACTGACTCTTAGAAGACACTGAGGCTTCCATCTTGCCTTCTCTTTTGGATCATTTGCCCTAGTTAAGCCAGCTGCCTTGTATCAGGATTCTCATGCTCCCTTATCAGGAGGCCCACATGGTAAAGAATTGAAGCCTTTTGTCAAAACCAAAGGAGTCAGCCATCTCAGGAGCTGATCACCCAGCCCTACTCTACCAAGTAACCACAGTCCTTCCTGGCTAACATTTTGCCTACATCCACATTAGACTCTATGAGGCAGAACCACCTGCCCAATGTATTTCCAAATTCCTGGCTGAGAGTCCCACTGTGAGTTAATAAATGTTTATTATTTTAAGCCTCTGGTTTGGGAGAAGTGCAATAGATAACTAATGCACCAAATAGACACATATTTAAAAATGTAAACAAACTAAAAACATCCTAAAAACCAGTACTTGTCTTTAAAATGGGTGATACATTTTACTCCTGAGTCCCGATCTCTTTTTTTTAAATCATTTTGTTCAAGACCCCGAAAATAGAGAAATACTGCACTACTTCACTGATTGATCAACAAATCATTAATCATGAAGGTAATCAGGTTAGTGCAGTTTCGAGTCCTGGTCCAACCATTTGGATACTATTGAGCTATTACTATAGAGAAACTCTGGATATTTACTGCTTCCCATTTTTTATTCAGTGTTTATGGCCTTGTGACATAGTGATTAAATTTCCTCTTGGAGATTGAAACTCAAAGAGAGAAACTTTTCTTTCTTGTAGAATGAAAATGCTCCTATGTTGAGTCTATTTATTTGCCAATCCTTTCGGAAGCACCAATATCATTCAGGTACCTGAGGTTAAATAAACAAATTGTCTGTCATATAACATTGGCAGTATCTAATTAAACCATTGAGAAAGATACTGTGGCAATAAAATGTCATTAGAGCCAAATTGCTGTAGTTCCATCTATATACTAGTTTGGAGAAATTATTTAAACTCTATTTTCACTTTTCTTATCTGTAAAATCAGGATAATATCAACCTCAAATGGTTTGGGGGAATAAGAATCAATGCTATTCATATAGTACATACTTAAAATACTTATTTCCTTTTTTCTTTCTTACATTTCCACATTTACCTTTTTCAACATCCAATTCTTGTCTTAAGGGGAAAGTGAAATAAAGAAGATAAAGAGAATGACTGGCTATCTTCATTTATTTGTTTTCTAAAAGCCTAGGCTGTGAAATTTGTTGTATAAATGAAATATTGGGAGAAACTAGAAGTGAAGAGGGTTTCTTCAAGACTGGAACAAATTCTCAGCATTGTATGAAATGAGAGAAAGAGGTATTGATAGGAGAGAAGTTCTGTGCTATGATTGATTCCCTGGCAGACTCTTGGGTAGTTGAAGGCTCCGAGAGAAGCTTAAAGGGTCTGAGAGAAAAGGAGACCTTTAGAAGGATGATTGCCATGATGACTCTGCTCAGCCTGGGAGGCAAAGAAAATTAAGGTGCTAGGAAATGAAGCACTTTAAGTTGGCTGAGGGCCTTTTAGGTGGATAGAGTTGAAAGAACCCTGGGAATGAATTTTATAAGTTATGCCTGACACATTGCATTATATATATTATATTTCTTGCACATTCATGATTATTATCAACTGAAATCCATATTTCCAATAATAAGGACAACACAATATTTGGATCAGTCTATCTTCAATTGTGGATATTCAACATTTTTCACATTTTACAAATAAAGAAATGGTAGTTCAGAGTGGTTAAGTTACTGTTTCAAGACTACACAGTTAATAAATCCCAAAGCAGATCATCACTAGCACAGTGTCTGGCCCCCAGTAGGTTTTTAATACATATCGATTTCTTTAACCTTATAATCAGCTTTCTTGCATTCTATAGTAATCCTGAGAAAAGTGGTGATATTTTTCCTCTATTTAAACATTCAGGAAACACTTCTTCCAAGATCCCCCATTAGATATCATTTGTTGAAAAAAATTGTTATACTAGGTTAAAATCAGGTTCTATGTAACGTCTATTCACTGGGCCAATTCTGTTGCATAGACTAGCACAAGGGAGGTCTGTGTACTTTTCTACATGCCAGCTTTTTTCATATTCAATCACTCCCCTGCCTTCCTTTAGTTGTTTTTAAAATACATGGCTTCAGGAAATCTCCTTTTTCTGGTTCCCTGGAGATGTTTTTGTTGCTGTTACTGTCTTTCATGATACATTAAAACATCGTATCTTAGATGGCATAAGATCGGTACAAAACATGATATGATTATAATCTCCTTTGATGTGGCTCCCAGCCATATGAACGGCTTCTGAGACAGTTTTTCCTTGTTAGCAAGTGGGTTACGATGCTGGATAACATTACATCATGGCAACTCAAAACCTGGAAGCAGATATTTTCTATTCTTGAACGCAACGTTTTAAACCTAATTGTAAGGTTTATGTTAAGCAAGTAACTGGGTCAACCACAACTCCTTAGAAATGAGAAGAATTTACCACTGGAGAGGCATAATGGTATGGTGGTTAAGGAGATGCACCTGACAGCCAGATTTCTTGAGTTGAATCCCTAATTATCAATGAACAGTATAAATATTGGAAAATTACCTTTATATATTTTATTTCCTCATCTATAAATCGAGATAATATTATCTGTCCCAAAGGTGGTTATGAAGATTAAATGTGTTGCTTCTCTTTTGTTAAAGCAACCTTGCACCATCTTTGATACAGAGGAAACTTGATGTTGCTCTCATATTCCCCACCCAGCTCTCCTCACATCAACAGCTAGCAGTTATTTATTTCGATTAATGACCAGGCATTTAGCTGAATGTTTTATATGTGTTGCTTTCTTGAAATTTCACATCAGCTGGTAAGAGAGGAATCGTTATTTCTATTTTCCAAATAAGGATGTTGAAACTCAAATAATTAAAGTGACGTGGAAAAAAGATGCAGCTGTTAGGTGGAAGTCCAACCAAATACAGACTAATTTATAAATGGTTTAGATTAGTCAGGAAATCTGCTGATGGTGATTTGGGCCTCAGTTTGAGGACCTGTAGAAAAGTTTTCCCAAAACTACTGGAAAAGCAGCAGAATGCCTGTGCCGGTTCATGCTGTGGTGGGCCCTTCCAGGTTCCTTTTCCAGGGTATGAAAATGTCAAGAGAGACTGGTGAAGCATTCTCCCTTTTATTAGTCTTCAGTAATCTCCTTTATAATGTGTAGGATGAAGAAGCAGAAAAAATTCTGAGAGTGATACCAAAAAGAAGTCTTGTTGGGAAATGCACCAAAAAGAAGCTTTGAGAATAAAATATTATTGGATTCAATATTCCAACATGGACTTCACTTTGCTTACATTACCAGAACATACCACTTGCCTTTTTGTTTATACAGTCCTGAATTGTTCCACCTCTTTGGGGTTTGCCTGAGGTCTTTTTCCCTTCCAATGGCAGCCTGCATCCCATAATTAATTCATGCAGCAGAATACCTGACTCTCTTCCCAACCTGGGTCAGCCTTGAAGGGTCCTCCGTCTTCAGGATTACTTGTAGGATTAGCTGAGGATCCCAGTGAAACTTTATCACAGTTTCACTTCATACTCTGCTCATGCCTTTCTTCCTTTCCTTTCTAGGGATTTGGATCCTACGAGTACTCCTAATAGAATTTCTATGTGCTAATTTCCACCTCAGAGCCTCCTTCTGGGGCATCTCAAGGACTACAGCAAACTTACTAGGACAGATTTTCTCCCCAAACAAGCTCTATGATTAACTTTTTACTGGGCTACTAGTGGAGTACTTGTACTTGTACTCCACTAGTACAAAAGGGGGAAAAGAAGTGTAACTAATAACGCATCAGTGGCTGAGAGAGTTAAAATAGAGTTGAGAGGCTACTCTGGAGGTCCCTCTTACGCACGCTTCAGTTAGACAGGGCTACCTATCATAACTTGCCATACCCCAACCAAAATCATTCCATCCAGTCTTAAAGAATGCCTAGTGCAATATATAAGTTTCCATCTACCAGGATAACTTTCCAGAAACCTACAACCTCCAGATGGGTCCCTTGACCAGGTAAGTTCTGAAACCTAGAGGGCCCAGCCTCCCCAGAACATCAGCTAGTTCCATCTTCCTACCCTATTTTATTGACAGCCCTCCCAACATAAGAAAGCTAGAATTGCCATAGCCCAAATCCCCCTAAAGAGTGGGATAGAAATAACAAAGGTGCTGGTGAAACTATATAGGGAAAGTAGGGTTTAACAAACAATTATGGTTGCTGAATCATTAAACTGATATTTCTTTTAGTCTTGGAGCAGTGCTTCATTGAAATACATTTCATTGTTTTATTCTGATTTCTAGTATTATATATATATATATATATATATATCTCAAACTGGCTTATTGAGGTTGCCTAATGTTCCTTTTAACATTTTGGTGCAGTAAGGGCTGTTACTCCTTGCGATTTTTGCAAATATCAGATGAGCTGAAACTTTTCAGAAACCATTTTTTAAATCATTTCTAACTTTTGGACCTCTTAAAATAAAGCTTGAACAAATTTTGGTTAGAACTCAGAGAGTTTTACCGAATCAATATATGAATCGGGGAGACTCCAATTGCCAGGAGGTAGAGAATTCTGCTGAACAGTGACAGCAACGGATTTTTATAGGTAGAATAAGCAAGAATATTGGAAAAAAACTTTATTGGTTAATGCAGACTCTATTCCTAATACGATTTGTGCAGGTGGTTACTTAGGAAGGAGACAGTCAGCTGGCAATAACTGATCAGTCATATTTAAATTTGGTTTTCTGAGTGGGCCAGGCATTTACAGGTCTATTGAAACTTGCTTAGGTTTTAGGTTTTGCTGATGTGAGCTTAACATGGGTACCTCCATGTTGAGCCTCTAAGTTTATTTATGAGATCTTAGTCATCCATGAAAAAAAAATTTCCATTCCAGTTTCAGTAGAAATTCTACTTTCAGGATTTATTTAATACCCTTTCTTCCAAAAAGCATAAAAAATATAAAAGAGTCATGTACTATTAATTGTAAAAATGACTTTTATGAAAATAATCTCAGTATATTTTTATTAGCAAGATAAGTTTAACTGATGTAATAGGTAAACACCAAAATTTCAGTGGCATACTACAATAAAAGCCTATTTCTCTAATATGTAAGCCCAATCAGTTATTCTCAATTTGTATTAGGAGACTCTGCTTCATGCAGTCATATAGAGACCCAAGTTGATGGAGATTACAAAATTTCAAATGCTTAACCTCCACAGTCGTTTCCAGATGACAGAAAGGGAAGGAGGATAGTGGAAATTTGGGGCATAGGAGATGTAGAAGGTCTATGCCTGCATAAGGAGTAGTGCCCTCCTACATTAAAGTGTGGTACAGCAACAGCAGCAGCCCCTTCACAATGCTTTAAAATCCCGTGTGCAAGCCTCCTTCCAGATCTATTGAATCAAAATCTGCATTTTAATAATATATCTCATGTGAATCCTTTCCATATTAAAATTCAAGTAGCAATGATCTAGGGCAGAATAGACTTGCTGTCCAAATAGGGCCTGTTATGCTATAAAAGATTGTTATTTTTAGAGATTAGGATCGTGGAAAGGATATGGAGGACTTCAGAAGTTATTTTATACACACTTCTGTTTCAGTGAACAGGTCTTATTTTTCATATGCAAAGTTTTCATTTAAAAACATAAGAGGGTGGGCAACGGTGGCTCAGTGGCAGAATTCTCGCCTGCCATGCCGGAGACCTGGATTCCATTCTCAGAGCCTGCCCATGCAAAAAAAAAAAAAAAAAAAAGGAAAGAAAGAAATTGATTATTATCTTGCCATCTTAGTGTTTATTTTCATGCCAGATGATGGATTAATTTGTACTATACCTGGATATAGATTTCAGTTCTTGGAGATAATCTTATTTAATCTTTCTGTGTTCCCATTTAGGCAGTAATATTCTGAAACAGCAAAATTCCAACTTTAACAATATTTGGCCAAATTCAATATGGAATTATACTGATATAGAATATATAGCTATATTGATTAGAATTCTTGCAAAAAATAGAAGAAATGATTCCAACTGCAAGGAGTAAATTTTATGTGTGTGTGTGATCTCTCTGAAAGATTATAAACATGGTAGCAATGCAGTTTGATCATCTTTAAATTGGGAATACATATGCACACGCAACACTCACACATATATCCTGTATTCCTATAGTTCAAAGTTTTGAATAATCATGGAATCCTTTTTACAAAGATGAATTTTGTGAAGATGGTTGAGAAGTTTCATCATCAGTTTTAATGTTATTTTGGGACTTTGATCAAGTACACTCACTTTGCTGGTACTATTCAATTCGGAAGTTTATCACATTTAAATACTAATCTTCACCCTACATTAAAAATAAGTCCCTTTTCTAAATCCGTAGCAAAGAAACTAGCATAGAGCAAAGCAGTATTAGAGCGCCCCCTGCTGTCATTTGGCAGCTGCAGCAACCATTCACCCACAAACAACATCCTACACCCAAGTAGTTGAACTTCGGATTAACAACCTGGATAATTAGAAGACTTTTTATATCCGATTTTTTTTAAAGCAATTTCTTCTTTTGGGGCTTGTCATATATAGCAAGTTATGCTTATAAAACATCAAATAGGCCTTTTTTCCTGAAACTAGTTTTACAAACAAAAAAAGATAGCCAGTACCTATTTTCCTATAGTGCTTGAAATTTTTAAAGTGATATCTTTTTTTTTTTCTGAAAAGGATATTTGAGAATATCTACCACGAGGAGGAAGTCTAGAATTCTACATGTGAATGAGATCTGGGATCTCAACTCTTTCAAAATGTATTCCCCTTGAAAAACCTGCGAGAAGAAAGCACTTCCTAAAATTCATATAAACAGATTCTGTTGTAATCTGGATTCGAACCCAGGTTGATGCCCAGCCCTGCTTCTCCTGTCCTACACCCTCCCTCCTTTATATCAGAGTATTTACTTGTGTACAATGAGCCAAAGTTTGTTTGCTTGTTCTCCCATCTTTAAATAAAGTTAAAAAGCAGTCGAAAATTGGAATTAAACATGTCTGAGAACAGAATTCTTGCAACTGACTGACCTCATTAATTTCATAAAGTGTGGGTATATTTACTTATGCAGAGTACGAAATAATTATAATATTGAATATAATGGTCATATTTATTAGTTTACATATTTAAAAGCACTACATTGATTTTCAGTCTAACTGAATGTAACACTGAACTGCCTGGCTGTTTTGGTAAGCAGTTATCCTTCTAAAAAAGCTATGTGGATCAATGAAATTCAGAAAATTCAACTATTTCAGGTCTGGATAAAGAGATAAATGGTGTGTGTGTGTGTGTGTGTATTTGTGTGTGCACGTCTGTAGGTAAACAGTCAATAAAAGTTCCATGGGAAATATCTTTCCCTTAACCTAAATTCTATGACACCAAAGACAGTAGACTTGTCAACATAGATATTTAAGCCCATTATTATATCTGAGTCTGTGAAAGTCTTTCTTTATAGTGACAGCATTTATTTTTAGCCACTGTGTGGTATTAAGGCTGTTTTCAAACCATGTAACCAGTATTGTCAAAAGAATGCAATCGATTTCTAGATGAACCATGTAATATTAGAGTTTGATTGTATTCAACAGGGCGAAGCTGACAATGTAGAGGACAATAGCTACTCATCAACAATGGAATTACTTTATATTATCCATCAGCAAAGAAAGATGGGACCTTGAAGAATCAGAAATGAATTGATCCATTATGCTTGGTTTTCTTGGAAAACACTAGTTACCTGGGAAAATGCAGTGATCATAATTTCAATCCAGTATTAGGTAATGAAATGAAAACTTTAACAAGAGAATGCAGCTTTGTTCAAAACAATCAGTTCTACTAAAGCAGCATTGATACATGAGGAGAACTCAGCAGGTCACTTCTAATTTTAAATAAGAAACAAAACCTGTAGAAAGGGACCCTAACCAAATCTGTCTGTTATTATTATTTGCTCTGTGAGCAAAATCATTGACATAAAGTCAAGAAGACATATCAGGGACAATTTTAAAAGCTTAAATTCAATTTGAAGCATAAACCATGCATACTTCTTTTGGACAGCTTTCCTACAACTAGGAATCTTAAGTCTAGCAATGGCCTCAAAAAATGTAGGCAAAGAAGGCTCCGGCAGGTGACCATTTGTTTTAAGCTGCAGTTGTAAATGAGGGTCTCTTGAGCCAGGATGTGATTTGGTTAATTTCTTTGAACAGTGCCTTTGTTTGAACATGCTGATTAGAAGGTGATCTAGCAAAAGAAGACATGTAGGAAAGGCTGTTTGAATAATGTTTCCAAAGTAATAAAAAGATCAGACTGCTACAAATCTCACTGAGAATTCTGTCCACTTAGAACTGCAATTCTAATTCAGCCACCCTGTCAAGAGAAGAAGGGTCAAGTGAGTTTCTGAAGATCTGGTACTTAACCGAAGGTGTGAATTTATTCTAAACTCTATTTTTTTCTTTAAATAATTAAATTTCCACCTATGCTAGGCAGTCCTGTATTCTGATATGATCAAAGCCAGTAGCTTTTCAGTTCATTGAAAAAGCAAATTAATATAGAAAATCATAACTCACAATGCATAAATGCATTAAAAGTTTCATTATAAATTTAAATACATCACAGGCACACAGACAAACACAAACACACCATTTGATACACAACCAAGGCTTTTCTAGGGCTGTAAGTTCCCCAATGGAGAGCTCTTATGATTTTACATGAGCTAGAGTTGCATCATCTATAAATTTTAGTTCTGGTTCCTTTAAAATGGAATAAGAAATCAAAGATCATTCCAAAACAATCTGAGGGTAGAGTCATCTAGAACATTATTTCTCCCCCATCGCTAGTGTTTTACTATAGCATCACCTACATCTGATTCAATAGAATTTCCTTTTCTTGGCTATGTCTTTTTCAAGTCAGTTTAATGCATCGAATTGTTTCGTAAAACAACTTTCTTGTCATTGTTATATCTCTTCGGTTTATACAAAATGTAATTAAATTATGTAATTTCAAATAACCAGTATAATTAATTTGGTAACTATGACAGTTTGGATTATTTGCTCATGAACAGAGAATATTTCCACGCCCCATGGTTTGGGGTAGGCTGTATGATTTGATTTGATTTGGCTAGTGGGATGTTAGCAGATGTGATCTGAGCCTAGGCTTGAATTGTACTTCCTCTCTTGCTCTGCTGTCATCACAATGAGAAGAACATGACCTGTATAGCTGCTCCTGCCAAAAGAATGAGAAACACATTGAGCAGAGCTGCCCAGGGTGACCCATAGATATGTCAGCAATATAAGAAATGCTGCTGCTGTATGCCACTGGGTTTTAAGGTGTTTGTCACATACCAATAGATGACTGCTAGAGAAATAAACACAAATAACTTTTAAAAATCATATAATTCAACTGGCAAAAAAGCAGATGAATGTGGACTAATAGAATCTTACTAGCCATAACTGTTTAGCATGCCATGGCATCAGATAAATAAACTGGGAGAAATAATATTTTCTTGTGGCCCAAACCTTTGCATCCAATGCTTATATTGCTTTTTCTGCCTAATCAACAGTGACTTGGCAGACAGCACTTAGCACAATAGCTTAGGGGTCTAAAGAAACTGCTGCATGACATTGTGTTTTTTCAGAGTTAATAAAGAAAGGCCGTATTTTGATTTCTTGCTAAAGCCATTATTGGCAAAGGTTATCGTTAAAGTTGCTTTCTCAAAACCCAAGTGAGCTTGAGAAATTTGTTGAAAAAACAAAACAAAACAGAAACACATACACACATTAATCTGGACTGCTCAACATTTTGAAGACTGATCTACTCACTGGCTCATCTCTATGCCTTCTTAGGTATCCTCCTGCTCTTCCTCAGTCATGTTCTCCAGTAAATCATTTCCGGGTCCTTACTTGGAAATGACCTAAGATACGATATTGATTCATTTCACAGGACCACTGGCCATGACTGAGGCAAACTCACACATGATAGGCCATGCGGTTCATATTTCTTGGCTCCTAGCCTCCATCCTGCTTTCTTCCATGTTTGGTGGATCCTGTTCAATTTGCCACCACTTCTCACAGCTAGCTGCCTCACTGAAACATGGGGAAAGGGAATCAACCAGTGCAGGTCTCCATGCAGCAGAGTACCAGATGACTTCTAGAAGGTGATTGAGTTTAGTGTGCATCACACACATGCATTTCTCATTCATTCAAATATTGTAGAGATAGCACTTTTCTACATGTAAGACATCACCCAAGGTTCTGGGATACAGAAACGAACCCAACATGCCAAAACTCCAGGCTTCAAAAGCACATATTCTTTTTTCTTTTTCTTACTAGAGAAGCTGTGGTTTACAGAGCAATTGTGCATTAAATACAGGATCAACACCTTGCATTGGTGTGGAAAATTTATTACAATTGATGATAGCACATTTTTACAATTTTACTATTTTTTAGCATCAGTTACCTTTCTTACAATTAATAAAACCATAATTAAAATAGTACTATTAACTAATATCCATAGTTTACATTAGGTAAATTTTTTCCCATATACTTAACACCTTGTATTAGTGTCATACATTTGTTATAATTCACGAAAGAACATTCTTGTACTATCAACTATATTCCATGGTCTTTAATAGGGTTCAATATGTTATACAGTCCTGTTGTATCTTTTAAGTTTTATTCTAGCAACATATACAAACTAAAGTTTCCCCTTTTAACTATATGTGCCTATATAATTCAGTGTTGTTAATTACACTGACAATATTGTGCTACCTTACCACATCCATTTCTGAACTTTACAATAAACCTAAAAGGGACTACTACAAATTAAGCATCAACTCCACATTCTTTAACCCATATCTATCCCCTGGCATCTAGATTTTAACTCTATGCTTATAATAATTACTTCATGGCAGTGAGATCATACAGTATTTGTCCTTTTGTGTCTGGCTTATTTCGCTCAGTGTGATGTTCTCAGTGCTCACCCATGTTGCATGCATCAGAACCTCAGTCCTTTTAGGGACAACTGATATTCCATTGTATGTATAGAACACATTTTGTTTTTCCATTCATGGGCATTTGGGCTGCTTCCATCTTTTCTCAATTGGGAATAATGCCATTTTGAACACTGGTGTGGAAATATCTTTTCTAGTCCACACTTTCAATTCTTCTGGCTATGTACCTATTAGCATGATTGCTGGATCATATGATAGTTCTATACTTAGATGTCTGAGAAACTGCCGAACTGCTTTCCATGGCAGCTGCACAATGTTACGCCTTACGAGCAACAATGAATGCATGTTCCTACTTCTTAACATCCTCTCCAAAACTTGTAGTGTTCTGTTTTTTTAACTGTAGCCATTCTAGTGGGTGTGAAATGATATGTAATTGTTTTTTTATCATCACAATTGACTTTTTGTGTGTGTGTGAAACATAGCATGTATGCAAAAAAGCAATAAATTTCAAAGCATATTGCAACAATTAGTTATAGAATAGATTTCAGAGCTTGGTATGGGTTACAATTTCACAGCATTAGGTTTTTACTTCTAGCTGCTCTAAGATACTGGAAACTAAAAGAAATATCATTGCAATGATGCAGCAATCACACTCATTTGTTAAACCCCACCTTCTCTGTATAACTCCACCATCAACTTTGATCTTTCTCCCACTCTTTAGGGGGTATTCGAGCTACGCCCATTTTAACTTTTTCATGTTGGAAGGGGCTGCCAATAATATGAGATGGTGAATGGAAGTAACTGATGTTCTGGAAAAGCAGTCCCCTCCATCCTGCATTTTAGGACTAATCTGGTCCACAGACTTATCTGGAGGTTGTAGGTTTCTGGAAAGTTACCCTAGTGCATGGAATCTTTTTAGAATCTTTTATAATGCCCTAGGTGTTCTTTAGGATTAGCAGGAATGGATTGGTTTGGGTTTGGCAAGCTGTGATAAGTAGCAATGTCTAACTGAAACTTGTATAAGAGTATCCTCCAGAGTAGCCTCTTGACTCTGAATTCTCTCAGCCACTGATACCTTATTTGTTGCACTTCTTTTGGACAGGATGACACTGTAGAACCTATGGGGCAGGGCCAGGCTTATCCCTGAGAGTCTTGTCCCACACCACCAGGGAGACTTTCACCCCTGATATCATGTCCCACCTAGTAGGGAGGGCAATGATTTCACTTGCAATGTTGGACTTAGAGAGAGAGAGAGTCCACATCTGAGCAACAAAAGACTTCCTCCAGAAGTATCATTGTGGTTTTAACTTTTATTTGCCCTAATAGCTAGTGATGCTGAGCATCTATTCATGTGCTCAGCCATTTGCATATTCTCTTTGGAAAAATATATATTCAAGCATTTGGCCCATTTTGTAATTAGGTGATTTGTCTTTTTAGAGTTGAATTGTAGAACTTCTTTATATATCCTTTATATTAAACTTCTATAGGATATGTACTTATCAAATATTTAATCCCATTCTCTATGTTGTCTTCTTACTTTGAGGACAAACTCCTTTGATGCACCAAAGTTTTTATTTTGAAGAGATCCCATTTATCTATTTTCCTTTTATTACTTGTACTCTGGGTATAAAATCTAAGAAATCATTGTCTAACACAAGATCCTGAAGATGCTCCCTAAATTTTCCTGCAGCAGTATTATAATCCTGGTTCTCACATTTAGGTCCTTGAACCATTTTCAGTTAATTTCTGCGTATGGTATAAGATAGAGGTCTTCTTTCATTCCTTTACATATGGATATCTAAATCTCTAGCACTACTGTTGAAGAAATTATTCATTCTCAATTGAATAGACTTGTCAGTCTTGTTAAAAATCAATTGTCCATGAATGCAACCATGTGAATAAACCTGTGGGACATTTGGTGGGTCAAAATAAGTCAGAAAAAGAAGAGTAAATATTGTATGATCTCATTTAGAAAATACTTATAAGAAAACTGGTACCTAGATTGAAAGCTCTTAGAGCAGTCACGTTTAGTCCAGAGTGCTAATTGTTATTTCTGGAGTTTGAGGGGCTGTTTTATATAGGTATACATGGTATTTAGAGATATGAATGAAGGCAGCTAGGTTGAAATTACGGTAATTCAGAATACAGGGGTAAGGAAGACATTGCCTGTGGTTTAGAACTTCATCTACTCTTTGAGACAAAATTAAGAAAAGTTAATTTTGTCCAGAACCAAATTTTCATTAGCACGTAATCTAACTCAAATGGTCTGGATAGATCATTTAAACAATCCAATCACAGGAAACCCAGAATAAGAATGAGAGTTTTTAATCCTGCATAGCTTAATATAATGCCTGGATACATCCCAGAGTATATTAAGTACATAATCAAAAAGTATTGGCAAAGTCCCTTGAGGGATTGGAGAAAAAATATGGAACTATTAAATGTTACCATTGGAGAAACCCCTTATACTGTTGCCAAATATTAGAGACACTGAAATCAATAGGCCACACCCTTGATCTTATGAAGTTTATATATATTGCAGAGAAGCTTAGCCTACCTATAGGTATGCTTAAGAGTCACCTCTGGAGGATTTCTTTGGTTGCTCAGATACTGCCTCTCTCTCTCTAAGCCCAACTCTGCAAGTGAAACCATTGCCCACCGCCCACTCCTAAATGGGACATGACAACCAGGGGTGAAAGTCACCCTGGCAGTTTGGGAGATGACTCTCAGGGAAAAGCGTCTCGAAATCCTCAAATAACAATTACCACTCTGGATTAAATGTAATTGCTATAAATGCTTACAATCTAACTCCCTCTTTTCTTACAAGTATTTTCTAAAGGAGACCATACTATATTAACTCTTTTGTGTCTGGCTTATTTTGCCTTACGAAATGTCCCACAGGTTCATTCACAGTGTTGTATGCTTCACAACTCTGTTCCTTTTTGTAGTAGCACAATATTTGATCATATGTATACACCATCTTTCGTCAATCTACTTCTCAGTTAGTGCGTCTCTCAACCACATACATTCATTGGGCACTATGTACAATGTCCAAAGTCAACAGTCCATCAACACTCTCAATTTTAGATAATTTCATTGTTCCCAAGATAAAGATAACCAATAAACACACTCTTACCAAATAGAAAATCTAAACTTCCCCATAAATCTTGTCAAACCCCCCTCCCAATTATTTACCCCTGGTGTTGCTATGGTACTGTTAATGTTTCCCTGTGAAACATAGCCCATAGCATACAATAGCTGTCTTTCCCCTGTACCCTGAACTTTTACACTCTGTACAAGATTCATATCTTAGTGGTAGTTCATGCAATAACTTTTTTATATTTGTAGTGTTATACAGTGGGACACATAGATCTATACAACCCCTTCCAATCGTGTTCACAATCAATATGGTAATATTACTTATAGGTCCACTAGTGAACTGCCTTCACTTCTATTTATTCCCTTACATTTAAGTTTAACCTCATTAGTTAACTATTTGCCTAACTTTAGCTTCCGTTATAGCTCTACATCCCCTATATTCTGTATTATAAGTTTCTGATTTTACCATTACCATGTGTTCTAATTAGCAAACTGCCAGAATGTGATATACCAGAAATGGAATGGCTTTTAAAGAGTGGAATTTATTAAGTTGCAAGTTTACACTTCTAAGGCTGTGAAAATGTCCAAATTAAGGCACCAACAAGAGGTTACCTTCACTCAAGAAAGACCAATAAAGTTTAGGGTTTCTCTCTTAACTGGAAAGGCACAAGGCAAATATGGTGACATCTGCTAGCCTTCTCTCCAGGCTTTTTGTTTCATGAATCTCTCCCAATCAAGTTTCCAGCCTATAGTACACATAGGGAAAAAAAGAAAAGCTGCCTCCACAAGATAGATCAGGATTAAAACATGACTTTTCTAGGGTACATAATCTTTTCAAACTGGCACATGCCCTATGACCTGGCAATACTACTTACTCAGTATTACCCAAAAGAACTGAAAGCAGTGACATGGACATTTGCACACTGATGTTCATAGCAGCATTATTCACAATTGCCAAAAGATGGAAACAATCCAAGTCTCCATCAATGGAGAGTGGATTAAACAAAATGTGATACATACATACAATGGAATAGTATGCAGCAGTAAGACAAAATAATGCCCTGAAACTTGACTGGATCATCTCCAGAGAGATGCAACTTACAAAATTGTGGGCATTAATTTTGGATTAGAGGGAGAAGTGACCCCACCCATTCCAGGTACATCTTTATCAATTTACTGGAATCCTTTAAAAGAGGAAACATTTTGGAAAAAAACTTCGGAGCCATGAGAACCCATGCAGCTGGAAATCTTTGGCGATGAAGAAGGAAAACATCCCTGGGGAAGCTTCATGAAACAAGAAGTCTGGAGAGAAGGCCAGCAGACATTGAAGATGTTTCCTTATATTTTCTTCTAGGAGCTTTATGGTGCTGGTTCTCATATTTAGGTGTTTGAGCCACATTGACTTAATTTTTGTATAGAGTGTAAAGTAAGGGTCATCTTCATTCTTTCAGCTATTGATATCCAACTCCTCCATGCCCATTTATTGAAAAGATTTTGTCCCGTTTAGTAGATTTGGGGGCCTTGTCAAAGATCAGTTGACCATAGATTTGGTGGTCTATTTCTGCACTTGCAGTTTGATTCCATTTGTCAATATTTCTGTCTTTGTAGCAGTACCATGCTGTTTTGACAACTGTGGATTTTTAATAAGCTTTAAAATCAGGAAATGCTAATCTTCCCACTTCATTCTTCTTTTTAAGGATGCTTTTAGCTATTGGAGCTCTCTTCTTTCCAGATGAATTTGGTAATTAGCTTTTCCAAGTCCCCCAAATAAGTTGTTGGAATGTTGATTGGTAATGTGTTGAATCTGTATATTAATTTGGGTAGAATTGACATCTTAACTATATTTAACCTTCCTATCCATGATCAGGGAATGTCCTTCCACCTATTTAGATCTTTGGATTTTTTTTTAGCAATGTTATGTAGTTTTCTATGTGCAAGGCCTTTACACCCCTAGTTAAGTTCATTCCTAGATACTTGATTCTTTTAATTGCTCTTTTGACTGGAATTTTTTCCTTAATTGACTTCTCAGATCATTATTTGTGTATAGAAATGCTACTGATTTTTGCACATTAATTTTGTATACTGCCACATTACTGAATTTGTTTATTAGCTCAAGTAAGATGTTGATTTCTTAAGATTTTCCAAGTATAGTATCATGTTGCCTGCAAATAATGAAAGCTGTACTTCTTTCTTTCCAATTTTCATGCCTTTTATTTTTTTCCTTCCTGATTGCTCTAACTAGAACTTTTAATACAATGTTGAATAATATTGATGACAGAGGGCATCCTTGTCTCAATTCTGATCTTACAGGGAAAACTTTCAGTCTCTCTTTATTGACTACAATGCTGGCTATGGGTTTGTCATACATGCCCTTTATGATATTGAGGATTTACCTTTGATTCCTACTTTTTGAAGTTTCTTTTTTTATTAGAAGTTATGTTGAATTTTGTCAAATGCTTTTTCAACATCAATCAAGATAATCATGTGATTTTTTTCCCTTTTGATTTGTGAATGTGCTATATCACATTAATTAATTTTCTTGTGTTGAACCATCCTTGCATTCCTGGTATAAATCCCACTTGGTTGTGGTGTATAATTCTTTTAATCTATTGGTGGATGTGATTTGCTAGTATTTTGTTGAGAATTTTTGCATCTGTGTTCATTAGGAATATTGGTCTCTTGTTTTCCTTTCTTATAGCATCTGTACCTGGTTTTGGTATTAAAGTAATGTTAGCTTCATAAAATGAATTAGCTAGTGTTCGTTTTTCCTCAATTTTTTTTGAAAAGCTTGAGCAGGATTTGTGTTAGTTCTTTTTGGAATGTTTGATAAAATTCCCCCAGTGAAGCCATTTGGCCCTGGGCTTTTTTTGGTAGGAAGATTTTTGATGACTGTTTGAATCTCTTTACTTGTGATTGGTTTGTTGAGATTTTCTATTTCTTCTTGATCCAATGTAGCTTATTCGTGTATCTCCAGGAATTTGTCCATTTCATCTAATTTTCATCTAGTTTGTTGGTGTATAGTTGTTCATAATATACTCATGATTTTTAAAAATTTCTTCAGGGTCTGTGAAAACAATCCCTCTCTCATTTCTGATTTTATTTGCATCCATCCTCTTTTATTTCCTTGCCAGCCTTGCTAGTGGTCCATTGATTTTATTGATTTTCCAAAAAAAACAAACAAAAAAAAAAACAACTCTTGGCTTTATTGATTCTTTCTATTGTTCTTTTGTTTTCCCACTTATTTAACTTGCCTTGATCTTTGTTATTTCTCTTCTTCTATTTGCTTTGGGTTTAGTTGGATATTCTTTCTCAAGTTTATACAGGTGAGTAGTTAAGTTCTTGATTTTTGTTCCTAAAGGCATTTAGGGCTAAAAGAATTTCCCTCTCAGCACAGCCTTTGCTGCATCCCATAAGTTCTAATATGCTGTATTCTTGTTTTCATTTATCTCCAGATAACTACTGATTTCCCTCACAATTTTTTCTTTGACCCACTGGTTGTTTAGGAGTGTGTTATTTAATCTCCATGTATTTATGAAAGTTCCTTTTCTTTTATGGTTATTTATGTCCAGCTTCCTTCCATTGTGACCAGAGAAAGTGCTTTGAATGATTTCAAGGTTTTTAATTTGTAAAGATCTGTTTTGTGCCCTGGCATATGATCTATCCTGGAGAATGTTCCATGAGCACTAGGGAATAATGTATGTTCTGGTGTTTTGAAGTGTAACAACCTATATAGGTCTTTTTAGTTCTAATTCATTTATCAAATTGTTTAACTTCTCTATTTCCTTGCTGATCCTCTGTCTGGTTGTTCTATCTATAGATAGGAAAGTGATATATTGAAGTATCCTACTATTACTGTAGAAACACTTATCACTCCTTTCAGTTTTGCCAATGGTTGTCTCATGTACTTTGGAGCTTCTTCATTGGGAGCATAAACATTGATGATTGTTATTTCTTCTTGGTGAATTGTTCCTTTTATTAATATATAGTGCCCTTCTTTGTCTGTTATGATGTCTTTACATTTAAAGTTTATTTTGTCTGATATTAGTATAGCTACTCCTGCTTTCTTTTGGTTAAAGCCTTCAAGGAAAATCTTTTTCCATCCTTACATGTCAATCTATTTGTGGTCTTGTGCCCAAGATGAATATCTTATAAGCAGCATACAGCTAGATTATAATTCTTAACCCATTCTGCCAAACTGTATTTTTCAATTGGTAAGTTTAGTTCATTAATATTTGAGTTATTATTGTGAAGGCATTTCTTGAATCCACCATCTTATCCTTTGTATTTTATTAATCAGATCTATATATTATTTTCCCTCTTTCTCTTTTTATCCTTTAAGTTACCCTTTCTGGTACTCTTCAATTCTGTGCCCTCCTCTAGACCTTCCTCTCCTGTCTATTTTTTCCAGCTGGAAGAACTCCTTTAGTGTTTCATTAGGGCCAATCTCTTGTTGACAAATCCTTTCAACATTTGTTTGCCTGTGAAAATTTTAATATGTCCCTTGGTTTTGAAGGATAATTTGGCTGGGTACACACTTCTTGGCTGGATGTCTTTCTCTTTCAGGATCTTAAATATATCATACCACTGCCTTCTCACCTCCTTAGTGCCAATTGAGTAGTCTGAACTCAGTTTTATTTGGTTTCCCTTGTATGTAGTAGATTGATTTTCTCTTCTGTTTTCAGGATTTTCAGCTTCTTTTCAACATTTGACAGGCTGATTAGTATGTGTCTTTGGGAAGGGCTATTTGGATAGAATAAATCCATTTGGTTTGCATATTTATGTCCTTTATAAGAGCTGGGGGAATTGGTTTGCATATTTATGTCCTTTATAAGAGCTGGAAGATTTTCCCCCATTATACCCTAAACAAATCTTCGTAGCCCTTGAGTTTTCTCTTCTCCTTCTGGGACACCAGTGATTCTTATATTTGTGTACTTTTTTTGTCCATCATTTCCCTGAAATCCAATTCAAGTCTTTCCATCTTTTTTTGCCATTTACTGTTTTGTGTGTCCAAAATCAGTTGTTCTGTCCTCTAGTTTGCTTATTCTTTCTTCTGCCTCTTCAAATCTGCTGTTGTGTGTCTAGCATATTTTTTATTTGACCTACAGCAATATTTAATATCTGTATATCTACTATTTTTCTATGTATTCTTTCAGATTTCTCTTTATGCTCTTCTAGTGTCTTCTTGATCTCCTTTATGTCATTAGCCATCCCACTTATTTTATTTAGCATAGTTGTATGAAGACTTTTGAATATTTGTTTCAAAGTCTGTGTCTCCTCTGGTGTTTTAATTTGGCCATTAGGCTGGACTATATCTGTCTGCATCATGATATGCTTAGTGATCTTCTGTTGCCTTCAAGGCATGCAAATATCTTGATTGGACTACTTTGGAAGTTGATTTCCTTCAGTAGTCTAAAGTTTTGTATTTGTAGGATGGATGTGGAGCAGGATGCAGAGCATGGGTGGTACACAAGAATGCAGTGTCGAGCTGTGGTGCTGGTATAGGCACAGTCAGGGATGCTTCATGTTGTCTGTGAGCATGGGGTGTGGGGTGTGGGGTTATAGAGGTGTGATGTGGGGGCTGTGGGGGCTATGGGGGCAGGATGCAGCTCAGGTGGGTCTTAGAGTGCAGGAGCAAGGTGTGGCATGGGGGACACAGAGGTAGGGTGTGGTGGGAGGCAGGTAGGGGAGCTCTGCAGATGCACGGGGGCTAGTGCATGGGCAAGATGTGATGGGCACATGGATTGTGGGGATCATGGGTATTGGTGTGGGGTACAGGGGACATAGGTTGGGACACAAGGAGGGCAGGGAACAAGTGTGTCCTTGTGCCTCTGATTTGTTCCCCTATTAAGCTATCTTGTTACAGGTGCCAAGTAATGTCAATTCAGAAAGATAATAAAGCTTACAATCTAAGCTCTAATTTTTACAAGCATTTTTAAATGAAGCTACTTTCAGAAATAAGACATTAGTCAGTTGTAGTATATTAAGAAATCATAGCAGAGGTTTTGTTCTGTTCTATTTTTACACACTTACCAGAGTTATGTTAATTAATAGGTAAATTAAAATTTATATATTTGTCTTGCTTTTTTAGAAGGCTTTCCTTATTACAGATAGAGTTCTGACCTATAGCTGACTACACATACTTTCAGAGAATTATTAGAGCAAAGCAGTGTAACTGATAATTTAGCTGTTTTATGATCTGTAACTTTTTAAGAATAACCAAAACCTTGACTAACAATACTCTAGCATTGTTTAACATCATACAGATTAGTATTAGGATATAAAATGGACAGTGGCAATATTGCCAAGTTTTTAGGAATATTATATAGTCTCTGAAATATGAATAATAGAACTTTATCTATATAAATTTAACCAGCATCAGGAAAGAAAATCTCCTGTAATACTTCCCACCTCTTATGCAATAGGTAAAATATTTTAGCACCTTACTTACATGAGATGAAAGAACAAACCATTTGTAACAGTTTTTCCCTTAACAGTGAAAAGACTTGTCTTCTGAAATAAAGGATGAGAAGGTCAAAGATATTATTCTGATGTAAAAATATTTGTTTTCTAGACAGAGTAGTCAGATGATTAAGAAAAAAACTTTTTTAAAACTTTACATTAAAAGCAGACTAACAATCCACATTATTTTAACAGGGAAAAAACTAAACTTCAGTTTTGTATGAATACCCAGCTTGACACAAAAGTTTTCTTTTTTAGAAAAATGTGATAAACAGACATCAAGTTTTGATGAGCACTGACTATGACAGGCAGAATTTACTTTCATAAACTTTTTTTTATAGCTCCTTACATTCATTCAGAGCTATTGTCAACAAATATTATAAACAAAATTCACCTCCTCCAACTCTCTATTACTTTCTGTATCCATTTAGTCCACAATGACTATAACAAACAAAATCCATTTCTTCAAACTTTATATCACCTTCCATATCCATTCCACCTGTGGTTTTTATTTATCCAGACTGCACATAATCAGAAATAAATTTAATAATAAATTCAAAAAGCATTTGAACCTGTATCTTTCCTTCCAATAACAGTATTCATGAAGGGGAGAAGAGACACAGAAACTACAAAATAATGGAAGAAGGAAGAAATTTATGCTTGGGTTTAGAACACAGCCAGGCATCTATATACTTTATACTCAGAACATACAAATGTTTATTTAAAATATACCTAAAATATCTCAGTCCAAATCACCACTACCTTCAAAGGTCAGAAAACCCCAAGTTTGAAATATAATCAGCTTTCTGATATTTAAGTGATTTATATCCAGTTAAAAAACTCAATTTTTTCTCTAACATTATTCCCTAATGCTAAATAATATTAGGAATATGTTAGCTTATGAAATTATGACTTCTAAAAAACTAGTTCAGATTTCTATTTATTTAAATGCTGCTTTTTAAATTTAAAGGTCTTACAAATGTCTTCTCTTCTTTGAAGTCCTCTTAAGTCATTTTTTTTCTATCTGTTTTTAATGTTTCCAGTATTTTTATTCCTCTGTTACCATTGTCTTATACTATGCCCTAGTACATGTATATTCTAACTAGAATATAAACTGTTTGAAGCTAAGAATTAGGTTCTCCCTATTTATGACAGCACTTAGTAACAGACATATACTAATAGACATTAATAAAGCTACTACAAATTCAAATTCTTCCACATACTGAGGTAACAAAAAGTCAGATCCTTGAAATCCAGGCAATTAAGATTATAAAAAATTCCATTTATATTTCTTACTAAACTTAACTGGTTTCTAAAATGGGGTACATTTAAAACATCAGCATACCCTTAATTTTATTTCACTTTACATAAGTATTATTGTTACTGGTGTATATTTAGTTTATGTAACTTAACCTATCTAGTTAGGCTATTTTAATAGGAATTTTGAGAATATATTTATAATACTAGCTTATTTTGTCTGTAGGTTTATATAGATTTAGAGAGAACACACTTAAGCAGAACAATATCCCATTTGGTTAATTCAAAATTTATCATAAATTTCCTTTTATCAGATGTTGAAAAAACTCTTTGTTTTCATAATATCTTAAAATTACCATCAATTTTAAAAAAATACATTGAGAGTAGTTGGGATAAGGGATATAGGATGCATGAGTTCTTTTTTTTTCCTTTTATTTCTTTATCTGAAGTGATGCAAATGTTCTAAAAATGATCACAGTGAAGAATACACAACTATGTGATGATATTGTGAGCCCTTGATTTTATGATTGGGTTGGACTGTCTGCATGTGGATAATTCTCATTAAAAATATATTTTTTAATAAGTGTACTGCTGGGTAAAAAAAACTAAGTAATGAATTAGACCAGTAACATAACATTAACTGTGCAATGAACAGAAGGTATTTTAAATATTATATTTATTTCACAATATCATTTTCAAAGTGAAAATACACATATTCTTTTTCTATCAGGTTTTACAAATCATAAAATATTTCCTAACTAAAACAATCATTTTCTTGCATATTGGCCCATCTTTGGTTTTCATCCCACCTGTTCTATTCTTGAAGTGTGTTAGCCTTCACAGACTATTTAAATTCATTATAACCATTCCCTTATTTTGGATTTATATTTATTATATAAATGATAAACTACTGTAAAAACAAAGTCCGAAACTGTATAGTGGATCTACAAAGATCTATTATATGGTTCATAGAAATGTTTTTGGATAACAGGTGGCTGTGTTCTACATGACAATTCATGGGTCCAGGCTACTTCCATCCTGTGGCCCAATATAGATGATAGATAAATAGATAGATAGATAGATAGATAGATAGATAGATAGATAGATAGATAGACAGACAGACAAAAAGACAGAAAGAAAGGAAGGAAGAAAGGAAAGAAGGAAGGAAGAAAGATAGATAGATGATAGATAGATAGATAGATAGATAGATAGATAGATAGATAGATAGAGAAGATTTTTTGACATTGGCCCATCATCTGGTCAGGGGCCTAAAAAAAATGGATGGAAAGATCAGACAAAGTTTGCTCTAGGGTAGGGGCATATGGATGGCATATGATAGTAGGCACCAAGTGGGAAGATTTTTCTATCACATATTCATGTATGCATGCCATAAACCATCCATCATGTGCCAGTTTGAATCTGTTTTGTACCCCCAGAAAAGCCATGCCCTTTAATCCTCATTCAATATTGTTGAGAGGGAGCTTTTTGATTGTTTTCATGGAGATGTGGCCCACCCAATTGTAGGTGGTAACTTTTGATTAGATGGTTTCCATGGAAATGTGTCTCCACCCATTCAAGGTGGGATGCTTACTGGAGCACTTTAAGAGGGAACCATTTTGGAAAAAGCTTTAGAGCCCATGCAGTAAGAGACCTTTGCAGATAAAGAAGGAAAACACTCCTGGGGGACCTTTGAGAAACAAGAAGCTGGGAGAGAAAGATAGCTTTCTCTCTGGCTGAGAGAAAAACCCTGAAACTCATCAGCCTCTCTTGAGTGAAGGTACCCTCTCATTGATGCCTTAATTAGGACATTTTCATAGCCTTGCTTTAACTTAGACATTTTCATAGCCTTGCCTTGATTTAGACATTTTCACAGCCTTAGAACTATAGACTTGCAACTTAATGAATTCCCCTTTTTAAAAGCCATTCTGTTTCTGGTATATTGCATTCTGGCAACTTGCAAACTAGAACACACCATGAAAGCATAAATTAAAAACCAAAAATACAAAATACGTTGGCAGTTGATCTTAACTGGTCTTCTTAATTGGTCATTCTGAGACTGATATGATTGATAGACATGTGAATGTAGCAGTCATGGCTGTATTCTTAAGATTAAATTATAGAAGCCCTGACTGAGTGAGATTTTTGCTTAAGGTGGAACATGGCAATGACCCTTAGTGAAGGCATAAAATGTACTCATTAAAATGCTTCATTAATATTTTGCTTTGTAACCATGGGTCTGAAGAGTTATCTTTCTTCTAGCTTCTCAGCATTGTTTATTAATACATTGAAACTGATAACATTGAAATTGATAATTTGTACATGGTGTCGGAAAAACTCCAGAAGTCTTCACTATTAAAGCTGCTTATGTAGCAAAATATGCTAAACAAACAATACAAAATGTCTCTACTTAGGCTCTATTTTAAGTTCCATAGTTTGGAGGTATACCCTGCACATGTTGGTGGTTCCTATCTAAGAAAAAAGTAGTGCATCCGTATGAAGATGTATTTCCATAGAAGTCCAAACCTGACTTCTCTGGACCCTGAGCTGTGAGAAAGACTTTGGTTGTAATGCTCATGATTAGGTTAATGCTATTGCTAAACAGAAACAATAAAAAATTAGTAGTTAAATGTAGAATACCAGTTTTAAAATACAGCGCATAAAAATTTTAAGGCTTTTTGTAAATCCCCCATTAACCGTTGCTGCTGATATGGAATTTGTTGCCACTCTAATATTCAGTCCAATGTTACTGCTGTCTTTACTACAAAGGACATTTAAGTAAATTTATCTTTGATATGATTTTCATAATGAAGTAGTTAGATGCTTTCTCTAAAATACAGAAATTACTTAAAAATGAGCATTTAAATCAATTTATCATTTTCTCTTTACATAATTAGATTTCTTATCTGTTTTAGTTTATTGTAGTGTTGATAACAATAGAACTTACTAGTGTAACTGGCTGTATCATAGATACAGCTTTAATCTAAATAAGATGGCTAACAGTTCAGGGCAAAAAATAAAACTTTAATCTTTTAAAATTTCTAGTAATATTACATTAAAATTATATCCAAGTAAAAGTATATGTTTATTTCATGAAGGAAGAAATAAAATGCATCTGGTATAAAACAATTAGTTGATTTATAAAGCATTATTTTACATAAAGTTCAACTCCAAAAATCATAAGAAAATTGCTTAATCAAAATGTGTGATGGCATAAAAATGCTTGACAGAAGAGGAAAATGATATATATACTGGCTTCAAATATGAAACAGAAGAAAAATTGATTTGTTAAATGTCATTCAGATTGAATTAAAATCTACTGCTCTTAAAAATTAAAGTTTTCAGTAAAACGTTCATTTTTCTATTAACAATAAATGCATTGTAGAAACAAACAAAAAAAATAAGCACACCAACTATTCTGCCAGTTTGAATCTATGTTAAGCCCCAGAAAAGTCATGTCCTTTAATCCTCATTCAATATTGCTGGCTGGGAGCATTTTAATTGTTCCCATGGAGATGTGACCCACCCATCACATGCTTGGCTGGGTGGTAACTTGATCAGATATTTTCCATGTAGTTGTGACTCCATACACTAATCCTCTAAAAGAGGAAACATTTTGGAGAGAGTCCCTTTTGTAGAGCCACAAGAAAGCCAGCAGATGCCACCATGTTCACCATGTCCCCTTCCAGCCAAGAGAGAAATACTGAATGCCATCGGCCTTCTTGAACCAAGGTATCTTTCCCTGAATGCCTTAGATTGAACATTTCTATAAATTTGCTTTAATTGGGACATTTTCTCAGCCTTAGAACTGTAAACTAGCAACTTATTAAATCCCCCTCTTTAAAAGCCTTTCCATTTCTGTATATTGCATCCCAGCAGCTAGCAAACTAAGATAACTATCAAGTTCAGGAAAATACATTGCAATTATTTAGTTGTTCCCAAGTTTAAATCCAGGAAAACTTTTCCATACCTCTCAAAGACATTTCATTTTACTTAATGAAATTTGATAATTAGATTTTATTCAGTTACTCCTATGCCAAGGTTATTTAAATTTTAATAATGACCTGATTACTACAGTTAACATTACAAAGGTATTATTGTAAAAGATAATATCACAAACATAGCCTATTCTGTAGCACTTTTTTATGCTTACCAATTCCATCTCAGGCCCAGTTATAAAGAATTCTAAAGCACACCTATGTTCTGTGTCTATCCCTTCCCCATAACTGATTAAGGTAGTTAGGCCTTGCGGCAGAGATAGGTTGGACAGAAAGAAACCAGGCTTGTTGGGTTTGGATTTGAACGTTTAAGGTGAGGACCATAGAATTTTGAGAGTTTCTATGCCCTTCTGTAACTATTTTCAATTTTTAGATTTATTTTACTAAAAGCTGTGACCAGGACCATTGGAAAAGGTCTTCGCTTTTTCCAGAAGCAGCTCTTTGGTAGTTTCCTACTGCCTAGGGAAATTCCAGGGGCAGTTTCTTTCTAATGTCCAGGGTTGTTTACAGTAATTACAAAACTAAAGTTTTTGAATCTTGCTGCTCAGAGAGTTTTTCCTTTTTTTTTTTTTTGAAGTACCAGTTTATATATTTATATATATTTATATCAGGAGTTTAAATAGAGTTCTTTAAAAATTTTATTAATTTGCTATTACCATCTGGAGGTTTGAGAATATGCATTGAACAGGCAGACAGACACAAATAGAAAGTTAGTTACACAAGAAAAGGAAACAGAAATACTTAAGAAAGGGACAATTAAAGGATTGAATATATTATCTCATCCCATTTCTACCTCTTTGCAGAACAGTTTCAGCTGTTATATCTTTAATTTTAACTGTAATGGCAGTATTTTCATTTTAAATTATATTGAGTTCAGATTACATTACAAAAATAAATGCTTTTTTTTAATAGACTCAACTAAAATCTCTTCAACTTTCAGCATAGCCAAAAGATTCCCCTGTTAAAGAATTTATGTAATCAGTAACCAGTTAGGAACATTTGACCAATATAAATGCAGGATCATACCTACTAACAAATTCACATGGACACTTAACCCTTATTATATTTAAATAACACACCAGGTAATAACCAGACTGAACATACCAGCTAACAAACAGGCATTAAATGCTTAACACACCAATTAACACTTGAAAAAACATTAACTTTTACTATACCCAGTTAACACCCCAGCTAACACTTTAACCTGCCTACTTGATTTCATTATACACCAATTAATTGATGGATTAGGTCAGGGCTTCAAACCCTGTATAGTCAGTACCCTAAAAACAGATGGTGTCGAGGTCAGAGCAAAGGGGATTGTTCTAGAAGCACGACCAAGGTCTAGTCAAGGAGACCCAAACTGCCTATTTACTCCCACGTCCACTTTTACCCTGGTTACCCACTCACCCAGTGAAAGACAAACTCACCAGGAATGAGGTGGGACAAAGGAGTTCAGACAAAGGGTTTAGTTTGAGGAGAAACAGAGACACCAGGGCAGCGTTTCATGAGAGAGAGAAATGGCTGTGCCGAGGTGGCAGAGGATACGATTTTTATGACTTTTGGGTTAGGGAGTTGGGGGCAAGTGTTAGGCAGGTCTCTGTTGGCTAGTTTTCAGAAATAGGGGGGCTAAGTTGGAAGTTGGCAGCTTTCCATTGGTAAAGTTTAAAATTTAAATGCTACTTTAGGGATGCAGGGTTGTAAATGCTGGAGGGCAGATAGTGAGTAAGGGGAGTTTAGGCAAGAATGCATCTGCCAGAGGGTGGAGGCTGAGTAATGGGAGGTATCATAAGATGGCAGCTCATGGAGGGTGAAGGAGATGCTTGGCTGGCATGGGTTGGGGTGAGAGAGGCCTTCTGAAATATTTGCCAGGGGTAGGTTATATCCTGGGGAGAAGGGGTCCTGTCCTCCAGGCCTAACACCCGGTCAGATGTCTGGACATGCACCTGAGAACAGTTTCTTTCTTTGAAGCTTTTTAAGGCACCAAAAGTCTCTGGAGTGCCAGCAGAACAGAGAAACACCAGCTGTCGAGCCTCTAGATTAAATTCAGTCCAGTGACCTCAAAAGGCTCAGTTTCCTGGTTTACCTGCTCTGCTGGGGTTCTGGAGCCTCAGAACTTCGGGCAATCATTCCAGAGGGTTGCCAAATTATTACTGGACAAAGGCCATGGATTCTTTTGCCTAAAGTGCCTATAACTAATTTCTGAGACACCAGGGTTTCAAAGAGAGAGAGTTGATTACTAGGTGCATAGTAGGAGAGCAGATGGCCTAACAGTCCAAAATCTGTCTCCATGAACTGCAGCAATTCTGTTACTTTTATTAGAGAGAAAGATGGGCAGGGTTTAGGATGATGAGCACAGTGGCTCCAGATGATGTAATTAGAGGTGAGCTAATTATCGAGCATGTGCAGAGTGGATACATGCTTAGGCACAGGTAAGAAAATGGGGGTGTATTATAATGAGGTGACTTGCAGGACAAAGTCCAAGTTACTGTGCATGTCAGGTGGGCTCACCTTGGCCAGATCCAGTCTCAGCCAGCAAGGCAAATAATAATTAGGGATTGTCTTTAGTGATTACAAAATTCTAAAGTTGAAAAACTGGATAACTGGGCACAAATGAAGGTTAGTCACAAGGTTTTTACAACCAAAGGGGCAGAAGATGTAAAGAAGGATTTTATAAAACTTAACAGTAGCTAACTTTTCTTATGTAAAGAAGGATTTTATAAAGAAAAGAGTTATGGGCCCCATCAGGCTGAAAAAAAAAAAAAAACAACCCAGGACTTCCCAGGGGCAGTTATCTGCTGCCTTTGTTATGCAAGGTTTTCTGCTGCCTTGGTTATGCAAGGTTGTAACTGCCCAAGAAAGTTTATCTAAGAATGCAACTGAGAAGGTTGAGTAAGGGAGTTTTGCACGAGACAGGTGCTTCTTGCAAAAAGCAGCTCCCATGACTCATGCGCGAAAAATGTTTGTTATCTGCTTCTTGCAAAATGTTCGTTATCTACTTTCTGCATAAAGCAGAACCTGTAACTAATGTTCAACCCTCAAACCCCACACCCTTATCCTGGCCCTCAAAAGGCTTCCCAAAACCCAGGTTCGGGGCTCTCTGTTCCTGCGTGTTCAGTGAGCCCCACGCATGTGTGGTAAATAAACCCCTTGCGTGTTGCATGAGAGAACGTCTCTTGGAGTCCTCCTTTGCACGGCAAAACTCTCAAATTCTTACAAAGATAAGGGCTATACAATCACTATCAGAGATCAAGGCAGCTGGATTACAATTTAGAGATTTCAGGAATTTCCTCCCATATACCAGAAAGAAAAATATATATATATATCTATACAATGACTCAGTAATCAAAAATCATCCCTTAAATTTTGATTTCTCTGTTACATTCTGGGACAGAAATTTCCTGCCTGATCTTTTTCTCTTTCTGTGATTTAGCATTTGTGGTGTCCTTCTTCAGTCTCTACCATTCTCCAGGGTTCTAAGTGAGATTTGTACTTTTATTTGGTGAATCTCTGGGAGTTTTTTCAAAAGCTGAATTAGGTCATCATGTTGATGAAATCACCCATGACTCAGCATGATGTCACAAGCATCAAATGAGTGCTGGCTCTGAGAAACCAAAGCACATATTCTATTCCACACATAAACTGTAATCAAAATGGTGGAAATTAAAATATGATTACAATTTTTAGTCCATCAAATTAACAGAGGTGAGAGACTACCTAATATTCAGTGAAGAAAAAAGAGAGGTGAAGAAGTTGCTATAGCACACTGCTCCTGGACAGTAAAAAGGTGAATCTTTATAAAAAGCCAAAAAAAAAAAAAAAGTATTAAAGGTCTTGGAAATATATTGGAAATGTGATCTAACTCTACTCCTTAGTATTTATCTTAAAGGAGATCAACTGGATGGTCTACAGGTGAAATACACATTGCAAAAGAAAAAAAATTAATTTTCCCTGTTGTAAAGAGCTAATCTTACCTACCCCTACCTTCTCACCTAGCCCTTTCTTGGAGCATTTTCTTTAGAAAACTTGTAAATTATTTCTCTACCTCTTTGAGGTATATGTAAATCCTTTTAAAAGCTAAATAAGCATCTGGCCAGCTTTACAGTCTGGGGAATGTCTTTCTCAATGGGAACCTTCTCTTTGAAATGTAAACATCAAGGAAGATAACACCCTTATTTCCACATTTTCATGGAAGTTTAACTAATACTCCTGGCTCTAATTTGTAACTATCTACCTGTCATAGAGATAAGAGAAGTTCTATTATTCCTTAGGCTAGAGATAATTAGCAAACACAAAGCTCACCCCAATTCCCAGGTGAATTTAAGATGAACTAGGTCTGAAAAATGGTGCCTTCATGTTCTCTTACTTGCAGACTAGTTCATTTATCTTGAGATCGTATACATATATTGGGTTGTATTTACTTAATTATATAACAAGATAAGAGTTCTTTATTTCTTTGCAATCTCTTTGGAGTATTGCCTGTGATATGTTACATTTTGGCTTAATTCTTATTTAGTAAGAAAATTATTTTCTTTTCTCTTCTACATTTGTGGAATGTGTTTCTGTGTAGGGGGCAGATTTCTTTTTAAATTGTATTTCCCCAACAATGGGCGCACTTATTTAAATAAAACTTTGTATAAGAGCGAACTCCATAATGGCTTCCCAACTCCATATCAAATCTCTTATCCATAGAAATTCTATTTTATTTCTTTTAACATTTCCCCTTTTTGATCAAGATGTTTCTCTAAAAGCATTGCTGATCAACATCTCATGTTAATTCTGTAACACCGGGGAAGTTCATCCCTGGAAGTCATGTCCCACCATGGGGAAAGATAGTGAGTTTATTTGCAGTTTGGCTTGAGGGAGAGAGACATTTGAAAACTTTTTCAAGGGTTGATTCTTAGGCACTATATATAATTAAACTTAGTTTCATCATTACAGAAACTTTATAAGTTTCATAAGTGCAAGCTTCAAAATCAAGAGCTTGGCCCATTAGAATGACTTGGGAGGTAGTTGCAGCTATTATTCTGGAGATGTTACAGCAATTAAGAAATATCACAGTGGCTTTAATCTAGTGGTTTGGTTCATGCCTTACTCAACCTTCAGATATGGAGGGGTCTGTATCATTACAGGCAAAGTCTAAAAATTTGTGGGACCTTGTAGAGTATGACAGTGGTTATTGAAGTGCAGTTGGTATAACAGGTTTAGGAAATGGCTATTATGGAGTGAAGGGTGGTTAGGAACTTATGTTCAAATTATGTCTGAAAATTGGTCTAGGTAGATAATATGATTGTCCATGTTAGAGAAAATGACAATATGGGCACTCCAATGTCCTGAAAGGTTTCCATGGTAGAAGAGACTGTTTCATTTAAGTTGAAGTAATAAGTGTCAAATTCATTTTTTATCAGAGTCATGTTTGCTATTTTGTCATTGCAGAAAGGATGTCATTTGCCTTCCCCATGGTCATAACAAAGGGTCTGATTGCAGAGGTTTGTTGGGATAGTGCCTAGACAAGGTCCTGTGCCATTATCATTTTTTTTTCAAAGAGAGAAATTATAGTAATTCATCCTGTCAAGAGTAAAATATGTCCAATGAGCTGACCATTTCTGATATTTCTATTTAGTGTCTGTTCTTTTTGACCCATACTTGATCTATACAAAATTTACTCTCTATGTTTATCTAAGTTTGAATGACTATGTACGTGGCCAATAACTGAAGCCCTTCCATGGAGTCTCAATTAGCATAGACCCAGGAATCTGACAGCTTGCCTAATCTTAGGACTCACTAAATCAGCAGTCCTTTTTATGGTGAATGGCAAAGGACCAGGAAGGAGGGTAAGGGTAAGAATGAATTTGAAAGGGGTAGGATTCATTGTGGGAGGGACTGAGAAAGCTCGAGGTATAAAGAATGGGTAAGAGAAGAATAAAAATGAAGACTCTATCAAGTGTTATTGAGTTCATTCAATCTGATGTAAAACAGGTATGTTTCTGATTCCTGGGTTAGTCATTCATATCAGATGCCTAAGATCTCCAGGAAGTATTAATCACATGTCCTGGTCCCAGGTCTTGGGATAGCTGTCTCTATCAAGATACTGTCTACTTCTCATCCTTGGTAATTTCAAGGTTTAGGTCCTCAAAAGGAATGAGTTTCCAGGCAGGGCTGGGAGCTTTCTTTAAATGAGAAATATGAATACAAGAATCCATACCTTTTAATTCAGCTGTACATGGGTTAGTTAAAAGTACCTGATAGAGTCCTCTCCAATGAGGTTGGAGTGTATCTTTATGAAGGTGCGTTTTACAATGTACAAGGTACCAGGCTGAAGATTGTAGTTCTGAATATCTTCATCTCCTGGGAGCAAATTATAAAAGGATTGTATCAAGGTTTCAATTTTCTTTAAGTCATTGATTGGTTCCTGAGAATAGGTTAACATATTTTCTTTGATGAGGCTAGGTTCATATATTCCAGAGTTTATTCTCATAAATCTCCCTATTATAAATATGTAACAGTAACTTTCTAAATATAATCTTAAAACTAAGCAAGTTGGAAATTGTAAGAGCCTTAAACCGTAACCTTCGAAACAGCCTTTAAATGTAACTTCAAAGCTGGAATCAAGCTGTGAATGTGAGTGCTTGGTCTCACAAAGGAGCATTATGTAAATGTAGTCTACAGCAGTATTAATGTAAAGTCTGCACCCAGTCGTCCAAGATATGAATAAGCCTTTTATCTCTTTCCCTAGGTTGGGAGGCACCTTTCCCAGGTGTCACAGAGGATGCGAATTCTGAAGGAAATAGGATAAACCACTGAAATTTCCAGACCTGTTGCCTGTTAACAAAGATGATTATCTCTCTTTTCTCTCTGATGGGTATAAAAGCCAATGAAAAAATCACTTTGGGTGCCTAATTTAGGAAATCTCCCTAATCTTCCCACTGGCATAAATCAGCTCTTTTTCCTCCTCAGCCCTATTAGCTGTTACTTTTGTTTGCTGCTGCCAGGTGATGAACCCAGATTTGGGAGTGCTCCTTCTACAAATGTAAATTTATGTTTTCCAAAAGGAGTGGATTTTAGATTTAGTAAGACTATGGGTAAGGCTTTGGCCATGATAGATTGTGGGATTCTGTGGATTTAGCTGAGTTTTAATAACATTTGCTTTTTCTACTAAACCTGAGAATTGATAGTGAGAGGCATGATGAAAATGTTGCAAAATAGACCATATTTGGCATATTATTTTCAGATTTCTTCTGTAAAGTGGATTCCTCAGTAACTGTGAAGTTCTGAGGGAATTCTCTAATTTGGAATTATTTTATCCTAATGATACCTTTACAATGGTAACCACAGTAGTGTCAGCACAATGCACATACATATAAATCATTATTAAAACATATATTTATAGCCTTGGACTGGGAGTAATTTAATAAAAGTCCAATTGTCAAACTTCAAAAGGGTCATTAGGTAAGGGAAAAAGTCCTTGAGAGTCATGGAAAAGTTTTTCTGGATTATGCTTGGGACAAATTAAACAATACATATTCAAGGCTGTTCTAGGGGATGGTTTCCAGAGATAATGTTTTCCCCAGTATACCATTTTACAGTATTCCAGTGAGTCATATTTTGAATACTTTCCAAATTGTTTCTTGGAGACAGGGAGGACTGGTTTACCATTAGAACCAAACCATGATTTACTCTCAGGGTTATAAAAGCAGCCAGCATTTTTCCATTTTTCTGTTTCCTAGGGAAGAACATTTTGCTGAGCAGTAAGGTGTTTTTTTTTTTTTTTATGTTTCCAATAGAGTAATTTATTTCAAAAGTCATTATAGAAATAGAAATAGAAATAGAATTAGAATTTAGTTTTGTAGCTGTATCTGCCATGTGGTTGTCAGTGCTTTCCTCTATACTTACTTGAAATAACCAGAAATTTTAATTAAAGCCAAAAGCTTTGGTAACAGTATAACATCTAGCAATTACTTAACATAAGAATTTTTAAATTTTTAAAATTTTTCTTCCACTGGAGGTTAAAAGACCCTTTCTTTCCCTAACATCCCCAAATCATGAACAACCCCAAAGGTATATCAATGATCAGAGTATATGTATATTATTTCCTTCTGCAAGTTTGCAAGCTCTTGTTAGGGCAAAGAGTTCAGCTTGCTGGGCTGATGTAGCATTATGTAAGGAATTTGCCTCTGTTATCCGTTGGTTGGTGGTAATAGCATATTCAACATGATAGAATCCTGAGTCATCTTTATGGTGTTAACCATCTCTATACCAGACAGCATTTGCATTATCAATTGGAGTTTCTTATAAATCTATTTGAGGGGTTAATAATTGGTCAGTTAAAGCTATGCAGTTGTGAGGTGTTCCCTTCAAATAGCAGCAAGTAAAGTGACAGGATTAAAGTTATGACAAGGAATAAAAAAGCCATTGGGAGGAAAACCAAACAAATGACATAAGAATGTAATCTGTTGGTAGAGATATGTTGAGTGTGATGAGAATTAAGAAGGGCTTCAACAAAATGAGGGATATAAATAATCAAGGGAGACCCTATACTTAATTCTTCAATTGAGTCTCAAAGTTTCACCATTGTAGCAATGGAACTCATGCAAGTGGGAGTCCCTTGACTACCGTACATCCAATTGCTGGCTGCAATACCCTAGAAGTTTATAGTGATCTCTGTGCTTTTGTGTGAGGACACCTAAGGTGTTTTCTACTCATCCATGGACAGAGAGGGAAAAAGGTAATTTGTAATTAGGATGTCCCAGAGCTAGAGTGTTGAACGAACTATGCTTTATTTCTGTAAAGGAATTTTGATTAACTTCATCCCAAACAAAGGCTTACTTTGTTCAGCTTTAAGTAAGCATACAAAGGCTGAGCCATTAAAAAAAAAAAAAAGAAGGAATCCAATTTCTACAATATCCTGTAAGGCCTAAAAATTCCCTTAGTTGGCATTTGGCTTTGGGAGGGAAAGTTAGAATGCTTTGGATTTGGTCAGGGTCTAAGAGGAGGCTGTTTCAGTTTGCTAATGCTGCTGGAATGCAATATACCAGAAATGGGTTGGCTTTTACAATGGTGATGTATTAGCTTACAAATTTACAGTTCTGAGACCATGAAAATGTCCAAAGAAAGGCATCAACAAGACAATATCTTCTCTAAAGAAAGGCTGTCAGCATTTGAGATACCTCGGTCACATGAGAAGTCACCTGGCTGGCGTCTACTATTCCTTCTCTCCTGGATTTCATTGCTTTCAGCTTCTGGCTTCAGTACCTTCTTTTTCAACTTCTGTGGGTGTGTCCTTGTCTTATATCTCCCGGCTTCTCTGAGCTCTTTGGGCTTTTCTCTCTTTTATCTTCTCATAAAGGACTCTGGCAAAAGGAATGGCGTGGGTCACATCTCAATTGACATAATTTAATCAAAATATCCCACCTACAACAGGTCCACCATAGGAATGGATTAAAAGAGCATGCCCTTTGTTGGGGTATGAAAAAGTTTCAAACTGCCACAGAGGCCCTGGGGGGTGATCAGACTTCCTAAATGTTTTACTTGTTGGGAATTAAAGTGTAGCTTTTTCTTAGATACTTTATTACCTTTTGTTGCTAACTGATAAAATAGGTAGATGTTCTTTGGAGACAGGCCTTTTTAAAAGGAGAGTAAAGCATATGCGTTGCAGTAAGGTTGATTTTTCTGGAAAAATGAGGTCTGCAATGTCAGTTTTAAGGATTTGCAAAAAAATAAGTTGGACTTTCAGTATATCCCTGGGGCATAACTTCCCAGGAAAATAAAAACTGGCTTTCTAAAGCTACTAGTATGATGCAAAAGGCTCTACAAAAAGCAACAACTATGAAATATTTACTTTCATGTTGAACAGCCACAAGTAAACTGTATGAATTAGGTGCAACTGGATGGTGGGGAATTACTCTATGGTTAATTGCTCTTAAATCCTGTACAATTCCCCATCCATGTCCATTAGGTTTTGGGACAAGGAGAAGGTGGATATCGCATGGGCTTGTGCAAGGAACAATTAATCCTTTTTGTATATATTCTTCAATTACAAATTTAATTCTTACAATTGCTTCTACATTTAAGGGGGCTTGTTTTACAATAGGAAGGGGTTTACGTTTGAATAGGTGGGGCAAATAGCCAATACACCAATCTATCTATATCAGTAGACAATGTGACCCATAAATGGGGTGAAACAATATCTAAAAGACATATGATGTTTAAAGTTTGTTTCCTTGACCGAAAGGATGGGAAATATGTATGGGACTTAATTCCTTATCCTGGTTTGTTGAATCTGGTTTGAAGAGTTCCAAATTAACTTTCCCTTTTTGGGAAAAAGATACATTTCCTTGGAATAATCCAAGGAAATCCCTTTCAAGAAGGTGAATTAGGGCAAAGAGGACTATAAGAATTGGTGAGCTCTTTAAAAATTTTATTTTAATAAGAATTGATGAGTTCCTTGTGGAGGGCCTTTGCAAGCACTCTCACTAAGACAGAGGTGAGGGAGATGAGGCAAGAGGTAAGAGGCAATGTGGGGCCATTTGCTTTTAGAGATTCACTTTACTTGTTCCTCTTCCTCTTTCCTTGCTCAAGGCTTTTTCTTCTACCCTCCTTTCTCTCCAAGCTGGTGCCTGGTGGTAGATAGTGCATTTGAGTGGGTTGGTTGGTTTCATCCTTTTCCGTCCATGACTCACCCAGGTGGAGGTCCTTCGGGTACAGATGGGTTGGCTGTCTTGGGGTGTTTCTGATAAGTGGGTAGCCCCCAGGTAGGGTGTCTGTGCTGGACATGGGCCCTGCTGACCCTGATTAACCATCCTGTTTAAGGGTTCCATCCTTTTTCCTTTCCCCTCTCTTTCTATTCTAGCCTGCCTCATATTAACCAACAGTGGAATTTATCAGCCATAATTCCAGTTATTCTTAAAATTATGTTTCATGCCATAAAAACATGCATTATTTTATAACAAACTTTCATTAAATCTTTTACTTATAGTAAATAATAATAAATTAACCATAGACATTATTTGTCTTTTAGGTTTTAAGTATTTTGCAATCCACAAATAATTGCTTAGTTTATTCTATTATTTTTTTTTAACACTTGCAATCAGTTACAAGCCAAAGTGCTTCTTCTTCAACAAAAAATATTCTATCTCAGAAATCCATGAGAAGAATTGTACCAGCTATTCTAAGCCACTGGCTTCTAATGATATTGCTTAAAGAACTTTAAGACCATACCATGGGACTGACACAGAATTTTCAAAAATCTAGTAGAAAGCTAATGAATTCATGAAATTGCTAATGTAAAATCAAGAAGAACAATAATTATTTAAGACTGAATTGATAAAAAGATGATTATGGATTTTGTTTAAAATATTGCTGATGTTTTAATTTTTTTTTTACTACAAGGACTCCCTTTTGCTTTTCCCTTAAGCTATCTGTAACTCATAAAACACTTATCTTTTCCTCCCTGTTTCATTCCTTAGAATTTGGAAACTTTTATTGAATACTCTTCTTTTTATGGAAATATAATTTGCCTAAGTTCAATAAGAAAATGTTCTCCTAATTAATAGGACATAATTGGAAGCACAGGGCATATGACCAAAGTTTTAACTAGAATACCATAATTGAAAATAAGGCTGGCTGAATCTTTAAACTTAAGGTTACTAAACCCATAGCATATTTCAAACTTTGCCAATTTTTTTCTTATTATTTTATGGTACCTCTTATTCATTGTCTCATCTCCAGAATAATGGCACCAACTACCCCCTGAGGCAAGTCAATGTACCAGATCCTTAATCTTTTTGGTTTTTATTTTTTACGTGTTCATTTAGTAAACAAACTCCTTCATGACAATTTAATGCAATATTTATTAGTGATTAGTGTTGAAAAATTATTTCCTTCTACATACAAAAATATAGATTTGAAAACTGTGAAAAGTAGTAAGACAAGTACCATGAAAAACTGGTCTTTCAAAAGGAAGAAAAGGGCAATGTGAGTCTGTTGTCAGGGACAAATAAAAAGAATCCAAACTTTGGGGGCCCCCAAAACCACTCCAGATGGTCAGAGTCAGATTGGAGAAGCCATTGGAGCTAGGTAACACCCCTGCAGGGAATCCATGTCAGTTTAAGTAGACAAGATGGAAGCTCTGAGCAACAACTGTATAAACTGAAGTTTACCAAATAGGCATGACTCAGAATGCCCCATGTCTGGGTCTTTAAACTGATAAAAAGGAACTACTTAATCTTGCTCCCAAAGTACCACTTGGGGGAGTATTCATGAATAATTAATCCTACTGGAAAGATCTATGATTTAGCCATCTGACTTGACTTCCTTTGTCAGACCCTTAATCTTGAAGCTTATATTCTGAGACTTATAATGAAGCTAAGGTTAACTATAATTAATGCCTAAGAATCATTTCCTGAGAACATCTCTGCCACTCAAATGGTGGCCCCTCTCTAAGCCAAACTTGGCAGATAAACCTGCCAATTTCCCGGCTATGTGGGATATGACCCCCAGGGATGCTCCTCCCTGGCCCCAAGGGTTTAGTACCAAAAATTAATCAATGCTGTTGGAGAAAGATCTTGATTAAAAGCAGGAAATGAGAAAAGAGATAAAACAAAATGGAGTTAATATGGCTAAGAGATTTTAAATGGAGTCAGGAGGCCATTTAGGAAATTACTCTAATGCAATCTCAACCAGATATCACAGCTAGCCAAAGTGGGGAAAAACAAAAGCAACAATGTTTCTGAGGACATGTGGATGCCATGAAACAACAACGATAAAGAAATCAGTAAGCTAACTTGAAGGACAGTTGAAAAGTCCCAAATATCCACCAATCCTTATTCTTTACAAACAACTTATGTGACCTATTTCTTTTTCTTTAAAAAATGCTTGGAAGCCCCAAGATGGGAAACAGTTTGGTCTGCTACCTGAATTGCAATTCTAAGACACCAAATAAACACTTTTGTTGCCTTGCAGCTCAATTTGTAATTCCTGGTCAACAATTGTTAACTTTAGAAACTGTACACATAAGTATAATGATTTCTTTTCCTGGAATTTTCTCCACGAAAGTCATATATGTCTGAAAGAGTACAAGAATGCAGGTGTTTTCAATTATTGTTATAACCTTATGACTACAGAAAGTCATAAGGTTTCTGAAAGAATCGGTATTTTTTCTACAGTTCGTATGATGTGCTATTTTTAAAATGCTGCATAGTGTGCTTTTTCCAAGGATAAATATTAGAAAGCCGAAAATATATGTCAGTTATGATCAAAAGGCAGCACATGTAGTGTGAAGTTAGAATGGTAAGTAGCTTTATTAATCATCGTAATTTGCATAAACTTCCATTTTTACTCAGGAAATTGCAAAGAGGAAACAAAAAGCAACTGAGGCAGGCCGATGTACCAACAATCCTTTGAGGTGATAAGTAAGACCCCTGCCTCCATGGGACAGGAGGAACTATAATAAACAAGTTATACTGATACCAGAAATTCTGCTGATCTTCACCAGATAAGCCCATTTCTATATAAACACCTTGGCAAACAGTGCTTGCGAATTTATGGCCCATGACCCAAGTACGTTCTGCCCAGGACAACTCACATAGCTCCCGTCCTCCTTGCCTACCGCTCCTGTCCCTCCATATCTTTTCTTTGTTCTAGGTAACTATACAAACTGTTTTCCTGCCACTTTTTGAGCACTGGCTTTCTTTTAGTTCTGCTCTCATGCATGCCACTTAGCTCAATGAACTTATACCGCACCTTGGTTTTCAGAGTCTGTTTTCAACTTAACATTCATCATTATGTTTGCGGTTTACGTTAAAGTAATTATAGCCCAGGTTTTATGGAAGTGAAAAAGAATTTTTGAGAGAATAGTATTCAGAGGTATGCTGTTCGAAATTATTATGTAACCCCCAAAAGTCATTTTCTTTTAATCCAGTCTTGTGGGGGCAGACCTAGTGTTGGTTGGGACCTTTCGATTAGGTTGTTTCCTTGAAGATGTGATCCCACCCATTCACGGTGGGTCTTAATCCGCTTACTGGACTCCTTTAAAAGGGACACATTTTGGAGAAATTCAGAGGCTTGGAGACAGAAAATACCCCAATCAATAAAAATTGCTAATGATAATCTTATTATTCATAAAATCCTATAGGTTAATTCATCACATGAACAGTTTGGTTTTTTTGCACTAACTCCTGTTTTAAATTTTTCTAAGACTCTGATGGGAAAAGAGAGGATATTGTATGCATAACCTATCCATCCTCTATATTAAAACAGTGAATGCATTCTGAAAGTTGAAATCATAAATAATATACTTATAGAAGTTAGGGATCATTTTAGAAGTATGGTAAATCACAGTAAAACAGGTCTCGACCTATTTAGCATCTAAAGTCAGGCAAATCTAATTCTAAATATAGCTGCTTCCAATATAATTTTGAAAACAAATGCACTCAAATCTAAGTAATTTTCCAGGTAAATACAAGTGACAAAAACACAGCTATATTTAAATAGCATATTCATTTTAGCCTCAGTTGTTCATTACTCTCAATTATCTGAATTTCTGTGTAATAAATTAATAAGAAGGAAAATGAGATTTTTTTATATGTCATAAATTATATTTAGTTGGAGACAAGTTTTCTTGACTTTTTCATATAATTTTGACATATAGAATACTTTAAAAAGAAGTGTTACATAAGACCCAAATTTCTGGTCTCAATGGGAAAATCTAGAAGATCAGACACATTCCAAGTGTCAACAATCAGTTTGAGCTCAGATGCTGCCCCTAGATAGGCCATATGCCTGCCAGCTTAACACTGTCCCTGCTGTTTCCACACTGAGGTTGAACATTGCTTGCCATTTAAAAACATTTACTCCTTGCCTAATTCTTGATTGTTATTTGCATTTTGAAGGCATATTGGTTTGCAATTGCTAGTCTAACATTACTTGTAACTGCATGCATTAATTTAAAACTCCTAATTCCTCTCTTTTCCAGTCTACTAGTATGTACAGTCTTTCAAAATTAAGAAAATGTAAATTATCTTAATTTTAGTTAAATAATGTTCTTTGAAACAGACTTATAGCAATGTAGAAATTTTTAAAAGGTCTTAACAAGGTTAAACCCCAACCAACATCATTCCTGTTGACTCTGAAGAATACCTAGGGCTCAAACTGAGATTCTATAAAGGTTTCAAGTTCTGAGTTTGCTTTCCTGGAACCTATAATTCCCAGGAGGTTACTAGGTCAGATAAATCCTGAAACCCAGAGGGACCACGCTCTCCAAGATTATTGATTGATTACATGCTCCTAACCCTTTAGTATTGACACCTCTTCTCAACATGCAAAAGTCAGAATAGGCATTGCCTAAAGATCCATATAAATTGGGAGAGGAATCAGAGGAGAAAGAGGAGATATAACAGATAAAATAGGATTTAACAAATGAGTTTGACTACTGAATCACTATATTAATATTCTTTCTAGCTTCCAGTGTTTGGAGCAGCTGGAGGGAAGAAGCTGAAATAGTGAAATGTTTAGTCCATAATAAACTCTGGGATTTATTCTGTAACTACTTGTTGAAGTATGCTTTGAAAATTATTGTTTTTTCTTTCTTTGTTTTGAATATATGCTGTATTTTATAATAAAAATGTTTAAGAAAATTCTTTGTAAGATTAATCATAAATTTCAATGTATGTTTTTGTTGTAATGAAAACTTAGGAAACCAAGCTTTTACTTTTGAGAATGAACTGTTTATTATAAATATTCATCATATTGTATTGGTTTCAGTGTAAAATATTTTTTGTATTTAATCCATGAATTTAACACATATAGTTTATGCTACTCAATTAGAAAAAAAATGTTTAAATTCAAATACATCTTTAGTATTTAAAGATAGATTATAAACATGTACATAATATGCGCTTATATATAAAAATCTTATAATGTAACTTCCTTGGGGATTCCTACTCTTCAAAATAGGAACCATTCTGGATGACATATGTTGTTTAGGCACATAGAGCAACATACTTTTATAAATAACGATGCATTTCATTTGCTTTCTGTATTTGTAATTGTTTTCTTTCTTTCTTTCTTTCTTTTTTTTTTGTATGCTGTACAGCAGGGTCACATTTCATTATTTTTCCATGTGAGTATCCCATTATTGCAGCACCATTTGTTGAATTTTTGTTTGTTTTATTTGTTTTTTGGGAAGTGCATGGACCAGGAATCGAATGCTGGTCTCCCACATGGCAGGCAAGCATTCTAGCACTGGACTATCCTTGCACCCTGTATTTGTAATTGTTTTCTATTGCCATATAACAAATTATCACAGACTTAGGAGCTTAAAATCATACCCATTTACTAGCTCGTAATTCTATACATCAAAGGTCCAGAAGGGCAGGCCAGGCTTATGCTCAGGCATCATAAGATTGAAGCCAAAGTGTCAGCAGGATGAATTCTCACCTGAAGGCTTTAGGAAAAAACATCTGCTTCTAAGCTCTTTCTTATAAGAATTCAGTTCCTTTCAGTTGTAGGCCTGGGGTTCCCTTTCCTTTGCTGTCAGCCAGTGGCTGCTCTCAACTCCTAAAGACCACTTTCAGATCCTGGCGTCCATAGACAGTTCACCACATGGAGTTTGTTTTCTTCTGGGCCAGTCAATGCCTCTGTATTAGTTAGGGTTCTCTGGAGAAACAGAATCAACAGGCAACATTCGCAAATATAAAATTTATAAAAGTGTCTCACGGGCGGGCCGCGGTGGCTCAGCGGGCAAAGTGCTTGCCTGCTATGCCGGAGGACCTCGGTTCGATTCCCGGCCCCAGCCCATGTAACAAAAACGGAGAAACAGAATACAATAAAACAAGAAAATGTTTAAAGATGTTTCCCTTTCTTCCTTCCTTCCTTCCTTCTATCCTTCCTTCCTTCTCTCTGTCTTTCCTTTAAAAAAAAAAAAAAAAAAAAAGTGTCTCACGTGACTGCAGGAATGCAGAGTCCAAAATCCACAGGGCAGACTGGGAAGCTGACGATTCCGATGGAGGGTCTGGACGAACTCCACAGGAGAGGGTCACCAGCCAAAACAGGAAGAGCCTGTCTCTTCTGAATCCTCCTTAAAAGGCCTCCAGTGATTAGAGTGAGCATCACTCATTGCAGAAGACACTCCCCTTGGCTGATTATCAATGGAATCAGCTGTGGATGCAGCTGATGCGATCTTGATTTAATTCTATGAAATATCCTTATTGCAGCAGACAGGCCAGCACTTGCCCAACCAGACAAACAGGTACCACTACTTGGCCAAGTTGACACATGAACCTGATCATGACAGCCTCCTTGACCAGCTGGAGAAAACTCTCTATTTTAAAGAACTAATGGGATTAGTTCAGGCTTGGATAATCTCCCTATTTTGGTGTCACCTGCTACATAATGTAATCTCTACATTGCCAAGGATTATATGGGGGATGTACATTGTGAGGATGGAAATCTTGGGGGAACTTCTTAGAATCCTGAATAACAGAAATATTTATTATTAAATTGAGTTATAATATAGTGATGCCCCTAAATTTTTTTAGGATGATTCTTTTTGTCTCTTTGTGAAATGGTTCCCAAATGTAGATGAGGGTTTCTAAATATAATCCACACAGCATTTATTTTCAATTTTGCAATAAACTCTCACTTTTCACCCTTCTCAATGTGTTTGACCTAGAGTAGTAGTCTTGCCTTTTTTCCAAAATCTTGATTCTGATCTGCTTTAAAATGGAAAAAATTCAGATTATCTAACATGTTAGAAACATATGTCAAGTAACAGTATAAGAGTAATTTTGGTACAGTGAAGATGCCTCCAATATGTACAATTAATGAATTTTTAGTACATGTGCTTGATGATGTCAATTTTGGTTTCTTGGTGGTGTTTTGACTATCTGCCTAATTTTTGCTCTGCTGTACTAGGTAAAATTGTAAGAGTACTTGTAGATAAATGATGTCTCGTCTAGAATATTATTTAGAAGTTTTATTTAGATAAATCATATTCTAGAACATTTAGACTATGGCATCTAGAATATAGCTATTCTGCTATGTGCTTTAAATTTTGTTTTCTATGAAGGTTCTGAGAAGAGAGAATGCATTGTGATTCCTTTTGCCTATTCATTTTAAGCTATAAGCTATCAAACTGAGAGTGGAGGAAGCATAAAAATATGGGGAATTTGAGCATTTTTAAAACAACAAATAAATGATAGACATTCCTGAGTATGCATTCCATAGAAGGTCAGAATGGTAGTGAAAGAATCCTAAATCTTGAGGTCAGCAGACCTGGCTTTAAGTCTCAGATCCACTACTACTTATTGAGGCCCTCGGAAAGACATTCTTAATGTCACTGAATCTTGACTTCCTCTAAGTTACCAGTAAAAAGAGCTCATCGCCTTATTATCACAATTACACATCTAAATAAAATAGATAGTGGAAAAACAGTAGTGAATTCTAAAGACAATACACATTTTTATTAAACGATTTGTAAAGCTTCAAAATAAACATATCTCAAAGTAATCTAAAGCAGTGCACCCCTTGGCCTTGGAGATCTTTTGAAAGGACGTTTCATCACCATTTCTTATATATTATCTGCTTTTCTTCTGGGAAATGTAGGGTTTTCCTGATTTATTGTGGAATTAGAATCACAGACTTGTAGCTAACATTTACTGAGAGCATTGCATCCCATTGCTCAAAATGAGTCCTAAAGAGAATATTTGTTTCTTATGCTAGCTTCAAGTTCTGGCAATTTGGGCATCAATGATCTCTTGGTTTCTCTCAGAATGTACCATTTATATTCCTTATCTGTTGAGTTGTTACAAGGATTAGTATTTGTAAAACATTTTAAAATCCCAGTTTAAAGCTATTTTGTGAGCACCAACAATCATTGCACAAGCTTAATTTCTAATTCCACAGGATATTATATGCATGAGCTGTTCATTATTAAATAAATGTTCTGGATGATCCAGCTGATTTTAACAGCCTAGGGGTTAATGTAAATTTCATTCTTATAATGTTTATTGATGGGGGCTTTTATACTGCAGTGTGCACAAACAGACCTGGGATAATAAAGCTGGGGTTTGAACAGAGAGCTTAAGGCAATGATCTGCAAAATAATCAAAAGGGATTTCCATGAAAAGTTACAAGCAAAAGTTTTTTTTTCTTTCCCTAAATTTAACCTTTGGAAATGAAGTTACTCATAAGTCTATCTAGTCTAGGAACTTGAGTAAATTTACAAATGACCCACACTTCCACCCATCCATCCTCTGCCATTTCCACATACCTTTAATTCCCTATTTCTGTATGAGTAATTATGAACTGCTTTATTTGGAAAACAGAATTAGAAAGAGTAAAAACGAACCAGGAAGGAAGGTCACATTGTAGAGGCACTTAAATGGATGATTTTTATTTATGAATACCAACACTGATTTAAAGTAAATTGCAAAGATGAAATCTGTAGATGTTTCATTATGAAGCACTGCAAGTTATGTGAAGGTATCCAAACTATCTTAGCAGTTGGTGATTGGGAATAAAAGCTGAATTTCATGAAGGGGTATTATGGAAATAGGAGAAATAGCAAACTTTATGAAGAAAATGTATTCCATTTTATATTGTAAGGAAGAAATAAAAATCAAAATATAATAGAAGGCATCAAATATTGCAAAAGAAAAAGCCCCATATCCTTCAACGCCCATCACATATTTTACTTGATTTTCAGTGCATTTGGCAATTTAAAAACAATTACATGAAAGTTAAATAGTCCTTAACCACTTTGGATCATGAATTTAATTTAAAAGATATCAAAAAGCACATATTCTCAGAGAAAATCAAGGGTGAAATATAATCGGCATAATTACAACACAGCAGAGATGATGAACTGAATTAAATGAACACTGAACTGAAAATCCAAGTTCTCTTTTTAAGTTCATAACCACCTGTATGTTAGTGGTCTTAGACAAACCCTTTAATCTCCCACTGTCTTAGTTTTTCCATGGGTAAAGTAAAAATGATAAACACTATATCATCTAATTTGCAGTATTACTACAATAATGCAAGGAAAGGATTGGCGAGAAATGATCTTGGAAAGTTAACAAATACATTATACGTATGAGATCTAGACCAGCTACTTTGTTTGTCATGCTGACAGCTCCTTGAAAGAGCCTCCTGTTAAAGGTAGTCAAATAGAGACCATGTATTGCCTATTACCTTTACCTGCAATGTGGACACCTATTATTGGAACTTGCATCAGCAAACGTGTAAAGGTAGCAACACTGTGGGCTGGGCAGCAAACTATACAGAACCAATACATACTAATACAGTGGATCATAGCGAGTGAAAGCAGAGGAAACGCAAGGTATCAGCATATATTTTTCAAACAGTATATAAGTGATAAGAAGAAAAGTTTTCAGGTGAAGGAAAACAACAACTACAACTAATCCAACTTTCCTGACGGTGGATCTATGTCTGTCTCATCATTTTATCTCCAGTACACAGAGAAAAAACCTGACAATCATAGGCTCTTAATAAATATCAACTTAAAATGAGTGATGGTAAAAATGAATGAATATATAAATGTACAAGACAAATTGAAGTCAAAGATCCTAAATGTATGTGATTACTTTAAAAAATAAGAAGACAGGATTTGAGGGCTGAAGAACATTCAGTTAATCATCTTGACCAACCCTGTCTCTGCAGTTCATGCATCTCAACCCTCTCTCTTATTGTCCTTTCCATATGAGTCATAATTTCAACACTTATTTTGCAGATTTTCATATTTTCTTGATGATGCATTCTTCTTACCTAAACAACTCCTTATTTTTTCTGTTCAGGGAGGGCAATATCCTCATTTTTTATACCTCCACTAGGACATACCATAATCTGAGAATAGAAACAATGCATGTTTCTAACCAGCTGATTTAGCTGAAAAAGCAAACAGATTTTCCCAATTTTTTCGATCTTCCCTATATTTTTAAATATACCTGTAAGCCATACTAATATGCAGGTACTTTATTCATTTTAATACCTACAAATACCCCAATAAACTGATAACAGAAAAATGGACTGATGCTTTAACCTGATCCCTTGTATTAGTATAGCCAATTCCCATCTAACTAGATCTAGTTCAGATCCCTTTGACCCTTGGACATAACAAATAATCTAAAAAAAACATGTGTATTAGTTTGTTGTTAGTTGCTAAAGCTGCCAGAATGCAATATACCAGAAATGGAATGGTTTTTAAAAAGGGAATTTATTAAGTTGCAAGCTTACAGTTCTAAGGCCATGAGAATGTCTGAATTAAGGCATCAACAAGACGGTATTTTCATGCAAGAAAGGCTGAAGCTGTCTGGAAAGTCTCTGTCAGCTGGGAGGGCACATGGCTGGTGTCTGCTAGGGTAAGTCTTCCCATTTCAAACAGCTTGCCAGGAGCATTTTCTTTCTGCATTTCCAAACTTCTGGGTCTAGTGTTGGCTCTAAAGATTTTTCCAAAATGTTTCCCTCTTAAAAGACTCCAGTAAGTAACCCCACCTTGAGTGAAAACCACTTGATCAAAAGGTTCCCCCCACAGTTGTGTGGGTTACATCTCCATGGAAACAACTTAATCAAAAAGATCCCACCCAGGAATATTGAAACAGGATTAAAGAACATGGGTTTTCTGGAGTACACAACTGTTTCAAACAGGCACACCATACAATATTTTCTTTTTAAATTCCTCCATGATTCTTCCTCAAGTTATTTTACTGTTAGTCTATTATGTGGAGGACCATAAGTTGGTAGTTGAAACTCCGTCTCTGATTCATGTGCTGGATTGTTGGCAAATGATTCTAAAGGAAATCACTCAATGTCAGAGCTAGTGGGATTTAGAAGTCAGATAGTTCTATCCCTTTTTCTTCCAGATGATAAAAAAGAGGTTTCATCTGACAAAGTCTTGCTAAGTTTACACAGAAATCTATTTTCAGTCAGAACTAGAACTCAGACCTATGATACTGAGGTCAGTATAGTCTACATTGATAATCTCCAAATTGTTGTAATCCAATTTTGGTGTGCTGGAGTCAGTTCATACTGAACAAGAACCCATTGTTAACACCCCTACAACTCCAGCTTCAGCAATGTCACATCAGCAGTTTGAAATTGATCATGGTGGGAATATTTACACCCTGGAAATCAGCAAACCCTACAAATCAGGCCTCTATCTTTCCCAGAGATGAAAATTAAGTATTTACCATCATTTCAATGCCGGAAACATTCCAGGGGATTATAAGGGCATGGATTATTTTAAAGGAATACATTTCCAGATGCAGAACTATATAAAATTGGAATATCATATTATGGGAAACATGGAAACAGGTTAACAGTTCTTAAAATGCTATGCATGGAATTGAACAACTACATATTATAGATAGATGGTGGATGGTAAGAACCAGGCTTCTCACAGTTGAGAGGAAGATTGCTAAAAAGCCAGAGGAGAAAGCTAGCATTATTCATGAGATGTGGGATTAGAATTGGAGACAACAGTATGAATTCATAGTTCACTTACAATAGATACAAATGGATAATTATAGAAATACAGATGTATGTACATGGCTTAGTATATAGGAATATATCCTTGCTCTGCCAGCTGAGTGAGTCTAGAAGCAATGACATTCCAGTAGCAACGAGCATACCTAGTGCCAGGGTCTTGGGTTCTAATACCTTATCTAATAAAAGGAACCAGGGCTCCTTAAAGAAAGGAGGTGACTCTAGGAATAGGAAAGGAAATGCATAAAAGATGGCTTAGAGTACCTTGCAGTATCAGAAAGTAAGGAAGTACTAGAGCAAAAAATAAACAGCCGAATAATGGCGGCATGCCAAGAGTAAACAGGAGTCAAGTAAAGAGCTCTTGAAGGCCAAAGCTGAAAACTTTGAGCAAAAAAAACAAAAACAAAGAAGTATTGGATTATAACTCAAAGTAGAAAATAAACATCCATATTAATATAAATAATGAATAAATAAAGAAATGAGGGAGAAGAGACAAATCTTCAGTGAAGAATAATTCAAACAAATTTGTATAGCTACTCTGCCTACTACGACGTGGAGTAGAACTTCCCAGTCCCTAAGTGTGGGATGTGCATAGCTATTGTTTTCCAAAGGTTACAATGATACAGGTGGGTGAGGGGGAGTAACTTTACAGTGGAGACACCTGATGAACATGATCTCAGCCGGTGATCAAGGTCAAAAGCAGCAGTGATAAGAATTCTTGATATTATGTTTCCTTGATATGTTGTGATGAGAATGTCATTTTACTTCTTTTGTCTTCCTCTAAAGACCTAGACTAATCTTAAGAATGAAAAATATCAGACAAGTCCCAAAAGAGGGAGATTCTACAAAATATCTGACTAGTACTTCTCAAATTGTCAAGGTCATCAGAAGCAAGGAAAGTCTGAGAAATTGCAGCAGTCAAGACGTGCCTAAGGAGATATGGTACTAAATATAGTGTAGTATTCTGGACGGAATGCTGGAAAACAAAAATGACATTAGGTAAAACTAAGAAAAGCTGAATAAGGAATCAACTTTAGTTAATATACCAGTATTGATTAATTTGTACTCTACTAATGTATTATGTTAAAAATAGGGAAAACTGTATGGGGTATGTGGGAATTCTCTGTAGTATCTTTGCAATTTTTCTTTCAATCTAAAACTATTCAAAAAAAGTTTATTAAAACACCCTAAAGCAAACAGAAGAGGAGAAATAACAAAGATTAAAGTGAGTTAAATGAATGGGAGAACAAAAGAACAATAGAAAGAATTAAAAAATTGAAAAGTTGGTTCTGTGGGAAAAGCAATAAAATTGATGGGCCACTAGCAAGACTAAAAGGAAAAAAGAGGGAGGATGCAAATAAGCTAAATTAGAAATGAGAAAGGGTGTGTTACCACAGCCCCTGAAGAATTAAAAAAAATCATAAGAGGATACTATGAACTATATGCCAACAAACTAGACAACTTAGAAGATATAGACAAATTCCTGGAAATACACATTGACTACATTGACTCAGGAAGAAATAGAAGATCTCAACAAAGCAATCACAAGAGATTCGATCAGACATCAAAAATCTGCCTGCTAAGAACAGCTCAGGGCCAGATGGCTTCACAGGGGAATTTTATCAAACATTCAAAAAAGAACTAACACCACTCCTGCTCAAAATGTCCCAAAAAATTGAGGAAAAAGGAATACTACCTAACCCATTTTATGAAGCTAATATTATTTTAATATCAAAACTGGGTAAAGATGCTATATAAGAAAGGCCAATCTCCTTAATGAACATAGATGTAAAAACTCTGAACAAAATACTAGCAAATCGAATCCTACAGCACATTAAAAGAATTATACACCATGACGAAGTGGGGGTTCATACAAGGAATGCAAGGATAGCTCAACACAAGAAAATCAATTAATGTAATACAGCACATTAACAAACTGAAAGGGAAAAATCACATGATCATCTCAATTGCTGCTAAAAAAGCATTTGACAAAATTCAACATCCTTTTCTGATAAAAACACTTCAAAAGATAGGAATCAAAGGAAACCTCCTCAATATGATAAAGGGCATATATGAAAAAACCATAGCAAGCCTTATACCTAATGGAGAGAAACTGAAAGCTTTCCCCTAAGATTGGGAATGAGATAAAGATGCCCTCTATCACCACCATTATTCAACATTATACTAGAAGTTCTAGCTAGAGCAAGCAGGCAGGACAAAGAAATAAAAGGCATTCATATTGGAAAGGAAGAAATAAAACTTTCATTATTTGCAGATGATATGATACTATACTTGGAAGATCCTGAGAAATCTACAACAAAGTTACTTAACCTAATAAACAAATTCAGCAAGGTGGCAGGATATAAAACTTACTGTGCAAAATTCAGTAACATTTCTATATACAAGCAATGACTTAACTGAGGAGTCAGTTAAGGAAAAAATTCCATTAAAAAAAATCATTGGAAACATGGAATGGAATCATGGTTTCAGGAAAAGAAGAGTATTATGTAACATTTCAAATTGCTAATAAAGAGCTTATTCATGTATTGTTTAAAACATTGAAGTTGAAAATAGCAAACCACTCCGGTGCTTGGATTTTACTGACATTTACTGAATTGAATCATGGTTTCAGGAAAAGAAGAGTATTATGTAACATTTTACATACATAATTTCAAATTTCTAATAAAGAGCTTTTTATTAAAAAAAAAATCGAACCACTCCGGTACTTGGATTTTTTAAAGCATTGTTTAAAACATTGAAGTCGAAAATATCAAACCACTCTGGTACTTGGATTTTACTGGATATGTTTAAAAGAAAGATAGCACTTTGCTTAAAATATAAATATTTTAACAACTAGAAATTAAATTATTAGAAATTATTTAAACTTGTGATAAAAATGTTAAGATCTCACTTAAACATAAGACAGGTTATATGTAAATTTTTCAAAACATTTTGGGAGTTTCTTGAACAAATATATTTTGAATAGCCTGTTATAATAGGAAAGAATTAATGACTTCAGAATTATCTAAGATTTGAGGAGTCCCTATTATTCTGATAACACTTTTCAAGAAAATAATTTTCTTTTTCTTGGTGCAAGAGAAGCCTCCCATTCCTAGGAAGCAGCTTTCCCTTTAAAGTATGTTTAAATATGATCAAGTTAATTTTACTTTTCTATTTTCCATTTTGCACAGCAACAAGTGGTGTGATTTACATCTGACCTATTTGTTTTTTGGCATGGGCAGGCTCCAGGAATCAAACCCAGGTCTCCAGAATGGCAAGTAAAAAAAATTCTGCCACTGAGCCACTGTTGACTGCCCTGACCTTTTTTTTTTGGCATGGGTAGGTGCTGGGACTTGAACCCGGGTCTCCAGCATGGCAGGTGAGAACTCTGCCTGCTGAGCCACCATGGTCCACTCAACCTATTTGTTTTTAAGCAATATTTTATTCAGTGTATCTCTCTAGTACAATGTTAAGAATCAGAGAAGTCACATAACACCACATACTTGGTGGAAAAGTAAATATACTAACTGTAAGCATTTGTGACATATGCAGAAATGTAAGCATATGGTTTTAGGCCATTTTAACCAAATAAACTATCCTTAGAAAAGAAATATATGCTTCTAAAATTTTGCAACTATGAGCTTCTGGAATATTTATAGTGCCCTTTATTTTTAGAACTGAAAGGGGTTTGGGGATCATTTCTGCATTTTATAGATGTGTAAATTGAGGATCAGCATGCCTCAAGGAAAGCCACATATTCCCAGTCCCACAACTACTTGAGACACATCCAAGATGAGAATGTAATTCTCTTGGTTTCTATCACAGTGCTATCTTGGTAATGAATTTTACAGTAACTACTGTAATTTTTCAAAAGGTTTGCACCTCTCAAAAGAGAATAGTATTTAAAATCAAGACAAGTGTCTCTGCCATTCTATTTTTTCTAGCTCATTCTAAGGAGTTGCTTTTGATGGAACCACTCTTGTGCACTTAATGGTTTACTGTATCAGTTTCAATTGCTGCGTAATAAGTTACCACAAGCTTAGTGGCTTACAACAACTCACATCTATTATCTCACAGTTTCTACGTCAGGAGTCTTGTCACAGTTTAGTTGAATCACCTGTTCAAGGATATAAACAAGGTGTTAGCCAGGCTATGTTCTTATATGGAGGCTCAACTGGAAAAGAATCTACTACCAAGGTCATTCAGATTTTGGACAGAATTCATTTCTTTTCAGTTGTAGGATCAAGGGCTCTGGCATTTTGCTGGCTTGCCAGCTGTCAGCCACCCACAGCTGCTAGAGCTACCCTTAGTACCTAGAGACACCAGTTCCTTGACATGTAGCCACTTATTTCATCAAGGCAGGAAGAAGAATCTCAAAAACAAGCTTGCTAGCAAGAGAGTCTTATGTGACATAAAGTAATTATGGGAGGGGTATCTCACCCTCTTTTACCAGATTCTATTGGTCAGAAATAAATCCAGATCCTGTCCTCATTGAAAGAAAGAGGATTACACAAAGGTGCAAGCATATTAAAAGGTGGGAATCTTAGATACTATCCATCAAAGTTCCCAAAAGAAACTACTTTTTTCATTGTCATAAGGAAGTTTTAGGATTTGGAATATATATATCCACACACATATACACACTCATACATATGTGTGTGTAGTGTATAGCCAGTTTTATGTATGTATATATATTTATGAATCATGTTTATTACAAGTTTAACATGTAGAAGTAGATACTAAATATAAATGTCTTGCTCAATGAATCAGCAAAGTGAACATCTATGTAAATACCTGTTCTAGTTTGCAAGCTGCCAGAATGTGATATACTAGAAATGGAATGGCTTTTTAAAAAGGGAAGTTAATAAATTGCAAGTTGACAGTTCTAAGGCTATGAAAATGACCAAATTAAGGCACCAACAAGAGGTTACTTTCACTCAAGAAAGGCTGATGAAGTTTGGGGTTTCTCTTTCAGCTGTGAGGGCACATGGCTACATCTGCCAGCTTTCTCTCCAAGCTTCTTGTTTCATGAAGCTCCCCCAAGGGCTTTTCCTTCTTTATCTCCAAAGGTCTATGACTATGTGGACTCGGTTGATTCTGCTAGCTCTTGTGGCTCTAAAGCTTTTTTCCAAAATGGTTCCTTGTTAAAGGACTCCAGTAAGCAACCCACCTTGAATGGGTAGAGACATATCTCCATGGAAACCATTGAATCAAAAGCTACCATCAATAATTGTGTAAGTCACATCTCCATGGAAACAATAAAAAAGCTCTCAATCAGCAATATTGAATGAGGATTAAAGAACTTGGCTTTTCTGAGGTATGCAACACATTCAAACAGGCACAACCCTTATTAATAAAGAAATAAAATATAGTAAGCTCTTGAGAAATTCCCTCATGCCCAAAACCCATTATCATCCTAGTTCCTCCCCAGTAATAACCACTATGCTGACTTCAAATGCATAGTTTAGGTTTGTCTGGTTTTGAATTTTAAATATGTGTGTGGTAGTTAGGTTCAGGTGTCACCTTGGCCAGGTTCTATTGCTGTGGACAAGGTGCCTAGTTCTATTGCCAGTTCTAATGGCATGTGAATCTCATCTGTTTCTGATTACATCTGCAGTCGGCTAGGAGGTCTGCAATGAATGATGTTTGATTTAATTGGCTGGAAGCTTAAATGAGAGAGCTCAACATAGCACAACTCAAACAACTCAGCATACCTCATCTCAGCACTCACAGCTCAGGCCAGGCCTTTGGAGATGCAGAAAGGAATCACCCTGGGGAAAGTTGTTGGAACCCAGAGGCCTGGAAAGAAGGCCAGCAGATATTGCCCTGTGCCTTCCAGTGTAAGAAAGAACCTCATTTGAAAGTTAGCTGCCCTTCCTCTGAAGAACTATACATTTTTAACTAAATAAATCCCCTTTTATTAAAAGCCAATGCATCTCTGGTGTGTTGCATTCTGGCCGCTTCAGCAAACTAGAACAACATGGAATTATATAATGTGTATTTATATGCCTGGTTTATTTTGCCCATTATCATACTGAGAAAATCCATCTGTGTTGTCTCATGTAGCTATAGTTAATTTTTATTGCTTAATAGCATTCTGTTGTATATATAGAACACAAATTATATATGGGGTCTATGGTTGATAGACATAGTATTTTTCAGTTTTAAGCTGTTACTAATGTTGCTAATGACAGTAGTGTACATGTATCTTAGTCTTGGATTCACATGAAAGTATTTATATATGTATGTAAACACACACATATACTTATAATGTGTATGTTTTAGGTACACATCTGAGTCATTGCTATGCTGAGTGACAGAAAACCATATCATTCAATAGTCATATACTGAATATGTATGAAGTATAATAAATTTTAGTAGATGATGTCAAACAATTTATTCCAGTCAGTGGTACCAAATTACATTCTCTCAGCAATGATGTAAGTTTCATTTTCTCCTCCAAAATCAAATTGTTAAGTTGCTCTACCATTAACATTTTCAATCCAGTGCTTGTGAAACTGAAACCCGGACCTAAAGAATATGTGTACATTCATGCCCACTGTTATTGTGAAAGAGTATAATGTCTTCCTGGATCAGAAAATACTCTGAATACTTCCTTGTGCCATATACACTGTAGACATTCTGGAATATATACTGTGTACTGACTCATCCATGGAAATTAAAAACAAAACAAAACAACAACAAAAATTAATACAGAGTTATGCAGAAGGTTTATCATATAAGTAACTGTCATTTCTGTGTACTATGAAGCACGTGTGTGTTCATGTGTGTGGTTATTTATGAACATTTAACTGAGACTCTAAAACTATAGATACCAGACAAAGCCATAGACACCAGAAACCAATATGAGTTGTAAGACAGACCATCCTATGGACATGTTCGCTATTCAGAGGGGATAGAAGGGTATGCCAGCAGCAGTTGTTTCCAACTTACTTTGATTTGTGGTGCCCATGCCATATTGGTTGTTAATTAGTTTGAACATAAAGTCTGCCTCAAGGGCTTGCAAAAACATAGGCATTCATGAGTTGATTAAATAGTTCTTAAGCTGCTCATCCACAAATATAGAGAGAAAATATTGAGGGATAGAAGTTTTGAAAAGTCTTTCTTTGGCAAGAGCTATGCCAACAAGTAGGGAGAAGTGAGGTAAGAATGCTGCATCTCAACCCTATGTGTGAAAAAAAAAAAAAAAAAAAGAAGAGGCTTTAAAGCTTTAAAGAAATCACCAGTATAGTTTGAAATATATCCCCTTTTTGAGTTTGCAGAGATGGAAGGACTATTGGTCAGGCCAGAAAAACCTAAAGAACAAGAATATAACAGAAGTAAACTGTGACATAAGATTAGAGGGTTACTATTCGGGCAGTAACTATATCCCATGGTGTTTGGGGGATACAATGGTTGAGTATTTTCTACACTTAAGCTGTAGGCCACATATGCAAAATAGCCATTTGGTATTATCTTATGTCCTATCCAAAAAAGCTGCTGAGCAGTAGTGGGACCTTGAAGGAAGGAAGGTGAAGGAAGTTGAAAATGTATTGCCTAATATATAAAGCATATAAAGTCACAAGTAACCAGGGAGAATAGACGAAAGATGAGGCACCCTCTGCAAAGGAGGTTGATGTAAAATAACCCATACTAGCACCTCCAGAGAAAGAGTCAGTCTTCAATATCTGCAGTTGCCAAATCACATTGGTATCAGTCAAGTAAGAACCCTCTTTTTCCTCTGAGCTCTCTAACCTTAAGGAGTGAGAAATTACAGTTAACTAGCTGGAAGAGAAAGAACACAAGTACAAGGTGAAAAGAGGACAACATACCTACCTTTAAATAAAGATTTAGCCATTTGCAGCAGGTCAAGCTGAGATGGGGGGAAAGTTTCAATTGAATGGAAGTTTGAAGTTTTGGATATTATATTGTAGCATGCAGGCCTTCCCCTCTTTCTGGTTTAGCTGTGCTCTCTGTGGAAAAATCCCCAAACCCCTCTCCTTGCAGGCAAGCAAGATAAGGCACATTTCCTGGGATAGAAAACCCCTCCCTTAGCCTTCAGGAACTGGTGAAGATGCACGTAGGCAAGAGAAGACATTCCTGGGGTGGGGGCCCCTCAACTGTTCAGCTCTGGGCCATTTTCAAATCAGCCAATGTTTATCTTGTCTTTAACATGTCAAAGAGTCTTAAGGTTGCCTTTTGTTCGGGGCTCAGACTTTCAGAGGCTACTCGGCTGAGCCCTATGGCTATAGCAAATAAAACCTGCTTCCCGAAGCACGGCGGATCCTTAGTGTCAGCCTGTTCTAACTTCACAGAACGTTCCTGGAGGCCTGCGGCCTCGTTCCTGGTTTTCGTGCTACAATATGGTACTAAATATTTAATCACTGGCCAGAAAACTTTTTACATCCAGAGAGGTGGGAAATATATTCAAATTCTTTACTTAAAAAGCATCTAATATATTTATAGGTTTGAGGGAATTTCTAATTATTTTAATTCAAATCACTCATTTACTCTTACAACAGCCCCTTTTGTGGATGAGAAAACCAAAATGGTTAAGTAGATTTTGCAAGGTCACCTGACTAGTAAAACACAGAGCCAAGATTGTGAACCCAGTTCTCAGATTTCAAATATCTTTGTGTAAATCTCACTTTGCTAATTAAATCGTAATTCTTTGAGGACATGAACTACACATATGCCCCTTGTCCCTTTGGCACTTTGATGAGCACTTAAAAATACCTATTAGATATCTTATTGTTTGATTGATGTATTCACAAGGATAGAGATCAGTAAAATAAGGCTCTAGTATTAAAAGAATAATAAAAGTTGAACCTGAGTGCATTTGGAGTTAAATCTTGATTCTTAACCCAAGATTAATAAACACTTTAGGAGACAAGTCCTGGTACCAGATAGGATTTCTTCTCATTTAGAAAGATTCTGTCAACGTTATTCAGCAGAAAATGACCTTTTGAGGCTGGTTTTGCTTTGTTTTGATCAAGTTTACATGCAAATTCACTTCTCCCTCTGGTCTTATAAGTAATTTTTCCTACTCTTTAATCAACACAAAGAAGTTACTGTTTCTAAACTCTACCACATTGTTTTTTCTTTGGTTTTGCAAGTATAGCTTTTATTTAGTATTTAAGCTTTGTCTTCAGTAAATAGTCATTACTTTCCTCCTCAGTGAGAATCTAAATAAAGAACTGCCCAGAAGACAAACCTTTCCTCTGTATTCCATTGCCATTCTTTTGCATTCAGATAATGCAAAACAACTAAAAATTACACAATAAAGTAATTACCAGTTGATACAAATTCCTGAATGAGCACAGAAAATGTTTGTTCGATGTTTGCTTTGTAACCCTCGGCAAGGTTTAACATAGTACTAGCACAAAGTTTGCAAAATTGGATTTAAAGAACTGTCAGGGAAAACTATATTGTCTCACATCTGCATTATTTTTACTTAATCCAAAATATTTATGAGGAAGAAAAGCATTTTTGTTCTTGAGGCTTATTTGATTCATGCTTCTCCTCAAACACACATTGAAAAAGCAGTTTGCAAGCAGGTTTCATGCTACCACTATACCAAAAGTAGTATTTGTTCCAGTGCCATGTGGTTAGACATTGGGTGCTAACACAATGAGCCAGGGTGTCCCCAAGGTGCAAGGACTTTCCTACTTATGGTAAGTCTGAGATTGCTTTAATTAAGGTCAATATGGAACTCATGACACAGAGCTATGATATGTTTCTAATCACTAGACCCAATTTTCACGCTTACTTATCTTGGCGAGGAATTCCAAGTCAAAGTAAACATGTGAGGAAATATATTTGGAGCCCTGTATACCCAGAAGAAAAGGGGATTTTCATTTCCAAGACTTACTATTGGATATCTTTACATTGATCTGTTCTCCTTCTATTTGCTTACCTGCAGGGACTTTGTAAATTTTTCTTATTGGAACATAACAATCTTTTCATTTGAATTCATTAAGGAGAATTTTAGCAAGATTGTTTTTTTAAGCCATTGGGGATATGCTTCTTTATCCTTTGCAGTGTCTGTGTGGGCCTGGTTCCTACCTCCATTTTTCACCTTTTCAAGAAGGCTTTTTCCGTCTTTACTGGTTGTTCATTCTCTGCCATATATATTTTTTCTTTATAAATTCACTTGTGCCACAGCAATGAAGTTGTACCACTTGTGAGGTCTCTGAAATTTGTTCAGAACAGAACCCAAAAACATAGCTCTCTAGGGGCTAAGCATGTTAAAAATGAGTGAAACAGCTTTAGCTTAAGATATATGGCATCTTTGCATGTATGTTTAAAATTTTAAACTGTCTATGCTTGAAACAAAGTAAAAGAAAGTATATTCACCGATTTCTTGTGAAACATGCAAACTCTGTTTAAATTATTTTCCACTCGTGATAGGGGTTTTATTTAAAGAAATAGTTTTCCACCTTAAAAATATTTGTGCAAGTAAAATAATAAATGATGACTATTCAGCATCACTGCTGGAGAATTAATAGGAATGTTAGAGAATGATTCACCCTGAAATGCAGATCACGGTTTCTCAAGGGGACCTTACTCATACCATCCTTTTGCTCCCTGGAAATATGAGACTAGCTATGCCAGATTGCTCTTTCAAGATAGGTAGGAAATTCAGATTTTTTAAATGTTAATTATCTAGATTTTTAAAATGCTTCCTCCATTTATTTATTTATTTATTTATTTCTGCGTGGGCACACATCAGGAATTGAACCTGGGTCTCTGGTATGGCAGGCGAGAATTCTGCCACTGAACCACCATCACACCACCCCCTCCATTTATTTTAAAACACTTCAATAGCCAAACAAAATACGTCTGCACATCCTATCTAACCTGTGGACCAACAATTTTAGCCTTTATTATTTCAACTGTGTTCAACAAATCAGTGCAAACTGTTAGTGAGCAGAATTTTGAAGCCCCAAACTCACCAACATACACAATTTATCCATCCACAATTGACTCATACTCAACTAAAATAACTACTTGGGAAACATTCGTACACAGGAAAGTTGTCAGTGAAAATAGCAAGGTCTTTGCAACTTGTTTTGTAGTCACCTGTTACTCTATACTGCCAACAGGTGTTTCCCTAGTATGAGCACAAAACATAGCATACAAAGCCACGTGTTTGCAAATCATTCAGTGTGAAAGTCTAACATGAACAAAATACATTTAAACAGAAGATATGATTAATTGACTTTTATTTGTACTGAAAACACAATTCTTTCCACAGAAAAGTGCACGGCTTTTGGGTGGTGACTCTTTGACAGAATTCTCCCCTGCCATAAAAAAAAAGCAAATGACTTTCCAGTTGCCAGATGCTTACATATTTTCAAATAGTTTATTGACTTGTAATATATATCAAAAGAGGACACAAATTGCCATTGTACACCTTGATTGTAGACCCATGTACTCAGCACCCAGATCATCAGTAATGCAAAACCCTAAGTCACTTTCCCTTCACTCAAGGTCTCCACTATCCTGACTTTTAGCACTACTTGTGATATTTCTGAACATTTTATAAATGGAATCATACCATATTTATTTATTTGTATCTGCCTCCTTTCATTCAACATTATGGTTGTGTGTTTTATTCATATTGTTGGGTGTAGCCATAGTTTGTTAATTTCCATCTTTCCATAGTACTCCATTGTGTAAACTACCATTTATCCATTTTAATGACTATGGGCATTTGCAAAATTCCATTTTTATGGAATTACAGATAATACATGAATATTCTTGACTAGCCTTTGGGCAAGCATAAGTATGAATTTCTGTTGAATCTTTAAGAGTAGAAATTAAATTATCTTCTGATAAATCTACAACATAGTTTTCAGTTGCAGTTGTACTTCTTCCCACCAGAAGTTCTTGAGCATTTCAGCTGCCCCACATACTTAACAATACCTGATATTTTCTATCTTTTTAAAAATTGATAATCTTGCTTCCAGAGGCTCTCAACTGCAGATAAACATATTCTGAGGAATACAATCTTTGTTTTGCATTTGAATGCAATCTTTGTTCACAAATAATTTGTTTCCTGGGAGAAAGAGAGTAGAGATGAGGTTAGGGAGATACTGGTTTGAGGACTGCATTGAGTTCCTATAAACAAATTATTTGTGATGATTTGTGTTGACTAATTACGTTCTGTTTAGAGAAGAACATTTCCTTTTCCTTGATTTGTTCTTGAACTGGTTAATAAGTTTCCATTGTTTAAGAGTGTCTGTACCATTTAATAGATGTCTTTCAACTAGATAAAATCCATCTCTGACTTTAAACTCAAACTATATATGAAAAAAGACAAAACATTCGGTTTGAAGAAAATAAGCATTGGGTAAGTTCATGTTGCACTTGGACATACATAATTGCAAGGTTTGTCATGGTTTTCTGAGTCATTAAAAGTAATTAGTCTTGCCATTGCAATTAATTAATTTGAGGACTGCACTTTAATGAGAAGGTGAAAAAGGACAGAAACACAATGCACTAAAAAAACAGGGAATCATTCTCTTTCTGATTCAAATTCAGATAGTAAAGAATCATACTTCCTTAGGTTTCAGGATTTGATATTTTGTCAGTGTATTATTTTTGTTGCGGTTTGATGATTTATTTTCTTTAAATCAAAATAAGGAGACTCTGTATTGGGACTGGGTTATCAGGTAAGGCACTAACCATAGTTTACCTATTCTTGAAATCCACCCGTGATTGTAGAACTCATCCATTTATTAATGCAGAATGATTTGTTTCTAGATGTATTTTGGTTTGGTTTCTAGCAGTAGGCTTGTGATAGGAAGATGATGTTAGTTTATAAATGCCTCAAGTAATATATTTGCATGTGAATACTGTTAGGTCTTTCTCTTTTACTGATGTATTCTCTAGACCAAACAGCTAAGGCATGAAAGGCACATTGCACTTAATGTAGTGTTATTTTGGAAATGCAGGGAGGCAGAAATGAGTCACTACTCCCCTATCTAATTTCCAAATAAACATTTGGAAGATGTCAAAGATAACAGCAGAAGGATGTCCACAGTAACTTAAAAGTGCTCTTTATCACACTCTATTCTAGCCACCACACAGTTATAGAAAAACAGCCTGCTATATAAATATAGCTCCACCAAAAGTTATCCTAAATGGATATATACTTTTGCTATCTTATACCAAGCCAGCCACCCCTCCCCTTTTCCACATAGTCTATAGTCGTTGACACTGAAAATACTTTAAGCAAAATGTTTTTAAAAGACATTTTTAGTAACAAGAGCTTGATATTTGCTTTACAAGAGCATGGCATTGAAAAAAATCAGGAGACAAACTGCATTTTTCCCCCAGGGAATAAGTGTGGAATTTCAGATTGTCTTGGAAAAATACTCCCCTTCTGGATTTTTTTTATTCTTCAGATCATGGATGGCTTTTAAAACAACTTGTTTTGTAATTTATTCAACTTTACTAATTAGATATCTGCAAAACTCCATTTTATCAAGAAGCACAAGTTCCCACACTTATTCATTTTGAAAGAGAAAGAAATATTTTGGGACAATATTACATAGGACACTGATATTTCAAAGAAAATTTAAGGTACACATTGCTATAAAAGAATCAGCGAAATAATATGCTTTTTAAGTGTTGCTGTTGATTTGGAACAATTATTGCTGTGATTCTCATCATCTCAAGTTAATTAATCTTTAATTATGCAGTTAATCTGATACAATTTTTTTTTCTGATGAAAAATGTCCTTCAAACATGAAGATCAAATAAAGACATTTCAGGCAGATAAACGCTGAGAAAAGGCTGCTTTGCATTGCTTGTCTGCCAATGATTGAAAACATGTATATACTTGTATATATTGGGCCATTTGTTTCTGGCATCACGAGGACTGGGGCTGCAGCTACATTGTCATGATCAAAAAAGAAAGCTCTGTAATTAAGCCTTTTAATAGAATGCAGGTATGATTTTATGCTAGTGCAAAATTTCAGTCATTTGTACGTCTGACGAAAACACTTTTTCTCATTTCTAATTTGGTTTGGACTTGGACCACAGAAGGTATTTTGAGTTTGGACCACATCCTAGGAGGGGTGTGAGGAGGCAAAGAAAAACTCCGTCCTACCACAGAAGACATAAGCACTGATTAAATCATCATTTTGACCTTATCATTTTCTCATGTCCAATAAGGCCTTCGTTGTTCATACCATCTGTTGGCTATCCTTAAAAATAGCCATATAAAGATAATAAGGGGGCGGGCCGCGGTGGCTCAGCGGGCAAGGTGCTTGCCTGCTATGCCGGAGGACCTCGGTTCGATTCCCGGCCCCAGCCCATGTAACGAAAACGGAGAAACAAAATACAATAAAACAAGAAAATGTTTAAAAAGATGTTTCCCTTTCTTCCTCTCTTCCTTCCTTCTATCCTTCCTTCCTTCTC